>NC_052098.1:9223500-9936500 GCF_015852505.1 Tachyglossus aculeatus
ACCCCATCTTTAATTTTATTCTTTAATTTTATTCTGCTCACAGGGCTGGAGTTGGGCTACAATTAGTGCTAGCAAGTGGAAGGCACAAAGAGTCAGTCAATTGTATTTATTGAGCACTTACTGTGTGCAGAGCACTGTACTAAGAGCTTGGGAGAGTACAATATAACAATGAACAGACACGTTTCCCACCCACAAAGAACTTACAGTCTAGAAGGCATGGAGATATACATGCAGAGAAGCAGCGTGGCCCAGCGGAAAGAGCACGGGCTTTGGAGTCAGAGGTCCGGGTTCAAATCCCGGCTCCGCCACTTGTCAGCTGTGTGACTTTGGGCAAGTCACTTAAGTTCTCTGCGCCTCAGTTACCTCATCTGTAAAATGGGGATTAAGACTGTGAGCCCCCCGTGGGACAACCTGATCACCTTGTAACCCCCCCAGCGCTTAGAACAGTGCTTTGCACATAGTAAGCGCTTAATAAATGCTATCATTATTATTATTATGCAGAGGTGAGAGGGCTCCAGTGCTGTTCTCGCCTGTCAGTGCTGCCATGGCAACGCCTCCTCACCATTACCTGGTTTAGCCTGTTGGAAAGGTTAAAAAAAATGGGGAGAAATCGGAGGGAGAAATGAGGGAGGTGGAATGGAAAAGAAAGAATTCTGGGAAAGGATATGGGCGACAGAGAGATCCTGTCCAGGAGAAATAGAGAATCAGGAAGGGGATGCTTTCAAGGACAGATAGGGCGCACAGCACTATTGATGCCTTTTTATTTGTAATGACGTCTGTCTCCCCCCCTAGACTGTGAGCCCGTTGTGGGCAGGGATTTTCTGTATTGCTGTATTGTACTTTGCAAGCGCTTAGTAAAGTGCTCTGCTCACAGTAAGAGCTCAATAAATGCGATTGACTGAGTAGACTGTGAGCCCAATGTTGGGTAGGGACTGTCTCTATATGTTGCCAATTTGTACTTCCCAAGCGCTTAGTACAGTGCTCTGCACATAGTAAGCGCTCAATAAATATGATTGATTGATTGATTGAATGAATACTTTAGCATGGATTAGTGGAAAGAGCCCAGGCTTGGGGGTCAGAGGATGTGGGTTCTAATCCCGCCTCTGCCACCTGTCTGCTTTGTGACCTTGAGCAAGTCACTTCTCTTTGCCGCAGTTACCCCATCTGTAAAATGGAGATTAAAAGTGTGAGCCCACGTGGAACAACCTGATCACCCCATATCTACATAAAACAGTGCTTGGCACATAGTAAGCACTTAACAAATACCATAATTTACTTTTTTTAATTTAAACTCAGGCCAAAGCAAATGTTTCTTTCATTGTTGCTAGTAAACCTACTGCTGTTGAGTGTGTATGACCTCTTGTGGTTGGATCTGAATACACAACCCACGGTTTTGAATGTCCGGGAAAATGTACATGCAACTTCAGTTGAATATTTCCAACCCCCTTTGACCAGCAATCCCTGGTAGGTGTCTCAGTTTGCTGACTTGGATTTATTTTTTATTTTAGAAAACAGAAAGAACTCTTAATTCGAAAGCACAAATGGTAAAATCATTGGTCATTGGAATCAGTGGGTAAGTATCTTCTAGCACTGGGGAAACTCTAGAGATCTAAGATTTATTCTTGTGCCCCTTGTTAAATCTGGCCCTGAAAATATGGAAAGCTTTTTCTTTCAGCCGCGTGCCCCATGTCCTTCCCTCAGTGTGTGCATTCACATTTTGTTGCATTCAAGAAGGCAGTGTGTCGTTGGGTGGCAGGGGTGTGAAAAATGTGTATTTTGTATTAATACATCTTGCAACCCATAAAGGAAAAGGTGGCATTGAATGCACCTCTGGGACGCAGTCTTATAGAGCATCAATTATCTGCATTCCCCATGCTCAACTTGTCCCATAGTTAAAATTTTATTTCTTTCCGTAAGGGTCTTTTCTTCAATAAATCAATCAGTGGTATTTATTGAGTCCTTACTGAGGGCACACACTGTATTAAACTCTTGGGAGAGTACATTGCAGTTGCCAGACATGATTTTTGCTCTCAAGGAGGTTTCAGTCCATAGCCTAGTGGAAAGAGCCCAGGCTTGGGAGTCAGAAAACCTGAATTCTAATCCAGCTCTGCTGCTAGTTTGCTGTGGACCTTGGGCAAGTCACTTAACTTCTCTGTGCCTCAGTTGCCTGCTCAGTAAAATGAGGGTTAAATCCTGCTTCCTCCTACCTAGACTGTGAGTCCCAGGTGGCACAGGGATTGTGTCCAACCTGATCATTTCATATCTCAAGATAAGAGGATGTTATAACCTCATATCTCAAGAGAAGCAGCGTGGCTCAGTGGAAAGAGCGTGGGCTTTGGAGTCAGAGGTCATGGGTTCAAACCCCGCCTCCGCCACTTAGCTGTGTGACTTTGGGCAAGTCACTTAACTTCTCTGTGCCTCAGTTACCTCATCTGTAAAATGGGGATTAAGACTGTGAGCCCCCAGTGGGACATCCTGATCACCTTGTAACCTCCCCAGCACTTAGAACAGTGCTTTGCACATAGTAAGTGCTTAATAAATGCTATCATTATTATTATTATCTCCCCCAATGCTTAGTATAGTGCTTGGCACATAGCGCTTAGCAAATACCATAATTATTATCATTATTATTACTATTATTATCAATGTCATCATCTACCAAATTCGGTCTCTCTCTATCCAAAGTCGTGGTGGCTAGCTCACTGGCTTGGGAAAGATTTCTTTATTTTTATTTTTGCATAATGCTGTATTTGTTTTCATGTTGTCAGCACTTCCAACAGTGCTTGGCCCATAGTAAGCACTTAACAAATACCATAATTATTATTATTTAAATGTTTTTCATGGTCCTGGTATTTTTCTTTCTTCTTTGGCTCAGTGTGACAAATGGTGGGAAGACGACCTTGGCTAGAAACCTTCAAAGACAACTCCCGAACTGCAGTGTCATCTCTCAGGATGACTTCTTTAAGGTACCACAAAAACTTTTTCGAAGTATAAAGCACTGGGGGCCCTCCACTGTAACCAAGCTAGACGATACAACATTGCAAAAGGCTATTGAGGGAGTTTGTGGAGTCTCCATCACTGGAGAGCTTTAAGAGAAAATAAAACAACCATGATTTACTTATTCACCTACATGAAATTGGAAGGCTGAACTCCCTCAAGATCCCTTTCAGCTCCATTATTCTGTGATTTTTATGATGTAAGGTGCGTTCAGAAAATGGAACTATCACTGAACGGATGTGTAGATTAAACAAAGTGCTTCGATAGTGTGAATAATGGTAATGAGATATGATAGCCAGCATTTTACCCACTAGATAGCTCTGATAATTGGCATTTCTGCTAGGCCCCAGTAGAAAATCAGTTCTGGTTTATTGAACTCCTCCATCCAATGTAATGAGGTAATAATGATGAGAATATATTTGAAGGCCTTGCTTGGTAGGAAGGAGGCTGTGGTTTTTTTGTGTAAAGTCTGCCTGGGGGAGTCCGAGCGGGGATAATCTGAGGGCCTTCTGCTCATCTGACCAGCAAATAATCCTCCCTTTAACATCCTCAGTGGCTGATTTCGGGATTAGATTTCCAGAGGCTGCATGTCTACCAATCCCTGAACATACAGCACGGCCATGGTTCAAGGATTCTCACCTCTAAATGAATGGTGGAGTTCCCTCTCCCCACTGCTGACTGCTCAATAACAGTAGTAATAGTAATAATAATAGTAATGTTGGTATTAAGTGCTTACTATGTGCCAAGCACTGTTCTAAGCACTGGGATAGATACAAGGTTATCAGGTTGTCCCACTTGATTCATTCATTCAATCGTATTTATTGAGCACTTACTGTGTGCAGAGCACTGTACTAAGCACTTGGGAAGTACAAGTTGGCAACATCTAGAGACGGTCCCTACCCAACAACGGGCTCACAGTCTAGAAGGGGAGACAGACAACAAAACAAAATATATTAACAAAATAAAATAAATAGAATAGTAAATATGTACAAGTAAAGTAGAGTAATAAATCTGTACAAACATATATACAGGTACTGTGGGGAGGGGGAGGAGGTAAGGCGGGGGGAGGGGGAGAGGAAGGAGGGGGCTCAGTCTGGGAAGGCCTCCTGGAGGAGGTGAGCTCTCAGTAGGGTCTTGAAGGGAGGAAGAGAGCTAGCTTGGCAGATGTGCGGAGGGAGGGCATTCCAGGCCAGGGGAAGGACGTGGGCCGGGGGTCGACGGTGGGAGAGGCAAGAACGAGGCACAGTGAGGAGGTTAGCGGCAGAGGAGTGGAGGGTGCAGGCTGTGTATATATATATATATATATATATATATATATGTTTGTATGTATTTATTACTCTATTTTACTTGTACATATCTATTCTATTTATTTTATTTTGTTAATATGTTTTGTTTGGTTCTCTGACTCCCCCTTCTAGATTGTGAGCCAACTGTTGGGTAGGGACCGTCTCTGTGTGTTGCCGACTTGTACTTCCCAAGCGCTTAGTACAGTGCTCTGCACACAGTAAGCGCTCAATAAATACGATTGATTGATTGGGCTGTAGAAAGAAAGAAGGGAGGTGAGGTAGGAGGGGGCGAGGTGATGGAGAGCCTTGAACCCGAGAGTGAGGAGTTTTTGCCTGATGCGTAGGTTGATTGGTAGCCTCTGGAGATTTTTGAGGAGGGGAGTAACATGCCCAGAGCGTTGCTGCACAAAGATGATCCGGGCAGCAGCGTGAAGTATAGATTGAAGTGGGGAGAGACAGGAGGATGGGAGATCAGAGAGGAGGCTGATGCAGTAATCCAGTCAGGATAGGATGAGAGATTGAACCAGCAGGGTACCAGTTTGGATGGAGAGGAAAGGGTGGATCTTGGCGATGTTGCGGAGGTGAGACCGGCAGGTTTTGGTGACGGATTGGATGTGAGCCACCCACTTGTGGCTCGCAGTCTTGATCCCCAGTTTACCGATGAGGTAACTGAGTAACAATAATATTTGGGAGGTGCTTACTATGTGCCAAGCACTTCTTTAAGTCCTGGGGTAGGTACACTCAGGTCGGGCATAGTCCCTGTCCCACATGGGACTCTCAGTCTAAGCAGGAGAGAGAACAGGTATGAAATCCCCATTTTACAGTTAAGGAAACTGAAGCATGGAGAAGTGAAGTGACTTGCCCAAGGTCCCACAGCAAGCAATTGGCAGAGCTGGGATTAGGTCCTCCGTCTCTCAGGTCTGTGCTCTTTCCACTAGGCCATGCTGCTTCTCATGGCCAGAATCCTAGGTCTTGTAGTTTAGATAGAATTAGATGGGTAGGAAATTGCTGCTGCTTTTCCACTTAATTTGGAAGAAGCTTCCCAACTCTCTCTCTCTCCTCTTTCTTCTCTCTACCCTTCTCCCTCATTCATTTTCATCCTCCTCTCTTGCCCTTTGTCCAGTGAGACAGAGCTCCATATGCCCCTTTCCAGAAATCTTTGCTATTTTATTACAGTAGCATGAAATTATAGTATGTGTGTGTGTGTTTGCATACATATTGTGCCCTTGGAATCAGAGCAAAAGTTGAAACGATTAGATGATTTCAAAAAATGAAAATTGTATTTTGTAAACTAGGTTTTATTTTAAGGCCGGTATGGTCTTTTCGGAGCACAGTTTCACCTTACATTTTTCTTTTATTCCCCAGCCAGAATCTGAGATAGAGATTGATGAGAATGGATTTTTGCAGTATGATGGTAGGTTGATAAGCATTATGCACTGAATATTACACCAAACATTATGCATTTTATATTTAGAAAATTAAACATCTGGTATGAGTAAATGGTAGTCATTTGAGAGTTTGAAAATTTACTCTGCACACATTTAATTAGTGTACTTTTAATGCATTTGTAAGATAAACACTGTTTTTGCGATTTTCTCTATGGATTTTTGTTTGGATTCTGTGATTTTCAAAATTTACTGTATTAAGGTTCCAAGCCACAGAAGAATTACAATGAACCTTTAATTCTTGAGGCACAACACAAGAGGGTACTTAAATGATTGTGAATCACATTGCAGATTCAAACCATTGCTATGGAAGGATAGACGAAATCAGTCAATCAGTGGTATTTATTGAGCACTAACTGTGTGCAAAGCACTGTACTTAATGCTTGGGAAACCACAGTAATAATAGTAGTAGTTGTGAAGCGCTTACTTTGTGCCAAGCACTGTACTAAGCCCTTGGGTAAGTATACTGTAGTTAGATTGGACACAGCATTTGTCCCACATGACGTTCATAGTCTGAGGGAGACAGAACAGGTATTGAATCCCCATTTTACAGATGAGGGAACTGAGGCACGCAGTTTGATTTTTTTTTATAGCATTTGTTAAGCGCTTACTATGTGCAAAGCACTGTTCTAAGCGCTGGGGAGGTTACAAAGTGAACAGGTTGTCCCACGTGGGGCTCACAGTATTAATCCCCATTTTACAGATGAGGGAACTGAGGCCCAGAGAAGTTAAGTGACTTGCCCAAAGTCACACAGCGGACACGTGGCGGAGTCGGGATTTGAACCCATGACCTCTGACTCCAAAGCCCAGGCTCTTTCCACTGAGCCACGCTGCTTTTCTTTCACCCAAAGTCACACAGTAGGCAAGAGGCAGAGCCAGGATTAGGTCCTCTGATTTCCAGGCCCGTGCTATTTCCACTAGGCCACAATACAGTAGAGTTAGTAGATATGATCCCTGTAGAAAAAAAATAGGCAGAGTGTGACTGTGGAGTCAGTTGATGGAGTGGAGAAAATAGGGCATTCATTTCCAATCAATCGTATTTATTGAGTGCTTACTGTGTGCAGAGCACTGTACTAAGCGCTTGGGAAGTACAAGTTGGCAACACATAGAGACGGTCCCTACCCAACAGTGGGCTCACAGTCTAGAAGGGGGAGACAGAGAACAAAACCAAACATATTAACAAAATAAAATAAATAGAATAGATATGTACAAGTAAAATAAATAAACATGTACAAACATATATACATATATACAGGTGCTGTGGGGAAGGGAAGGAGGTAAGGCGGGGGGGATGGAGGGGGGAGGAGGAAGAGAGGAAGAAGGGGGCTCTGTCTGGGAAGGCCTCCTGGAGGAGGTGAACTCTCAGTAGGGCCTTGAAGGGAGGAAGAGAACTAGCTTGGCGGATGTGGGGAGGGAGGGCATTCCAGGCCAGGGGGATGACATGGGCCGGAGGTCGACGGCGGGACGGGCGAGAACGAGGCACGGTGAGGAGATTAGCGGCAGAGGAGCGGAGGGTGCGGGCTGCCCTGTAGAAGGAGAGAAGGGAGGTGAGGTAGGAGGGGGCGAGGTGATGGAGAGCCTTGAAGCCGCGGTTGTATGTCTACAAGTCTACTGCAGTGTCTAACCTTCTATCTGGCTGTGAGATTTGGACCTACTCCCGAAGATACGTCCAACTTCTCGAGCAGTTTCACCAGCATCCCGTGAACCTGTACCCAGCCTCAGATGACTGACCAAAATTACCGATCACGTGGTCAACCTCGCCAGCGTTGAAGCGATTATCATAACAACACAGCTTTCCTGGGCGGCACCTGTGGAGAGAATGGAAGACAACAGGATACCCAAGCAGCTGTTGACTAGTGAACTGAAAGGTTGCCCACCCAAGCCTGAAGAGTAGGCTACAATATTTAAAGAGATAGTGAAGCACAATGCGGCATACCGTTGGATTTTAGAGAAATCACCACAGCAGATGCTCATCAGGAGCGTGGTTGCTTTCTTTAAGGAGAGGCTTTACAAAGATCAGCTTATCAAGAGGCAGTCTTGAAAATAGGAATAGACCATGAACGGGGTAAATTGATTAACATAGCAACATCTCTTTACACGTGCACAGAATGGAAGGGTTATGCATCAGCCTTATCAACCATATTCGTGTGGTTGAAGCTGCGTGGCCTGGGGGTCAGAAGACCCGGATTCTAATCCCAGATTTGCCACTTGTTTGCTGTATGACCTTGGACAAGTCACTTCTCTGTGCCTCGGTTACCTCATCTGTAAAATGGGGATTCAGGACTGTGAGCTCCATGGACTGTGTCCAATCTGATTAGCTTGTATCTACTCCAGCGCTTAGTATAGTGCCTGGCATATAGTGTGGCTCAGTGGAAAGAACCCAGGCTTTGGAGTCAGAGGTCATCGGTTCAAATCCCGGCTTTGCCACTTGTCAACTGGGTGACTTTGGGCAAGTCACTTAACTTCTCTGTGCCTCAGTTACCTCACCTGTAAAACGGGGATTAAGACTGTGAGCCCCATGTGGGACAACCTGATCACCTTGTAAACTCCCCAGCGCTTAGAACAGTGCTTTGCGCATAGTAAGCACTTAATAAATGCCATTATTATTATTATTATTATTATATAGCGCATAACAAATACCATAAAAACAAACAAAATTTTTGATGCCTGAATATAGAGTAGTTTGCACAGTCCTGGATCAACCACAAAGCCCAACTTCACTCCAATAGCTACGGGAATAGAATCAGTCAACTCTTACTCACCAAATCATGGAGTACCTTGTGAAACTTCACAGAACAGCAAATGCGCTTAGCAGTTGCCAGATCCCTAGTTTATTCAGCGTTTGTAAGGCCAGTAAATCCAGAATAGATGGTGTTCTTTGCACTTTTCTCGCATCTGTTGGGCTTCAGAGCTGTACTCCATTTTGGTTTGAAACCACCTGCCAATTTATGACTTTTTTTTTAGTGGTGTATCCGGAGGGATTTTGTCTGGGATATTGCAAGAAATGGAAGGCAGTAAGAGGGCCCACTACTTTACTCTCTCACCTTTCCTTTTGAATGTGGTGATTATGAGAGCATTTTTGAAGTTTTATGGCATCTCCTCAGTGTTTCATATTCATTCAATTGTATTTATTGAGCGCCAACTGTGTTCAGAGCACTGTACTAAGTGCCTAGCGCATATGTGGTGGAGGAGCATATGCAAATGTCTAAAGAGGTGATTTCTGCAGGAATGCCATCGGATCTAGGTGCTCTTTCATTTTTCACAGTTTTGACAGAGGAGGTTACTTCCTCAAAAGTCTATACTGAAAAAGGCATGACTTTTCACATTCTGGCAGGTTTTTCTGTGCCTCTGGGGATCTCCTCAGTAATGGAGGGCATGTTCAGGAATTCATTACATTCCTGGCCATCTTGTAAGATTCCCCCCTCTTTGTCTATGGTGAGTGTGGTTCCAACTGTTCTCTTCAGTAGCGCTATCATCATCATCATCATCAATCGTATTTATTGAGCGCTTACTGTGTGCAGAGCACTGTACTAAGCGCTTGGGAAGTACAAATTGGCAACATATAGAGACAGTCCCTACCCAACAGTGGGCTCACAGTCTAAAAGGGGGAGACAAAACCAAACATACTAACAAAATAAAATAAATAGAATAGATATGTACAAGCAAAATAAATAAATAAATAGAGTAATAAATATGTACAAACATATATACATATATACAGGTGCTGTGGGGAAGGGCTATGACACTTTAGTAATAAGGTAATTACTAAAAATAAGTAATAGAGAAGCAGTGTGGCTTAGTGGAAAGAGCCCGAGTGAGCTTGGGAGTCAGAGGTTGTGGGTTCTAATCCCGGCTCCGCCACTTGTCAGCTGTGTGACTTTGGGCAAGTCACTTCATTTCTCAGTG
The DNA here is from genome assembly GCF_015852505.1 of Tachyglossus aculeatus. Taxonomy (NCBI): domain Eukaryota; kingdom Metazoa; phylum Chordata; class Mammalia; order Monotremata; family Tachyglossidae; genus Tachyglossus; species Tachyglossus aculeatus. The sequence goes on from NC_052098.1 coordinate 9,233,135, forward strand.
CCTCAGTTACCTCATCTGTAAAATGGGAATTAAGGCTGTGAGCCCCACGTGGGACAACCGCATCTACCCCAGCTCTTCAAACAGTGCTTGGCACATAGTAAGCGTCTAACAAATGCCATAATTATTATTATTCTGATTATTATTAAGGTAAAGTCCTTAATTAGGTGGTCAGCATATGCCAGGTGTCTTTAGCTTTGGGGTCCCACTGCTGGTCATGCATGAGTCTCAGCTTAATCTGTACGTCCCTTCACAAATTTGGTAGTGTTTCCATTTTATTATGATCGTGAGGAGGTGCGAGTTGTCAGATGCTTTAGGGGGCTTCCTTGTGGACATACTGGACCACAATTTCAAGGGAGTCCACAGGCAAAAATGGAGGGGCTCAGTGTGGGTAGAGGCACTGCAGATCTAGCAAGGTGAAGAAGTAACAACATAAACTGCCAGAGTGAACTACTGTGACGGGTGGGATTTTGAAACCAAAGTGAGAAGCAGTGTGGCCTAGTGGATAGAGCAAGGGCCTGGGAGACAGAAGGACCTTGGTTCTAATATTGGCACTGCCATTTGCCTGCTGTGTGACCTTGGATAGGTCACTTCTCTGGACCTTAGTTCCCTCATATGTGAGATGGGGATTAATACTGTGAGCCCCATGTGGGTCATGGACTGTCACCTGATTAGTTTATATCCACCCCAGCACGTAGTACAGAGCCTGGTACTTAAGAAATACCGTAGATAAAAAAATAATTGGCGAGCAACTAAGATAAATCGCGACGAAATCTAGTGAAACTCATATTGGAAGTTTCCAAAAGTAGAATTTGTCTCCCTTTTGAAAGAAGGATGAAAATACCAAAAAATAAATTTAGATTGCCAAATTTCCAAATATCAAGTGTGTTTGGTTTACTTTTTGCTCTTTCAATTTGGACATTAACGTTAGACTGATTAATAGCCTCATTCATGATATGACCTTTCTTGGAGGCTTGAAGAGTTACTGGAAGATACCCTAGACACCCTATTTTCCCTCCCTTAAAGAAAAATCATGTTTTAGATAAATGATATAAACTTCTTTTGTCACCTTAATTTAAAAAAAAGCCCTTAAAGCTCCATTTTACACCAAAATTATTTGCCATTAGAATTTTTCAAGGGCAAATATAATTATATGCTTATGTAGTATTTACAGAGCACCATGAACATTTAAAATGCATCATCCTAAACCTCTTCATTGTGATGCTTTTGTGTTCCCAGTGCTTGATGCTCTTAATATGGAAAAAATGATGTCCACTGTGCATTCCTGGATGAAGAATTCCCAACATGCTGTGGAGTCACGTGACTCTGAAAGTACTGAGGGAGTTTATATTTTGATTATTGAAGGTTTTCTTCTCTTTAATTATAAGTAAGCAATTCTTCATTAACAATAAACAATCCTACTCTGATGTTGACTCCAAAGAAGTGGGAAACATTTGAGAGCTGAATGTGTTTATTCCCTTAGGCCCTTGGATACTATATGGAATAGAAGTTACTTTCTGACTATTCCGTATGAAGAATGCAAGAGGAGAAGGAGGTGAGATTTAGAATCATCCCAGATGATTATTCTGTCCTCCACATAGATAATAGTGAAATCTGATTGATTTTTTTTAAAAAAAAAAACCAAAGTATTCTGCAGATGATAAATGCTGGATCAGTTGTAAAGTTTAACGTTGTAGCTGAAAGCTATTTGAATAATTTTTGTAGGTGCTCATGGGAAGCAGCATGGCCTAATGGATAGAGCACAGGCCTGGGACTCAGAAGGACCTGGAATCGTTCATTCATTCAGTTGTATTTATTGAGCACTTACTGTGTGCATAGCACTGTGCTAAGTGCTTGGGAGAGTACAATACAGCAATAAACAGTCACATTCCCTGCCTACAATGGGCGTACAGTCTAGAGTGGGGGAAACAGACATCAATACAAATAAATAAAATTACAGATGGGTACATAAGTGCTGTGGGGCTATTCAGAATGCATTTCTAAATCTTGATGTGTTTTTGTATAGTGCTAGAGTCTATGTACCACCAGACCCACCGGGGTACTTTGATGGACATGTATGGCCCATGTACCAGAAATACCGAAGAGAAATTGATGACATTGCATGGAACATTGGTAGGTAGCTATCTCTTTGTGGGTGACAGGACGACCAGTAGGATTTTGCCTTTATTTGCTGATTGGCATCACAAGTTTCAATAACTACATTATGTTATGGAACAGTGTTTCTCATATGGGGTTTGGCACCAGAGGAGAGTTTCAAGGGAATTAGCACTTTTCTACCTATCAGTTTACATGCTATACTATTTAGGAACTTATTCAACCACCTTTCCTTCTTTCTCTTCTTCTTCCTCCCAGCTATAATTTATTTCGTGTTTGTCTCTCCCACTAGATTAGAAGATCCTTGAGGGCAGGGATTGTGCTTCTAGCTGAATTGTACTCTCCCAAGCAATCGGTGTCACAAGCCCCTGGCGTGTACCAACCAGGACTTTCCTGGACCAGGTTAGCCTCCGTGACACATAATAGAGTCAAACGAAACCACCAAGGTTACTGCGGAAAGCTTTACTTAGTTGTTTTTTTTTTTTTACCAACGCGCAGGGGAGTGACACATGCACACTCTCACTCACACCCACTCCACCAAGGGTCCATTACCGGTTTGCTGCTCAGGGGAGCCCGTTTTGTCGATCCCGCGGCGGAAGGTTGGGAGAAGTTCCCGGCTACGCGGACCGCTGACGCTACCGGCCTCCTCTGTGTGCTGCTTCCCCCAAACGCTGCTTCCCTCCTCGTTATTCAAAGCGACCACCTTTTATCTGCCTTGGGCATTGCAGCGGCTCTATGTGGAAGTTGTCGATTTGGTCCAGGCCCATTCTTGGGTACAGCAGGGAGAGAAGGCCACACGGGCCGGTAACGACCTGTCCTGAAGTAGAGCACCCCACTTCTTTTGTGAATTTCTTCTTCTTCGTCATCGTCGTCATGGGATCACAAACAGTCACTAGTAAAGCAGCTTGTTGCGAGCTGACCACCTCAGAACAATACACATAGTAGGGGAAAATCAATACTAATGATGGATTGTTTATACAGAAACCAGAGCTCCAGAACTCTGAACAGCTGGTAGTGACCTCAGCCAACCAAAAGATCTAAAATCTTTAAAGTGGGGGTTCAATCCTGTTCTTCATCCTATTTAGTCTGTGAACCCCATGTGGGACAGAGACTGTCTGACCTGATTATTTTGTGTCTACCCCAGTGCTTAGTACAGTGCTTGACACATAGTAAGTGCTTAACAGATTCCACCACCACCATTATTATTATTATCATCATCATTATTATCTTCTCCACTCCCCCATTTAAGATTCCCCACATTGCCAAGAGGAGATAAACTGTGGAGATTGTAGGTTTTCACTTGTTGGGTTTTTTGGGGGGTGTCAAAGGGCCATACTGAGCCCCAGGGGACCCTGACTGGGAGGCTGGTTAAAAAGTGAAAACATTTAAGAATCAGGGGAGTTCTTTGTGAAAAGGGCTTTGATGTCTGCATCTATTTTACTGAAACTGTGAAAGCAGCATGACCTAGTGAAAAAAGTACCGGCCTGGGAGTAAGGAGATCTAGGTCTAATCCTGGCTCTGACACATGCCTGCTGGATTTTTTTTTTTAACTATGGTGAAAACACCCCAAATCTCCCACTCTACACAAAGTTCTGATGATCTTGTGTCTAGTCCAGTGCTTGACACATAGTAAGCGCTAAACAAATACCACAGTTGTCATTATTAGGGGAAATCTTGAGAGGTTCTTCCTTAAGTAAAATATTTGAATGGAAAATGTCACTGCACCTCATGGAAACGTTTGATAAGAAGCTACCTTACGACTAGGAGAATGGAAATCTCTTTTTGTGTTGAGGGTGTTCCTGTTGATTTCAGGAGTTCAGCCCAGGGATCTGTGAGGTTAAAAGCCCCAGACAGAAAGTGCACAACATAGGGAGTTCCCAGCCCAACCCCTTTCTGTTACCTTTTACAGTTAAAATTGTTGACTCACTTCACGGGCTCAGCTTTTCTGTAGAGTTCATGTGTAAGACCGATCACAGAAATGAAAAGAAAGAAATTTGGGACTGTGGCCTGCAGAGACAAAATGAAGGACGAATGCATCAGCAAGTTAATCGGTGGTATTTATTGAGCACTTAACTATGGGCAGTGCACTGTGCCAAGTGCTTGGGAGAGTACAATATAGCAAAGTTGGTAGGCCCGTTCCCTGCAAACAAGGATCTTACAATCTAGAGCGGGAGACAGGCATTAATTTAAATAAATAAATTACACTTATGTAAGTTAATGAATTGGCTGTACATATTCCTTAGTAATGGTGTTTATTAAGCTCTTTCTATGTGCACAAAGCACTGGGCTAGATAAAAGATCATCAGACCTTTGTGTAGAGTGGGAGGTTTGGGGTGTTTTAAGTACAGTTTTTTAAAATCCCATGATTTAGAATATCCAGAATAAAAAAGTAAGTCCAGTTTCCGCAGTATTCCAGATAGTCGATTTCCTTTATTCAGAGTAGCAAAGCTCTTTTGGGTCCTTGAGGTCAGCTCGCTGACCTTTAATTAGTCAGTCAGTCAATGTATTGAGCGCTTACTGTGTGCAGAGCACTGTACTAAGAGCTTGGGAGAGAACAATCTAACAATCACATTCCCAGCCCACAACGAGCTTACAGTCTAGAAGGGGAGGCAGACACATAAATAAATAAATGACAGTTACGTACATGAGTGCTGTGGGGCTAACGGAGCAAGTCAGGGAGACGCAGAAGGGTGGGTATACTAAAGAGAGTGGGCCAGCTATTCCAAAAAAGAGGGATCATCAAGTTTGGATAACTGGGTTTTCCAAATGTGTGGAAACCCTAAATTCGGGAGGTTTTGGAATATGATTTTTCTGTATGAGTTATATGGCAAGCAGTCCCATTCCATTGAATTCCTTCTCCAATACTGGCTTCATTCTGAAGGAGGCAACCAACTGCGTGTTCTTGGCTCTGGATCTATTCCGGCTGTTTTAGCTAACTGGTTTTTAAATAGGTTGTGGTTGTACGTTCTTTATTTTAATACATTGGCAGTAGATGTCATTTTCACACCCTTTTTAAGCAGCTAAGAAAGCCTGCTGTTCAGTTTAATAATCTTATGGATACATATCAGTGTTCTTATTGTTTGCTTCCCAGTTTATTTAGATGGTACCAAATCCGAGAGAGACCTGCTTTTACAGGTGTATGATGATCTAATAAAGGAGCTGGTAAAGCCAAAGTGTAAGTATTGCCCTATTAAACTGGGTTAGGGAGGAGGAGCCAGGAAACTGCTTCTTGGCTGCCATCCTCCAGGGTAATGTCAGAAGTTTCATAATTTTCTGGAATTTAAATAAAATAAAATATGGTATAGCTTTGAATAACATTCAGGCTCTCATGTAGAGTATTATATAAGCTTTGTTCCTGGGGTGGTTTCTTTTGATTTTGAAATCTTAATGGCATCCTCATTGGTCTTTGTTATTTTCCTTCGTTCTGTTGATATTTTAAGGTTAAATATTTTTAGCAGATGGGTATGTAGAATTTCAGTGTGGCCAGATTACCCTTTCCGCTGACTGGCACAAGTAAAACAGATGGTTTTATATGTTTTGATTTCTTCTTGTTTTAAAATCTCATCTTCTTTACTCTCCCCACCTACACGCACATAGACACAAAAAAAGACAGTCAACAAAAACTCATAATTCCTACTTGCTAATTTCTCAAAACTAAGTCTACCTAAACTGTTTTCATTCTTGCCGTCTATCGGCCTAGGTTCTAACTATCTTGAACAGTTTGCATTCAATCGAAAGGGCTGCCACTCCCTTCCAGACTAAAATGGCAATCTAAGGAAGATATATGGCTGTTGCCACAGTAGTAAAAGAGGGGTTTCAGCTCCCTTCTTCCCTGGTGAGGTTCACTTCCCCCATCTACCCTGACCCAGCAGGGCTTGCAATTCACAGAGCTAAAATTTTCTGCTGCGATGGCAATTTCTTACCATCTGGGTTGATCCCAGCCCAGTACCTTTTAGTGACTGACCTCTCTTCCAGGAACAGCTAGCTGATAGATAAGGACAGATACCTGGAGGTACAGGGACAGAGTTCAGGGCTGCGAGGGAAGTTGGGGGCATCAGGGTTCTGCCTCTGACTCTAGGCAATCTCCCAGGCTTCACTTCTGAGTCCGAAATGGAAACTGCCTCTGCTGCGCTTCTCGACTCAATCAGTCATTCAGTGGTATGGGAGCGCTTTCTATTTGCAGAGTACTATACTAAGCGCTTGGGAGAATACAGTACAACAGAATTATCAACCACATTCCCTATCCGTATCAAGCTTACAATCTAGAAGCAATCTATACCCACTTGCTTCACCTACCTCCAGTTTATTTTAATGCCTGTCTCCCTTGCTAGATTTTAAGCTCTTTGAGGACAGGGATAGTATCTACTTTATTATATTCTCCCAAGCGCTTAGTTCAGTGCTCTGCACAAAGTGCTCAATAAACGGCATAGATTGATTAATTGTAACCCACATTGCTTTGAAGTACTATCTCTCTGGAGTAGATTGTTCTATCACATGCAAATAACATGTATTTTTCCATTTCCAGTGTCTTGAGGGGTGGGCAAGCCTTCATTTTCAAAAGTAACTTCGTAAAGATGGAATACAATTGGATTCTTCCCAGCCTGTATTAGAAAAGTATGGAGATGTGATTTAATCAACTGTAGCCACTGCACTCTGCAAACTTTGATCCTGCCAAACTAATCATCATTATGACCTTAATGGTTCATATATCTGTACAATATGCTATTTGTCATCCGTGTAATCTCACTGGATCACAGCTGTATTCATAAGAGACTTATTCTCCCCAGTTTTGAAAGCATGCAGTTCAACTCTGTGATTTCATAGAACAGAGATATTGTAAACACCTACTAATCATCTCTGTGGCTGGCGTTATGATAACTTTATGCCACATACCCGTGTATTTGCCCTTTAAAATAAGGGTGAATTGGACAGAATTGAAACGGTTTCAGGTAACCTCTTGCTGTACTTTGTTTGCTCAGAATAGTAATCCAGAAAGTGATTTGGTGATTGATATATATTTGTATGTGTACACACACACACACACACACACACACACACACACTACCATGAATGCACTCTGAACTTGAAGTTTGAAGTCTCAGTTGGAGATTAACTTTGAGGATGCTGCTAGAAGTTTTTTGTTTTTTTTTAAACTACATTCAATGCAATGCAGGGGTCCTACTGTAATAGAAGCAAATTTGTTGTAATTCATTTTGTTCAGCTCTTCAATAAGAGTCCTGAATATCTGTGGCTTGACATTTTCAGCCAAAAGCAATATTTTCCTCGAATTAATCAATCAATCAATCGATCATATTTATTGAGTGCTTACTGTGTGCAGAGCACTGTACTAAGTGCTTGGGAAGTACAAGTTGGCAACATATAGAGACAGTCCCTACCCAACAGTGGGCTCACAGTCTAGAAGAGTGGGCTCACAGTCTAGAAGATTAATTGTGTAAGATTAATTGAATTACTGAGACTTTACATTTTAAATCCAATTCTCTCAATGCCTAAAATTAATCGTTTGTCGTGTTAGCCTCTTTGGAAAGGTCCTTCACTCTACTGGCCCACTAGTGGACTATTCATTTTGTTAATGATGTGCATTATAGCTATAATTCTATTTGTTCTGACGATTTTGATTTCACCTGTCTACATGTTTTGTATTGTTGTCTGTTTCCCTCTTCTAGACTGTGAGCCCGTTGTTGGGTAAGGACCGTCTCTATATGTTGCCGACTTATACTTCCCAAGTGCTTAGTACAGTGCTCTGCACACAGTAAGCGCTCAATAAATACGATTGAATTAATGAATGGTGCTTATGTGGTTCAGACATAGCAACAATACACTAAATAGTCCTCCAGTGGTCTAGAAGAGTGAATGGTCCTTCCAAAGAGTCTAACTTACTACCAATGTTATTTTAGGCCCTGCGAGAATTGGACTCACTGTTTCCAAAGTTACTCGTTTGTTAGGGGAAAAGCCATTGCCTCAAAATATTTGAGTCAATTAATCACTCAGTGATATTTATTGAGCACTTCCTGTGTGCACAGCACTGTACTTGGTGCTTTGGAGAGTAATAATAATAATAATAATACTATTATATATAATAATACTATAATAATAATAATAATTATTAAGTGCTTATTATGAGCCAGGCATTGTTCTAAGCACTGGGGGAGATACAAGGTCATCAGGTTATCCCACATGGGGCTCACAGTCTTAATCCCTATTTTACAGATGAGGTAACTGAGGCACAGAGAAGTTAAGTGACTTGCCCAAAGTCACACAGCTAAGTGGCAGAGGCGGGATTAGATTCCATGACCTCTGATTCCCAAGCCCGTGTTCTTTCCACTGAGCCACACTGCTTCTACAGTATACCAGAGTTGGTAGACACAGTCCCTGCCCACAAGGAGCTTACAGTGCTTACAGACTGAAGTTTACAAAATCATGAAAAATGTGGGCAGATCAGATAACATTGATTTGCCCCAAATCCCACAGTACCAGAACTAGGGGTCACCCACTCACACTGAAGGGTGGTTGGTTCATAAATAAAAAAGAAGCATTTCTTCACTCAGTGAGGAGGGGAAAGGAAGGGGGCGGGGTGTGTGATAACCATATGTGGGTAGAAATAGTAGGTAAAGAGGGGTTTGGGAAATTCATGGATAAGAGGTTCATAATGGATGACTAGAGAGAGAGTTAAGAATGTAAATGAGAATATTTGGAACCAATCAATCAATGGTATTTATTGAGCGCTTACTTTATGTAGAGCAGTGTACTCAGCACTTGGGAGAGTACAATATAACTGTGTGACTTTGGGCAAGTCACAACTTCTCTGTGCCTCAGTTACCTCATCTGTAAAATGGGGATAAAGATTGTGAATCCCACATGGGACAACCTGATCACCTTTTATCCTCCCCAGCACTTAGAACAGTGCTTTGCACATAGCACTTAACAAATACCAAAATTATTATTATTATTATCAAGCATACACTCTAGAAGGATTCCACGATTCCATCAAACCTGTTGCCACAATTACAGACAGAACCTTGGGCTGGAAAGACCACTGGTCTGACCCAATGATAGCATTGCTTTGTCATCCTATAGTCTTATGTTGGAAATGTACAGAAATACAAGGCTACGTGAAAATAAAAATGGTCAAGATATTGAGCTGTATCCATATTTCTGGACTCATTTTTTTGCCAGACCAAATCCTACCTCAGAATTTGGACAGATTAAACCTGCACTGTTAGATCTGATTCCTGAGGCTGTGGACCAGTTGAACTATGTCCAATTCTGATCTTCTTCAACCTAGACTCCAGACAGGATGCGAAAACAGTAAGAAACAGACCGCATCCCACATCCATTGAGAGTTCTCAAAAGCCGAACAATCCAGCCTAAAAAGACATGCACTTATCTCTTTACACGTAGGCAAGATTTAGTCTCTCACTCTTCAAATAGGGGGAACAAAAATCGAAACAGTGAAGGAGTAAATGCAAATTCCGATGATGGCATCTGGAAGGATGTTTGTGAAACCCCACCCCACCTTGCTCCAGAGCGATTGTGTACTCCTTCCACGTTCCTGTTAACACAGGCGCTGCTTTTTTTTTTTTTGGTATTTAAGCGCTTAATGTGTGCCAAACTCTATCTAGCGCTGGGGTAGATACAAGATAGTCAGATCTGTCACATTCCTTGTCCCACACGAGGCTCTCCCAAGCGCATAATACGGTGCTCTACACACAGTAAGCGCTCAATAAATATGATTGAATGAATGAGGCTCACTGTCTAAGGGGGAGGGGGAACAGATACTGAATCCCCATTTTACAGATGTGGAAACTGAAGCCCAGAGAAGTGAAATGACTTGCCCAAGATCACCCAGCAGGCAAGTGGCAGAGTTGGAATTTGAATCTAGGATCCTCCGACTCCCGGGCCCGGGCTCTTTCCAATAGGCCACACTGTTTCCTACTTGGGTGGCGGGAGGCTGGATGCTTTCATATGCTTTCACCTTTCTCCCTTGTCTTGCCTCTGTTACTTGTGGTTACAATCCATCGTTACCATTGTCTTTATCTGTCTTCTCCAACTACACTGTGATGCAGGACAAGGACTGTAACTGATCTGGTATGTTTTTTCCCCACCACAGTGCTTGGTACATATTCAGTACTTAATAAATACCATAACTGTTTCAGACCCCACCCCTTACCCTGTATGCAGCCACGAATTTGGGTTATTTCCAGACTAAGTCCTTAAGAAGGGGTTGTAGGCTTTCTTAAGTCTACGGAGAGATGAGTCCATTTAAAATAGAGTCACTGGCACAAAAGGAAATTTACCAGCCCAAGGAGATCTTATCCCCCCAGTTCTTCCCTAATGTGTGTTTTCACTGCGTTTCGGATAGAGCCGTACTGGGCAATTCAGAAACATTCTTCCAACGACGTGAACCTGTCCAGAAAAGAGTGTACATGGTACCAGTCAACTGCCCACAGAGAGCTTACAGCTTATGGGGGAGCAGATATTAAAATAATGTACAGAGAGGAGAAATAGTGAAGGGTAAGGAGAGAGATGCATGTGCTGTGGGGCTGCGGTGTGTGTCAAAGTGCTTAAGGGATACACAGCCAAGTGCAGAGGTGATGCAGAGGGGATAGCGGGTAGGGGAAATAAGGGCTTGGTAGTCGAGGAAAACCTCTCGGAAGAGATGTGGTTTTAAGAGGATGAAGGCAGGGAGATCAGTGAGGAGAATGATACAATAGTACAATCATGATATGATGCATGTGTGAACCAGGGTAGCAGCTGTATGTGGGTGGGGGGGAGTCTGTGGAATGTTTTCACCTCCTAGTAGTAGTAGTAGTGGTAGCATTTATCAAATATTTAGAGAAGCAGCATAGTCTAGTGGAAAGAATAAGGGCTTGGGTGTCAGGGGACCTGGGTTCTAATCCTATCTCTGCCAAATGCTTGATGTGTGACGTTGGGCAAGTCACTTAACTTCTCTGTCCCTCAGTTCTCCAGTTTTCCCTCCTACTCAGACTGTGAGCCCCATGTGGGACACAGACTGTGTCCAACCTAATTAGCTTGTATCTACCCCAGCGCTTAGAACAATGTTTGACACATAGTAAGCGCTTAACAAATGCCATTAAAAAGAAAAAGTACAGAATGATGAAAAGTTACTATCCCAGTCCACAAGAAGCTTCCCCTCTAGTCAGACACAGGTGAAGAAAAGCTAAGATAAAGCTACATCCCACGGTACAGTGGGGTTACGTACCTCGACAGTGTTGTCATATCATGAATCATCATCATCATCAATCGTATTTATTGAGCGCTTACTATGTGCAGAGCACTGTACTAAGCGCTTGGGAAGTACAAATTGGCAACATATAGAGACAGTCCCTACCCAACATTGGGCTCACAGTCTAAAAGGGGGAATGGCTAAGGAGTGTGACAGAGTGGAAAAAGCAGGGGGCTGGGATTCAGACTGCCTAGATTCTATTCCCTGCTTGGCCTTTGGTCTGCTGTGTGACCTTGGGCAGGTCACTTAACCCGTCTGGGGATCCATTTCCATGTCTGTAAGGTAGGGATTATACCACCTACCTTTTTTCTACCTCCCGGGGATGTTGTTAAGACGAAAGTGAGATAAGTACTGAAAAATGCTTTAGAAAATCCAAGTTGCTGTAAATATCATAGGGTGCTTACATGTTATAAATTATAATAATTTAGAAAATCCTCTAGATGCAGTATATTTTGATGTTAAACATCACCAAACTATTGTATTTGTTTTAAAGTAATTCAGAGCGTAATAGCACAACACTACCACGACATCTTTCTGTCATGAACTCTAAAAAGCCATCCACTTGAAATATGAAAAGTACCACCTAGAAGAGCTTCGGGACCCAAACCCCTAAGATGACCCAGATCCCAGCTTTACTACAGTGCTCTGCACACAGTAAATGCCCAGCAGATACGATTGAATGAATGTTTTCTTTATATTAGTGTCTGTCTCCCCCCTCTAGACTGTAAGCCCATTGTGGACAGACACTGTGTCTGTTATATGGTACTCAATTGCTTGGTACAGTGCTCTGCACACAGTAGGTGCTCAAATATGATTGACTGACTAAGGGTTCCTAGTTTCAAATAACACTTTGAACTTCTGGAAGGAAAATTCTAGAAAGTTCAGTGTTTTGTGCCCTAAATTACGCCAACTCCAAGGCTTTTGATCTTCTTTCAGTGTGCTTGTAAAATATGCCCACGCCCTGCAGACTCTCCTAAATGTTTTTCAGTAGCTTGGTAAACAGGGACTGTATGGGTGGAGGAGGAGGTGAAGAAGATAAATTTTTTAAAAAATGAAATGCTTTCAGCATTCTTTTCCTTTACTGTATATCAACAATTTTCATTTGATTGAAGTACTGCCCAGAATTTTAATTTGTTTTCGTTTTTTAAAGGTTGTTTTTAGTTCCACTGCATTTGTTCTCCTTCCCGCTAAGATTGGGAGCCCCCATGCGGGACAGGGACAGTGTCTGACCTGATTATCTTGTATCTACCCCAGTGCTTAAAACAGGGCTTGACACATAGTGAGCACTTAGCAAGTATACAATAATAATAATAGTAAAACTCAAATAGCACAGATATTTTGAGCATGCAAAAATGGCATTAATATTATATTGTTCAAAGCAGTAAAATGTAACACTTGCATCATTTGGTTAGACATATTTTGAACTGAAGCATTGGATTTAACCAGTTATGGTTTGTGTGAGACATAAGGAAGTCGTTTAGATGTCTGAGAAGCAGCGTGGCCTAGTGGATAAAGCCTGGGAGTCAGAAGGACCTGGGTTCTAATCCCAGCTCCGCTACTTAATAATAATAATAACTGGCATTTGTTAAGCACTTACTATGTACAAAGCACTGTTCTAAGCACTGGTGTCTGCTGTATGACCTTGGAAGCAGCGTGGCTCGGGCAAGAGCATGGGCTTGGGAGTCAGAGGACATGGGCTCTAATCCCGCCTCTGCCACCTGTCTGCTGTGTGACCTTGGGCAAGCCACTGAACTTCTCTGGGCCTCAGTTACTTCATCTGTAAAATGGGGATTAAGGGTCTGAGCCCCACGTGGGACAGCCCGATTACCTTGTATCTCCCCCAGTGCTTAGAACAGTGCTTGGCACATAGTAAGTGCTTAACAAGTACCACAATTATTTATTTATTATTTATTTAAGTTCTCTGTGCCTCAGTTACCTCATCTATAAAATGGAGATTAAGACTGTGAGCCCTGTGTGGGACATGGACTAATTACCTTGTATCTACTGTGAGCCCACTGTTGGGTAGGGACTGTCTCTATATGTTGCCAATTTGTACTTCCCAGGCGCTTAGTACAGTGCTCTGCACATAGTAAGCGCTCAATAAATACGATTGATGATGATGATCTACCCGCTTAGTCCTCTCAGGGTCACACCTGGAGAGTTTCCGATACTCTACCAGTCTCGACTAGAAGAGGAAGACTCAAGCAGTGGCATACCCATTCCGTTTCTAGCTTGGGCAGTGGCTAGCTAATGGCAGGCGATCTGCTACAAGTCAAAACTCCCCTGTGCTGGGCAGCAGCAGCATGGGAGAGAGTCGAGGGAGGAGACTTGGGTTTAATGCGCGGAAGGAGGAAACGGTAAACCACTTCTGTATTTTTACCAAGAAAACTCTATGGATCCACTACCGGAACGATTGCAGATGGAGGTGGCGGTGGCGCGTTCTAGCAGAGATGTATCCATCGCGTCACTATGGGTCGGAGACGACTCGACGGCATAAGACAAGACCCGCTTAGTACAGTGCCTGACACATACCAAGCGCTTAACAAATACCATTAAAGACGTTTCGTACTGAAGATACCAGTAACTTGAAAACTGCATTTTTCTTCACGTGCCACAAAACAGTTCTTCGCCGTTCTACAAGAAAAAGTGAATTGTTTACAGTGAGACATTCTCCCCGAGTTTATTCCCCATTGGAGACCTCAGTGAGTGAAACCTGAAATTTAAATGCATTTTAAAAATGAATTATTTTGGATAATTTGGTCTCTAAAATGAACTGTGGATTTTCTACCCCACAGGTGACCAACGGACAATTATCAGGTTGATTATAGCATTATCGAATGTAATAAAAAATAAGCCAAACCAAATCACTTCTGGGATTCATGTCCTGTATAGTAGTCATGCTGTCCTTTGGTTTGAACACGATACTGCTGACAGTGAAATTGCAACGCAGACAAATAGCTGGAAGATTAGAAATGACCATATCTATTAGTACAGTGTTGTGTTGTACTATGTGTTGCCAACTTGTACTTCCCAAGTGCTTAGTACAGTGCTCTGCACACAGTAAGCGCTCAATAAATACAATTGATTGATTGATTGATTACAGTGCTAAGTGCTTAGTACAGTACTCTGCATACAGTAAGTGCTCAGTAAATACAATTGAATGAATCTATTAGGTTAAAGAGGGACCAAGATCAAAAATGAAATGGGACGTGTGGGGGGCCAGGAGGGCTTGGGAGAGTCAGGGGGGAAAAGATGGGTGATGCAAACAAAAAAATGGATTCAGTTTCTAATAATAATAATGGTATTTGTTAAGTGCTTACTATGTGCGAAGCACTGTTCTAAGCACTGGGGGGGATACAGGGTGATCAGGTTGTCCCACGAGGGGCTCACAGTCTTACTCCCCATTTTACAGATGAGGTAACTGAGGCCCAGAGAAGTTAAGTGACTTGCCCAAAATCACACAGCTGACAAGTGGCGGAGGCGGGATTAGAACCCATGACCTCTGGCTCCCAAGCCCGGGCAAGCCACGCTGCTTCTCTAACCCGCTCTCTGTAACCTCAATCTCGTCGGCCTCGCCACTGAACCCTTCGCTCACATTCTTCCTTGGGCCTGGGACTCCCTCCCTCCACCTCCCCCTTCATATAATAATGATGGTATCTGTTAAGCGCTTACTATGTGCCAAGCACCGTTCTAAGCGCTGGGATAGACACAAAGTAATCAGGTAGTCCCACGTGGGGCTCACAGTCTTCATCCCCATTTTACAGATGTGACAGTCCACCACCCTCAGAACCCTCCTAAAATCATCTCTCCTCCAAGAGACCTTCCCTAAGCCCTCGTTTCCCCTACTTGTCCACCCTCCCTTGAGCCTATCTCCAATGCACTCGGTTGCATACGATACTCACCCCAACCCCGAGGTGCTTATGTAAATATCCATGTCCCCGATCCATAATCTATTTTAATGCCTGTCTCCCCATGTAGACTGTAAGCTCTTTGTGGGCCGGGATCATGTCTACCAACGCTGTCGTATTGTACTTTCCCATGCACTTGGCACAGCGCTCTGCACACAGTAAACACTCAATAAACATTGATTGGGTGGCTGAAACTCCATCTCTGGTACAGCACAGCTATTATTGCCTCGACTGCTGACATAGGTTACATTTGAATCAGTGCTAATGCCTTTGCTCTCTTCCATAGTCTGTCAGGCTTAGTTTTGGGAAGAGATTTTCCTGTAAACCCTCAATCAGCTTTCTCTCTCCTACCTTTTTAAACTATACTTGAGAAGCAGCATGGCATAGTGGAAAGAGCGCGGACTTGGGAGTCGGAGGTCATGGGTTTTAATCCTGGCTCTGCCACTTGTCAGCTGTGTGACTTTGGGCAAGTCACTAAACTTCTCTGTGCCTCAGTTACCTCATCTGTAAAATGGGGAGTAAAACTGTGAGCCTGATTACCTCGTATCTACCCCAGCATTTAGAAGAGTGCTTGGCACATAGTAAGCGCTTAACAAATTACCATTATTATTATCATTATTATACCCTGGCTTATATGCTTCATTCCTCTCAAGATCAACTACTCACTACGCCCCCTTCTCATCTTTCCCACCACTGACTTAGTTGCTTAAACCCTATTTATAATGCCCTCCCACTTCAAATCCAGCAGACCACAAATCTTCCCCTCTTCAAAGCCCTTCTGAAATCACATCTCCAGAAGGCCCGCCACAGTGAATCGTGACTCTCCCCACTTTCGTATCTCCCCTACAGCCCCTTATGCGCTGGTGAACTCATACTCTCCCATAGCATTTAAATACCCTAATACTTAAGCGTCCTCATTTGCCTAGATTCCCTGCCATTTTTTCCTACTGCGTCCATTATTTTAGTGCCTGTCTCCCCCACTAGATGGTAAGTTTCTTGAGGGCAAGGATCAGATCTGTCCATTGTACTTTCCCAAGGATTTAGAATAGTGCTCTGCACACAGAAGATTATTGAAAATTCTGGTTTTCTGCCTGAATCTATACAAAGCAAACCTAACATTAGACCCCAACCTAATGTTAGCATTCATCTAGGACTAATGCTTCTAGGAGCACACCCTACTAATCCCGCCTCTGGAACCACTCTGGGAATTAGGACATCAGCATATCTACCCCTTTTTAAACAATGATACTTGTTAAGTGCTTACTATGTGCTAAGCACTGGGATAGAAACAAAATAATCAGTTTGGACCCAGGCCCTGTCCCACATGAGGCTCACAGTCTAGGAGGGAGTTGGATTTATTCCCTATTTTACAGATGAGGTAACTGAGGCACAGAGAAGTGAAGGGGCAGCTGGGTAGACTCCTAGACCAATCAGGAGGCATGTTTGAGGTTGCAGTGTAAACTCCTGCTACACCGTAAGCTCCTTGAGGGCAGGGATTGTGTCATTTTACTGCTTTGTACTCTCCCAAGCTCTGCACACAATAAATACAACTGATTGATCGATTGCAGTCTCACACATAATAATGATGATGGTATTTGTTAAGCGCTTACCATGTGCCAAGCACTGTTCTAAGCACTAAGGTAGATACAAGGTCATCAGGTTGGCCCACGTGGGGCTCACAGTCTTCATCTCCATTTTACAGATGAGGTAACTGAGCCCCAGAGAAGTGAAGTAGTTTGCCCAAGGTCACACAGCAGACAAGTGGCGGAGGTGGGATTAGAACCCATGTCCTCTGTCTCCCAAGCCCGGGCTCTTGCCACTATCTTAAATGCACACATTCAATCAAAATGCTTTGGAGATCTACCCAGCAGAATTAGACAACAATAATAATAATAATAATTGTGGTATTTGTTAAACACTTACTATGTACCAAGCACTGAATTAAGCAATACAGTCAGGTCAGACACAGTCCTTGTCCCACATGGGGCTCACAGTCTAAGTGGGAGGGAGAACAGGTATTTAATGCCCATTTTACTGATAAGGAAAATGAGGCACAGAGAAGTTAGGTGACTTGCCCCAGGTCACACAGCTGGCAAGTGGTAGAGGTGGGATTAGAACACAGGTTTCCCGACTCCGAGACCTGTAATGTTTCTGGGCCATGTTGCTTCTGTGTCAGAGACACCTAACATTAGCTGGAGAAGGATCCTAGATGCATGAAATGTTTCCAACCTGCCATTAGGTTTGCCTCTGCAGTCTAGAGCCATTATTATATATTGCCCAGAGAATGAGGTAGCAAATTGATGGGTCAGTCCCCTTTAGAAAAACAAATCCAATGAGCCCTCTTTTCCCTCTTTAAAGAAGCTTCCGCCCAGGGTTTTATGAGGAAGGAACAAGTAAAGCAAACAGAACCCAAACCTGCATTAAGTATACAAGGGATGTTTGCAATGGTTTTATTTGTTGCATTTATAGTGTAGATGTAATAATTAACCCAAGGCACTCCTCCTCTCAGTATTTTCCTGTTGAGCAGGTAGTTGAGAGTAGGCAAAAAGAGAGTTGTCGTGCCATCGGTATTAACACATAAACGTCTGCTCACCCTTTCATTAGATGATAATAATAATAATAATAACAATGGCATTTATTAAGCGCTTACTATGTGCAGAGCACTGTTCTAAGCACTGGGGAGGTTACGAGGTGATCGGGTGGTCCCCCGGGGGGCTCACAGTCTTCATCCCCGTTTTCCAGATGAGGCACCTGAGGCCCAGAGAAGTGAAGCGACTTAGCCAAGGTCACCCGGCTAAGTGGCGGAATAGGATTTGAACCCGTGACCTCCGGACTCCAAAGCCCGGGCTCTTTCCAGAGAGCCACGCTGCTTCTACCCTTCTCTTACTGTGACTCTATCAACGTCGCTTCTGTCCTCTGCCCGCCCTGCCTGGCTCAGAAGCAGCGTGGCCCATCATCATCATCATCATCAATCGTATTTATTGAGCGCTTACTGTGTGCAGAGCACTGTACTAAGCGCTTGGGAAGCACAAGCTGGCAACACATACAATCCCTACCCCGCAGTGGGCTCACAGTCTAAAAGGGGTTCAGTGGTATGAGCCCGGGCTTCGGAGTCAGACATGATGGGTTCAAATCCGCCAACTGTCAGCTGTGTGGCTTTGGGCAAGTCGCTCAGCTTCTCTGGGCCTCAGTGACCTCATCTGTAAAATGGGGATTGAAACTGTGAGCCCCACCATGGGACAACCTGATCATCATCAATCGTATTTATTGAGCACTTACTATGTGCAGAGCACTGTACTAAGCGCTTGGGAAGTACAAATTGGCAACATACAGAGACAGTCCCTACCCAACAGTGGGCTCACAGTCTAAAAGGGGGAGACAGAGAACAAAACCAAACATACTAACAAAATCCAATAAATAGAATAGATATGTACAAGTAAAATAGAGTAATAAATATGTACAAACATATATATGTATATACAGGTGCTGTGGGGAAGGGAAGGAGGTAAGATGGGGGGGATGGAGAGGGGGACGAGGGGGAGAGGAAGGAAGGGGCTGATCACCTTGGAACCTCCGCAGCGCTTAGGACAGTGCTTTGCACGTAGTAAGCACTTAACAAATATTATTATTATTATTATTTTCCCACCCGGTCGGCCGCCCCCTCCTCCGGGTATCACGACGCTTCCGACCCTCGGTCGCCCTATTGGAGGCCATCCCTCAGTGGAAAGAGCCTGGGCTTTGGAGTCAGAGGTCATGGGTTCGAATCCTGGCTCCACCACATGTCTGCAGTGTGACCCTGGGCAAGTCCCTTAACTTCTCTGAGCCTCAGTTACCTCATCTGTAAAACGGGGATTTAAGACTGTGAGCCCCACGTGGGGTAACTTGATGACCTTGTATCCCCCCCCCACAGCGCTCAGAACAGTGCTTTGCACATAGTAAGCGCTTAACAAATGCCATCATCATTATTATTATTATTATTATTATTATATATACATAGTTATTACTCTATTTTGTTTGTTTTATTTTATTTGTACATATCTATTCTATTTATTTTATTTTGTTAGTATGTTTGGTTTTATATGTGTATATATGTATATATGGTTGCACATATTTCTTACTCTATTTATTTATTTATTTTATTTGTACCTATCTATTCTATTTATTTTATTTTGTTAGTATGTTCGGCTTTGTTCTCCGTCTCCCCCTTTTAGACTGTGAGCCCACTGTTGGGGAGGGACCGTCTCTATGTGTTGCCAACTTGTACTTCCCAAGCGCTCAGTACAGTGCTCTGCACACAGTAAGCGCTCAGTAAATACGATTGATGATGATGATGGTTTTGTTCTCTGTCTCCCCCTGTTAGACTGTGAGCCCACTGTCGGGTAGGGACCGTCTCTATGTGTTGCCAATTTGTACTTCCCAAGCGCTCAGTACAGTGCTCTGCACACAGTAAGCGCTCAGTAAATACGATTGATGATGATGATGGTTTTGTTCTCTGTCTCCCCCTTTTAGACTGTGAGCCCACTGTCGGGTAGGGACCGTCTCTATGTGTTGCCAACTTGTACTTCCCAAGCGCTCAGTACAGTGCTCTGCACACAGTAAGCGCTCAATAAATACGATTGATGATGATGATGATGGTTTTGTTCTCTGTCTCCCCCTTTTAGACTGTGAGCCCACTGTTGGGTAGGGACCGTCTCTATGTGTTGCCAACTTGGACTTCCCAAGCGCTCAGTACAGTGCTCTGCCACCACTAATCTCCTCACTGTACCTCGCTCTCGCCTGTCCCGCCATCGACCCCCGGCCCACGTCATCCCCCTGGCCTGGAATGCCCTCCCTCTGCCCATCCGCCAAGCTAGCTCTCTTCCTCCCTTCAAGGCCCTGCTGAGAGCTCACCTCCTCCAGGAGGCCTTCCCAGACTGAGCCCCTTCTTTCCTCTCCCCCTCGTCCCCCTCTCCATCCCCCCGTCTTACCTCCTTCCCTTCCCCACAGCACCTATATATATGTATATATGGTTGTACATATTTATTACTCCATTTATTTATTTATTTATTTATTTTACTTGTACATTTCTATCCTACTTATTTCATTTTGTTGGTATGTTTGGTTCAGTTCTCTGTCTCCCCCTTTTAGACTGTGAGCCCACTGTTGGGTAGGGACTGTCTCTATGTGATGCCAATTTGTACTTCCCAAGCGCTCAGTACAGTGCTCTGCACATAGTAAGCGCTCAATAAATACGATTGATTGATTGATTGATTGATAGTAAGCGCTCAATAAATACGATTGATAATGATGATGATTATCCCCAAGCCGCGCCTGCGCCCTTCGCCTCTCCCAGCTAGGTGTCGTCATGGTGACGCCAGACGGCGGCGCGAGGTCCGGAGCGCGCATGCGCGCTGCCAAGGAGCGGCCGCCCTCGCCGCTTCGGGGCGGGGGCGGAGGAGGAGGAGGAGGGGAGAGGGGAGGGAGGCGCGCCCGGGGGCATGTGCACCGCGTGCTCCGGCTCGCGGAAGCCCCGGTGCCCCGTCGGCGGGAGAAGCGAGCCGGTTCTGCCGGGGGGCTCGGGCACGGCTGGGCCGATGCATCGGGGACTTTGTGCGGCCGCAGCCGCCGCCGCCCCGCCCGAGGGCTGCGACGGCGTGGAGGTGCCGTTTTCGGCCGGGCGACGGGGCCCGGCCCCGGCCGTTCCGCGCAGTAGTCCGGAGGAGGAGGAGGAACGACTGGAGCGGGAGCATTTCTGGAAGATCATCAACGCCTTCCGCTACTACGGGTAGGAGGGGCGGAGGGACTTCAATCAATCAATCAATCAATCAATCAATCGTATTTATCGAGCGCTTACTGTGTGCAGAGCACCGGCCTAGGCGCTTGGGAAGTCCAAGTTGGCAACATGTAGAGACAGTCCCTACCCAACAGCGGGCCCACGGTCTAGAAGGGGGAGACAGAGAACAAAACCATACTAATAAAATAAATAGGATAGATATGTACGGATTAGAGTAATAAATATGTACAAATATATACAGGTGCTGTGGGGAGGGGAAGGAGGTAAGATGGGGGGATGGAGAGGGGGAGAGGAAGGAAAGGGCTCAGTCTGGGAAGGCCTCCTGGAGTAGGTCGGCAACACACACAGTCCCCACCCAACAGCGGGCTCACGGTCTAGAAGGGGGAGACAGAGAACAAAACCAAACATACTGATAAAATAAATAGGATAGATATGTGCAGGTAAAATAGAGTAATAAATTTGTACAGACATATATACATATATACAGGTGCTGTGGGGAAGGGGAGGTAAGATGGGGGGGTGGAGAGGGGGACGAGGGGGAGAGGAAGGAAGGGGCTCAGTCTGGGAAGGCCTCCTGGAATAGGTCGGCAACGCATACAGTCCCCACCCAACAGCGGGCTCACGGTCTAGAAGGGGGAGACAGAGAACAAAACCAAACATACTAATAAAATAAATAGGATAGATATGGACAGGTAAAATAAATAGAATAATAAATTTGTACAGACATATATACATATATACAGGTGCTGTGGGGAAGGGGAGGTAAGATGGGGGGGTGGAGAGGGGGACGAGGGGGAGAGGTAGGAAGGGGCTCAGTCTGGGAAGGCCTCCTGGAATAGGTCGGCAACACACACAGTCCCCACCCAACAGCGGGCTCACGGTCTAGAAGGGGGAGACAGAGAACAAAACCAAACATACTAATAAAATAAATAGGATAGATATGGACAGGTGAAATAAATAGAGTAATAAATATGTACAGACATATATACATATATACAGGTGCTGTGGGGAAGGGGAGGTAAGATGGGGGGGTGGAGAG
This sequence comes from Tachyglossus aculeatus, assembly GCF_015852505.1. NCBI lineage: Eukaryota > Metazoa > Chordata > Mammalia > Monotremata > Tachyglossidae > Tachyglossus > Tachyglossus aculeatus. The sequence goes on from NC_052098.1 coordinate 9,255,232, forward strand.
GGGGACGAGGGGGAGAGGTAGGAAGGGGCTCAGTCTGGGAAGGCCTCCTGGAATAGGTCGGCAACGCATACAGTCCCCACCCAACAGCGGGCTCACGGTCTAGAAGGGGGAGACAGAGAACAAAACCAAACATACTAATAAAATAAATAGGATAGATATGGACAGGTAAAATAAATAGAGTAATAAATTTGTACAGACATATATACATATATACAGGTGCTGTGGGGAAGGGGAGGTAAGATGGGGGGGGTGGAGAGGGGGACCAGGGGGAGAGGAAGGAAGGGGCTCAGTCTGGGAAGGCCTCCTGGAATAGGTCGGCAACACACACAGTCCCCACCCAACAGCGGGCTCACGGTCTAGAAGGGGGAGACAGAGAACAAAACCAAACATACTAATAAAATAAATAGGATAGATATGGACAGGTGAAATAAATAGAGTAATAAATATGTACAAACATATATACAGGTGCTGTGGGGAAGGGAAGGAGGTAAGATGGGATGGAGAGGGGGAGAGGAAGGAAGGGGCTCAGTCTGGGAAGGCCTCCTGGAATAGATATGTACAAGATAAATAAAGTAATATGTACAAACATATATACATCATCCATGATGATGATGGTATTTGGTAAGCGCTTACTATGTGCCAACCACTGTTGTAAGCGCCGGGGGAGATACAAGGCCGTCAGGTTGTCCCACTGAGCTTAAGTGCTTAGTACAGTGCTCTGCACACAGCAAGCGCTCAATAAATACGATTGATTGAGGGACGGACGGGGGGGCCGGACCGGCACCACACCCGCGCGCCTAGCTCAACTCCTCCTGCCCAACTGACACACACACGCGCACACATATGCACACGCACACATATGCACACCCACACATACATGCAGGCGTGCGCGCGCCTCCCCCTTCCCCGGGACCCCGGGGCGATCAGGGTGTTGTCGGCTTTTCAACTCTCGTCTTCTCCGCCCACCGAATCCAATGGAGATTTTCCCTGCCCCCTCCTGTCTTCGAATTTTGATTGGTTTTTTTCTTTGTTTTTTTTTTTTTTTGAGGGGGGACAGCTTTTGTGCAGGCCTCGGGCGCCTGTGCCGTGGTAATGATGAAACGTTCGTCAATCAATCAATCGTATTTATTGAGCGCTCACTGTGTGCAGAGCACTGTACTAAGCGCTTGGGAAGTCCAAGTTGGTAACATATAGAGACAGTCCCTACCCAGCAGTGGGCTCACAGTCTAGAAGGGGGAGACAGAACAAAACCAAACATATTAACAAAATAAAATAAATAGAATAGATATGTACAAGTAAAATAGAGTAATAAATATGTACAAACATATGTACATATATACAGGTGCTGTGGGGAGAGGAAGGAGGGGGCTCAGTCTGGGGAGGCCTCCAGAGAATGGCGATAGCCGCCTTATAATAGGGGCTTAGTTTTTGTCAAAGGCTATAACGGGTTTGGATGGATTTCTTCCCTCTGCCCCCAAATAGTTGGACCGGAGGGGTTGATCTTGCAGCGACCAACGGCACCCTTTTCGGTCTCTCCCCTCCTCCCCGCGGCCTTTGCCGTCACCTCTCACCTTTCTGTCACTTTCAGGCAGAAAACCCCTTTTAGGCCCCCCACCCCCTTCAATCCTTCTCACACTCTTGGCTACTTCTAAGGGGTTTGGGGGGGGGGGGCATAGTTTTGCCTCACTCTGAGGCCGATGGAGCATCAAAGCCTTCCCTTGGTGATGTTTGGACCAAACGGTCATCATTATTCAGATAGGTGGTGGTTTTCATGGCTGACCAGCCTTTTTCTTGTGCCATCAAATCATTTGAACTGGAATTCAGAGCGTGCGCCTTTCAGCCCCTGTACAGTTCGGAAGCGTTACCTGTAGAGAACTCTTGAGAGAATGTTTCGCTGATCAGAAGTTCCATTCTGCATGCTCGCAAGGGGTTATCCCAACGATTCTTCTAGCGTTGTTGTTATACGGCTGGTAATTTTAGAAAGGATATGTAACTACAAGCTGGAAATAATTAGCACGGTGGCCATAGGCTCGAAGTTTAGGAAGCAGAACTGCTGATATGCGGCGGTGGTACAAAGAAGCGCATGTCATGGAAGCCGCAAGCCTTAAAATGAACTGAGCGTATCGGAATGAATGCAGATGATAGAAAAATCTGGCCAAAAAACTGCAAAGTATGAATGTTTTTGGTAAAACACCACAGAAGTTCTATTTAACGTTAGCTCATGTTAAATATTAATTTGCTGTAGCTTTTCACTCGGGCACTGATGTTTCATTATCATTAAACACTCAGACCACCAACTGTGATGAGTACTTGAAGTGTTACTATTTGTTGAGGGCCCACTTGGTACAGCGCACTGTACTAAGCACTCAGGGGAGTACAGAATAATGAAGTTAGATGTCTGTTCCCCCTCCACAAGGACTTACACGGCAATGGGGGAGAGCACTGTACTTGTACTTGGCAGCTGGAGAAGAAGCAATAGAACTAAAAGATGCAGTCCTGCCCTTTAGGAGCCCGCAGTCTTTCTAATGGACGTTTTATATCATCTTCTAGCCCCCTGCCAACGTTACTCCTTTTGACGAAATGAACTGCATTCAAAGGCACTCCTTTCCCGTGCATTGGTGACCTGCTTCAAAACTGAGCTCAGACATCAGGGCCAACCTTTCATTTTGAGTGTGGGGGCAAATGGGGGACAGGGATTTGGGCCTGGGAGGGGACAGGTTTCAAAGACCTTGACATGCCTTGCTGACCTCCCTGCCTCCCATCTCTTCCCCACTCCAGTAACATACTTCACTCTGCTGCCCGGATCATTTTTCTACAAAAAAAGTTCGGTCCATGTTGCCCCACTCCTCAAGAACCAACAGTGATTGCCCACCCACTTCCTAATCGTCGGCTTTAAAGCACTCAATCATCCCACCCCCACCTATTTTACCCCACCGATTTCCTACTACAACCCAGCATGTTCGCTCCTGTACTACCAGCCTACTCACTGTACCTCTCTCCTCTATCTCTCCGCCGACCTCTTGCCCCCCCGTCCTGCCTCTGGCCTGGAATGCCCTCCTTCTTCATATAGGACAGACCACCACTCTCTCCACCTTCAAAGTTTTATTACAGTTACTTCTCCTCTAAGAGGCTTTCCCCATATCAGCCCTCATTTTCCCTACTCCCTTCTGCATCGCCTTTAATATTGGCTCCCCCTCTAGACTGTAAGCTCCTTGTGGGCAGAGACTGTCTGCCAACCCTGCTTTAGCGTTTTCTCCCAAATGCTTAGCACAGTGCTCTGCACACAATAAGTGCTCAATAAATATGAGTGATTGAACAGGCAGAAAGGCAGCATTTTGGGGCCTTGTCAGATAGTCGAAAACGCTCAGGCCTTGTCAGGGAGGCTTTGGGTGAAGGCGGCTAGGAGTCCATCTCAGAAAGTCGTGAGTGGCAGTCATCGAGGCCCCATCAAGTTGGTATATTTGGTCTCAGACCCAGTGCTTAGAACAGTGCTTTGCACATAGTAAGTGCTTAACAAATGCAATCATCATTATATTATATGTTAATAATGAAGGTTCATTGTTGCTAACAAGTAAAATTTGTGTCCAGCTGCTGTGGCAGAAAGTGATAACCTCCCATTGAGTAGGGAGAGAAGGAAGGGTGACTTAAACACATCTGCTCTTTTGATCCCATGTTTTCATTCTTTTTAATTGGACTTTTTAGATTTTCAAAAATAAACTTGTTTATTTTGGAGTCAGATTAACTGGCACCATCAAAACAACAAAAAATTTAGGTTCCATTCTTGGCTTGATCCCAGTGTCTGCCTTCCTTCCTCATTCTGCTGGGTCCCCACATCAGTTTGTCAAATGCGGTTTATCATGCATCCATATTTTAAAGCCCATGGAAGGGATTTGGGACTTGAAAGTTGCTTGGGAATACAGCAGGCACTATTTATGCAAGCATAACTATACCTAGCTTAATCACCTGATATTTCTAAAGTTCCACCTCAGGTAAATTGTTGTTTTGTGGTACCATCATTGCAGCCACCTAATTTTCCTTTGTTTGACCGGCTGGACTTTTGTATGTGATTGACACTTAGAGGAGAGCTTTCTTCCATAGAGTTTTCCTAATGGACTCTGATAGAGAAATAATAATAATAATGGTATTTGTTAAGCGCTTACTGTGTGCAAAGCACTGTTCTAAGCACTGGGGGGATACCAGGTGATCAGGTTGTCCCACATGGGGCTCACAGTCTTAATCCCCATTTTACAAATGAGGTAACTGAGGCATAGAGAAGTGAAGTGATTTGCCCAAAGTCACACAGCTGACAAGTGGCATACTGTATATACTGTACATACTATATATAATATATATATATATATATATATGTTTGTACATATTTATTACTCTATTTATTTATTTTATTTGTACATATCTATTCTATTTTATTTTGTTAGTATGTTTGGTTTTGTTCTCTGTCTCCCCCTTTTAGACTGTGAGCCCACTGTTGGGTAGGGACTGTCTCTATATGTTGCCAATTTGTACTTCCCAAGCGCTTAGTACAGTGCTCTGCACATAGTAAGCGCTCAATAAATGCGATTGATGATGAAGTGGCGGAGTTGGGATTAGAACCCATGACCTCTGACTCCCAAGCCCGAGTTCTTTCCACTGAGCCACTCTGCTTTCCCGGAAGGCGAAGCAGGAGGAAGGGGCAGAAAATAAAAAAGTATCACCGGGGACAGAAATAGTTCTCCCTCCGATGTCCCCTTGCCACTTCCACCGTACTAGCCCCCAAGTCCTGGGGACCCTGCATGCCTCCATGTTCAGGGTCTGGGAAGGACGAGGGGAAAGACACACGATGCCAGGACAGGATGCAGTCCCGTTGTCACAGCCTGGTACTGGGCATACCCACAATTCAGGGTCATGCAGGATCACAGGTATTTAAAAAAAATCCTTCATCTCCCCATGTCCTCACAAACCATAAGTCAAGCATTTTAAAAAGCCTTCTTCACCTCCAGTGCAAGTTGGAGATCATCGCTGGAGGCCCCAAACCGAGACATGCAGAGTGTTGCTGTAACCACAGGTTGAGGCAGGGCTGGAGAGTTTAAGGAAGATTGGCTCTTCCAACCCCCAGATTCATTCTCTGAATTCTCCTGGCTGCTGAGTTGCAAAGACAATGGGGCCTATTCACCCTGACTCACTCTCTACTCTACTCCCTAAACTATCCCCTGCCCCAGTTCTGAAGAAATGGAGGGCAACCTCCTCCCTTCCTCCTTCCTCTTCATCTTACTTTGGAAATAGAGATTGGGAGGGAAGTGAAGAGAACCTGGATGGGTGACAGGAAATTTGCTTCTTGCTTACTTCAAATACATCGATGGAGGGAGTGCTTAGGGGATTGGGAAGGAAAGCAGCGTGGCCTAGAGGATAGAGCCCAGGCTTGAGTCGGAAAGAACCTGGATTTTAATCCCGGCTCCGCCACTTGTCTGCTGTTCGACCTCGGGCAAGTCACTTCACTTCTCTGTACCCCAGTTACCTCAGCTGTAAAAGTGCGTGAAGACTATGAGCACCATGTCGGACAGGGACTGCGTCCAGCCCGATTATCTTGTATCTACCCCAGCGCTTAGAACAATGCCTCGTACATAGTAGGCGTTTAACAAACACTATTATTATTATTATTATTATTAATACTAATAAAGGGGGACTAGACAGGAAGGGAAGCTAGGCACTTAAATAGTTATTAAAAGGCAGTCAATCAAGCAGAAATCACGGGCAATCAACACTTTACGGATAATCTCCCCTCTGAAAGGGAGATGAATAGGGCTGTTGGACCTATTTCTAAATTCAATTTTGGTATTGAATTCAGTAATCCTTTCTATGTCTCTGGTCCTTCCGCTGATTAAACCCACTCACTAAAACCTGAAACTAATGACAGAAGTGTTGCTTTTAGGTATTTCCCATAGCATTACTATCATAAGCAAGTTGATTGTTTAGCTCTTCTGTTGGCAGAAGGATCGCTTTTCCATTATTTCTGAAATCACTAAGCCCATTTTTCGATTGTAGCTATGATCAGCATGATCTAGGGGAAAGAGCCTGGGCTTGGGCATCAGAGGACCTGTTCTGATCCCCGCTCTACCGCTTGTCTGCTCTGTGACATTGGGAGAGTCACTTAACGTTCTGTGTGCCTCAGTTACCTCATCTGTAAAATGGGGATTAAAACTGTGAGCCCCATGTGGAACATGGACTGTGCCCAACCTGGTATCCACCCCAGTGCTTAGTACAGTGCCCGACACATAGTAAGCACTTAGCAAATACCATAAAAAAATTCAAGCATCTGAAAATCTCAGGCTAACTGCTCAGAAGCAGAAGTTGAAACTAAAATAATCATGTGAAAAATTATTTAGGAATTGCAGTAGATTCTTGAAAGCAATGCGAGGATAATTTTGGGACTTGGAGCCAAGACTATTGCAAGTCAGTTGAACAGTTGTTTAAAAAGAAAGAATCTTAAAACAGGAATTATTGTGCCTAGAGAACTCTTCTTTTGTATTTCTAGAACAAGTATGCATGAACGGGTCAACCGAACAGAGAGGCATTTTCGATCTCTCCCAGCTACCCAACAGAACCTACTTCCTCAATTTCTTCTGCACCTGGACAAGATTCGGAAATGCATTGATCATAATCAGGGGATTCTCCAGACCATTGTGAATGACTGCATACATATGTTTGAAAATAAGGAGTATGGAGAAGATGTATGTAAAAGTTCAATTCCATTCTTATTATGGACAGCTATTTTCATTTTCAAGTTATTTGGGTTTTTGATGTTTTCCTTATTTCTAGGTCTTCATTCTGTTTCCTTTTGGTATTTCAGCCCATCACTAGCGCGTTTTAAGCATCTCCTATGTGCAGAGCACACAGTGCTTGGGAGGGTGAAAGGAAGGGTCCCTGCCCTCTAGGAGCTTACAGTCTAATGGGATTTCAGTTTTTTTGTAGCACACTTCTGATTATGCCAACTGGTAAAAAAAATGTATAATGTTGACGACTTGGGTTTATTTCCGCTCTTCAGATTTTTTTTTTTTTTACTGCGTCCAGCCGTGGACTGGCATTTTGTGTACTAGAAACTAACTGGGACACACGCTGATGTCTAATGGTAATCTGACCCTTAGTGATTTTCATTAACTTTTTCCCTTGAGTGATTGGTGTCCTCCTCCCCCCCCCCCCCCCCCCCCCACCGCCTCCATTGTTCAAAAGTCACTTCAATGTCTAATTAGTGTAGTTGCTTTGTTTTCAGCTCCGTGAGACTGACACGCCCCCCACTATTCCTCTGAAGTTTCTCTTTTTCAATATGGCGCATCCATTGATATTCATCTTTTTCTTTAAACAAACACTTGCACTTATGAAGCTTAAGGGGCCGGCAGTGATGGAACCTGAAGTCCTGTTTTTGTAGCCACAGGATAGATACAGTTGGGCTGCTCCAGTGTGAGCTTCTCCATGCTCTACTATGACCTGGAGGGACTTCCCTCTCTTAGGGTGAGAGGTTATTCGGTCTTCGTAACAGCTCAGTCCTGGTCCTCTCCTGAGTAAAGACTGTCCAATTATGAGGTGGTTTTGTGATAATGGACCTTAATCTATTGAGGACTGAGCTGAGACCACCAAGCTCGTTTCACTTAGGATCTCAAGCTGCACTTGAAAACTGATCCTAGAGGTGAGAGGCGAGTGCTTTCTCCACTAAACCGCCTGCACAGCTCCCTTTTAGCATGTCTGTTTAACCTTAATCGAGACTGATCATGTGATTTGTTTTCCCCCTAAACGTGTGTTAATGTCTTGACCGATCATTTCCCATATTTTAAACAGGGAAATGGAATGATTATGCCAGCGTCAACGTTTGACATGGATAAATTGAAATCTACGTTGAAGCAGTTTGTAAGAGACTGGAGTGATTCTGGGAAAGCTGAGAGGGAGGCCTGCTACCAGCCAATCATTAAAGAAATTTTGAGAAACTTTCCAAAAGAGAGATGGTAAGTAGTGCTTTATTTAATTCCTTGTATGACTTATTTGAGCCTGAATAATGCCGTGGCAGGAATCTGGGGCATTTCTGTATTCGTAATTAGTTTATGAAGGCCACTGTGATGCAGTGTACATTACACGTTCTGTCTCAGTTTGTGAACTGAACGATTAGCAAGGTCTGAACAAGTGTTCAATTATGAGTAACTGGACATATAATTGAAAACACATGTCTGAATTAAGGAATACTCCTGAGGTAAGCCAGGAAAAAATGGCTTAGAAGCCATACGGTGTGTACAACTGGTTGTATTTTGGTAATCAAGAAGTAGGTTCTAATGGTTAAACTGGAGTCAGTGCAACACAAGTGGTGTTTTCTGAGCGTGTGGCCTGTGCAGATATTTTACTTCTTCTGGAAGATAGAATACCAGTTTTATTAAATTCACAGATGACTGCAACTAGATAACAGGCTGGCTTGAAAACAGGAAAAGATAATGTCTTGTCAGTGATGGTTGAGATGTAATTGTAGGAAACTTGAAGGCAAGACAGATTGAAACACAAAGTGGAAAATTACTGACTAGGTACAATTATGTCAGATATAGAAATTACAGTAGATTACGTACAAACAAAACCAGGTAGCTCTGTTTTTCCTTTAAGTAACAACCCATTAAAGTAGCATATAGCTTTGGCTTGTACATTTTGAAGGATTCTTAAGGATAATGTGAAATTAGGGAGACTCTGAAATAAAGAGGAAAGGTTGAAGGAATTGGAGAAGCACCCCCCACCCCTCCCCAAACCAGATTTCAAGTCTGCAAAAGGTCTAAATGTTGGGCTCACCAGGCAGAGTAGAAAAATAATTTGGATGACATGGGGTTGAAGGGGTAAGAACATGACTCCTTTTAGCTCTTGGCACCTCTCTCCATTTTAATAGGTTAGAATGGAGAGGGGTTTGTGGAACTTTCTCTCTTGGAAATCTTTAAAAATACAACAGGTATGGATGAGATCTGTAGGCCTGCAGAAGGGACTGGGTGAAGTGCATCTGCTGGCCAAGTCTATAATCAGATCAGCCTCCACTGTTAAGATAATTGACACTGTTCTTATTGTATAATTGATGTATAAACTCAAGTGTTCACTGTTTGCTATGGTGATGGTTGAGAATCAAGGCATGAGAGCACAAAATATTTCTGACTGGTAATGGAATTTTCCTACTATCTAAAAAATTCTATGAGTGTATTACAGACTTTATAGCTGATTCCCGTAGGCTTCCTGATGAGCAGATAATATGAAAGCTAGGGTTGCTCACTCTTGAGAAGATAAGAATGCAGTTTAACGTTCAAAAGTAATTTAGGTTAATTGGAAAATTGTCCCTCAGTCCAACCTGGATCACTCATGGCTAAGACTGATCGGGCTCCTGCCAACCCCAGGGATCCAGATTTGAGGTAAATCGAGGCACTCTGCCCCCACCAGTGGTGGTGCTAGGAATTTTGGTTAATGAGCAGTCTGCCTCGAAGTTTGAGGCCGGGTTTTCTACTTTTCTATTTTTACTGTGGGCGCCCAAGCGCCGAGTACGGTGTTCTACGCACCGTCGATGCCCAGTGAATACTGGGGATGATGAGGTAACCACGTAAGTAACTTAACAAGGTTAGTCTCTCACCAGAGCCCCTTTGCCGTTTTTGACGTTTGGCATTCCGATTTCTCATTCTGTTCTAATTTTATTATGTTTGTACACATAGTTATTCTTCATGCTTGAAGACAATGCCACTGATGGTGAAATTCACCCATGGGTGTTGTTACCTCTGCAGGCAGCCTCTGCCTGGCCACCTTATGGCAACCCCTTCTGCTTGCCTTCCTCGCGCCATGGAGCCGACGCCCAACTTCCCCCACCTCCTCCATCCTCTGGGTGCCCCGGGGCTCCTCCGCACACGGAGCCGCTGTTGTCACAAGACCCCCCCGGGCTGCCGCAGCGGTCGTCCTCGCTCCCTCGTTTCTCCCCTCCCCCCAATCCCCTTTCGTCCCCACGGCCCAGGGTGAGCTCCGTGGCGCAGAGAGGAGCTCCAAGCCACTCTTACCACGGAGCTGGTACCAGTCCCCTCCTTCCTCTGGGTGCTGCCATGGGGGGTCACGCGTAGAGCCGCCGCTGCTACAAGCTGCCCCCAGGCCACCGCGACGATCCTCCTCACTCCTCTTCTCCCCACCTACCCTTTCGACCCCACGGCTCCAGGTGCGGTCCGTAACACAGAGGGGAACTCTGAGCCACTTCCATCACAGAGCCAGTGATGCCCTTCTCTCCCTCCCCCCCACCATCCATGGTGGGCCTCGTGTGTGGAGCCTGTCGTGACGGTGAACCTTCACGGTGCGCCGGTGCCTCCATGCCCATGTGCACCCCCTTCCCCACCACCAGTCCCGGGGTCCGGCTCTGCTGCCAGACTAGTTCCAGCAGTCCAGGACGGCGGTCACTCGCCACCTGCCCCACCCCAAACACACACCCTGATGCTTAGGCGCCAGGGTGCGTCCCCCACCACCTGTCCGGGAACACAGCCCCAGAGCATATCCCAGAGCCACTGCCGCCACAGGACACCTCCAGCCCCCTCCCCGTTGCGGCATGGGATTAACCCTAGCTCCCCGCGTTGGTCCAGCACTTCGGTATTTGGGCGGGGGTGTCTCTTCCCCCACCAAGTCCCAGGCCACGTGGCTCCAAGATGGCAGATCTGGCCACGATGCAGAGATCAAGAAGCTGGCTTGGAGGTTACCAAGAAGGTCTTGTGGAGTTTTTGCGCCGGAGGAAGGACCGAGAGTAATGAACGGGTATATTTGGATACTGAGGGGAGCCAACTTCCTGCTCAGCCACCAGTGAGAAGCCGCAGAAACCGATTGACAGCGCAGAGACTAATGATGGCCTTCATCCGCGGGAGGGCCAAGGGAAGCTGACTGCGTCGGCTGAGGGTGGACCAATGGGTTGAAATCCCGGCTGTGTAAGCGACCACACTCGGTGCTTGAATCAGTGGTCACGGGCTGAGATCTGCTGGGAAGGAGTGGGAATAAAGCTGCCTGACTTGGAGAGAGCTGTTGTCTCTGTCTTCTCTATGCTACACATCTCTGGGCGTGCTAGCGGGTGTCTGTCGGGGGGTGGGGGTGGTGATGTCTGTGACCGACCTGAAAGACCAATTTTGTCACCACGCTGTGAACCCATGCAGACTGCCCTTTGCTGTGCTGTCATGTTTGTTGTTTGCGGCGCCCAGCGTTGTGTTCACTTTTGCCTCCTGGATTCACGACCCTTGTGAAGCCCCTTTCTCAATCGCTCCTTGCTGGCATCGCTGGAGGTGACTGATTTTCTGATTACTCCTGAAACCCGACGTTTTCAACTCGCAACGATTCGGGACGTAGCTGGGAAAAGCAGAGAAAACCGGGCTTCTTGCCCTAGGTGCACAAGTTGAGTGTAGATCTGAAAAGTTTGTGTTCGAGAAGGGGCTTTCTTATGAATGGTAGTTCTCGTCTGACAGTATGCTTTGGATACTTCAGCTGTAAATGGGTCCTGCTCGCAATAAGTCTTTGTGTGTACTTTGTGACATGCTGCATCCCTGCCTACCTACTTGCTTGTTGCACTCTGGGCTCCTGCAGGAAGATGTCTGACAGGGAGGAGAGTGTGAATGGTGCTGTGCAAATCACTCATACTATAATCGGGTCCTTGGCGCTTCTCGGCCATTTTTTTGTCTTTTTCTGGGACATTCCATCATCTACAAACATTATGCTCTAGTGAGTAGCAGGGGCGGGAAGTCGATGACTATGCCTCTTCTTTAGGGTCATATTATTGTATAGTAGGAGAGACTATTAAAAGCTCAGATCAGGTTGTTTAATCTAAACTTGTCAATAGTCAAGCCTCATCACTGAACATTTAAGGTGCTAATGGAAGGCTGTTCCGGCTCATTTTCCAGATTGGTTTACATGCCACTTGGTCTCCCTTTTTCGCAAGATAACTATTCTAGAAAAGTCATCTCTAAGATTTGAGGGAACCCCCCATATCATTTTCAAATCCAAGTTGGAAGATTTTCTAATGACTCAAAGGTAAAAGCTTGCTTGAATGATAGAAGAATAGAGGGTTTTTGAAGAAGTCGGAGCACTTTCCAGAAGTTTGATTCGTCTTTTCCACGAACAAAATTAAACATGTTGTTACTGTTAACTACAAAAAAAAATGTTCTTCATGTATAGATAAGGATGCTATTTTAACATTTAAGTTTCTATTCGATGCGAATAATCTTTGGCTAATCATGTTTTGATAAGTTTCTCATTTCATACAATATTTTTGGTTTACCGTGTTCTATTTGTGAATTTGCCTGTGAAGTACAGCTTGATTTCACTTGTTAACCTTTTACGGCATCATTCTTCTAGGCAGATGCATTTATTGTCCGAATAGCAATAAATAAAGTTATTTTTTAAAAAATATATTGCTAATTTGTTTAATTTCCAGAACAGAGTTGGCTATAATTGCCTTATTTTTGTTTCATTGTAGGGATACCTCCAAAGTAAATATTCTCGTTCCTGGTGCTGGATTAGGAAGATTGGCCTGGGAAATAGCTATGTTAGGTTATGCTTGCCAAGGAAACGAATGGAGTTTCTTTATGCTCTTTTCGTCTAACTTTGTCCTCAACAGGTATTTAAAATTTGTTTTTTTTCTGTATCTGTACCTCAGAAGTCACAACCAAGGTTGCTTAAATCCAGTTGTATTCTAAGATCCAAGCTTTAGATTTTTTTTGAACTAGCCTTGTTCCCAATTTGTTCAGATAAAAAAATGACTGTGTGTCCTAAAGAGAAAAATCTAAACAATTACTGCTTTTAAAAAAAAAGGTAATCTTTAATTTGATTGGCAGTAGCGTTGAATGTTTCTTTTATTAAAAATCAAGTCTTAGGCCTACATCCAAGAAAAAAAGTCAGAATTAGACTTGCATTTGAAAAGCGATGAATTCATTCAAAATTATGCATTGGCTTCCTACTTGTATATAAATGCAAATCATGGTGTTATCTTAATTTATAAGGTTTTGCAAATGTTGGAGCCCAATTCTCACTGGGCATCTTCGCATTAACACTTGTCAAGAGATTTAATCGCATTCTTTGCAGTTAATTTCATCTACTTCCTACTTTCTTCGAGCATCTTCACTTTGATACCGGGCTTCAACCCAAACATCCGTCCACCCCAGTCACATTTTAAAGTTTCCGATCATGAGCGGTATAGCACACTTGTTTAAATTGCCACTTGTCCTGAACACCTAACAATCGTCGTTAGGGTGGGTAGATGGGGGGTGATGGGTAGATAATAGGTGTCCAGCTCACCAGCACTAGCCCATTTGAAAATGACAGTGTAGTTTATAATGATGGTGTAGTTTATTCTCCCCGAGAAGCAACCCCTTTTGATCGCTTTTCTGATATTGCTGTGGCCCTTTGACGCAACACTGAGAAGCCCGCAGGATGGAAGAGAATCAGGGAGGCTCAGTTTTCTTCGAACCGCACAACCGTAGCCTCAACTAGACCAAATGAGCTAATATGGTGACACTGCATTAGTGACCTTCCAGCCCATACATTGAGCTGCTGTGGCCTCTGGGAACTAATTAAGGAGAGAGTAAGAAAGATTATCAGTGTCAGGGAAGTAGTGAGCTGTGGCCCCATCGTCCCAGCTTCTTGTTTGCTTCTCTTTCCCGAGAGCTGCCACCGCTCCCAATTCCAGAAAGAGAAGGACCACCCTAGGTTGCAGTAAGAGGAGGCTGTAGTGTGTTAAAACTTGATCCATTGCTACATAGTGAGGTATTGAGAAATCCTGGAAAGGCACCTATAATTTTATGATTTCCCAATTTTTTACCACCAGATTAAAAAGACATTTCAGCATCTACGCTCTAGCGATCCTACAACAGTACTCCTATAAACTGTTCGCTACAGTTACCAGAACACCTGTTATTCTATTTAGGTGTAACAGTTATTTAATAATTGTGGTATCTGCTAAGTGCTCACTATGTGCCAGGCACTGTACTAAATGCTGGAGTGGATACAAGCAAATCATGTTGGACACAGTCCCTGTCCCTCGGGGGGCCCACAGTCTCAATCCCCATTTTACAGATGAAGTAACTGAAGCCCAGAGAAGTAAGGTGACTTGCCCAAGGTCACACAGCAGACAAGTGGCAGAGCCGGGATTAGAGCCCATGACCTCCTGACCCTCAGGCCTGGGCTCGATCCACTACACCGTGCTGCTGCTTATTTCTGTTATGCTCCCCATTTAGTCATGGTCAACCAGAATTGCAAGTGGTGGGTTTGGTTAAAATAGTGGGGTATAAAATATATATATATATTTTATATATAAAATATGGGGTATAAAATATAAAATAAGAATACATATTTATTACTCTATTTATTTATTTATTTTACTTGTACATATCTATTCTATTTATTTTATTTTGTTAGTACGTTTGGTTTTGTTCTCTGTCTTCCCCTTTTAGACACAGAGCCCACTGTTGGGTAGGGACTGTCTCTATATGTTGCCAATTTGTACTTCCCAAGCGCTTAGTACAGTGCTCTGCACATAGCGCTCAATAAATACGATTGATGATGATGATGATGATGAAGATGGGGTCGGTTGATGGGAAGCAGAAAGGAGCTTTAAATCATAACCTCATCCTGCCAGGTGAACAAACTACTCCCTGAGTATATTGAGAATATCAGCTGATGAGGCACCTGAACTCTTTGCAGTCACTCCAGTAGCCAAAAAATGGGTGCATCTCCTGAAGTGCCTTGGCAGGAGCTGAGCCATCTTTACATTCTGCTAGGTTAAGATGCTGATTCTTGAAACTGCCTGTTTGCCAGAGCATTAAAGAAAAAAGGTCGCAGCCATCTGTGATAGTGCCATATGCATCTCCTCCAGATGGCTCGTGTCTGCTCCTGCTGTCTCTTGCTCGCTGAACCCTCCTCTCCTCCTGTCCTCCCCCCAGGCCATCTGCTCTCCTTCCCTTCCCCACAGCACCTGTATATATGTTTGTACATATTTATTACTCTACTTATTTTACTTGCACATATCTATTCTATTTATTTTATTTTGTTAGTAGGTTTGGTTTTGTTCTCTGTCTCCCCCTTTTAGACTGTGAGCCCACTGTTGGGTAGGGACTGTCTCTATATGTTGCCAATTTGTACTTCCCAAGCACTTAGTACAGTGCTCTGCACATAGTAAGCGCTCAATAAATACGATTGATGATAATGATGATGCTGTCCCCCACTTGCTGCTACCTCTATATACCTGCCCAAATGCTTACCCTCGCTGCTACCTTGTAGAATCTCTTACCTCTGCGTAGCCGCTCAAATGCTTGGGGCGGTGCTAGAAAGTCCTCAAGATTTAACCCATTTTTTACACTTTTTAAAATGGTATCTGTTAACCACTTACTATATGCAGGCACTGTATTAAGTTCTTGAGTAGATACATGCTAATTGGGTTGAACACACAGTCCCTGTCCCACACAGGGCTCACAGTCCATTTTACGGATGACATAACTGAGGCACAGAGAAGTGAAGTGACTTGCCCAAAGTCACACAGCAAACAGCTGTGTTCTCATTCCAGCTCCTCTGTCTCCCAGGCCTGTGCCCTTTGCAGTAGGCCATGCTCCTCTCTTTTTTAAAGATTAGGGTTGGAGTCACCAACATGTGCTTTTAAAAAAATCGTGTTAATATTTTCTCTTGTAAGGTGACTTACAATTCCATCCTAATTCTGCCGTGGTTTGCTTAATCAGTTTAGTACCCTTGTTTGACAAATCGTCAATCTCTCCACTGTCTTCAGCAGAATCCACGTATGTTTTGGAATATATTCACTAGTAGTAAAGGAATTTATTGAACACCCACTGGGTGCAGTGCACTGTACTAAGCACTTGGGAAAGTACAACAGAAGCATGAGCGGTTTCCTGACCATAAGGAGCTTACCCTTGGATCTGGGATCTCTGTGCGTTTGGTATTCGCCCTACCCTCAGCCCCACAGCACTTTATGGACATATCTATAAATATATATATATATATATGTATATATATTAAATCAATCAATCATTTATTGAGCGCTTACTGTGTGCAGAGCACTGTACTAAACGCTTGGGAAGTGCAAGTTGGCAACATATAGACAGTCCCTACCCAACAGTGGGCTCACAGTCTAAAAGGGGGAGACAGAGAACAAAACCAAACATACTAACAAAATAAAATAAATAGAATAGATATGTACAAATATGACTGAATGAATATTAGAAATTATTTATATTGACATATGTCTCCCCCTCTAGACTGCAAGCTCACTGTGGGCAGGGTACATGTCTCCTGACTCTGTTGTATTGTCCTCTCCTGAGCTCTTAGTACAGTGCTCTGCACACAGTGCTCAATGAATACCATATATATATATATATATATATATGGTGTATATGGTGTATATATATATATATATATATATATACACACCATCGACTGATTAATTGAATACACTCTTAACGGGACACAGGCACTAAAATATTTACAAATGAGGTGATCAGAATCAGTCGCCAGCACAATCTGTTATACATATATACATTAGTGCTGAGTGAGGATATGAATAAGTGCTAGAGTTGGCTGAAGGGTTGGTGTTACTTAGGTTTTAGGAATGAATTGGGCATGCCTTCTTGGTGGTAATAATAATAATAATAATAATAATAATGGTATTTGTTAGGCATTTACTGTGGGCCAGGCACCGTAGTAAACGCTGGGACGAATACAGGCAAATTGGGTTGGACACAGTCCCTGTCCCACGTGGGGCTCACATTCTCAATCCCCATTTTACAGATGAGGTAACTGAGCCCAGAGAAGTGAGGGGACTTACACATGGTCACCCAGCAGACGAGTGGCAGAGATGGGATTAGAACCCACAACCTTCTGACTGCCAGGCTCTACCCACTGCGTAGATTTAGGAGAGCAGCAGTCTGTCGGATTAGGGGGACGAAAGAGTTCCAGGCTGGTGGAGCAGCGAGGATGAAGGGTCAGGTGGGAGAGTTGAGAGTGGGAGGAACAAATATAGTAAACTGGAGAATAGCTGGCGTAAATGGTTATGTAAAATGTGGGGAAGTTCGTGGAGAGCCTTGAAGCTGATTTTCAAGGGATTTTTTTTTTTCATGGTATATGTTACGTGCTGACTGTGTGCCAGGCACTTTTACTATGCACTGGGGTAAATAAGCTAATCAGGTTGGACACTGTCCGTGTCCCACTTGGGGCTCACAGTCTTAATCCCGATTTTCCAGATGAAGTAACTGAGGCCCAGAGAAGTGAAGTGACTTGCCCGAGGTCACCCAGCAGACGAGTGGCGGAGCCAGGATCAGTACCCAGATCCTTCTGACTCCCAGCCCCGCGTCTGATTCTTCGCTGAAATGGGAAAGTCCTGCAGGGGTTTGAGGAGAAAGAAGCTGTGAGATGAGCAACACCAAGATGATGATCCTAGCAGCAAACAGTGTAGACTATTGATTGGAGGGGAGAGATGCTGGGTGCAGGGAGAACAGTGAGAAGTCTAGCTCTGGTGTGACAAGAGCTAGAACCGAGGTGGTGGTAGCAGTCTCAGTGCGGAGGAACGAGAATCTGAAACTTATTTCCTCTATCCACCCTCCCTTCTGCATGGACTCTGATCTTGGCCGTGTTCCCTTTAAGCACTTGGGATACCCACCCCCGTCCCACAACACTTAACGTAAAAATTCGTAAACCCTAGGATTTCAGCCATCGCTAATCTGTTTTAATGTCTGTCTCCCCGTGCAAACTGTAAGCTTCTTACGGGCAGCCCCGTACGGCTGAGGAGCAGCGTGGCTCAGTGGAAAGAGCCCGGGCTTGGGAGTCGGAGGACATGGGTTCTAATCCCGGCTCCGCCACTTGTCTGCTGTGTGGCCTTAACTTCTCTGTGCCTCAGTTTCCTCATCTGGAAAACGGGGATTAAGATTGTGAGTCCCATGTGGGCCAACCTGATTACTTTGTATCTACCCAAGTGCTTAGAACAGCGCCCTGCACATAGTAAGCACTCAATAAACACGATTGAATGAATGAATGCTCAGCACATGGTACGTACTTAACAAATACCATAATAATTATTATTATTACTAAGTGTTTAGTACAGTGCTCTGCATGCAGTACGCAGTCAATAAACATTGATGGATTGACAGGTTTGGTCATTTTGAAATACATCCTAAATATTTTTCTGGGAATTCCCTTCTCCCCACTCAGTTTGTGGAGTTTATAAAATATTTGGCGTCTGAAGTCTGCTTTTACTTACCTAAGCGTCATCATTCTTCTCCAATATAGACCACTAACCTCAAAAACAAAATTTGAATACTGTTAAATTTGGGGTTGGCGTTAGACTCTGATACCCTGCATTAAGCAAGTTGTCATAACATTGCTATCTTTATCAATAGGTTCATTCATTCAGGAGTACTTAGTGAACGCCACCTGTGTGCTGAGCCCTGTAGTGAACACTTAGGAGAGGACAGTAAAAGTGTTCATTTACCCATTTGACTAATTTGTAAGTGTCATAGTGGAGTAAGATTACCAAAGAAACATACGTTGTATAGATGTTGACTGCAAATTGTAAAAATAAAGTTTTATAAAATAAAACTTGAAATTTAAACCTAAAATTTACCCATGGTTTTTAAAAAACTAATAATGCATTGAATTACATTTTTAAACTCCAGAAATCCATGCCTTATCCAGGATAAACATTTTCAATCAATGGTATTGGTTGTTTACTATAAATAAAGTAAAAATACATAAAGGATGGTATTTGTTAAGCGCTTACTATGTGCCAAGCACTGTTGTAGAAACAAGGAAGTTGGGTGGTCCCACATGGGGCTCACAGTCTTAATCCCCATTTTACAGATGAGGTAACTGAGGCACAGAGAAGTCAAGTGACTTGCCCAAAGTCACACACGCTCTTTCCACTAAGCCACGCTGCTTCTCATGCTGCTGCTGCTGTGCGTGCAGAGCACCGGACTAAGCACTTGGGAGAGTACAATTTAACAGAATTGGTGGACATGTTCCCTTTCCACAAGAATCTTACAGTCTAGAGGGGGAGATAGACATTACATAGACATAACTGCCGCGGGGCTGAGGGTGACGTGAATATCAACTGCTTGAAGATCCAAGGGTATAAGTGACACAGAAGGGAGAGAGAGAGAGAGTGGAGGAAATGAGGGCTTAGGCAGGGAAGGCCTCTTGGAGGAAATGGGATTTTAATAAGGCTACGAAGGTGGGGAGAGCGGTGATCTGTCGGATATGAAGGGGGAGGGAGTTCTAGACCAGAGGGAGGATGTAGGCAAGGGGTTGGTGGTGAGATAGATGAAATTGAAGTACAGCGAGTCAGTTGGCATTAGAGGGGTGAAGTGAGTATGCCGCTGGGTTGTAGTACGAAATCAGCGAGGTCCGATAGCAGGGGGAGGGTTGATTGAGTCCTTTAAAGACGACAGTAAGAAGTTTGTCTTTGCAGAGGTGGGTGGGCAACCACTGGACGTCCTTCTCTGACTGAATATTTTTTTAGAAAAGTGATCTGGCCACCAGAGTGAAGTAAGGACTGGAGTTGGCAGAGACAGGAGGCTGATGCAGTAGTCAAGGTGGGATAGGATAAGGGCTTGGATCAGCGGAGTTGCAGTTTGGATGGAGAGGCAAGGACAGATTTTCGCAGCGTTGTGAATCAGTCGATCATTGGTATTTATTGAGCTCTTAACTGTGTTCATAGCGCTTGGAAGAGTACAATACAACCGAATCTGTAGACACGTTCCCTGGAGGTAGAACCGACGGGATTTGGTGTCATGTTAAGTATGTGGGTTTAATGAAAGAGATGTCTAGGAGAAAGGAAAAGCAGCGTGGCTCAGTGGAAAGAGCACGGGCTTGGGAGCCGGAGGTCATGGGTTCTAATTCTGACTCTGCCACTTCATCATCAATCGTATTTATTGAGCACTTACTATGTGCAGAGCACTGTACTAAGCGCTTGGAAAGTCAGCTGTGTGACTTTGGTCAAGTCACTTAACTGCTCTGTGCCTCAGTTCCCTCATCTGTGAAATGGGGATTAAGACTGTGAGCCCCACGTGGGACAACCTGATCACCTTGTATCCCCCGCCCCAGCACTTAGACCAGTGCTTCGCACATAGTAAGGGCTTAACAAATGCCATCATTATTATTATTATAATTGCCAAGGTTACAGGCTTGTGAAGATGGAGGATAGTGATGTCTACAGTGATGAGAAAGAGGACGGGGTGGGAGGGACGGCGGTGTCAGGGTTTGGTGTTGGTGGTACATCCAAGTAGAGGTGTCCAAAAGGCAGGAGGAAATGCGAGACTGCAGAGAAGAGAGGTCCGGACTGGAGAGGTACATTTGAGAATCATCTGCGTAGAGATGGTAGTTGAGTTCTCCCCCTTTTAGACTGTGAGCCCACTGTCGGGTAGGGACTGTCTCTATATGTTGCCAAATTGTACTTCCCAAGCGCTTAGTACAGTGCTCTGCACACAGTAAGCGCTCAGTAAATACGATTGATGATGATGATGACTGTGGGAGCTAGTGAATTCTCCAAGGGAGGGGATGGAAATGGAGAATAGAAGGGGACCCAGAACCGAGCCTTGAGAGACTGAGAAGGAGCAACCAGAGAGAGAGGAGGAGAACCAGGAGAGGACAGTGTCAGTGAAGCCAAGGTTGGATAATGTTTCCGGGAGAAGGGGGTGGTCGACAGCGTTGAAGGCAGCCGAGAAGTCGAGGAGGATTAGACTGGAGTAGAGGACATTGGATTTGGGAAGAAGAAGGACTCCGGTGACCTTAGAAAGGGCAGTTTCCATGGAGTAAAGGGGTGGAAGCCCGATTGCAGGGGGACCAGGAGAGAATTGGAGGAGAGGAAGTGGAGACAGCAGGTGATTTCTCCTTAAGAATATTTTTTAACAGTTCCATAGTTTTCAAAGAGCTTCATTTGAGAAGTGAGCATTTTGAGTAGTGAAAATAATTTACGTAGCATGAGTACTTCCAAAAAATCTAATTATGAGATAACGCCTTGTGTTTAAATTTAATGTGGGGGCAAATCAGAAATTATTCAGATGAACCTTAATTTGTTTTTCATATTTTGCAGATGTTCCGAAATTAACACATATAAACTTTACCCCTGGATTCATCAGTTTAGCAATAACAGACGGTCTGCTGATCAGATACGACCGGTCCACTTCCCTGACGTTGACCCGCACAGTCTTCCTTCTGGGTCAAATTTTTCCATGACAGCAGGGGATTTTCAGGAGATATACTCAGAATGCAGTAAGTCAAACGTGTAAATGATTATTTTGCAAGTAAAGATTTCTCTGATATTAAAAAGAGCAAAATTTCTTGAACCCATCATATGAAGCGGTAAACGGCCCCTAATTTGTGTCTTCATTTTAGTAGACCGTGCTCGGCTTGTTTTAAAACAGGGACTGCCTGTATTTTCTGTCAGGAACGGTCAAATATTTTTATGACGTGTTTTCCAGAGGGCCCACTCTTCTTCCCCTCACAAAACCACGGCCCCACCCTAAAGGAAAGGGACTGGGACATAAAGCATGTCCTCTAATGAAACACAACCAAAGGAAAGTTTCTATCGGTTGCTCCAATATTCTTCCGTGAGATTGTTCACAGCTTAAAGTCACTTGCAAATTCAATAGTAAGCATGCTTCAGGATGAAGAAATAAAAGTTGTTCAATATAACCTCAGAGGCACCGGTGCCTTGCCTGTACAAGTACCTGACCATAGTCCTCCTCATCCTCCTCTCAGCCTTTCCTCCTAGATGGATGCTGCAGGGGATCGGGAGGTGGGGGACTGCTCCACTGTCCTTTGTGGCTGCCACTTGCCACTTGTGTTGCACATCAAATGCCTCATTTGCCTGTAAACTCTCCCACAGCTAGTCTGAATCACTCACTTGTGAACCTCACACTACATGGCCACAGAACCGGAATTTAAATTTGACGTTCATATGGTTCACTTGGTGTCAGTCAAATGAGAAGCAGTGTGACCTATTGGAAAGAGCACGGACCTGGACATCAGAGGCTCTGGGTTCTGTTCCCGGTTTTGCCACTTGTCTGCTGTGTGATCTCGGGCAAGTCCCTTAACTTCTCTGAGCCCCAGTTTCCGCATCTGGAATCCCTAAAATCTCCTATCTCGATTGCGAGTCCCATATGAGATAGGGACTGGGTCCAACCTAATGATCTCACCCAGCGCTTAGAACGGTGCCTGGCACATAGTAAGCACTTAACAAATATTATTATTGTTATTGTCATTATTATTAGTGTTTTTATAATACCTTATTTATAAATGAAGGGAAAACTGAGACTCAAAGGCGACATTATTCCAAAAATGATATTAAAAAATCTTCAACTTGATTTTCTCATCAGTGATTTTCAAACTTTTCTGCTTTTCACAGTTTCTTATTACCTGTAGTCCTCTATAATTATACCTAACTTTGGGTGCCTTGTTTTTAATAATGCTAAGGTGATTTTTGCTTATACTCCCTAGCTGTTCCGGATTTTAAAAATACTTTATTAACTGTAACCGTTAACTGCGTTAGCTGTAATTGGTTCAGAGTTAATTGCAGTCCTGTAGGAAAGTAAGCACAGTAAATACAGAACAGTTGTTTGGCCTTCTTGTGTTTTGGTGCAGATGCTTGGGATTGTATCGCTACCTGCTTCTTCATTGACACAGCCCACAATGTCATTGACTACATTGACACAATATGGAAAATACTCAAGCCAGGAGGAATTTGGATAAATCTAGGTAGGATTCAATTATTTTAAGCATGATGACATGTATTTTCTCCAAACACTGAAAATAGCTATCGTAAGTATCGTAAGTGATCTTGTTCTTAATTTTTCCAGAGTATCTGGTTATACTCGAGAAGCAGTGTGGCTCAGTGGAAAGAGCTCGGGCTTTGGAGTCAGAGGTCATGGGTTCAAATCCCGGCTCTGCCAATTGTCAGCTGTGTGACTTTGGGCAAGTCACTTCACTTCTCTGTGCCTCAGTTCCCTCATCTGTAAAATGGGGATTAAGACTGTGAGCCCCCTGTGGGATAACCTGATCACCTTGTAACCTCCCCAGTGCTTAGAACAGTGCTTTGCACATAATTAGCACTTAATAAATGCCATTATTATTATTATAATTATATATACTAAATAACTGCAACTTTTCTAAATTAGACATTTTACTATATTGACATAAAACTTTGCTCATCAAATCTTTTCCTAGTTTGCAGAAATTAAGCTTCTACTCCAGCACTTATTATTCTCAAAATAATATTTTATCCAGGCCCTCAGATTCTGAATTAATGAGGCTAAAAGGATACAAACGAGCGTCAGCATTTTTTCCTCTCAATTGTCGGCTGTCTTCGTAACCCTTATGATGCTGCAGACAAGATGTAAATGCTTTTTTCAATTGAACAAAATCTTTGGCTTTTCCTAACCATGACCAATCCTGATCAGTCAAGAAGTAAATTATTGTGAATTTACCTTAAAATAAAAGGTAGCTGAAACAACTGTACTGTGGACGTATAGAAGCCAATAGCGTAAAATCCAAAAGATCCTATATTGCTGAATCCGATGATGTGTCTCTGTTGCCCATGCATGCTCAGCTGGAGTTGATGGAATGAGGTTGAGGGGTAGTTTGAATAGGAGGGGCTTGGGATGTTGTGGATTTAGCGGAGGAGGTTTGTTGGAGGAGGTTGGATTTTAGTGGGGGCTTTGACCATGGGGAGGGCTAATTCAGGGACAGAGGGAGTACCAGGCCAGGGGAACAGAGTGAGCAGTGCGATAAACTGTGAGCCCGTTGTTGGGTAGGGACAGTCTATATATGTTGCCAACTTGTTCATTCATTCATTCATTCATTTGTATTTATTGAGCGCTTACTGTGTGCAGAGCACTGTACTAAGCGCTTGGGAAGTACAAGTTGGCAGCATATGGAGACGGTCCCTACCCAACAGCGGGCTCACAGTCTAGAAGGGGGAGACAGACAACAAAGCAAAACATAGTAACACAGTAAAATAAATAAAATAGTAAATATGTACAAGCAAAATAAATAGAGTAATAAATCTGTACAAACATATATACAGGTGCTGTGGGGAGGGGAAGGAGGTAGGGCGGGGGGGATGGGGAGGGGGAGAGGAAGGAGGGGGCTCAGTCTGGGAAGGCCTCCTGGAGGAGGTGAGCTCTCAGTAGGGCTTTGAAGGGAGGAAGAGAGCTTGGCGAATGTGCGGAGGGAGGGCATTCCAGGCCAGGGGGAGGACGTGGGCCGGGGGTCGATGGCGGGACAGGCAAGAACGAGGCACGGTGAGGAGGTTAGCGGTAGAGGAGCGGAGGGTGCGGGCTGGGCTGTAGAAGAAAAGAAGGGAGGTGAGGTAGGAGGGGGCGAGGTGATGGAGAGCCTTGAAGCCGAGAGTGAGGAGTTTTTGCCTGATGCGTAGGTTGATTGATAGCCACTGGAGATTTTTGAGGAGGGGAGTAACATGCCCAGAGCGTTTCTGCACAAAGATGATCCGGGCAGCAGCGTGAAGTATAGATTGAAGTGGGGAGAGACAGGAGGATGGGAGATCAGAGAGGAGGAACTTGTACTTCCCAAGTGCTTAGTACAGTGCTCTGCACACAGTAAGTGCTCAATAAATATGATTGAATGAATGAATGAATGGAGGTGGGAAAATTGAGTGCGTGGCACAGTCAGAAAGTTAGCTTGGGAGGAATGAAGTGAGCGAGTTGGAGAGTAGTGAGTGAAGAGAGATGGGGAGCTGGGAAGCTAATTATCACAAGCTTTTACTTGATGCGGATGGGTAAGCACTTAGTACAGTGCTAAGCGCTTAGTACGGTGCTCTGCACACAATAAGCGCTCAGTAAACATGATTGAATGAATGAAACGGGAAGCCAATGTGCGGTTTTGAGGAGTACAAAAATGTTTGCGGAGGGACTTTTCAAGAAGGTGATCCATGCAGCTGCACAGATCCCAAAGATTAGATGGGGGAAGAGGCTGGAGGTAGGGACACCAGTTAGGGGGCTGATACAGTAGTCTAGTGGTGGGGAGAAAGAACTGATCTGGGAGTCGTGTAGGAGAAACCAGCAGGATTTGGCGGTAGATAGAATGGGAGCTGAAGGATAGTCAATCAATCAATCAATCAATCAATTGTATTTATTGAGCGCTTACTATGTGCAGAGCACTGTACTAAGCGCTTGGGAAGTACAAATTGGCAACACATAGAGACAGTCCCTTCTGAGACTAGTCAGAAGTCGGGGATGACGTCGAGGATGAGGGTTTCTGGGGTGGGGATGATGGTGGTGTTATTGACAAAGATGGAAAAGAAGAAGTGGGTTTAGAAGGGAAGATAAGAAGCAGCATGGCCCAGTGGAAAGAGCACGGGCTTTGGAGTCAGAGGTCATGGGTTCAAGTGTCAGCTCTGCTGCTTGTCAGCTGTGTGACTTTGGGCAAGTCACTTAACTTCTCTGTGCCTCAGTTCCCTCATCTGTAAAATGGGGATTAAAACTGTGAGCCCCCCCGTGGGACAACCTGATTACCTTGTAACCTCCCCATCATCATCATCATCATCATCAATCGTATTTATTGAGCGCTTACTATGTGCAGAGCACTGTACTAAGCACTTGGGAAGTACAAATTGGCAACATATAGAGACAGTCCCTACCCAACAGTGGGCTCACAGCCTAAAAGGGGGAGACAGAGAACAAAACCAAACATACTAACAAAATAAAATAAATAGAATAGATATGTACAAGTAAAATAAATAAATAAATAGAGTAATAAATATGTACAAACATATATACATATATACAGGTGAAGATAAGGGAAGATAAGAAGCAGCATGGCCCAGTGGAAAGAACACAGGCCTGAGAGTCAGAGGACCTGGGTTCCAATCCTGGCTCCGTCATTTGCCTGCTGGGTGACCTCAGGCAAATCACTTAATTTCTCTGCGCCTCAGCTCCCTCACCTGGAAAATGGAGATTCAATAGTAAAAATAATGATGGCATTTATTAAGCGCTTACTATGTGCAAAGCACTATTCTAAGCGCTGGGGATACCTGTTCTCCCTCCTATTTAGACTGTGAGTCCCACGTGAGACAGGGACTGTGCCCAACCTAATTAACTTATACCTATCTCAGCACTAGAACGGTGCTCGACACATAGTGAGCACTTAACAAATGCTGTAAAAAAAAAAGATGATAATTATGGTATGTAGTGCACTGCAGATGTATCCCTAAGTTCAGGCACTTTGGCATATCTGATTTAAAGTCTAAGAGACTTACATTCTTACGTGAGTGCTCAAAGAGTCACCTGACTGCTGCATGCCAAACTTCATATCCTGTGTTGCGTTATCTGAGGGGGTCGATGGCGGGACAGGCGAGAACGAGGTACGGTGAGATTAGCAGCAGAAGAGTGGAGGGTGCGGGCTGGGCTGTAGAAGGAGAGAAGGGAGGTGAGGTAGGAGGGGGCGAGGTGATGCAGAGCCTTGAAGCCAAGGGTGAGGAGTTTCTGCCCGCAACCTTGGTGTCATCCTCGACTCAGCTCTCTCGTTCACCCCTCACATCCAAGCCGTCACCAAAACCTGCCGGTTTCAGCTCCGCAACATTGCCAAGATCCGCCCTTTCCTCTCCATCCAAACCGCTACCCTGCTCGTTCAAGCTCTCATCCTATCCCGTCTAGACTACTGTATCAGCCTCCTCTCCGATCTCCCATCCTCTTGTCTCTCCCCACTTCAATCCATACTACATGCTGCTGCCCGGATTGTCTTTGTCCAGAAACGCTCTGGGCATGTTACTCCCCTCCTTAAAAATCTCCAGTGGCTACCAATCAACCTACGCATCAGGCAGAAACTCCTCACCCTCGGCTTCAAGGCTCTCCATCACCTCGCCCCCACCTACCTCACCTCCCTTCTCTCCTTCTACAGCCCAGCCCGCACCCTCCGCTCCTCTGCCGCTAATCTCCTCACCGTGCCTCGTTCTCGTCTGTCCCGCCGTCGACCCCTGGCCCACGTCATTCCCCTGGCCTGGAATGCCCTCCCTCTGCCCATCTGCCAAGCTAGCTCTCTTCCTCCCTTCAAGGCCCTACTGAGAGCTCACCTCCTCCAGGAGGCCTTCCCAGACTGAGCCCCCTCCTTCCTCTCCCCCTCCCTCCCCTCTCCATCCCCCCGCCTTACCTCCTTCCCTTCCCCACAGCACTTGTATATATGTATATATGTTTGTACGTATTTATTACTCTATTTATTTATTTTACTTGTACATATCTATTCTATTTATTTTATTTTGTTAGTATGTTTTGTTTTGTTCTCTGTCTCCCCCTTCTAGACTGTGAGCCCACTGTTGGGTAGGGGCCATCTCTATATGTTGCCAACTTGTACTTCCCAAGTACTTAGTACAGTGCTCTGCACACAGTAAGCGCTCAATAAATACAATTGATTGATTGATTGATCTGAGGTTTGCTTAGAGGTTAGGATATCTATTTGAAGGGCAACTAACCTCCATGTAAAATACAGGAGCTCTGTGTTTTGATACTGCACAGAGGGACCTTGTCTGCCTAACGTACAGAATGCATGTACATTGCTCACAGCATATGCAGAACAAAAACCAAATACTATCATGAAGTACGAGGGTGCTATATAAGGAATACAGGCACTGAAATTCTATAGCGCTAGTGGGGAAAAGGGCTTAAAGCAGTTCGCTATAGAAACAGAGAGAGGAGAAAGCCCAGAGCCTGCGTTCCCTGAAAAATGAATTTGTGCAAGAAAGCAATATCTTTTTTATTTTGTTGATCTTTGAATCCTAGGCCCTCTGCTGTACCACTTCGAAAATTTGGCCAATGAACTCTCCATAGAATTGAGCTACGAAGATATAAGAAGTGTGGTTCTGCAGTATGGATTCCATATAGAGGTATGGGTTTAATGATGCCTGAGGACTTGTTTGTGAAATTTTAGTACTTGATGCTATTTTAGCATAGCACTTAATGATTGGTGGGAACAAGGGCTTTTCTTCCCTCTAGACTGTAGGCTCGTAAAGGACAGGGAACGTGTCTGCTGATTCTGTTGTACTCTCTCAAACGCTTAGTACAGTGCTCTGCACACAGTAAGCACGCAATAAATATGGTTGATTCACATCAGTAACCAAACTTCGTTGCTCATGGCTAGTTTTATGAGAACAAAATTGGCAGGGGAAAAGGAAGGTCTTGGAGAATGCTGCCCTACCTTCCCCTCCACCCACCTTCTCACCTCGCTGCCCTTGTCTTTTGCCTGTAAATGTTAAAATGTCTGGCCCTGGTTTTCTCTCACTGAGCAGCTCGAAATCGCTTATATAGGAAAACTCAGTTTCCGAAGGGGTAAATGAGTATTCCCAGGACCAAGTGGAGACGAGACAAGGAAGCCAGAATTTGGAATGCTTAGACTCCCATTAGAGTTGATTCTTGGTTATCTAGGCTTGGATTAGGTGTATCCTTTCTTCTTTCTGCTCTTAGCAGCCTCCTGCTGCTGCGGCTACTGCCTTTTGACCATTTCGGTGCCTAGTGTTACCTCGAGTACAACAATGGAAAATGAGATGAGAGTAAATGCAATCTGTTTTGCCCCTAACTGAACCCTTTTAAAGGGTTCTTTGGAGGAGGAAAGTGAAACTAATGGCTAAAGAGGAACTATATTTCCCCATAACCATATGCCTCATCTATATTTCCCCAAATTGATATAAGGCATTTTAGAACTTTACATAAAATGTTCTAACATTAAGTATCATTTTGATGGTATTGTACTTGATGTATTTTTATTTGCGGGTACTTAACTGCCTTTTTGCCAAGTCGAATTTAAATATTCATTAATAAAGTAGTGGACAGTGTAGAGGAGAAGTGAAATATTTTGTTTTTAAAATGTTATCCTTTCACCGCAGATGGAGAAAGAATCTGTTTTGTCGACATACACGGTGAATGAGCTCTCCATGATGAAATATTACTATGAATGTGTGTTGTTCGTGGTTCGGAAACCAGAGAAACAGCCTCAAGAGGACTCTTCAGGAAAAAAATGCTTAAAGGAGCAAGTGCAGAAATAACACAGAACCGACTGTTGGTAGTGACAGGACACAATCTCACATCAGTGGTGCCTTCTTATTCCTAACAGGATTTAGATAGATTCTCTATTTTCTTAATAATGGTCTTGCTACCCAAACAAATGTACTATGCCGTGCATATTTGAGCTACGTGAATGAAAGTGGAGAAAATAATCTTCAAATATTCTTGTTCCTTGAAACTCCGATTTATGTCCTTCTGTCATAAGTAGAAAAATTCTTCCTTTGCTATCTCTGTTTTAAGATCTCCCATATATAAGGCTGCTTCACCTATGACTCAATGGTATTTAGATCCACAATAATCTCCTTTTTTGTGCCAGGTCAAACATGTTGCAAACATTCACGTCTAGAGCTCTCGAGAGCCACTGCACCGTGTTTGGCATCCCAGATTGGGAATTAGTTTACTCTGGATCATGAGGCGCTGTATTTAGTTTCTCTTTAACATTATAATTTCTAATATTACCCCTGGTTTTGAAATTGAATATTCTTTAATGAGTACCTAGTGTGTGCAGAGCACTGGACTGTGTACTGGGATAGTACACTAGAATTAGTAGATATGATCCCTGCCCTCAAGAAACTTCTAGTGTAAAGAGATCTTAGTACCAGTTCAGCTGCAGTTTAGTAAAACATTTAAAAGGATTTTGCTTCTTTTAAAAAAAAACGAAACAATCCAACAATTCACAATTCCCCCTCCCTCAAATTTAATAGATTAACAGATGGGTAACTGATGAGAAAATACATTCAGATGCCCTGAGCGCCTCTTGAAGTGCTGAAAATAAAATATGAACCAGAACAATTCAGAAATTAAACTGCTAAATGTTTTTGGCTGGGTTAAATTTAACTAGCAAGAACAGAAATTTAGGTAACTTTGGAATGTTTGCTATATCTTAAAGCAGAGAAGCAGTGTGGCTCAGTGGGAAGAGCCCGGGCTTTGGAGTCAGAGGTCACGGGTTCAAATCCTGCCTCCGCCAATTGCCTGCTGTGTGACCTCGGGCACGTCACTTAACTTCTCTGTGCCTCAGTTCCTTCATCTGTAAAATGGGGGTTAAGACTGCGAGCCCCCCGTGGGATAACCTGATCGCCTTGTAACCTCCCCAGCGCTTAGAACAGTGCTTTGCACATAGTAAGCGCTTAATAAATGCCATTATTATTATTATTATTATTATTATTATTATTTAACCCCTTACCCCATTTAAAAGATGGTAATACCCTCCGTTCCTACTATAGCACATGTTTTCAATCAGCTTTTTGCCTTGAATGAAATTAGGGAATTAGAAAATCTTCTTCCAACAATGAAAAAGCCTGTCCAGGCTCGACGTGCCATATTACTGAAGAAACCGCTTTTGCGCATGTGGGCAGCATCAGAACAGGTGAGTACTACAGTGTGAGTTTTCCTTATTGGGAGACTTCGCACCAACACAACCTTGCATTACTGGAGAGCTGGATGTATTGCAGTATGTTTACGGACTCCAACAATTACCCTACAACAAACACATAGTCCACCATAGCATGCGTTTTCAGTATGCCTTTTGGCTAGAACTTGGTCAGGAAATTAGGAAATGGTCCTCCGACAACGCCAGCTTGTTTGGTTTTAGCGTACTGTGGAATGAGAAGACACAGCTTGTGTGCATGTGCGTGGTGTTGGAATGGGTGAGAATCGCAGCAAGAGTTTTTCTTTAACATGCGGGGTCTGGCAAGAATTGTAACTCTTGTGTTTGAGAAGAACTGGGCCTCTCCTAGTATCCTCGAGGAGCTAAGAAGGTGAGAATGTTTTTACTCATTTGGTGTTCAGGATTCACCTTTGCAAATATTTGGAATAATTTTTCCTTTAGCCAGATTATCTGGATTATCAAGAACCATTTTCTTTGGTTGAAACACCAATGACGCACCTGTGAGAGTTGTGCTGTGTTAGTTTAGGTGTGGTCTGATGTAGAAAGTTGGGAATCTGAAAGGTAGGATTGAATTTCTGCTCCTCGCGTACAGCTTAATTATCGTTAGCAGCTACTGATATAATTACAAATTAAGCAGATCTGTTTTGGGAAATTGTTGGCTGGCGTAGAAAAGAATTTTGCTGCTTTACATTTCTACCTCTGCTTGTTCTCTTTTGGAGGAAGATTGCTTTGGATTTTAAAAAATCTTAACCTCTTTTAGGTGGCCTGGACAAGTAAGTCTATTGGAATGTTAATTCTATATCCTGTTGATAAAATAACATGCTGAGAATTTTGCTGGTGAATGAGTGTCACCTTTTTTATTCCAAATATCATGGGACGTCTTTAAGCCTGCCTCTCTATTAAATGAAACCAGAAAAGCAGTACAGGGTTTAAAATTTAATCACTGATACTCTTTTGTTTATGGCCTGCTTCTTTTGTTTTCCTACTTCCGCCCTGGCGGCGTCTTTTAATAGTGCTTCCGGGAATGGCATGAAATGTTCCCGTTTTTATCAAATCAGAAATCAGGGTTTTATGTCTTTAATGTCATAAGGTGAAAAATAAAAAGGGAACTAACTACTAAAAGGAGCCCGGGTGTGAGTGAAGTCCATTAAAAGCCAAGGTACTCCATTGTTCCTATAGGTTGAAAACACTTAAAGTAAGCAACTGACTGGCATTTTTATTTTCACGTGGTTGGGCCCCGATCCTTTCGCTGTGATCTTTTTTCCTAACAGCATGGCTATGTTAATGCTAAACCTGATGAAATGCCACATTAGGTATAGCACTTGGATTCTGTCATGTTACTAATGATCTTGCATTGTTTTCTGCAATTCAAATTTGTTCCAAAGTCAGTGTAGCTTCTATTTCTGAATGATCTCCAATGTTTGGTTAAATCCAGAGCCAATTATTTCCCTCTACTTATTTTCTTTCCCCTTTTCTAAAATCCTGTTACGTTATTCTATTTCACTTCATGTGTGGTGGGTTTTTTTGTTTTGTTTTTTGAGTTTTTTTGTACAGCTTGCAGTTGGTACAGTGTTAACTTGAAGTTGTGGCATGTTTCAATAAAAAGTTCCGCTGGAAGATTTGATTTAGTGCCAACTTTTTTTATGTTTCAACTAGCCCTGAGTGGGTTCCTTTTGTTATTCTCTGAAGTGCTTTGTATGTACAGGCGTATTCAGACCCCAGGCACTGACTCCGTGAGGGCAAAGGAGATGATCACCCACTTGAGAAGCAGCGTGGCTCAGTGGAAAAGAGCCCGGGCTTTGGAATCAGAGGTCATGGGTTCAAACCCCGGCTCTGCCACTTGTCAGCTTGTGACTTTGGGCAAGTCACTTAACTTCTCTGTGCCTCAGTTACTTCATCTGTAAAATGGGGATTAAGACTGTGAGCCCCCCGGGGGACAACCTGATCACCTTGTAACCTCCCCAGTGCTTAGAACAGTGCTTTGCACATAGTAAGCGCTTAATAAATGCCATTATTATTATTATTATTGAGGTTGGCACTAAAGGGGACAGCTTTTTGGGGGCAGGGTGGGCCATTTTAGGTAGCTATGCCTCTGGTCCCTTTCTGGCTCCAGTAAGCGCCTTATGGGCAGGGAACGTGTCTACCAACTCTGTTGTATTCCCCCAAGCACTTAGTACAGTCCTCTGTACCCAGTAAGCTCTCAATAAATACCATTGCTTGCTTGCTTGCTTGATTGATTGATCGGAGGGTTAAGGTGACAGTTTATCCTCTCGCGCCCCACTAGCAGGAGAATGATCTTGGTACCCCTGCAACTGCATTCCTGGTCCTCATGGAGCCCCAGAAGCGGGATGTAGGTGGTTCCTCTCGGCCTCACGAGGAGGAGCCATCCGGCCGCCTCACCCCTGTGCCCTGTCTTGCTTAAATTGGCTGGGAGGGTTACTGGGGACAGGCTTGGAGCTCGGCAGTCACTGTCCTGTCCTGTCCCTGGTGAGTTCCCGGACTGCCCGGGTGTACCGAGGCAGAGGTGAAGCCAGGCAAGCGGCTCCTCCTCGTGAGGCTTCAGGGTGGGATTGAGGAGAGACGCCTGTTCCTGGTGAAGATAGAATTGGGGTGGGGAGGCCGGGGGGCGGTGGAGAAGGAAGAGATGCTCCTCCTTTTGGACCACTTTTGCTCCCTCTTTGTCGCGCTCTTTCCCCTTCCTCCTTCCTGCTCCAGGCCCTTTCCCCCTTACCTCTCATCTCTTCCTGCCCTGTCCCCTCACCGCGTGCTCAAAATGCAAAGTTGACGCTCCTGATTTGGTCACTTTCAACAGAATGAAAAAAAGGAATTCCATGCTGTTTTATTTCCTGATACGCTCATGATCTCTACTGACCCAAGTCCCATTTGATTTGATTTGGTACTTCCCTCTCGATGGCTGTGGGTTGCCTATGTAGCAAAAATCAGTGCCAGTTTTGAGCTCTGCTTATTGCCCATATATGTTTTGCTTGCGTGCCTGGCTGCCAAGGTTTATTGCCAATCTATCATCTGGCTGATTCTGCCAAGCCATTTACAATCATTGGCATGCATCAGGTGTTTGTCTTTCATGCATTCATCCTCATACAGCAACTCATGAATGATGTGTCTAGAATTTTAGATGCTGCTCAAAGTCCACTAGGTTGGGAGAGTTTTTCAAAAGAACAGAACATATGCTATATCTGACATACTGCAAGTATGTCTGCTGTGTTCCACCTGCCATAACTGCTGGGTTTTGAAGCCACACGGTGATTCTGGGAGGGTGCGGGTGACAACGGTAGCCTATTTCCCTGGCGTGGAAGCCCCTCATTCCCCAAATTCGACCGACCGCTACATTCCTTATATTCAGAGGCTTCCTAAAATCCCACTTTCTCCAACAAGCCTTCCCCAAATTGTATCAACCCACCAGTTCTGTAACATGAATTATTTTTTATATCCATCTTGAGCACTTATGTATATATGTAAAATAAATATTTTATTATGCATTAATCATTTATTGTAGTTATTCTATGTAACTGTCTGTTGTGTGTCCTCCCCTTTAGGAGGGTAGGCTCCTTGTGGGCAGGGAATGTATCCCAAGCAGAGGGCCCTTAATCCATCCCTTCCTCTCCATCCAAACTGCTACCATGCTGATCCAGGCTCTTATCATGCCCTGCCTTGATTGCTACATACATAATAATAACGATGGCATTTATTAAGCGCTTACTATGTGCAGAGCACTGTTCTAAGCACTGGGGAGGTTACAAGGTGATCAGGTTGTCCCACTTGGGGCTCACAGTCTTAATCCCCGTTTTCCAGATGAGGTAACTGAGGCACAGAGAAGTTAAGCAACTTGCCCAAAGTCACACAGGTGACAAGTGGCAGAGCCGGGGTTTGAACCCATGACCTCTGACTCCAAAGCCCGGGCTCTTTCCACTGAGCCACGCTGCTTCCGCACTGCTTCCGTACATCAGCTTCCTTCCTGGAACTCTCTCCCCCTTAATACTCCACAGACCACCACTCTCCCCTTCTTCAAAGCCCTACTAAAAATCATATCTCCTGTAGTAAGCCTTCCCTAACTAACTTCTCCTCTCCCCGCCCTATTCTCTCTCCCTTCTGTATCCATCACCTATGCTTTTAAGTCTGTACCTTCTAAGCCCTTTGATACTCTCACCATCACAGCCCTATGTACATCAATCAATCAATCGTATTTATTGAGCGCTTACTGTGTGCAGAGCACTGTACTAAGCGCTTGGGAAGTACAAGTTGGCAACACATAGAGACGGTCCCTACCCAACAGTGGGCTCAGAGTCTAGAAGGGGGAGACAGAGAACAAAACAAAACATATTAATAAAATAAATAGAATAGATATGTACAAGTAAAATAAATAAATAGAGTAATAAATATGTACAAAGATATATACAGGTGCTGTGTCCTTGTAGGGCACAGTACTGTGCTCGTCACACAGTAAGCCTCGTCACACAGTAAGCGCTCAATAAATATCATTGATTGGAGGTTTTTGGGGAGTGGGAAGACGCACATGGAACGTTTTTGGAGAAAATGATCCGGGCAGCAGAGTGAAGTATGAACTGGATGGGGAGAGGCAGGGAGGTCAGCGAGGAGGTTAATGCAGTACTCAAGATGGGGATATGACCAGTACCTGGATTAAGTGGCAGTTTGGATATGGAGGGAGGGGCAGATTCTGGAAATGCTGTGAAGGAAGAACCAACAGGATTTGGTGTCAGACTGCGGTGATTAAAAAAGAGAAAGGAGTCAAAGATAATGCCAAGACAAAAAAAAGTCAGAATGTCTTATCTTTTTTTCGTAATTCCCAAGTGGCTAATACACCCAGTGGGTGCTAAATAAATATCATTACTCCAAATGGTATAGGTATACTTCTGGGCACTCATGCACCTTTGAACTTCTGGGGTTCTGTTTAATCAATCAATCCATCAATCAATCGTATTTATTGAACGTTTACTGTGTGCAGAGCACTGTTCTAAGCGCTTGGGAAGTACAAGTTTGCAACATATAGAGATGGTCCCTACCCAACAGTGGGCTCACAGTCTAGGAGGGGGAGACAGAGAACAAAACCAAACATATTAACAAGATAAAATAAATAGAATAGATATGTACAAGTAAAATAGAGTAATAAATATGTACAAACATATATACAGGTGCTGTGGGGAAGGGAAGGAGGTAAGATGGGGGGATGGAGAGGGGGAAGAGGGGGAGAGGAAGGAGGGGGCTCAGTCTGGGAAGGCCTTCTGGAGGAGGTGAGCTCTCAGTAGGGCCTTGAAGGGAAGAAGAGAGCTAGCTTGGCGGATGTAGGGAGGGAGGGAGGGAGAACAGTGCTTTGCACATAGCGCTTAACAAATACCAACATTATTATTATTATTATTATTATTATTATTATTATTCCAGGCCAGGGGGATGACCTGGGCCGGGAAGGGGGAGGGAAAATTCCAGGTTCTAACACAGGTCCTGTGGCTCTGCTCCCTTGTGTCAGGGCTGAGCCCCTGCAAATCCTCATAAATTAAACCTTGGAAGAACTCCTAGGGTATTAGCACTTGGGTAAGCAACCTCTGCTCTAAAATATTAATATACACCTCTAGCCCTGCCTGCCTAATAAAATGATCACTAGGGTGCAGCATATGAACCAAAAAAATAAATAAAATAACAGTTTTGTCGGACCTAATCATGAGTCTTTTAAGTGGATAATAAGCAGATTCTTAAAATAATAATAATAATGATAATGGCATTTATTAAGCACTTTCTATGTCCAAAGCGCTGCTCTAAGCACTGGGGAACTGTTCTAAAGGCTCTCAAAAGAAGAATTGCTTCTTTTGAGTTTCATATTTACACAGTTTAAAATGAAAACAATGGAAATTCTTCATGTGGTTGTGTCAGAATTTCAAATGAAAATCGTTCCTTCTTGTGGAAGAACTTAAGTCTTGTATTTTGAAGGGATGTGATTTTGTGTTAATGACTGGGAAAGGATTCGAGTAATAATAGGAAGTGTTTAACAAGTGCCACAGTTATTACGTACTAAGCACTGGGGTTTATAGGAGATAATCGGGTCAGACACAGTGCCTTTATCACACGGGGCTCACAGTCTTGGGGGGAAGAACAGGCATTTAGTCCCCATTTTATTGATGAGGAAACTGAGGTCTAGAGAATGTAAGTGACTTGCTCAAGGTCACACAGCAGGCCAGTGGCAGAGCTGGGTTTGGAACCCAGGTCTCCTGACTCCCAGTCCTGTGGTGTTTATGCTTCCCAGCGTAGACACTAGCATGGCAGAGCAAACAGTGACTTAGCCGGTAGAAGGGAGTTCTCAAATGGCTTCCTCCTGGCACATTGTTGGCACATATCTCTCTTCAAAAGTGCAGGTATCGGCACTCTTTCAACCCCAACCTAGGGATCCTGAGCATGTCTACCCTCGGTGTGTTCCAATTCTGGGTTTATGTGCATGCAATAGGCTATAAAAATAAAAATCTGCATGGGTTAATGGTTTTCAGTAGTCATTATTAACCACCTACAAGTTGCACTGTAGGGAAGTTTTTAAACTCTCAAAAGCGTGCTTAGTGGAAAGCTAGTGGAAAGAGTTCGGGCTTGGGAGTCAGAAAGACCTGGGTTCTAATGCCGACTCTGCCACGTGTCTGCTGTGTGACCTTGGGCAAGTCATTTAACTTCTGTGCCTGTTAGCTCATCTGTAAAATGGGGATTCAATCCTACTCCCTCTTAGACTGTGAGCCCCGTGTGGGGCAGGGACTGTGTACAACCTGAATAACTTGTATCTACCCCAATGCTTAGACCAGTGCTTGGCACGTAGTAAGTGCATAACAAGTACCATTATTATTATTAAATCAATTTTTAATAGAGTGGAGAAGGCAGCTATGTTTAGCTAAGTAGTTGAACGCAAAGTGTGCTTCATTTAAGTTGAGGTTCTAAAATTCCCTTTAGTCTTAGAAAGAAGACAGCATTCCAAAGACCTTAGAATGGCCTAGACTTTGCTTTCCACGCCACCACTTAATAATGTACTATTCCCCAATGGCCGGTCATATAGCTTCATATTTGCCCATCATGCTACCTTTTGACAATTACTCTCAGTGTGCCCTTTTTCCCTTCCTCACTTGCCAAGCACAATAAACACCTCAATTCTAGCCCTCGGTAGTAATAGGAATAATTGTGGTATTTGTTAAGCACTTATAATGTGCCAGGCACTGTACTAAGTGCTGGGCTGGACACGCACTAATGAGGTGGGGCCCAGTCCGTATCCCACATGAAGCTCACGGTTTTAATCCCCATTGAACAGATGAGGTGACTGAG
This sequence comes from Tachyglossus aculeatus, assembly GCF_015852505.1. Taxonomy (NCBI): domain Eukaryota; kingdom Metazoa; phylum Chordata; class Mammalia; order Monotremata; family Tachyglossidae; genus Tachyglossus; species Tachyglossus aculeatus. The sequence goes on from NC_052098.1 coordinate 9,293,002, forward strand.
GCACAGAAGTGAAGTGACTTGCCCAAGGTCACAATACAGACAAGTGGTAAAGCCATTATTAGGACCCAGGTTCTTCTGTCTCCCAGGCCCGTGCTCTAACCACTGGGGCATACAGTGGCTTCCCTTGCCCACATTCGGCCTCTGGCGTGGTACTCCCTCCCTCTTCATTTCTGAAAGACCATCAATCTCCCCACCTTCAAAGCTTTATTAGAATCACATTCCCTTCGAGAGGCCTGTCCCAACTAAGCCCAAATTTCCCCTACTCCCTCTCCCTCCGCGGCGCCTTTGCGCTTGGATTTACATTCTTCACTTACCCCTCCCTCAGCCCCACGGCACTTAGGTACGTATCCGTAATTTCTTTTAATGTCTGTCTCCCCCTCTAGATTGTTAGCTCGCTGTGGGCCGGGAATATGTCTACCAACTCTGTTGTACTGTGGTCTACACACGGTAAGCGCTCGATAAGCACGATTGATTTCTTTATAGCTTCTGTGCCCTACATTTCACTGTTGCTTATGTTTTGCCCTTCCCTCTTTTCCTAATTGCTAACATGTATGGCATTTCTACGGGTGCCGATCAGAGTAAGGCCAGATATTTGTGATCCTTAAGACGCTGTCTACATGCAATCACCACACTACTCGCTCCAGGCAGCTTGATTGCTCTGTCCTTGGTCCTGAATACAGAATATGGCTGTTCTTTAATAATAATAATGATGATGGCATTTGTTAAGCGCTTACTATGTGCGAAGCACTGTTCTAAGCGCTGGAGCACTGTCATTTAGATGATGCCCCCTGAGTCTGGCATCTTGGCAATATTGTTCTCCCTATCCTGCCCACCAAAGGCCATTGCTATGACCGTATCACATCTCTTCATTCAGTAAATACCACCACTGTTACTACTACTGTACAATATCACTAGTCATTTTCTCTGACTTTCATATTCTTTCGCCATCCCTTTCAGCAGGCTATGGCAATAATAATAATAATAATTGTATTTGTTAAGCGCTTACTATGTGCCAGGCACTGTACCAAGCACTGGGGTGGATACAAGCAAACGGGGTCGGACAGTCTCCATCCCACATGGGGCTCACGGTCTCAATCCCCATCTTACAGATGAGGTAACTGTAGCCCAGAGAAGTGAAGTGACTTGCCTAAGGCCACACAGCATACAGGGGGCGGAGGCCCGCGCTCTATTCACACCATGCTGCTATTTATTGAATGCTTACTGTGTGCAGAGCACTGTCTTGTCTTATTCTGTCGAGTCGTTTCTGACCCTTAACGACTCCATGGACACATATCTCTAAGAGAAGCAGCATGGCTTAGGTTTGAGAGTTAGAGGTCATGGGTTCTAATCTCAGCTTCACCACTTAGCTGTGTGACTTTGGGCAAGTCACTTAACTTCTCTGTGCCTGTTACCTCATCTGTAAAATGAGGATTAAGACTGTGAGCCCCACGTGAGACAATCTGCTTACCTTGTGTCTACCCCAGCACTTAGAACAGTGCTTGGCACATAGTAAGCGCTTAACAAATACCATCATCACTATTATTATTATTATTATTATTATCTCTCTCAGAACGCCCCACTCTCCATCTGCAATCGTTCTGGTAGTGTATCCATAGAGTTTTCTTGGTAAAAATACAGAAGTGGTTTACCATTGCCTCCTTCCACGCAGTAAACTTGAGTCTGAGCGCTTAATCTTTCCATCCACTTTTTGAAGCCACTGTTAGGGAATATTGGTGAAAAATCCCTAAGAATATTTATCTCCTTCATTTGCCATTTTTCCTTCCATCCACAGTCTCTTGTGTCCTTTGCTGTTATGTCTTCATTGTCAATTCCTAATGTCTTTCAGAAGAGATTTGAATGTTTTCAAATACCATCATTTGAGGCCAGAAATCCTGGACCCTATTCATGCTACTGGCCTTCCTTGGCCATTCCTTTTGCTTGCTGTTCTCTGCTAGTAGGAGCAATAGTACTTATTAAGAGCTTACTTTGTACTAAGTTCTGGGAAAGAAAACAAACAAGGGAATTAGACACAGTCCCTGCCCCTCAAAGGGCTCACAATCTGATGATTAGGTTGTCACTACCTTTTGCTTCCTGCTTTCTGTCACAGAGAGGCCTATATTACCACTAAGTCTCAGTTTTGCAGACACAGAGAAGTGTCTTGGTTTTTTTTCTTTTCATGTGGATTTTTGTACATGTCTTACAAAAGCAAAACTAATAATTCCTGCAACGAACAGAGTGATCAGTTGCTTTCTTATCCTGTAATTGCACTTACAAGGGACTTTTTGTTTCTGGAGTCCTCTTGAAAGTTTTGAATATTGGCATTGAACTTTTGAAGCTAATGACTTGCTTAAAGTGAAAGTGGCAATCCCTAGGATTTTCTAGTTCATACACTGATATGGAAAAGTGCCACCTATAAGTTAGAATTCAATCAATCAATGGTATTTATTGAGCACTGACCGTATGCAGGGCCACTGTAATAAGCGCTTGAGAGAGAAAATAGAATCCCTGCCCTCAAGGAACTTTCTTCTAGCAGAGTGGACAGACATTAAAATAAATTACACTGGGGGTGGGGGGCAACTAACTATAAGGCAGTGTACATAAGTGCTGTGGAGGTGGGGTTGAGAGTTCCTAAGTTTTTAGGGTGCACAGACTCAAGTGCATAGGGGATGCAGCCGGGAGGGAAAATAGGTTAGGAAGATGATAAATTAGGCAGGGAAGGCTTCCTGGAGGAGGTGTGATTTTAGTAGGACTTTGAGGATGGGGAGAGTGGTGGTCTGTCAGATGTGAAGGGGGCTGAAGTTCCAGGTATGCGCAGAGCACCGTACTAAGCGCTTATTCAGGAGGGGGAGAGCTGATTGAGTACCTTAAAACTGATGGTGAAGCGATTCTGCTTGATGCACTGGGGCAGATACAGGATAATCAGGTCCCACATGGGGCTCATGGTCTAAGTAGGAGGGAGAACGGGATTGCATTTTGCAGATGAGGAAACTGAGGCACAGAGAAGTTAAACGACCTGCCCGAGGTCACACAGCAGGTAAGCGGCAGAGCCGGGATTGGTCCTCTGACTCCCAAAGTGTAAATGACACTTTAAAAATAGTAATATATCTATCCTTCATGAGGCAGGCCCATGTCGGTTTCGAGTCAGGGTGTGGCACCTACACTGTGACTTCTCACAGAAAACGCTCGGAATTCAGGAGGGAGGTATAGAGGGATTTCAATAAGGGGAAAGCTGGACCTGGAGGGTCACAGAGCTTGCGGCCAGCACAGTTCCACTTTGCACACACATACCCTTTCATGTGGCAGGTGCTACTCACCCCCCTTACTATAGGGAACAAGAACACAAAGGATCAGGGAGCACCAGGAGAACCAAAGGGAACTTACAGGAAGAGCAGCTTAAGGGTCCCTGCCCTTACACCCTGACTTGTGTTTCTAGCAAAAGCCACAGAGCAGCTGGAATTCAGAAAAACCCACAGGTGTCTTGGTGTGCAGGTACATGCTAGTGAGGCAGAGGATCCAATCTCTGACTCCCACAACCAGTTGGTGGTATTAAAGTGCTTACTGGGTGCAGAGCACTGTACTAAGCATTAGGGAGAGTACAATAAAACAAGAAACAGACACATCCCTTGCCCACAACGACCTTACAGTCTGGTGGGGGGAGAGAAAGACATTAATATAAATAAATAAAGATATGTACATAAGTGCTGTGGGGCTGGGAGAGGGGGAAGAACAAAGGGAGCAAGTCAGGGTGACGCAGAAGGGAGTGGGAGAAGAGGAAAGGGGGGGCTTAGGGAAGGCCTCTTGGAGGAGATGTGCCTCAATTAGGCCTTGAAGAAGGGGACAGTAATCGTCCGTCGGATTTGAGGAGGGAGGGTGTTCCAGGGCGTGGGCAAGGAATCGGCGGCGAGACAGACGAGATTGAGGCACAGTGAGAAGGTTTGCATTAGAGGAGCGAAGCGTGCGGGCTTGGTTATAGTAGGAGAGTAATGAGGTGAGGAAGGAGGGGGCAAAGTGATTGCGTGCTTTAAAGTCAATGGTGAAGAGTTTTTGTTTGATGCAGAGGTGGAGGGGCAACGACTGGAGTCTTTTGAGGACTGGGGAAACACGTCCGGAGTGTTTTTGTAGAAAAACGATCCGGGAAGCAGCGTGAAGTATAGACTGGAGTGGGGAGAGACAGAAGCCTGGGAGGTCAGCAAGGAGGCAGATGCAGTAATGCAGGCTGGACAGGATAAGTGATTGTATTAGCGAGGTAGCCGTTTGGATGGAGAGGAAAGGGAGGATTTCAGGGATGTTGTGAAGGTGGGACCAACAGGATCTAGTGATGGATTGAATATGTGGGTTGGGTGAGAGAGAGGAATCAAGGAAAAATTAAAGCAAAAGAACCTTCTGTTGCAAATGAGTTTTTGACTTTCTGAGAGATAGCACACAGGATCAGTTTACCCACAGAAATTAAAGTTTTTTTAAGAACAAACCTTCACCCATCCTGTGTAGTTTAGTCATTTAACTTGTCCCCTGCCTTCTGTCTCTCCCCACTCACTCCATTTTATATTTTACTCTGCTGCCTACATCATTTTTCTAAAAAACTGTTCAGTCCACGTCTCCCCACTCCTCAAGTCAGTCCACTCCCCACACCACCAGTGATTGCCCATCCACCTCTGCATCCAACAGAAACTCCTTATCATAAGCTTTAAAACACTCAATCAGCTTGCCCCTGCTACCTTACCTAGTTCATTCGTTCCTTCAATCATATTTATTGAGCGCTTAACATGTGCAGAGCGCTTGGGAGAGTAAATTTCAACAATAAACACATTCCCTGCCCACAACAGGCTTACAGTCTAGATCCACAGTCTTGTTGATCTCCTACCTCAACCCAGTCTGCACGCTTCGTTCCGTCAACGCCGATCTCCTCATTGTACCTCAATCTCATCTACCTCGCTGACATCAACTTCTTGGTCATGTCCTCCTTCCTGCTGAAACTCCCACTTCACATCTGACAAACCACCCTTCTCCCCATCTTCAAAGTCTTATTAAAACCACATCTCAATCAATCGATGACATGTTTTGAGCACTTACCAAGTACAGAGCAGTGTAGTAAGCGCTTGAGAGTCTAAATAACAGAGCTGATAGACATGTTTCCTGCTCTCCTCCAGGAAGCCTTCCCTGACTAACCTCATCTCCCTTCCTCTTGTATCACTTAAGTACTTTAGTCTGTTCTCCTTAAACATTTTGATACTCACCCCACACCCACAGCACTTATGTACATCTCCGTAATTATTTATATTAATGACCGTATCCCCCTCTAGACTATAAGCTCACTGTGGATGGGGAACCTGTCTACCTAATGTGCTCCCCTAAGCGATTACTACAGTGCAGTACACACAGTAAGTGCTCAGGAATTGCAATCGATTGATTCATTCGATCTTATTTATTGAGCACTTACTGTGAGCAGTGCTTGGAAAGTACAATTCGGCAATAGAGGCAATCCCTGCCCACACTGGGAATTGATTGATTACATGCATGTGCAGCGTGGCCTAGTGGATAGAGTACAGGCTTGGGAGTCGGAAGGACCTGAGTTCTAATGCCACCTGTCTGCTGTGTGACCTTGGGCGAGTCACTTCACTTTCCCTCATCTGTAAAATGGGGATTAAGATTGTGAGCCCCGTGTGTGGTTCAGGGACTGTGTCCAACGTGATTTGCTTGTGGCCACCCCAGCGATTAGTACAGTGCCTGGCAGATGGTAAATACGATTGAATGAAAAGCGTTTACTGAGTGCTTGGGAGAGTACAATATAACAAACCGACACATTCCCTGCATACAGTCCTCTGGCTGTGATTTCTTTTGTCCATCCCTCCCCGCGACCCCCCAGACCGTAAGCTCCTTGTGGGCGGGTAACATATCTACCAACTCTTTCATTCATTCAAGAATAATAACAATAATGGCTTTTGTTAAGCATTTACTACGTGCAAAGCATTGTTCTAAGTCCTGGGGGGTGCCAGGTGATCACGTCCCACGTGGGGCTCAGTCTTAATCCCCATTTTACAGATGAGGAAACTGAGGCTCAGAGAAGTTAAGTGACTTGCCCAAGGTCACACAGCAGGCAGGTGGGGGAGCCGGGATTAGAACCCATGACCTCTGACTCCCAAGACCGGGCTCTTTCCACTGAGCCCCGCTGCTTCTCATTTATGAAAATCGCAATTATGGAGCGCTTACTGTGTGCAGAGCACTGTACTAAGCGCTTGGAAAGTATTCTCCCAAGAGCTCAGTAAAGTGCTCTGCATCCAGTAAGCACTCAAACGCTCAATCGATGGAGAAGTTCTCTTCTCCATAGTCCATTCCGTAGTCCCCTGGTGCGGAGGAGTCGGAGTGTTCCGACGTTCAATTGGGCTTGAAGGGGTAGGGAATGGCGCCATTTATTGCTGTAGTGTGCTTTCCTAAGCGCTTAGTATAGTGCTCTGCACACGGTAATCAATCAATCTTATTTATCGAGCGCTTACTGTAAGCGCTCAATAGGTACGAATGAATGAAAAAGAGTGGTCCGCCATCCTTTGGGAGTCATGGGTTCCAATCCCAGCTCCACCAATTGTCGCCTGTGTGACCTTCTCCGTGCCTCAGTTCCCTCATCCGTCAAATGGGGCTGAAGACTGGGAGCCCCACGTGGGACAACCCGATCCCCTCGTATCCCCCTCCGGCGCCTAGAACAGTGCCTTGCGCATGGTAAGCGCTTAACACTCAATCAATCAATCAATCAATCAATCGTATTTATTGAGCGCTTACTGTGTGCGGAGCACTGGACTAAGCGCTTGGGCAGTCCAAGTTGGCAACATATAGAGACATCCCTACCCAACAGTGGGCTCACAGTCTAAACAAATATCAACAAGCTCACCTCCTCCAGGAGGCCTTCCCAGACTGAGCCCCTTCTTTCCTCTCCCCCTCGTCCCCCTCTCCATCCCCCGTCTTACCTCCTTCCCTTCCCCACAGCACCTGTATATATGTATATATGGTTGTACATATTTATTACTCTATTTATTTATTTTACTTGTACATTTCTATCCTACTTATTTTATTTTGTTGGTATGTTTGGTTCTGTTCTCTGTCTCCCTCTTTTAGACTGTGAGCCCACTGTTGGGTAGGGACTGTCTCTATGTGATGCCAATTTGTACTTCCCAAGCGCTTAGTCCAGTGATCTGCACATAGTAAGCGCTCAATAAATACGATTGATTGATTGATTGATTGATAGTAAGCGCTTAACACTCAATCAATCGTATTGATTGAGCGCTTACTGTGTGCAGAGCACTGGACTAAGCGCTTGGGCAGTCCAAGTTGGCAACATATAGAGACGGTCCCTACCCAACAGTGGGCTCACAGTCTAAACAAATATCAACAAATATTTAACAAAGTCTTAAATATTCTTTTATTAGATTTGGGCCTGGACGTTCTTCCAGGTGGGGGGGGGGGGGGGGGCGCATGCGCAGTCGACCCCTCTAGCCGCGCGTGCGCGCGGCCCCCGCCCCGGGCATCGTGTTCTGGTCTCTCTGGCGGGCGGGGGCGCGCGCGCGCATGCGCAGTCGACCCTCCATCTCCGCGCGCGTGCGCGCGCGCAGCCGCCCCCTGGCATCGTGTTCTGTGGCGGGCGGGGGGCCGCTCGGCGGCCTTTCGCGTCCGCGGAGCCGGGCGGGCCTATGGCCAAGAGGCGCGCGGAGGAACCCCTGGCCTTCCACGCGCCCTGGAAACGGTTCCGCTCGGAAGAACCGGCAGGGCCGATCATGGCGGGCCGCAGGCTGAGTGCCTTCGGGCAGTCCAGCAAGAGGAAGCGGGAGGAGGCGGCGGCCCTGCTGTCGGATTCGCCCTGGAAGCGGCACAACCTGCTGAGGGTGCTCCGAGGCGGCGACGAGGGACGCCAGGAGGAGGAGGAGGAGGGCAGTGATGAGGGAAGTGGCGGCGAGGAGGAGGAGGAGCGCGGTGAGGCGGCCGGCGGCGAGGAGGAGCGCGGTGAGGCGGCCGGCGGCGAGGAGGAGCGCGGAGAGGCGGACGGCGGCGAGGAGGAGCGCGGAGAGGCGGAAGGAGGCGGCCGGCTGACAGGGCCCCCACAGCCGAGGGAGGAGGAGGAGGAGGAGGAGGAGTCATCATCTGGACCGGACGAGGTCGCTGACGACGGGCGAGAGGCGTGGCTGGCCTCGGCCGGGCCGGGGCTCCTTGAGGTACCGGCCGGGGGCGAGGGGAGCCGCTGGCCTCGGGCCGGGCCCCGGCCCCTAAGGCGGGACCGGCCCTTGGAGGTGTGAACGGGAGGGACGGGGGAGGGGGGGATGGAGCATGGGTCTGGGAGGCAGGAGGCCCCGCCTGCCCCGTGGCTCGGGGCGCCTTCCCCGGGGGCCTCAGTTGCCGCCTCTGTGAAACGGGGTTGAGACCGTGTGGGCCCCAGCGCGGGGCCTGGCACGGAGTAGGCGCTTCCCAAATACAAACTACTACCGCCGTAGGCCGCGAGAAGAATACAGGCCGGGCCTGGGACTCCGAAGCACCTCGCCCCGGTTCGGGTGCCGTCACTTGACTTCTCCGGGCCTCAGTTACCTCCTCTGTAAAATGGGGTTGAAGACTGAGAGCCCCGTGGGGGACAGGGACCGGGGCCAACCCGATTCGCTTGGCACAGCGCCGGGCAATTAATAAGCACTTAACAAGGCCCACCGTCTAACCATGTACATAGAGAGAGAGATGTATATCTTGTCTTTTCCTGGCGTGTTCCCTGCTGCCCGATCGGAAAGCCGCGAGCCCGTTCGGGGCTGGAAGAGGAGTCTGCGAAAGCCCTTCTTCATGCAGTAGGGGAACCTACCAGTGAAATGACCAGTGCCACGCAATTAAACGCATCCCTCGCGTTTAAGGTGGCCGCTTTCCTTATTGTGTTGACCTCGCTAGTTGTAAATATTTTTGGCCACCCCGGTTTTGAGTGTCAGCTCCTCGTCGGCAGGGAATGGGTTCAATCAATCAATCAATCAATCGATCGTATTTATTGAGCGCTTACTGTGTGCAGAGCACTGGACTAAGGCCTTGGGAAGTACAAGTTGGCAACATATAGGGACGGTCCCTAACAGTGGGCTCACAGTCGAAAAGGCCTGTACTTCCCCAGCGATTAGCACAGTACAGTGCCCCAAATCGGCACTCGAGAAATGCTGCTCCTTTACAGCTACGATTTATCAAGAGGGCATTAGAGTTAGATGGGGACTGGGGGATTCCAAGGTGACAAGGTTCATTAGAGGCTAGACTTGGTATTTGAGGGAGGGTCGTCGAGTGGTCCTACCCGGAGACCCTAAGACCAGCCACTTGTTAGAAGTGGTAAAGAATTAAGAAGTGGCGCTAGGGGAATGGGCCACATAGGGCACCCCTATTCAGGAAACAACTTTTTTTTTTTCGTGTAGTTGAGGCCCATTCCACCGACAGAACACTCCTGTAGAAGAGGAGGGTTGCCTCCTTCCCACCCTCCCTCTTCCATTGAAAGCGATGATGGTGTACTTAGCCTTGAAGTCACCAAAGGAGTGGGTGCAGAGGTGAAATAAGAAGAGACCACTGCCATCATGCTTTTGTAGGGGGATTTTTTATCCCCCTTCTCCCCCCTTTTTATATTTAGTACTGTGGGTCTTTATTCTTCGTTTCTGATTGATTTCACGTTTTACAAGGTGACCAGCGTCCTCTGAATGGTTCTTGTTTTGGTATCAGGTGGAGGAGATGCAAAAACAGCATAAATGGAAAATGTCCCCCAAAAGTTTTCATTCCCCATTCAAGTGGTTTAAGTTGGGTCAGCCCAGTGTCTTTACAGTCGATCGACCGTACTTATGGAGTGCTTACTGTGTGCAGAACACTCTGCTAAGCACTTGGGAGAGCACAGTACAGCAGAGTTGGTAGACACCTTCCCTACCCAGAAGGAGCTCACAGTCCAGAGGGGGAGACAATCTGGTTTGAATTAACAAGAGCTATGATCACTTATTCAAGTGAGTTAAAACAGTTCAAAATGGGAGTAAGGAATGTGCTTAAGCCAAGGTAAATTTTTTAGCTTTATTTTGAACTGAGAGCTCTGTCTATTGGGCCCTTGGAAGTTGTAAAATACATTTGGGAAACCTCTGCCGATCCATTTTTGAAGTAGGGGCAGCGCTTTTTTCCCTCTTCCAATCGATCAGCGGTATTTATTGAGCACTTTCCGTGTGCAGAGCACTGTACAAAGTGCTCGGGAGAAATACAGTACAACAGAGTTGGTAGACGTGATCCCTGCCCACAAGGAGCTTACAGACTAAAGGGAGCCTACAGACCGTGACTGTCTCTAACATTCTGTTTTGTTGTTTTTTTCTTCCCCTCTCTAAAGCCCAATGAAGACTTTTGGCAATATAATTCATTCCTGTACTGGAGAAGTCCAATACCAGCTATTGATCTGTCAGATTTTTTGAATTCTAGTGGAGAGACCATGCAAGAATGAAGTCATTTGAGGCTGAAATATATCCTGATAGAGATTTGATACTGATGTATTGTAGTTAATGTATCTAATTGCAGGGTGTTCATCTCTAAATTGATCTATGTTCTGTTCGTTATTTCAACTAAGATTTGAGTGCCACAGTACTCTTCCAAATCCGGAAAAGTGAGGAAAAACCTTTTTTTAAAATGTGCCTTCACTCACCGCTGAACTCTTTTGCATAGGGTCTCCAGGTAGTTCAGAAAAAAAAGTTCAGTTATATCAGAAGTATTTTAAAAAGTAGATTCTTAAAGAAGAAATATCTGCAGGCATTCGTAAGTGGACCTAAAATAATTTATAGTAATGTCAGAAGTAGAGAACTGCCCTTGCACCTTCAACCTTAGCAGAATTGTTTTAACTGTTGTGATTGATGAGCTTTTCATTCATCCCTGTTATTGATAAACATGTTACATTTTCACTGCCTCTAGTCATCTACCTTCTTTAGTTGAACCAAAAAATGATTTGCAAGCAAAATTGATGACTTCTTGAATGTTCTCTTTCTGAAAACTACTGGTCCATTTTTGCCCAATACTTCTGGCCCGTAAAGAGCAGAACACATCTAGAACTGATTTTACATGTCTGCCTAGCTTTCTATTTATCATTTAATTTAAATGTCTTGAGTTGTCACAGTAGCATTTGGAGACAGGTATACAGCTATGAAAAATCATTAAAGGGCTCCATTTTTTCAAGGTCTACAGAAGAAATGCTATTGAATCCAATACAACATTGTTTTTTTCTTTTAAACATGTTTTATTTAGTCCAATGCCTCTTATTGAGTTTTTATCTTATTTCCAATGTATTGTGGTAAACTTGGCCAGCGTTCCAGAATAATAAAATTTGCAACCTGCAGCTAAAGTATGTGTCAGTGATTCAATATATTTAATTATGTTGGTTTGCTATAATAGTTGTGTAACTTTTTTTTTCTGTTTTTCATTAGCTAAAAAGTTTAGGAATATTCTTAATTTACAGAAGCAAAAAGAGGGTGCATCTTTTTTTTTTTTTGAGCTTATTTGGAGTTTGAATGTTCTGAGTGGGTGGACTTGGGAAAATGCTAGTGGATGGGAGGGTTTACTCTGTTGTAGCCACTTGGCCCTCGAACCATACTTTTTGTTTTGGTACATTCACTTGTAAAATCTTTAAAGGAGTTCATATGGGAGCAGTGTGGGAAATGGGCCCATTTTACAGATGAGGTAACTGAGGAACATAGGAGTGAAGTGATTTGCCCAAGGTCACACAGCAGACAGGTGACGGAACCAGAATTAGAATCCAGGTCCTGATGATTATTACCTGCCATTTAGAATGCCGATGGGTTTTTGAGTCGGTATGTCATGGTTTCCTCCATTTTACTGCCAAGGAAGTTTCTTGAGAATGGAAGAATAAACCATCACTATCGAGGGAGAATGTGAAGACGATTCTGAAAAGGCTTTCAGATTAGTAATGGGTATACTTAAGAAATTTTGGTCTCAAAACTTCATTTTTTTTTAGCAAGCAGACTGTGTGTGTTGAACTTGAATACAAGATTAATCTTTGTCATTCTTGAAAAATTAAAGAAGAGCTCGTCAAATTTGTGGGATCATTTTAGCCTTAAAGATGAGGACGCTAATGCGTAGAGAAGTTGTTAGTCAATAGCAACGAGAAAACAGACTTTGAAGGAAACCCAGGTCTTCTACCTTATTGGGATACAATACATGTTTTGTTTTGTTGTCTGTCTCCCCCGTCTAGACTGTGAGCCCGTTGTTGAGTAGGGACCATCTCTATATGTTGCCGACTTGTACTTCCCGAGCGCTTAGTACAGTGCTCTGCACACAGTAAGCGCTCAATAAATACGATTGAATGGATGAATGAATGTTGCGAGCATTGCTACCTCCGCAAAATATGTGCCTGCATGCGTGCATACACACACACACAAATTAACTGTGCATGCTGTCCACAATCATAACTTGTCCATAATCATAACTTTAATGATAAGGATAATCAGAATTGTTGAACAGGGGAAATTTTTGCTAATTAAGCTACAAAGGCAATATTTTGGGGGATGAACCAAGTTTCAAACATCTGGTAAAGTTACAGGAGCAAAAGTATGGGTGGATCCGATTGCATTTAATAGCAGTTCAACCCTAGTGCTATAGAAGTCATTTGATCATTGTTAGAAATGCTGCTGCAGAGTAGTGAGGACACATTTAAAATTTGGTGCAAGACTTTTAGAGTACCATTTTTGTATGCAGTATACCCAATGGAGAAAGATTTCCTTGGAGGTGGCAGAGGTTATTTGGTGCCAGGATTGATGTTTCTCAATCATAAAGAATGTTAAATGCTTAATTATGTCCCACCCTAAAACATCTGACCTTAGCGACTGGAAATGAAGCCAAAAAATTCCAAGCACAGGTGTTCGATTGCTGACATTGAGTAACCCAATTGCGCAGTACTTTTTCAGTGTCCAGTTCATTATGGTTCATTAATAGATTTTTTGCGTAAGAGGTAAAGCTGATAAAGGAGATTAGTCAATTTTATGATGGGCTGCTTGCTTATTCTGCATCTACGGATAGGACCGGCTAACTTTGAGCTTCTGAATGCAAATTTGTAAAATTAATTTTCTTGGGCTACTTACAAAGGCGTGTTATGTGAATGAAATTGACATAATTATGTAAGCCCTCTGGAAAAATAAATGTAAATTCCAAATATTTATAGGTTCTTCATGGATGGAAGCAATCAATAAATAGTATTTGTTGAGTGCATACTGGGTGTAGAGCACTCTGCTAAATTAATGGGAAGAGTACAATAAATGAAGAAGACATGATCCCTACCCACAAGGAGTTTTTCACCTTTTATTCCCAGGATTAAAAGCATCTTCTGTTTCAAGGTGGAAATCCTAAAGAATCAACATGTAGCATCAAATAAGTAAATCCAATTTAGTGATCAGTCTTATTTATCAAGCACTTACTGTGTGCAGAGCACTGTACCAAGCGCCTGGGAGAGTACAATATAACTGAGTTGGTAAACACCTTTGCTGCCCACAATGAGCTTACAGTCTCAAGGGAATGATCCATCAGGAGTTTCCAAAGTGATTACTAATTCTTGAACAAGGAATACCTGTGTGCTCATATCAATCGATAGTATTTTTTGAGCGCTTATTCTGTGCAGAGTATCTGGAAGACTACAATAAAGCCAGTAGACATGATCCCTATCAATCTGAGCACTATGCAGAGTATTGAGCTAAGCACTTTGGGAAGTATAATACAACAAAGTTAGTGGACATGGTCCCTGCCCACAAGGAGTTTATAGTTTAGAGGGGGAGAAAATTGTGGATATTCACGTCGGGTGAATATCAAGTGAGCTCCCCTCTGGACTATAAGCTTGTGGGCAGGGAAAATGTCTACCAACTGTATCATATTGTACTCTCCCAAGAACTTAATACTGTGCTCTGTACACAGTAAATGCTCAATAAATACAATCGATTGATTAAAGGGTCCAAGTTCAAATGCAAGGGTGACATAGAAGGAGTAGGCGTTTACAGCATAGCTGGGGTGACAGAAAAATAAGGAGGAAGCAATAGAATATAAAGGTATATATTGAAGGGCAACATGGTGTGGAGGGGGCGTGCATGATACCTAAGTGCTTAAATGATGCAAAAGTGCTGAGGTGGCAGGAGGAAGGTGGAAATAGGGTGGAGAGATGAGAGAATAATATGGGGAAGACATTCTGGAGGAGATGTGATTTCAGAAGGGGCTTGAAGATGGGGAACACTGATCTGCTAGATGTTTTGGAGGAGGGAGTTCCGGGGATGAGGAAGGGTGTGAGGAAGAGGTTGCTGGCAAAGGAGGTGAGAGTAAGGAGCGGTGATTAGGTTGACTAGAGAGAAGTGGAGCGTATGAGCTGGAGAGTAATGAGAAGCAAGGATGTGTAGGAGAGAGAGCTGATTGAAAGCCCTAATGCCAAAGGGGAGGAGTTTATTTTTGAGGCGGAGAGGAATGGCAACCATTGGAGGTTTTTGAGGGGTGGAGAGATGTGCCAAGACGATGCTTTAGAAAAATCATGTGGGCAGCAGAGCAAAGTAAGGACTGGAGAAGGTGAAGGCAGGAAGGATTGCAAGAAGGCTAATGCAGTAGTCGGGAGATGTTGAGTACTTGGACCAGAGTGGCGGGAGTTTGGATGGAAGAGGGGTTCCACGATGGGTGGGTGGATTTGGCTCTACGAAATGTTAATCTGCCTGTCTGCTCTTTCTTCCTCTCCACACATCACCTTCCAATTCACCAGGCGGTCAGCTATGAGTCTACCCAGACCTGAAGGCGGGGGCTCCCAAGCATCTCAACCTCTAGCGTGCCACGGGAGCTGGACAGACATAGGCGGCTTCAGGAGAGATATGAAAGGCAGAGTCAAGAGACCTTCCTCTGCCTGAGACCTGGGCCACGCCTGGATCACAGCCACCTCTGCATCAAACAGAAACTCCCCTTTGGCTTTAAAGCACTCAATCACCTTGCCTACATCCGACCTCACCTCGCTACTCTCCTATTCCACCCCAGCCCAAACACTTTGCTCCACTAATGCTAGTCTTCTCACTGTACCTCGATCTTGTCTATCTCACCGCTGACCTCTCGTCCACATCCTGCCTCTGACCCGAAACCCCCTCCCTCCTCATATCCGACAGCCAATGACTCTCTTCCACTTCAAAGCTTTACTGAAGGTACATCTCCTCCAAGAGGCCTTTCCTGACTGAGCCCTTCTTTCCTCCTCTCCCCCACTCCCTTTTGCATCATCCTGACCTGCTCCCTTTATTCATCCCCCCCCTCCAAGCTCCCCAGTACCTATGTACATATCTGTAACATTTATTTATATTAATGTCTGTTTCCCCTGCTTGACTGTAAGTTCATTGTGGGCAAGGAATGTGTCTGTTTTTTGTTGTACTCTCCCAAGCATTTAGTATATTTCTCTTCACACAGTAAGTGCTCAAATACGATTAACTGACTGACTGATTGCATCATATGACTGGATCCGGGGCAGCACAGACACTAGGCCATATGACTTGGGGAAAAAGGGAGGTGGTGCCACTCAGCTTCAAGACTCTCCATCACCTCGCCCCCTCCTACCTCACCTCCTGTCTCCTTCTACAGCCCAGCCCGCACCCTCCGCTCCTCTGCCACTAACCTCCTCACTGTGCCTCGTTCTTGCCTGTCCTGCCGTCGACCCTGGACCACGTCCTTCCCCTGGCCTGGAATGCCCTCCCTCCACACATACGCCAAACTAGCTCTCTTCCTCCCTTCAAAGCCCTACTGAAAGCTCACCTCCTCCATGAGGCCTTCCCAGACTGAGCCCCCTTTTTCCTCTCCTCCTCCCCATCACCCCCCCCGCCCTACCTCCTTCCCCTCCCCACAGCACTTGTATATATTTGTACATATTTATTACTCTATTTTACTTGCACATATTTACAACTCTATTTTATTAATGATGTGCATATAGCTATAATTCTGTTTATTCTGACGGCTTTGACACCTGTCTACGTATTTTGTTTTGTTGTCTTGTCTCCCCCTTCTAGACTGTGAGCCCGTTGTTGGGTAGGGACTATATATATTGCCGACTTGTAATTCCCAAGCGTTTAGTACAGTGCTCTGCACACAGTAAGCGCTCAGTAAATACGATTGAATGAATGAATGAATGTTGGATTGTAGTTCAACCCTTTCGCCTTGGCTTGGTAGAATTGATAGGCTTCCCAGACAACTTTGTAAGCCAACACCTCTTCTGCAAATCACACCCCCATCGCAGACTCTGGAGAAGAAGCAGTGGATTCTGGATTTAGTGACTGATTGATTATGAGGATTGAAAGAAGGGGAGGAGTTATGGATAAGGCCAAGATTGTGGATTTGAGAAACTGAGAGGATGGTGGTGGAGTAAACGGTGCCGGGAACGTTAGGTGAGTTCAGTTGTGGACATATTGAGCGTGAGGTGCTGGTGGGAAATCCTGGAAGAGATGCCCTGAAGGCAGGAGGAGATGTGAGAATGCAGAGTGGAAGAGTTCCCTAAATGAGCAATTATCGATTGAGAATAGAAGGGAACCCAGAACTGATTCCTGAGGGACACCCACAGTAAGGACGGGAGGCGGAGGAAGAAGTGATGTAAGAGACAGAGAGGAGCAGCCACAGAATGAGGAAAAGAACAAGGATAGGACTGTCATAGAAACCAAGGTTGGATAGCGTTTCCAGGAGGAGGAGGTTAAGAGAAGCAGTGTGGTTCAGTGGAAAGTGCTTAGTACAGTGCTCTGCACACAGTAAGTGCTCAATAAATGTAATTGAATGAATGAGGCTGGGCTTTGGAGTCAGAGGGCATGGGTTCAAATCGCACCTCTGCCAATTGTCAACTGTGTGACTTTGGGCAAGTCACTTCTCTGTGCCTCAGTTCCCTCATCTGTAAAATGGGGATTAAGACTGTGAGCCCCCCGTGGGACAACCTGATCACCTTGTAACCTACCCAGAACTTAGGACAGTGCTTTGCACATAGTAAGCACTTAATAAATGCCATCATCATCCACGGTGTCAAAGGTGGCCGGACAAATTGAGGTGTATGATGATTCCATTAGGCTTGTCAGGGAGGTTTTTTGATATTGGAGAGGGTTGCTTCAGTGGAGTGAAGTCTGGTGGATGCTAGATTATAGAGGGTCAAGGAGTGAATTAAGGGAGAGACAGCGGGTGTAAATAACCCATAGGAGGAGTTTTGTAAGCCTTGAGGGCAGGGATCGTGTCTACCAACTGTATTAATCAACTGTATTTATTGAGTGCTTACTGTATGCAGAACACTGTGCTAAGTGCTTGGCAGAGTATAATATACAGTACAGTATAACAGTTGGTAGACACATTCCCTGCCCATGACAAGCTTAGAGTCAAGCGCTTCGAGTGCTCTGCACACAATAAGAACTTAAAACTACCACTGATTGATCGCGATGGGGCGATATCCCCATGCTGAAAAGCAGCGTGTCTCAGTGGAAAGAGCACGAGTTTGGGAGTCAGCGGTCATGGGTTCTAATCCCGGCTCTGCCACTTATCAGTTGTGTGACTTTGGGCAAGTCACTTAACTTCCCAGGGGCTCAGTTACCTCATCTGTAAAATGGGGATTAAGACTCTGAGCCCCATGTGGGACAACCTGATTACCTTGTATCTCCCCCAGCGCTTAGAACAGTGCTTGGCACATAGTAAGCACTTAACAAATACCTTATTATTATTATTATTATCCAGATGGTGCAGTGGGGTCGAAAGGGTTTTTTTTTAGTATAGGGGTCGGGGTGGGGGGCGAATTTAAAAGCAGAGGGGAAGGAGCCGTTAGAGAGTGAGCGGAGGCAAATGTCTTTTGAAGGTGCCGAAGGGATAGATTTTGAAAGCTGATGAAATCTTAAGAGATAACTGGGAAGGACCAGCGAGTTAATGTGAGGGTAAGTGGGAGTTGGGGAGACGAGGCAGAGATTTGGGGCCGTTCAGGCCTGATGGTTTTGTTTTGGCTGCCATAGCTGTCGCCAAGTTCATCAGGCACAAGAGAGGAGGGTGGGGAGGGAGTTAAAAGTTTGGAATGGTTGGTGCAGGCAGTGGGCATGGCAATCAATAAGGGAAGAGAAGTAATACTGCTGAGCAGAGGAGAGGGCAGGGTATACCAAGGGAGGGTGGTTTTGAGGTGATGGAGGTAGACCTGGTGCCTGGAGTTTTGCCAACAGTGCTACATTTAATGAACGCATCAGTGGAGCAAGCATACTGTGGAGGCGATCATAAGAAAAGGTACTGTCACTGGCTCCCTGATAGCAGGTACAAATCAATCAATCAATCAATCGTATTTATTGAGCGCTTACTGTGTGCAGAGCACTGTAATGTTCTATTACAGAAATGTCAGGACAAAGTAACTGTCACACACAACAAATGCACCAATTTCCGGGGGTGGGAACTGACCCAAGCCACGTAATCATCATTGTATCACAGTATGATCATAAAAAGGTGTGTTTTCCCCCTGCATGCATGGTACTGAGTTAAGAGTTGAGAAGTTGCAGAGATGAAATGATTCCAGACTGCCTATTGTGCAAAATGTCATATAGGATGTTCCATAGTGAACTGGGCCTTTGAATTGTTCTATTTCACTGGGTTTTTCTGTCTTAACAAATATCGTTCATTACTAAGTGTAGTAATTGCTCTACAAATTACACATTGTGGACTCCATCCCCGTTAGAACATGGAGTAAAACACACAGCTCAGATTGAACATTCACCACTGAAAGAGTGGTTAATCCTTTGACAGGTAAAACTACTTGGCATTCTTTTAATCTCTTTTGTAGAAGAGGGCTCCCCACTAAAAGACTCAAGGACTTCCCAGAAGTGTTTTTCAGAAGGCATTTGAAAGAGGAGAGGAGGGTGGCCTTCCAGATGAAAAGGGAGAGACGGTTCCAGGCATGACTAGGGCTCTGCAAAGAAGTAAATGATTTACGGAACAAGTAGTTCTTTATCTTCCCTCTGTTGAATTCTGACTGCCTTAAATTGTAGTGCCTGAGATTGTCTCCAAATATGGCTATGTGATGGGGTAAGGGACCTGATTTTAAAACTAGAAGTAGATAGATAAAGGAAGTAATTAGCTGCTAAGGGGAAACAAGAGCATAGGAGCCAGAGGACCTGGGTTCTAATACTGGCTTGGCCAGTTCATTCATCCATTCATTCGGTCGTATTTATTGAGTGCTTACTGTGTGCAGAGCACTGTACTAAGTGCTTGGGAAGTACAAATCGGCAACATATAGAGACGGTCCCTACCCAACAACAGGCTCACAGTCTAGAAGGGAGAGACAGACAACAAAACAAGTAGACAGTTGCTTGCTGTTTGACCTTGGGTAAGTCATTTAACTTTTCTGAGCCTCAGTGTCCTCAACTGCAAAATGGGGATTCAATACCTGTTCTCCCTCATATTTAGATTATGAGCCCCATGTGGGACAGGGACTGTACCCAGCCTGAACAACTGGTATCTATCCCAGTGCTTAGAACAGTGATTGACACATATTACACACTTAACAAATACCATCAAAAAGCAAAGGAAAATCTTTCGCACTTGAGTGATCCTTGGAGGAAAGAAAAACATACTGTGTGTTAAACACTAGCGTAATGTGTACCCGGGGCCTTTGTACAGTTACCTTGGAGGCAGGCCACCCAGGCCCTCAAAAAATGTATGTATTTCATTCAATCGTATTTATTGAGTGCTTACTGTGTGCAGAGCACTGTACTAAGCGCTTGGAAAGTACAATTCAGTAACAAAGAGAGACAATCCCTTCCCATAATGGGCTCACAGTCTAGAAGGGGGGAGACAGACATCAAAACTATATTTCAAATAGATTTTTACAAGGTAGAAGTAAAGAAAAGCACTATTTTTTATTAAAATCTAGGTTATTCACATAAAATTAATCAGAAATAGGTATTTACTGTGCCATCTGGTGACTTCTGATGAGAAATCTTAGAGAAGCAGGATGGCTCAGTGGAAAGAGACCAGGCTTGGGAGTCAGGGGTCATGGGTTTGAATCCCAGCTCCCCCACATGTCTGCTGTGACACCTTGGGCAAATCATTTGACTTCTCTGAGCCTCAGTTACCTCATCTGTAAAATGGGGATTAAGACTGTGAACCCCGCGTGGGACAACGTGATCACCTTGTATCCTCCCCAGCGCTTAGAACAGTGCTTCGCACATAGTAAGCGCTTAACAAATGCCATCATTGTTAATCTTATGGTTCCAACTGCATGTAAAGCCCACAACAGCATAAATACTGTCAACCATGTTACTTTGGAAGGCCTCCCCGCTACTGGGCTGCGGAAGTCAATGTAGTCAATCAATCAATAGTATTTATTCAGTGCTTAATCTGGGCAGCACACAGGTCCTAGCCACTTCAGAGAGTTCAGTAGACGTAGAAGACGGGAAGTTTGCTGAAAACCTTGTAGCAATCAGCTACAAAGCCACTTGATTGGAGGAAAGGTGAACTCCGTGTAGCCTGGGGAGACTCTAGCACCTGTACATTGCCCCAAGAATTGAAACTGATTGGGACCTGGGGGAGGAGCTATTGTTAAGTGCTCAATAAATAAGATTGAATGAATTGTGAGGGGTTTGTTAAGTGGGGGGAGAGTTTTGATGTTAATAAAAGGGGCGGGGGAATCTCTGTTGTGTAGGTGTTCCCTAAGTGGTGAACCCTGGTGTGTGGGACATCAAACAATGGTATTTATTGTTATTATTATGATTAATGGTACTTAAGTGCTTACTGTGCGCCAAGCACTGTTCTAAGCACTAAGGTAGATATAAGTTAATCAGGTTGGACGCAGTCCCTGACCCATTTAGGGCTCACACTCTAATCCCTATTTTTTTTACAGATGAAGTAACTGAGGCACAGAGAAGTTAAGTGACTTGCCCAAGGTCACACAGCAGATGTGGATTCATTGAAGCAGCATGGCTCAGTGGAAAGGGCACGGGCTTGGGAGTCAGAGGTCGTGAGTTCTAATCCTGGCTCTGCCACTAATCAGCTGTGTGACTTTGGACAAGTCACTTAACTTCTCTGTGTCTGTTACACCATCTGTAAAATGGGGATAAGACTGTGAGCCCTGTGTGGGACAACCTGATTACTCTGTCTCTACCCCAGCGCTTAGAACAGTGCTTGGCACATAGTAAGCGCTTAACAAATACCGTCATTATTATTATGAGCACTTACTGTGAGCAGAGCACTGTACTAACTGCTTCAGAGAGTACAAATCAGTAGAGTTGGTAGACACGCTCCCTACCCTCAAGGAACTTACAGTCTGTGGGATTTTTCATTAAAAAGATTTGACTGTAAAACGAAAGCCTCTGTGTCCCTGCTTTCAAGGAGTTCCTGGTTTCAATTTGTAGCAATTTGTTACACTCACAACGTTGGACTTCTGGAAACAGCACTTAAGGAGAGAGTGAGTGTGGAGTTTGAATGCTCAGTTTGAGTGGATTCAGCATTCAGGAAAATAGAAGCAGGCATAATATACTCACCCAGGCTTACTGCCAACAGACTAACCAATGCCACCCAAACTTGCCCTGATATACCCTTTCCCTGCTATATTTTGGTTTAATGCCTATCGTGGGCCCATCTCCATTATGGCTTCAGGGAGGAAAGCTTAGTTATTAGGTTACTTGAGAGAGAGCAGTCCAAATCACTTTGTGGTGGCTGTTTTGCTATTTGCTCATGCTCTCTACTCTGACAGGTAAAGATTATAACCTTGAAGTGCATCACTCGCTGCTTCCTTTTTCCTTAGAAACTGATTTGCCGAGCACTTTTGTTCAAGCAGAAATGGCACTGGACTAGGAGTCAAAGGTTCCCAGATGTGGCCACCATCTGACTGAGAGACCTTTGGGCCAGTCGTTTAACGTCTCTGCCTCAATTTCCTCCTCTAATGGAGATAGATTATAAGTGCCTTGAGGGCAGGTCCTGTGTCTCTTACTTCCACTGGGCTCACTTACTACAGTGCTTTTCACACACAGTTGGCGCTCAGTAGAGTTGATGATGGATCCCCCTTGGCATCTTGATTTATTTGCCTTGACCTTTGCTTGAGGAGAACACCCCCCCACCCCGCTCCTTGATTGCTGCCTGCCAAGCTGGTCTGCCTGTTATGGTGGTCTCCCAAGAGGCCACTGCTGTATCGCACTGTTATGAAAATAATTGTGAATACCGTGGACTGCCTGAAAAACAACTGGATTTTGGAGCAAATTAAACCAAAGTGGTCTTTGGAAGGCCAAATGGCTCGACTTAGATTAGCATATTTTGGACACGTAATCAGGAGGACTAATTCTCTGGAGAAGACACTAATGCTAGGAAAAGTCCAGGGAAAATGCGGAAGAGGCAGATTGGCAGCTAGATGGATAGATACCATAACAACAATAACGGAAGAACCATTAGGTTGCGGATTATGGCAGAGGACGGGACGTTTTGGAGAAAGTACATCCACGGAGTCACTGTGAATCGGAAACAACTCGATGGCATTTAATAATAGTAACAATAATAATAATGGTGATATTTGTTAATTGCAACAACAATAAACGGACACATTCCCTGCCCACAGTGGTGAAAAAAAAAATCATTTTTATCAGTACGGAAGCAAAGCCACAGCTCTAGGTGGCAATAAATACCCAGAAGAGAAAGAAACAGATTGACAGTAAAATTTCAGAATGTGACGACACAAATGTTAATCATTTCCTTACTTGAGTCACAAGTTCCTGGTCACAAAGTGAAATCCCTCTTGTAGTTTAACCAGAGTTATAAGCAATTCAGTCTGTGCTTGCAGCCTATCTAGCAGTTTCTCCCCTTCCAGGCTAAGCACATGGAAATTTGCATTTACTCTTTCTCAGCACTATTTCCATTAGTTGCTACCGTAAGCTTGGCTTTATCTGATTGTGCTGTGGATGGAAACTTCATTCTAAAATTCAATGGCTGAAGGCTAAGCGAAATTTATGTGCTCACTGGGGGAATGAAGAGGGTAAGTACCTGTTTCCTACTAGGAATAATAATCATTTTTGTTGCTTTTTCTATTTCTTTTGAGAGATTTTATTGGCAATAAGGTAAAATGTTTCATGTTTTTCAAATTTTGTGTTATAAATAAGCATTTGGGATTAATCAGTGGTTTTCTTTCTCAGGTTTGTGTTTATAAAAAAGCTAAAAGTGTGAATTAAAATGCATATTTTAACACTGGCACAGATGAGACCATTTTAGTTCATTTTTTTCATTATTAAAGGAACTGCTCATTTGTTACTATGAATATAATTGAAAGGCCTTTATGCTTTGAAGTAATGTGTAAAAGTTTGAAAACAGGCCTGCAATTATCCCCCTAGATTAACGCAGGACAAAATCCTTTTAATGGCATAATTTTACAGATTTGGTTGTTCCTTCCATTAAAATAGAAGCTTCCATGAGGCTAATTTGTACAGCTTTTGAAAACTACACAATTTTACTTCCAATAGCAACATTGCTGTTTTATGATTGTGTACTTAGATATGTTTTATGGTTGAGTGTTTGGGAGTTTCTTGAAATAATCACAGCAGGGGAAAAGATAACAGTTGATGACTAATTTTTTTTCTTGCAAAATCATTTTGGCAATTTATAGTGGGAAAAAAATCGCTGTTACTGGATTTCCCCTCTCCCATCTCAATTATTGTGCTCCCCTCTCCATTTCAAGAAATTTTATTTTACTCTTTGGTTCATGATGAAGTTCATATTAGTCAACAATAGTCTTCTGTATGCAGGACATTTCACGTTCCTGTTTTGAGATTCCAAACAAGTAAAAGACATGATCCCCATTCTTGAGTTTGGCTTAGTGTAAAGAACAAGGGCCAGGGTGCACAGGACCTGGGTTCTAATCCCAGCTCTGCCACTTGCCTACTGGGTGACCTTGGGCTAGAGAAGCAGCGTGGCTTAGTGGAAAGAGCCAGGGTTTGGGAGTCAGGGGACGTGGGTTTGAATCCCACTCTGCCACTTGTCTGCTGTGTGACCTTGGGCAAGCCACTTAACTTCTCTGGGCCTCAGTTACCTCATCTGTAAAGTGGGGATTAAGACTGGGAGCCCCACCTGGGACAACCTGACTACCTTGTATCTACCCTAGCGCTTAGAACAGTGCTTGGCATATAGTAAGCACATAAAAAAACCATAATGATTATTATTATTATTATTCACTTCTCTGTGCCTCAGTTTCTTCATCTGGAAAATGGGGATTAAATACCTATTCTCCCTCCTAGTTAAACTATGAACCCCATGTGGGACAGGGACTGTGTAACCTGATGATTTTGTATCTACCCCAGTGCTTGGCAGATAGTAAGGGCTTAACATATACCGTATTTATTATTATTATTACTATTACAGTGGAGAAGACAAAAACCGGGTTGAACCCACTTTGCTCTGGCTCTGGGTGAGATACATATCTCACCCAGAGAACAAACTCAAATATAATCATATGAACACAATTGGTAGAAACAGAAAGAGAATCTATGCTAACTGAAACTGAACAGAGTTATGTTTTCCAGGACTAACACTTGTGGTGAAGGAGGGAGGGCAAAGATATCAATGGATGACTAAGACCGAAAGGGTTTAATCTAGAAAGACCTTGTCGAGGACGTGTGCTATAAGGGGAGGTCTGAAGGAAGTTAACAAGTACTGTTGGAGAGAAGGGTGGAGGCCATTTCAGAAACTGTATGTATAATGTTTCAGAGGTGAGAGAGGGCAAAGCATGTCGGGGGCGGGAAATGAACACAACGCTGTACTAAGAAGAGAGGACAGTCATGTAGACGTGGAGGTCGGGGAGGAATTCAAGACCAAAATCTGTATTTATAATTTAATTCTTAAAATAATAGTTAAAGAAGTTGATTCTTACAATTGTTTGCAGAACAGAGAGGAATGGGGGCCAGCATGGAGATTTGGGCAGCGGTCTAGGTAGGGTGGGCACTGAGGGGCTTTGTGGATTCCAGGAACCCTGACACATGGGATGTCACATGTGTTACATCAGGCTTACATCATTCTGTGGATGTTCCCCTGAACTTAACATGTTTCTCTGGGGGAAGAGGGATCTGTGACCCCCCAATACCCCACTTGATCTAGAGCCTGTGTTTTCCCTTCCAGGTTTCTGTGAACATGGGCGCTGCTTCTGAGTTGTGGAACTCAGCAGCAGATGCAGAAAACAAAAATACCGAAGAAATATAACGACATCTGGATCTGAATTGGACAGTGGGCAGATCAGCTGAAAACTGGGCTGTCAATATAAACCTGGACAAATAGCACCCTAAGTTGACGTATACGGTGGTTTAGTGCTGGGGGTAGAGTCAGATGGACCCAAGCGATATTCCACAAAGCCATTAGGACTTTTTGCCTCTTAAACAGTATTTGTTAAGTGCTTACAATGAGCCAGTCACTGTGCTAAGCACTGGAGTAGATGCCGGCTAATCAGGTTGGACACAGTCCTTGTCCTACAAGGGATTCACAGTCTTAATCCCCATTTCCGGTAACTGAGACACCGGAATAAAGTGACTTGCCCAAGGTCACACAGCAGACAAGTGGTGGATCCAGAATTAGAACCCGTGACCTTCGGACTCCTAGGCCTGTGCTCCTTCCAGTACGCCATACTGCTTCTGGTTTTAATGTTAGGGGTGAAGGGGAGAAAGAAGGGGAGTTGAAGATGATTCCAGGGTAACCAGGTTGGCAGGCTGGGAGGGTGGTGGCATTATTGATGGTGAGGGGAACATTTGTAAGTTCCTCTGTCATATTGTACTCTCCCAAGCTCTTAGTACAATGCACTGCAGGCAGTAAGTGCTCAATAAAAACCACTGATAGATCAATCAATCAATCAATCATATTTATTGAGCACTTACTGTGTGCAGAGCACTGTACTAAGTGCTTGGGAAGTACAAGTTGGCAACATATAGAGACAGTCCCTACCCAACAGTGGGCTCACAGTCTAAAAGGGGGAGACAGAGAACAAAACCAAACATACTAATAAAATAAATAGAATAGATATGTACAAGTAAAATAAATAGAGTAATAAATATGTACAAACATATATACAGGTGCTGTGGGGAAGGGAAGGAGGTAAGATGAGGGGGATGGGGAGGGGGATGGAGAGAGGGATAGAGTTGGGGGCATCATTTGTATGTCAGTACTAATAGATACAAATTACATCTACAGTTCTTTATGGTTATGACGTGGGCTCAGTGTGTCAACATGCCTGATGGGTTATATTTTGGGGGATCCCAGAGGGAAATGGTGCAGGATGTGCAGAGCTCCTGGAAAGAATCTGGATTGTGGTACCACTGTCATTTTCTGATCCCCAAATCCATCCAGCAGCCTGTCAGGCTTCTGGGGGTTGCCCTGAGACAACTGAATGGACTGTGGGGATGGAGCTGGGGACATTCATTCATTCATTTCAATCATATTTATTGAGCGCATACTGTGTTGAAAAGTGTGAATTGTTATCTAATGTGCTCTATCAGGGTGCCTGGGGCAGGCTTGAAGGTTGACACTCCAGGTGCCTGTCTCAAAAATCCTCTCTTTTGGGTGCTTAACATTAAGATTGCCCAGATTTGGTCAAATTTGATTTTTCTTCGAAGATATATCTGCCCTTTGCAGATGTAGCCTATATTTCCACAGAAAACTCTAGCCCCTAGTTACTGAAGAGTATATTGCTTTCCAAACTAGAGAAGCAGTGTGGTCTAGTGGGTAGAACATGAGCCTGGGAGTCAGAGGACCTGGGTTCTAATCCTGACTCCCTCACTTGTCTGCTGTGTGACCTCAGGCAAGTCACTTCTCTGTGCACTTCACTTCTCTTTAAAATGGGGATTAAGACTGTGAGTCCCATGTGGGACATGGACTGTGTCCAATCTGATTAGCTTGTATCTTTCCCCAGTGCTTAGTTCAGTGCCTGGCACATAGTAAGCACTCAACTAATACCACTGAAACTAGTATTGCTACCCAGTCTTTACCTGGATTAAACAGTGAACTACTCATTCTCTCTCTCTTTTTTTTTTGCTTTTCCTTTATCACTCAATTTTTCTCCTAGTGTCTCCCTCTACCACTCTTCTACCTGGTCCTGTCCTTCTTTGTCACTCTCTCCACTATTTGTACATTTTTTAGAATTGTTAACTTACCAGAAAGTATCACAGAACTGGTTGCAGGGTTATTGAAGTGCCTCACCGAGTTATTGAGCTCTCTAGAACCTTTTATGGTTAAGGACTTCAGCAAATACCTCAGAATAACCTTTGTGCTTCTTCCTTGATAACAGACTTGTTTACCAAGACTACAAAGAGGAAAGGAGAAAGATTCACCTCTTTCTAATCTTTACATTTTAAAGCTGCCTTGCCAAATGTTGAATTTCCAATTCCATTTTTTATTTCTCATGATTTGCCTTTCTGTGCCTCAGACAGAATTTTCCACTATTTTTAATGTGATGTTTTTCTTTTTTTCATTTTACTATTTTTAAAAAAATATGAGCGACATTTCCTGCTTTTCAAAAATCTGTTTGTTTCTGCCTGTGGTTGATCATATCTTCTTCTTTGCATCCCTTGATCTGGTTCCCTTGCCATATTCCCTGGTGCCACCTGAAAGAGTGATGTGGTTTTTGCTTTTCCCACTCCCCCCATTCCCCCACATCTGGGCCCCAGTTTTAGTTGCTTACTGTTGTATTTCAATACATTGCCTAAGTAGAAGACTACAAAATAAAACTTTCTAAGTTAGCTTTGCAAGTAACTGAAAAAAATTTACCAAACCACATGTTTCACCATCCTGTCCTACTTTTGGATAGTAAAATAAATTTTTCTGTTTTAGTTTTGGCATGTCATTACCTTGGGCAAATGGTTTTTTAAAAGAGATTTCAGTAGCCTTTCTTTACTGTTTAACAATGATCCTTTGCGGGGTGGGGAGGGAGGGGTGTGTGTGTGTGTGTTAATCATCCTTACGGTATGCAAAGGAAAATGCAAGAGCAATTGGAAAATATTACCTAGAAAGCTGTAATATGTACACTCAGATTTTGATATTTGTCCATTCTCTTGGGGTTTTTTTGTATGATATTTGTTATGCCCTTACTACATGCCAAGAACTCTGCTAAGTGCTGAGGTAGATACAAGTTTATCAGGTTGGACACAGTCCATGTCCCACATGAGGCTCACAGTCTTAATCCCCATTTTACAAATGAGGGAACTCCCCCTCCAGACTGTAAACTCATTGTGGGCAGGGAATGTGTCTGCCTATTGTTGTACTCTCCCAAGCACCTAGTACAGTGCTCTGCACAGAGTAAGTGCTCAATAAATAATAATGGTGGCATTTGTTAAGCACTTACTATAATAATAATAACAATAATAATAATAATGGTATTTGTTAAGTGCTTACTGTGTGCCAAGCACTGTTCTAAGCACTGGGATAGATACAAGGTTATCAGATTGTCCCACATGGGGCTCACAGTCTTAATCCCCATTTTCCAGATGAGGTAACTGAGGCACAGAGAAGTTAAGTGATTTGCCCAACGTCACACAGCTGACACGTGGTGGAGCCGGGATTAGAACCCACGACCTCTGAATCCCAAGCCCGTGCTCTTTCCACTATGTGCCAAGCACTGTTCTAAGTGCTGATACGATTGAATGGAGGCACAGAGAAGTGAAGTGTCTTGCCCAAGGTCACACAGCAAACAGGTGGCCGAGCTGGGATTCGAACCTATGTCCTTCAACCCCCAGGCCGGTGCTTTTTCCAGTAGACCATGCTGTTTCCCTTCGTATAGCTATGTGTGGTCTCCATAATTAGAGCTCACACATTAACCTGACTGCTGGTGTCATCTTTGCATGGCTTTGGGAATCAGAAAACAAAATTGTCAAGCGCTTACTGTTCTAGGCTGTGGTTGGATGCAAGGTGATCGGGTTGGACACAGTCCCTGTCCCACATGGGGGCTTACAGTCTCCATCCCCATTTTACAGGTGAGGTAACTGAGGCCCACAGAAGTGAAGTGACTTGTCCAAGGTCACATAGCAGACATGTGGTGGAGCTGAGATTAAGAACCCAAGTCCTTCTGACTCCCAGGCTTGTGTTCTATGTACTAGGTCATGCTGCTTGGTACCCAGCCCCAAAATATGTATATAAAAGCACACACACAAAATACAAGTATGTGTTGGCTTCATGTTTTCAACATGGGCCGCAAGCGGGTTGTTCCTTTTTGAGCTGCTTTGGTAGTGTTTTCTCCAGGTTACCTGGGACATCAGCAGGGAGGCCTTCAATTCTTTGATGCGATCTCTCTGATTCTGCTTCTGGTTAAATATTTTTCTTTCCTGCTGCTCAGATGCCAGGAACACTCTGAAGAGTGAGGAAAACTGTCCTTAGAAGATTGCTGCTTCACTGATTTATTGTGTGCTTACTGTGTTAAGAGCACTGTATTAAGCACTTGGGAGAGGACAGTATAACAGAGTTGGTAGACATGTTCCCTGCCCATAAGCCACTACATGTCCCAGTGGATTAGGAAATATTTAAAATAAACCCTTATATTTTGGCACTTTTCCTTTTTCATATTGCCCTGTAGAAGATATGATGAATAATTAAAGCCTCTTGGTATTCCAAACATATTTGGTTCAAGCTTTTGGCTTGAGTTTGGTTAAATATGCGAAGCCGCATGGCCTAGTGGGGAGGGCATGGGCTTGGGAGTCAGAGGACTTGGGTTCTAATCCCAGCTCCACCGCTTATCTGCCGCATGACCCTGGGCAAGTCACTTAACTTCTCTGTACCTCAGTTATCTGTGAAATGGGGATTAAGACTGTGAGTCCCATGTGGGACAGAGACTGTATCCAATGACTCATAATTGAACTTCCTCCTCAGTGGCCCAAAACACAATGCCGAGATCAGGGACTTATTTATTGTGTTTATTGAGCACTTACTGGGTGTAGAGCACTGAACAAAGTGCTTGGGAGAGTACAACAGAACAGAGTTGGTAGACACATTTCCAGCCCACAACGAGCTTACAGTCTAAAATTTTCCAGCTTACAGACTCCAGAACCATCAACAAGGCCTTGGCCCTCCCCCACCACTGAAGAACCAAACTTTGAAGCCAGGGATTCCCCCACCCCCTGCAACTATCCCCTCACCCATTCCCCGCAACCCACCCACCCAGCATCATACCATAATTAATTTCCATCTTCTAATAGGGAATACTGAAAATCAGATAAAAATCTAGTGACTTTCCTAAAGATGGTCCCTGATCTCGGCATTGTGTTTTGCTCTACACCCAGTAAGTGCCCAATAAATACAATTGACTGATTGATTGAATCCTTCTCTCACCTCCCCCCTCCCCGAGAAGATCATTGTAGTACTGTTTCTATCTGTCAGGAAGTGGTTCTTTCTCTTGTGTTACAACTGGTAGGGACAGACTTCATAGATGACACAGTTAATTAGGAAGTTTCTAAAGGTGGATTTTACTTGTACATATTTACTATTCTATTTATTTTGTTAATGATGTGCATATAGCTATAATTCTATTTGTTCTGATAATTCTGACACCTGCCTACATGTTTTGTTTTGTTGTCTGTCTCCCCCTTCTAGACTGTGAGCCCATTGTTGGGTAGTGACTGTCTCTATATTTTGCCGACTTTTACTTCCCAAGTGCTTAGTACAGTGCTCTGCACACAGTAAGTGCTCAATAAATATGATTGAATGAATGAATTTAGTCCATTGGGAATGAATGGTAAGAGTTCCATATATTGACTTTTAGGAGGGAGTAGTAATCGGATATGCTTTCATTCATTCAATCGTATTTATTGAGCACCTACTGAGTGCAGAGCACTGTACTAAGCGCTTGGGAAGTACAAGTTGGCAACATATAGAGACGGTCCCTACCCAACAGTGGGCTTACAGTCTAGAAGGGGGAGACAGAGAACAAAACCAAACATATTAACAAAATGAAATAAATAGAATAGATATGTACAAGTAAAATAAATAAATAGAGTAATAAATATGTACAAACATATATACATATATAGAGGTGCTGTAGGGAAGGGATGGAGGTAAGGTGGGGGGGATGGAGGGGGGAGGAGGGGGAGAGGAAGGAGGGGGCTCAGTCTGGGAAGGCCTCCTGGAGGAGGTGAGCTCTCAGTAGGGCCTTGAAGGGAGGAAGAGAGCTAGCTTGGCGGATGTGCGGAGGGAGGGCATTCCAAGCCTGGGGGATGACGTGGGCCGGGGGTTGACGGCGGGACAGGCGAGAACGAGGCACGGTGTGGAGATTAGTGGCAGCGGAGCGGAGGGTGCGGGCTGGGCTGTAGAAGGAGAGAAGGGAGGTGAGGTAGGAGAGGGCAAGGTGATGGACAGCCTTGAAGCCGAGGGTGAGGAGTTTCTGCCTGATGCGTAGGTTGATTGGTAGCCACTGGAGATTTTTGAGGAGGGGAGTAACATGTCTAGAGCGTTTCTGGATAAAGAAAATCTGGGCAGCGGTGTGAAGTATGGATTGAAGTGGGGAGAGACAAGAGAATGGGAGATCAGAGAGGAGGCTGATACAGTAGTCCAGACAGGATAGGATGAGAGCTTGAACGAGCAGGGTAGCAGTTTGGATGGAGAGGAAAGGGTGGATCTTGGCAATGTTGCGGAGCTGAGACCGGCAGGTTTTGGTGACGGCTTGGATGTGAGGGGAGAACAAGAGAGCGGAGTCGAGGATGACACCAAGTTTGCGGGCTTGTGAGACGGGAAGGATGGTAGTGCCGTCAACAGTGATGGGAAAGTCAGGGAGAGGGCAGGGTTTGGGAGGGAAGACAAGGAGTTCAGTCTTGGACATGTTGAGTTTTAGGTGGCAGGCAGACATCCAGATGGAGATGTCCTGAAGGCAGGAGGAGATGCGAGCCTGGAGGGAGGGGGAGAGAGCAGGGGCAGAGATGTAGATTTGGGTGTCATCGGCATAGAGATGATAGTTGAAGCTGTGGGAGCGAATGAGGTCACCAAGGGAGTGAGTGTAGATCAAGAACAGAAGGGGACCCAGAACTGAACCTTGAGGAACTCCCACACTAAGGGGATGGGAGGGGGAGGAGGCCCACAGGGGGCTCATTGTCTAAGTAGGCAGAAGAACAGATATCGAATCCCTAGTTTGCAGATTGAGGGTATTGACACACAGAGAAAATAAAAGACTTGCCCAAGATCACACAGCAGACAAGTGGCAGAGACAGAATTAGAACCCAGGTCCTCTGATTCCCTGGTCTGTGTTCTCTCATCTAGGCAATACTGCTTCTCTAGTAGAAGAAGCCCCCAAAGTGGATACTTTGTAATGAGAAGATCAGCCCTCTCTCTGACCCCCACATTATATGTATGTATATATATATATATATACGTTATGGTATTTGTTAAGCGCATACTGTGTGTCAAGCAGTATTCTAACCTCTGGGGTAGATACAAAATAATCAGGTTGGACACAGTCCCTGTCCCATATAGGGCTCACAGTCTAAGTCAGTAATGGTCTTTTAGAGTATTTTTTTTTGTTCTTTTACCATGAGAATGGAAAAGAACTCCAACAACTGACAGAATCTGCATGCATAATTGGACTGAGAAAAATTCCAGTTATAACCTTTTTGGCATAGCCCAGTGTTATTACCCTTTAGAGATAATTATGGTAAACTGAAGGCCTCTTATGACCTTAACAAATGCTGTTTTAAGAAATTGAGAGTTCCCCCCAACACTGTTCAGAAGCACCTAATGTATAGATTTGCAAGCATTAATGAAAATTAATTTTAATTTAGAAATCCATCTTGCAGGAAGACGAGACTAGTATCTGTGTGATATATCATAGAATAACAAAGCATAGGGAATAAGACAGAGAATATCTACATTTCCCAGAAAACTGACTTTGCAAATGTGCTATTCTCTGCTCATTGGACACACAGATGGTGCATGGGCTTTTATGACTTCAATGATTTAAGTGTCTTTACTTGATTAATAATTGTTTTTCACAACCACCCTGTGAGATGATCATTTAACTCCTCTGTGCTTCAGCTACCTCATCTTTAAATGGGGATTAATACCGTGAGCCCCATGTGGGATATGGACTGCGTCCAATCTGATTTGTTTGTATCTACCCTAGCACTTAGAACAGTGCCTGGCACATAGTAAGTGCTTAACAAATACCATAAAAAAGGATAAGGGAATTGTCCCTCTTTTTAGCATATCCCAATGATCTTCAGGAGGCAAGCAGTTCATTCCCTTCTAAGAGTGGGAAAAAGAATAAACAATACCTTCCTTCTCCTCTGGAACTGATCTAACAGAGGCCAGGCTGGCTAAGAAAATGTCTTAGTCGTAGAGATACTGTCCTGCAGAATCGTGAGTTCAGCTAAAGCCTTGACTGCATTTTCCTGGAGCTGAGATGCTATTTTGAAATGTAAAAAAATCCCACTAGCTCTTATAATACTTTCCCAAGGGCTTCCTTTGTGTGACCTACCCTCAGGCTAGGTTACCTGGACAGCCCATTTTTGCATGATTATCTTTGTTTTTCGATCATTTGTGCAATGTCCTGAAAAATCCTGCCCGGGAAAATATGACTACCTTTCTATTAGGTAAATCTGGCCATTGTAGGAATTCTCATTTTATAAAAGTAGTAGCTGGGACACAGAGGAAATGAGTAAATTAGTCACATTCTACAAGGAGGTCAAGCAAAGTTACTCTTCTCCGAGCAGATCTGAAGGCAGCACTGCCTAATGCAAGTGGCTCGGGACTGGGAATCAGGAGAGCTGGGTTCTAATCCTGGCACTGCCGCTTACCTGCTATGTGACTTTGGGCAAGTTACTCAACTTCTCTGTGCTTCAGTTTCCTCGGCTGTAAAATGGGGATAAAGCACTTGCTCTCCCTACCTTTTATATTGTAAGCTCTGTGTGGGACAGGGAAGCTCTGTGTCTGAGATGATTGATCTCGTATCTACCCTGGCACTTTGCACACAGTAAATGCTTAATAAATGCTGTCATTGTTAAGAGGAAAAAGTGGATTCCCCTCAAAAAAGCTTCCAGAAGGGAAGTATCTCAGTTTGCCTAACTGTAGTAATGATAGAGATGGAATTCTAGGCCCCCCGGGCCAGAATGTGAGCGTCTGATAACTGTGACAGCTGAAATGTGTTTTTAAGTTTGTTGGCCATACAACTGCAACAGAAAAGAACTGTTGAAGGAGAAGAGTGTACAGCATCCAAACGTGTTTTCTAGCAATCAATCAATCAATCAATCGTATTTATTGAGCGCTTACTGTGTGCAGAGCACTGTACTAAGCGCTTGGGAAGTACAAGTTGGCAACAAGAGAAGAGGTAGCAGAGAAGAGTTACAAAGGTTCAAGAGATGGATGTTTGGCATGAAGACAGCAAGGCATCTTTTAATTTCAGATACAAAACTGCCTCAGTCTAAACCATTTACTGGATCTGTGCTTTTGGTTTCCCAGATTAGAGGAAACATTTTAAGGAGACTGCAAAACTGGGAGTAAATTGCCCAGGATAGACCAGCATGCTGTACTGTTTTCGAGAAAGGAGGGGCGGGCTCTGTTTGAGCAAAAACTTCTCAGGAAATCAGACAAGGGGGCAAAAGAGAAAACAGCACCAGGCAAACGTTGAACATAGCATCACAATGCACAGCACAGTGTAACTGGGACTGTGGGTCTTCCATAGGACTTTTCAGCCACACACACGCTCACAGGTGATCTGTACCATTAGTGGTGTCTTGATATATGAAGGACAACTATGTATATTGACTGGTTCAAAACTGTTCCCCAGAGTTCCACCATAACGTTGCTGTGTGGTAGTGTTAGGAAAGATGTTAAGGGCTCTTAGATTATTTCTAGAGAACAGGTGTCCACTTAAATAACCTGTCTGTATACATATATCTTGTTTGGAATCTTGTCTGACCAACTCAGCAGCACGCCTGAGGAGTGACTGTGTCTGGTCATTCTATTAATGGGGAACTTTTCCGGCTCAGGGCTTGATACAGGATATACTTTGTGTGCTGGACTGCTCTAGACTGTCAGCTCCTTGTGGGCAGGGAACACGTCTCCCGACTCCGTTATATTGAACTCTCCCAAGTGCTTAGTCCAGTACTCTGCACACAGTAAGCGCTCAATAAATACCATTGATTGGCTGCTGGGAACAACCGGGGCTCAGCTCCGTGACCCATGGGGCAGAGCTCTAGGATTGTCGTCTGGCTTCCAGGACCTTTGGAGTCAGCCCCGGCAACCATTCAATCCAGACACAATCCCTGCCCACAAGGAGCTTACAACTTACAAGGGAAACTTGATAAAACTATGAAACTTGATGGAAGTGATGTCTACAGCGCTTTTGTGAGCAGAGCTCTGGGGGCCGCACTGGGTGGTGGGTCCTGATGACTTTCATGGCTGAGGGGGACGAATTGGGGGACAGAGCCCCCGGGAGCCCCAGACCCTAAGTCATGGCAAGCGGAAGGACAGACTCTTCCAGTCCTCAATTCACCTCCCCCATTCCTTCATCTTGCAAGAAGCTGTTGGGAGATTGCCTGGTTTTCTGTGCCCTGGCACACCTCTCATTAGAAATTAAACACCGATTTGTTATCTATCAATCAGTGGTGTTTATTGAGTGCTCCATGTGTGCGGGGCACTGTACTAAGCACAATCTGTTCCTGGGTGATCTTGAACAAACCTACGATATGTAGTTCACGACGGTCAAACCAACATCAGAGTTAGTTGAGCTATAAAGAGAAAAGAGCACGTTTAAGGCAAAACACCTGTTATTGTTTAAGCATTTTTTAGAGAAAAGTTTCAAGTTTCCCTTGTTTTTGAATTGCAAAATGGAGCCACACTCATTGCCCATTATGTACTTTTATCTGATTTCTAAAATGAACAGTTCAAACCTTTTAATCTCCCCACACGTGGAATTCCCCTGAGGCATCTAATGATTTCCATTGCCCTTCTCAGGTCATTTTATTCTATTTCTTCCATGTTTTCCTTTAGGCTTTTCAAAGCTAAGTGACAAGAATATTTTAACATTGCTTTTTAACCAAACCTCCATGAAGGTTGGTTCTGGACACCACTTTAAAATTTTAATATGCCTTTCAAAGACCCATTAACAGAGAATCCCAGATACCCAACTCCTCTAAAATCAGGATCTTTGGTTTTGTTATGCAGAATTGTTACTGTAGAAGCTAGAGGTACACACTATACCTTGATCTCATCTATCTCGCTGCCGACCTCTCGCCCACGGCCATTCATTCATTCATTCATTCAATCAATCAATCAATCAATCGTATTTATGGAGCGCTTACTGTGTGCAGAGCACTGTACTAAGTGCTTGGGAAGTACAAGTTGGCAACATATAGAGACAGTCCCTACCCAACAGTGGGCTCACAGTCTAGAAGGGGGAGACAGAGAACAAAACCAAACATATTAACAAAATAAAATAAATAGAATAGATATGTACAAGTAAAATAAATAAATAAATAGAGTAATAAATATGTACAAACATATATACATATATACAGGTGCTGTGGGGAAGGGAAGGAGGTAAGACGGTGGGGATGGAGAGGGAGACAAGGGGGAGAGGAAGGAGGGGGCTCAGTCTGGGAAGGCCTCCTGGAGGAGGTGAGCTCTCAGTAGGGCCTTGAAGGGAGGAAGACAGCTAGCTTGGCGGATGTGTGGAGGGAGGGCATTCCAGGCCAGGGGGATGACGTGGGCCGGGGGTCGACGGCGGGACAGGTGAGAACGGAGCATGGTGAGGAGATTAGCGGCAGAGGAGCGGAGGGTGCGGGCTGGGCTGTAGAAGGAGAGAAGGGAGGTGAGGTAGGAGGGGGCGAGGTGATGGAGAGCCTTGAAGCCGAGGGTGAGGAGTTTCTGCCTGATGCACAGATTGATTGGTAGCCACTGGAGATTTTTGAGGAGGGGAGTAACATGCCCAGAGCGTTTCTGGACAAAGACATTCCGGTCAGCGGCGTGAAGTATGGATTGAAGTGGGGAGAGACATGAGGATGGGAGATCAGAGAGGAGGCTGCTGCAGTAGTCCAGACAGGATAGGATGAGAGCTTGAACGAGCAGGGTAGTGGTTTGGATGGAGAGGAAAGGGTGGATCTTGGCAGTGTTGCGAAGCTGAGACCGGCAGGTTTTGGTGACGGCTTGAATGTGAGGGGTGAATGAGAGAGTGGAGTCGAGGATGACACCAAGGTTGTGGGCTTGTGAGACGGGAAGGATGGTAGTGCCGTCAACAGTGATGCGAAAGTCAGGGAGAGGGCAGGGTTTGGGAGGGAAGACAAGGAGTTCAGTCTTGGACATGTTGAGTTTTAGGTGGCGGGCAGACATCCAGAAGGAGATGTCCTGAAGGCAGGAGGAGATGCGAGCCTGGAGAGAGGGGGAGAGAGCAGGGGCAGAGATGTAGATTTGGGTGTCATCAGCATAGAGATGATAGTTGAAGCCGTGGGAGCGAATGAGTTCACCAAGGGAGTGAGTGTAGATCAAGAACAGAAGGGGACCGAGAACTGAACCTTGGGGAACTCCCACAGTAAGGGGATGGGAGGGGGAGGAGGAGCCTGCAAAAGAGACTGAGAATGAATGACCAGAGAGATAAGAGGAGAACCAGGAGAGGACGGAGTCTGTGAAGCCAAGGTTGGATAACGTGTTGAAGAGAAGGGGGTGGTCCACAGTGTCGAAGGCAGCTGAGAGGTCAAGGAGGATTAGGATAGAGTATGAGCCGTTGGATTTGGCAAGCAGGAGGTCATTGGTGACCTTAGGGCAGTTTCCGTGGAATATGGGGGACGGAAGCCAGACTGGAGGGGGTAGAGGAGAGAGTTGCTGTTGAGGAATTTGAGGCAGCGCGTGTAGACAACTCGTTCAAGGAGTTTGGAAAGGAATGGTAGGAGGGAGATGGGGCGATAACTAGAAGGTGAGGTGGGGTCAAGAGAGGGTTTTTTTAGGATGGGAGAGACATGGGCCAGCCTCCCGGACAAGAACCTCTGCCCCCCGCATCTTCCCATGCGTCCGGAGCAGTTTGCCACTTTCATCTCCTGGTTCTACCTCTCTGGACCTACTTTCTGGACCCTTTCACCAACTCTCCCTCTATCCTCCTACCTCTTTAATGGATGTCACTCAAGTCTTTGATCTGGGTCTCCTCATGGTGGCGGCGGCGGCGAGGTGAGCGATGGGTGGCAAGGCTGGCGCTGGTCCGACCGCCCCCGACCCGCTGCCGGGACGATGGTGAAGTACTACCAGAGGGGGTCCTGGGTCGGGAGTCAGACGGTGACCAGGGCCAGGAGACTGAGGACAAGCAGCAGCAGGAGGAGCAGCAGCAGCCTGCGTGTCTTTCTGCCCAGAAGGCCAGATGCCCGCACTACAACCAGAACCAACACACTGAGGCAAAGGCCGCGGGACGGCCCAGCCTGCACCCTCTGCTCCTCTGCCGCTTATCTCCTCACCGTGCCTCGTTCTCGCCTGTCCCGCCATCGACCTCCGGCCCACGTCATCCCCCAGGCCTGGAATGCCCTCCCTTTGCCCATCTGCCAAGCTAGCTCTCTTCCTCCCTTCAAGGCCCTACTGAGAGCTCACCTCCTCCAGGAGGCCTTCCCAGACTGAGCCCCTTCCTTCCTCTCCCCCTCGTCCCCCTCTCCATCCCCCTCATCTTACCTCCTTCCCTTCCCCACAGCACCTGTATATATGTATATATGTTTGTACATATTTATTACTCTATTCATTTATTTATTTATTTTACTTGTACATATCTATTCTATTTATTTTATTTTGTTAGTATGGTTTTGTTCTTTGTCTCCCCCTTTTAGACTGTGAGCCCACTGTTGGGTAGGGACTGTCTCTATATGTTGCCAACTTGTACTTCCCAAGCGCTTAGTACAGTGCTCTGCACACAGTAAGCGCTCAATAAATACGACTGGTTGATTGATTGATTGATTGGGCATGTTTGAAGGCAGAGGGGAAGGAACCAGTGGAGAGTGAGTAGTTGAAGATGGAAGTTAAGGAGGGGAGAAGCGTCGGAGCGAGAGATTTCATGAGATGAGAGAAGCAGCGTGGCTCAGTGGAAAGAGCCTGGGCTTTGGAGTCAGAGGTCGTGGGTTCGAATCCTGACCCTGCCACAAGTCTGTTGTGTGACCTTGGGCAAGTCACTTAACTTCTCTGAGCCTCAGTTACCTCATCTGGAAAATGGGGATGAAGACTGTGAGCCTCACATGGGACAACCTCATTACTTTGTTTCCCCTCCCCAGCGCTTAGAACAGTGCTTTGCACATAGTAAGTGCTTAACAAATGCCATCATTATTTATTTATTATTATTATTTAATGGGGTCAGAAGCACAGGTGGCCGGAGTAGCACTTGAGAGGAGGGAGGAGAGCTCCTCTGAGGAACTGCTGGGAAGGATGGGAGAGTAGCAGAGAGTGTTGAGAGCCGGGGGGTTGGAGAAGTGGGGGAGGAGTGACTTTGGGGAGGTCGGACCTGATGGATTTAATTTTATTACTGAAGTAGGAGGCCAGATCGTTGTGGGTGAGGGAAGGAGGAGGGGGAGGAACCGGGGGCCTGAGAAGGGAGTTGAACGTACGGAAGAGCTGACGGGGATGATGGGCATGGGTGTCAATAAGGGAGGAGAAATTGTTTTGTCTGGCAGAGGAGAGGGCTGAGTTAAGGCAGGAAAGGATAAACTTAAAGTGAACGAGGTTGGCATGGTGTTTAGACTTTCGCCAGCAGCGTTCAGCAGCTCGAGCATAAGAGCGAAGGAGGCGGACAGTGGCAGTGATCCAGGGCTGTGGATTAGTGGTACGAGAGTGGCAAAGGGAAAAGGGAGTGAGTGAGTCTAGCTGAGTAGAAAGCGTAGAGTTGAGTGCAGTAATCTGATCATCAAGATTGGGTAGAGAGGAGAGGGAGGCGAGGTGGGGTGTGAGGCGCTCAGATAGATGGATGGGGTCAAGAGAGCGGAGATCTCTGTGAGGGAGTAATATG
This sequence comes from Tachyglossus aculeatus, assembly GCF_015852505.1. Classification (NCBI taxonomy): domain Eukaryota; kingdom Metazoa; phylum Chordata; class Mammalia; order Monotremata; family Tachyglossidae; genus Tachyglossus; species Tachyglossus aculeatus. The sequence continues at coordinate 9,332,891 of NC_052098.1, forward strand.
GATTTACAGGGGAAAGGAGTGTGAGTGAGGAGGCAGGTGAGAAGATTATGATCAGAGAGAGGGATTTCAGAGTTGGTGAGGGTGGACACAGTGCAGCGGTAGGAGATGATGAGGTCGAGGGTATGACCAAGTTGGTGAGTGGGCGAGGTTGGGGTGGAGCAAGAGATTGGCAGCGTCAAGGAGAGATAGAAGGAGGGCGGCAGAGGAGTCATCAGGGATATACATGTGGATGTTGAAGTCTCCGGGGATCAGAGTGGGAATGGAAAAGGAGAGAAGGAAGGTGAGGAAGGGGTCAAAATCGTTAAAGAAGTTGGAGGTGGGGCGGGGGGGGGGCGGTAGATGACGGCTACAAGAATTTGGAGGGGGTGGTAGAGGCGAATAATGTGGGCTTCAAAGGAAGGGAAGGAAAGGGAAGGGGGAGGAGGGATAGTGCGAAAGCGACACTGGGGGGCGAGAAGGAAACCGACACCTCCTCCTTTTCCGGTGAGTCTGGGGGAGTGGGAGAAGAAGAGGCCTCCACTGGAGAGAGCAGCAGAAGAGACCGTGTCGTCCGGAGACAACCATGTTTCAGTTAGGGCGAGGAGGAGTAGAGAGCTGGAAAGGAATAGGTCCAGGATGAAAGGGATCTTTCTTAAAACGGAGCGGGGGTTTCAGAGGCCACACTTGGCAGTAGCTGTCAAGGTAGGGGAGGGAGGGGGAAGGCTGCGAGGGGTGGGGAGGGTTTGGATTGGGATGAGTTGCGGGGGCCTAGGCGGGGAGAGTGGGAAGTGGGGCGGCGATGGGAAAGGAGAACTGGGATGGGGTGGGGGTGGGGGGGGAGGGGAGGGAGGGGGCTGGGAGGGAGGAGTGGAGGATTGGCGCTGGTACAGAGGGATCCGTGGTAGGGGGTGAGGGGGAGTGGTCTTGGTAGGGGAGAGGGAGGGAAAAAGCTGGGTGGGAGAGGGGAAGGGGAAGGGGAGGAATGGGAATGGCAGTTGGGAGCAAGGGAATTGAACGTTCATGGTGAGGTCAGCAGGGCGAGTGACAGTACAGCGGGAGGTTAACAATTGAGATGCAGAAGCGATAAAACAGTAGCAATGATATAAATAGGCGATGGCATCACGGGGGTAGTTAACCATTAGCATGCTATGGCAATAACAAAATTTGCAGATAATGATGTCACAGAGAGCAGATACAAACTATTATGTGCTGGAGTTGGGTGGATCTGTTAAGGGGGTCAGGGAGCAGAGATACCTGGGGAGAGGAGTGAACAGCCAACTAGCATGGGAGGGCTGAGGAGGTGCCAATGAGGTTGTCGTTAATGTAACTTGGTGATAACAAGGGCCTTTTTCCCGGGGGCGGGGAGAGTCAGTCAGGTCTGGACCGGGAAGGGGGGACGGGGGGCACTTTAAGGAAGGTCGCTTAAGTTGGGGGGGGGGGGGGGGCGGTGGAAGCAGGGGGCGTCTATGGGGGCACTCTGAGGAGAGGAGCCTTCCGGGAGCAGCGGGGGCCACGCGGTGTGATGGCAGGTGGGCCTCTCGGGAACAGAGTCCCGAGCGTTCTGTCAATTGTATGTATTGTGCACTTACTGTGTGTAGAGCTCTGTATTAAGAGCTTGGGAGAATATAACTATAGACACATTCCCTGTCCACAACCAGCTTACAGTCAAGAGGGGGGAAACAGACATCAGTACAAATAAATAAATTACAGGTATGTATGTAAGTGTTGTGGGGTTGGGGGCAGGGAAGAGCAAAGGGAGCAAGTCAGAGTGACACAGAAGGGAGTGGGAGATGGGGAAAGGTGGGGCTTAGTCTGGGATGGCCTCTTGGAGGAGATGTGCCTTCAATAAGGTTTTGAAGGGGTGTGGGGGAGTAATTTTCTGTCAGATTTGAGGAGGGAGGGCATTCCAGGCCAGAGGCAGGAGGTAGGCTAGGGGTCAGTGGCAAGATAGGTAAGATCAAAACACAGTGAGAAGGTTAGCACTAAAGGAGCCAAGTGTGCTGCTGGATTGTAGAAGGAGAGAAGCGAGATGAGGTAGTAGGGGGCAAGGAGAGTGAGTGCTTTAAAGCTAATGGTGAGGAATTTTTGTTTGATGCGTAGGTGGATGGGCAACCACTGGAGTTTTTTGAGGAGCAGAGTGACATGTCCTGAATGTTTTTGTAGAAAAATGATCTGGGCAGCGGAGTGAAGTATGGACTGGAATGGGGAGAGACAGGAGGCTGGGAGGTCAGCAAGGAGGCTGATGCAGTAATCCAAGTGGGATAGGATGAGTGATTGTATTAACGTGGTAGCAGTTTGGATGAAGAGGAAAGGGTGGATTATAGCTATGTTGTGAAGGTGGGACCGACAGGATTTAGTGATGGATCAAATATGTGGGCTGAATGACAGAGAGGAGTCAACAACAATGTCAAGGTTAGGGACTTGTGAGACAGGAAGGATGGTGGTGCCATCCACAGTGATGGGAAACTCTGAGGAGGATAGGTTTAAGGTGGGAATATGAGGATTTCTATTTTGGACTTGTTAAGTTTGAGGTGATGGGAGGACATCCAAGTAGAGATGTCTTGAAGGAGATGCAAGACTGGAGAGAGGGAGAGAGATCAGGGCTGGAGATGTAGATTTTGATATCATCCACAGAAAGGTGGTAGTTGAAGCCATGGGAGTGAATGAGTTGTCCAGTGGAAAGGGTGTGCATGGAGAATAGAAGGGAACCCGGAATTGAACCCTGAAGGTCCCCCACAGTTAGGGAGTGGGAGGCAGAGGAGGAGCCTGCGAAAGAGACTGAGAATCAATGGCCAGAGAGATGAGAGAACCAGGAGAGGACAGAGTCAGTGAAGCCAATGTTGGGATAACGTTTCCAGGAGAAGGGGGTGGTCAACAGGGTCAAAGGCAGTCAAGGGGGATTAGGATGGAGTAGAGGCTGTTGGACTTGGCAAGAAGGAGATCATTGGTGACCTTTGAGAGGGTGGTTTCTGTAGAATGAAGGGGACAGAAGCTAGATTGGAGGGGATCGAGGAGAGAATTGGAGGAGAGGAATTTGAGACAACTTGCTACATTCTTAGAGGAATGGTAGGAGGGAGATGGGGTGATGAGGGAGACGTGGAGTCAAGGGAGGGTTTTTCTAGGATGGGGAGTCATGGGCATGTTTGAAATCAGTGGGGAAGAAGCTATTGGAGAGCAAACGATTGAAGATGGATGTTAGGGAGGGAAGAAAAGAGGGGGCGACAGTTTTTATAAGGTGTGAAGGAATGGGGTCATCCTGCCTCTGGCCTGGAATGTCCTTCCTCTTCACATTCAACAGACGATCACTCTGCCCACCTCCAAGGACGTACTGAAAGCACATCTCCAAGAGGCCTTGCTCGACTAAGTCCTCATTTCCTCTTCTCCCACTCCCTTCTGCGTCACCTTTGCACTGGGATTTGCACCCTTTATTTGCACCCTCCCTCAGCCCCACAGCACTTATTTACATACCTGTAATTTATTTACTTATATTAATGCCTCTCCTCCCTCTAGACTATAAGCTTATTGTGTGCAGGGAACGTGTCTAGCAATTCTGTTACATTGTACTCTCCCAAGAACTTAGTACGGTGCTCTGCACACAGTAAACGCTAAATAAATATGATTGATTGACTGATTGGAGAACTCAATGAGAAATTATTTTTCACTTTCGCATGATGTTAGCAGACTAAGTTGTCCACAGTAAGACCTAAAATGTTGGTCCAGGGAGCTGAGCACCGTACCAAGTGCCCGGGAGGGGGGCATACTGAAGAAGTATGAGCAGTGTGGCCTAAAGGCTAGAGCATGGGCCTGGGATTCCGAAGGACCTGGGTTCCAATTCCAGCTCCCACTTGTCTGCCATGTGACTTGGGCAAGTTACTTTGCTTTTCTGTGCCTCAATTATCTCATCTGTAAAATGGGGATTAAGACTGTGAGTCCCATGTGGCACATGGACGTTGTCCAACCTGATTAGCTTGTATCTACCCCAGTGCTTAGAAGAGTACCTAGCACATAATAAGTGCTTAACAAATACCATAAGATAAGAAGTATAAAATTGTGGCCCCTGGCCTCAAGGAACTAACGATCTACTGGATTGGAGAGTGACAAAAACTGAGGAAGATACAATAGTTAAAAGCATGAGTAAATATAGATAGTAAGCACAAATGGACAAAAGAATCAATGACATAAATAGCTCTTCCAGTATGCATTGAAGGTTACAAGTCGTGTGTTTTATTTTGAATCCCTTCTTCTGATTGGGGTTGATTACCCAGTAAAGAATACCAAGTTTGAAATTGCTGGATATGTTAAATATGTCAGGCACCCAGAAGCCGCGTCTGATCCTACCTAGGTCTCATTTACTCCCCACTTATTGTGCTTTCCCAACTCTCAGAGTACTGTGCTATGTACCACATAAGTGCTCAATCAATCAAACACTGAATGGTATTTATTGAGTGCTTACTATGTGCAGAGCGCTGTACTAAGCACTTGGGAGAGTACACAGAGTTAGCAGACACATCCCCTGCCCACAATGAGTTAAATGAGTCAGGAGATGAGTCTAGAGAGGGAGACAGACATCAATATAAATAAGTGACTTATCATCTATAAATTAAAGGTCTGAACATAAATGCTGTGGCGTTCAGGATGGGGCAAATACCAAATGCCCAAAAGTCACAGGTCCAAGTGCATAGATGATGCAGAAGGGAGGAGAAGCTGGGGAAAAGAGGGCTTAATCGGGAAGGCATCTTGGAGGAGGTGTGACCTTAATAATGCTTTGAAGTTGGGGAGAGTAGTGGCCTGGTGCATATGGAGGGGGAGGGAGTTTCAGGCTAGAGGGAGGACATGGGAATGGGGTTGGTGGTGAGATAGATGAGATCGGGGCCCAGTGAGTAAGCTGGAGCTAGAGGAGAGGAGTGTGCGGGCTGGGCTGGAGGAGGAGATCAGTGAGAAGAGGTAGGATGGGGCGGGCTCATTGAGTCCTTTAAAGCCAATGCTAAGGAGTTTCTGTTCTATGTGGAGGTGGATGGGCAGCCAGTGGAGGTTATTAAACAGTGAGGAGACATGGAGTGAACTTTTTTTTTTTTTTAGAAAAATGATCCAAGCAGCAGAGTGAAGTATGGACTGGAGTGGAGAGGATCAGGAGGCAGGGAGGTCAGCAAGGAGGCAGATGCAGTTGTCAAGGCAGGATAGAATAAGTGCCTGGATCAGCATGGTAGTAGTTTGGATGGAGAAAAAAGGGTGGATTTTAGCAATGTTATAAGCTTAAAACTGACAGGATTTGGTGACTGAATATGTGGGTGGAATGAGAGAGGTGAGTCGAGGACAATGCCAAGTTTACGGGCTTGTGAGATAGGGATAATAGTGGTATTTTCTGAAATGATGGAAAGACAGGGAGAGGACAGGGTTTGGGTGGGAAGATAAGGAATTCAGATTTGGACATGTTTAGTCTGAGATGTCAGTGGGACATCCAAGTAGAGATGTTCTGAGGGCAGGAGGAAATGTGAGATTTCAGGGAAGGAGAGAGGTCAGGGCAGGAGATATAAATTTAGGAATCACCTGCCTAGAGATGGTAGTTGAAGCCATGAGAGCGAATGAGTTCTGCAAGGGAGTGGGTATAGATGGAGAACGGAAGGGGACCCAGAACTGAGCCTTGAGGGATCCCCAGTGTCAGAGGGTGGGAGGCTGAAGAGAAGCCAGCAAAAGACACTGAGAAGGAGCTCTCAGAGAGATAGGAGAATCAAGAGAGGACAGTGTCGATGAAGCCAAGATTCACTGACTAAATACCATTGATTGATGGAATAAATATCCTTGATGGTTTGACCTACTTCTTATGGCCTTTATTAAGTGCTTACTGTAGACTGTAAGCTCCTTGTGGTCAAGGATCATGTCTACCAACTCTATTGTATTGTACCCTCTCATTCATTTGTTCATTTTATTCAATCGTATTTATTGAGCACTTACTGTGTGCAGAGCACTGTACTAAGCACTTGGGAGAGTACAATATAACAATAAACCGACACATTCTCTCGAGCACTTGGTATAATGTTCTGCACACAGTAAGTGTTCAATAAGTACCACTGATTGGATAAATATCATTGATTGGCCTACTTCTTAGGATCTTTCTTAAGTGCTTACTATGTGCTATTGGGATAGATACAAGGCTATTAAATGGGACAAAGTCTGTGCTCCACACAGAGCTCACAGTCTTTCTCCCCATTTACAGATGAGGAAACTGAGTTTCAGTGAGGTCTGTTGACTTACCCAAGGCCAGTGGTTGAGTTGGACTCACAAATGGGTCTCCTGCTTTTCTTGAAATGAAAATCAAGTCCAAACAATTTGCTTCTGTGTATGCTCCTTGAGGGCAGGGACTGTCTCCATGCTCCCAAGTGCCTAGTGTAGTGTTCTGCATTCAATAAATCAATGTAATGTAATGCAACCAAAAATCACACTCATTGGGCTTGAAAGTAGTTTGTTTCATCCTTCTGGCAGACCTGCAGCTAAGTCATCTGAGCGTCTATCTCATTTTTAAAGATCTTCAGGAAAAAAAGATTTAACAATCATCCTTGAAACCTGTTCCAGTGCCTGAAAAGAAGTATAAAGCTTTTACCATCTCACCATAGGCTTTAAAACAGTCAATTACTTTGTCCCCTCTTACCTTACCTCACTGATTTCCTACAGCAAGCCAGCCTGTACACTTCAGTCTTCTCATGCCTACCTATTCACTGTACCTCTGTCTCGTCTATCCCCCTGCCGACTTCTCACCCACATCCTGCCTTTGGCCTGGAATGACCTCCCTTTTCATATCTGACAAGACGATCACTCTCCCCACCTTCAAAGCCTTATTAAAAACACATCTCCTCCAAGAGACCTTCCCCGACTCAACCCTCATTTCCTCTTCTCCCACTCCCTTTGGTGTCACGATGCACTTGAATTTACACTCTTTAATCACCCCTCCCTCAGCCCCACAGCACTTATGTACATATCCATAATTTCTTTATTTATATTAATGTCTGCCTCCCCCTCTAGACTGTAAGCTTGTTGTGGGCAGAGAACGTATCTACCAACTCTGTTATATTGCACTCTCCCAAGCCCTTAGTACAGTGCTGTGCACACAGTAAGCTCTCAATAAATATGACTGATCAGTTCTTTGATTGATTTTACCTTAATCATCTGCCCCACTCAGAAATGCTAAATACAATAGGGATGCAACACCTGTTCTCCCTCCCCTGTAGACTGTGAGCTCCTTGTGGGACAGGGAATCGGTCTTACCTGATTATCTTGTATTTATCCCATTACTTAGTACAGTGCTTGGCACATAGGAAATGTTTAACAAATACAATTAATAATAATAATGGTATTTGTTAAGTGCTTACTATGTGCCAGGCACTGTAACTAAATGCTGGGGTGGATACAAGCAAATCATGTTAGACACAGTTCCTGTCCTATGTGGAGCTCACAATCTCAATCCCCATTTTACAGATGAGGTAACTGAGGCCCATTCATTCATTCATTCATTCAATCGTATTTATTGAGTGCTTACTGTGTGCAGAGCACTGTACTAAGCGCTTGGGAAGTACCAGTTGGCAACATATAGAGATGGTCCCTACCCAACAACGGGCTCACAGTCTAGAAGGGGGAGACAAGACAACAAAACAAAATACGTAGACAGATGTCAAAACCGTCAGAATAACCAGAATTATAGCTATATGCACATCATTAATAAAATAGAGTAGTAAATATGTACAAGTAAAATAGAGTAATAAATATGTACAAATATATACAAGTGCTGTGGGGAGGGGAAGGAGGTAGGGCGGGGGGGGTGATGGGGAGGAGGAGAGGAAAAAGGGGGCTAAGTCTGGGAAGGCCTCATGGAGGAGATGAGCTCTCAGTAGGGCTTTGAAGGGAGGAAGAGAGCTAGTTTGGCGTATGTGTGGAGGGAGGGCATTCCAGGCCAGGGGAAGGACGTGGGCCGGGGTCGACGGCAGGACAGGCGAGAACGAGGTACAGTGAGGAGGTTAGTGGCAGCGGAGCAGAGGATGTGGGCTGGGCTGTAGAAGTAGAGACAGGAGGTGAGGTAGGAGGGGGCGAGGTGATGGAGAGCCTTGAAGCTGAGAGTGAGGAGTTTTTGCTTGATGCGAAGGTTGACTGGTAGCCACTGGAGATTTTTGAGGAGGGGAGTAACACGCCCAGAGCATTTCTGCACAAAGATGATCCGGGCAGCAGTGTGAAGTATTGACACGATTTGCCCAAGGTCACACAGCAGACAAGTGGTGAAGCTGAGATTAGAACCCACGACCTTCTGACTCTCGGGCCCATGCTGCTTCTGAAATACAATTAATATTCTTCTTCTTCTTCTAGAAGGTAGATATTTTATAAATGGGGATTAATATTCATTGGCAAAGGTGGTTAATTATATCTAACTTAAACAAAACTTCTGTTTCCAGTCTCTCAGCTAGGGTTTCGGATGGATCCTTCCTTTCACTGAATTGTATAATTTCTTATTGATATTTCACAACCAAGTCTTGTTTCTATACAGTCTTGCAAAGCTTCCTGAAGAAGTACACAAATGGGAGTGAGAGAGGGCTGTAAAGAAAAATGTCACTGATAGGAAAAGTAGAAAATTAACCAGCTCTCTTTAAAACTCACTTCAAGAATCTCAGGATCATAGTCCAGAGGCCTGTTTAGGAACTTAGTGGAAGATGGAAGATTGTTAGAGCCCTTAATCTAGGCCTTGATTTATTCCTCTCCCTTAGTTTTAGAAAAGAATAAGAAAGTGAGGATTCTTCCAACATTGTCTCCTGTTTATTCCTTCTCTCTAATTCCCTTCTTTCAAATCGTTTCCTGTTTTCTTTCTAAAATCTTTTCCATTTTCTATCTTGCTCAAAACTTTTCCTTTTCCCATCTCCCTTAAAATTTTTCTTTTAGGGCCAGTTTGTCTTTCCTCTCTGAGGCTCAAAATTTGAGGCTCTGAGCCAGGGTTAGTGGTGAATGTGATCTGTTGGGATCCCCAGTCAGGCCAGAATAAGGCCTTGGGTGAGGGACTGATATGGAGATGGAGCAACCCACATCTCTCCTTTTCAGTTAACTTCCGATTGGCAGCATCAGAGTGATCAAACACCCTTTTCTCTGAGGCTACTTATTATTTCAGAGTGGGGATTACAGGTCACTGGATGGGAGGTGAGAGGCATGCAGTCTAGTTGCAATTCTGACAGGTTTTGGACTCACTGAGTAATCTCGGGCAAGCTTTGGGGCTCAGTTTTCCCATCCCTTTGGCAATATATTTTGTAGTTATCTGGCATCTAGTTTCTGGCATTTAAAACATTTCACATATTTCATTTACCCTCATAAATTGTGAGAAAATGAGAAAATGAGTGCTGTTGATGGCACTACCATCCTTCCCGTCTCACAAGCCCGCAACCTTGGTGTCATCCTCGACTCCGCTCTCTCATTCACCCCTCACATCCAAGTCGTCACCAAAACCTGCCAGTCTCAGCTCCGCAACATTACCAAGATCCGCCCTTTCCTCTCCATCCAAACCGCTACCCTGCTCATTCATGCTCTCATCCTATCCCGTCTGGACTGCTGCATCAGCCTCCTTTCTGTCTCCCATCCTCGTGTCTCTCCCCACTTCAATCCATACTTCATGCCGCTGCCCGGATTGTCTTTGTCCAGAAACGCTCTGTGCATGTTACTCCCCTCCTCAAAAATCTCCAGTGGCTACCAATCAATCTGCGCATCAGGCAGAAACTCCTCACCCTCGGCTTCAAGGCTCTTCATCACCTCACCCCCTCCTACCTCACCTCCCTTCGAGAGAAGGGAGCCCATACAGCACCCTCCGCTCCTCTGCCGCTAATCTCCTCACCGTGCCTCGTTCTCGCCTGTCCCGCCGTCGACCCCCGGCCCACGTCATCCCCCTGGCCTGGAATGCCCTCCCTCCCAACATCCACCAAGCTAGCTCTCTTCATCCCTCCAAGGCCCTACTGAGAGCTCACCTCCTCCAGGAGGCCTTCCCAGACTGAGCCCCCTCCTTCCTCTCCCCCTCGTCCCCCTCTCCATCCCCACCCGTCTTACCTCCTTCCCTTTCCCACAGCACCTGTATATGTGTATGTATGTTTGTACATATTTATTACTCTATTTATTTTACTTGTACATATCTATTCTATTTATTTTATTTTGTTAATATGTTTGGTTTTGTTCTCTGTCTCCCCCTTCTAGACTGTGAGCCCACTGTTGGGTAGGGACTGTCTCTATATGTTGCCAACTTGTACTTCGCAAGCACTTAGTACAGTGCTCTGCACACAGTAAGTGCTCAATAAATATGATTGATTGATTGATTGAGACAGATATCGCCCTCTCCCCATTTACAGATAGAGAAACTGAAGTCTCAGGACATTAGTTTAGCCAAGGTCACCCCCACCCCCACATCTGGCTGAGTTGGAACTCCAACTGAGGTCTCTGCACTCCTTGTGTAATATCATTCCTATTAGTTTAGACTCTGCTGCTTTGGCTCTGCCCTGCCTTGAAAAGGTATGGTGTAGCTCAAGGAAACAGAGATTTGAAAGTATTTCAAAGTCTTTAAAAGAAAGGTACTAAGATATCTAGGAGGCTGGAGTATAGCCCAGCACAGCAGGGTGTAGGGAGACACATGTGGAATGCATATACCAACTCCATTTAATCCAACTCCCCCAAGCGCTTAATAATGCTCTTGCATAGTAAGTGCTCAATAAATACCATTGATTGATTGGATTCAGTTAATACAGTGTACAGAGATTAGAAAGGAACTAGGTGATGGGGAAAGATGGTGATATGTGAGCAAATATGTATTTTAGAGTAGAAGCGCGGCTCAGTGGAAAGAACACGGGCTTGGGAGTCAGAGGTCATGGGTTCTAATCCCAGCTCCGCCACTTGTCAGCTGTGTGACTTTGGGCAACTTCTCTGTGCCTCAGTTACCTCATCTGTAAAATGGGAATTAAGACTGCGAGCCCCCCTTGGGACAACCCGATCACCTTGTATCCCCCCCCGCCCAGAGCTTAGAACAGTGCTTCGCACATAGTAAGCACTTAACAAATACCATCATCATCATCATTTTACCTTTTTAATATCTGTTAGACTGCAAGCTACTTCATTCATTCATTCAGTCGTATTTATTGAGCACTTACTGTGTGCAGAACACTGTACTAAGCGCTTGGGAAGTACTTGAGGGGAGGGATCATGTCTACTGACTTGCCACGTCCCAGCTCTCCCACTGGATTGAACTGTCTCTATATGTTGCCAATTTGTACTTCCCAAGCGCTTAGTACAGTGCTCTGCACATAGTAAGCGCTCAATAAATACGATTGATTGATTGATTGATTGATTGATTGGGGGCTTTGAGAAGCAGCACGGCGTAGTGGATAGAGCAGGGGCCTGGGAGTCAGAAGGTCATGGGTTCTAATTCCGGCTCTACCACTTGTCTGCTGTGTGACCTCATCTGTAAAATGGGATTGAGACTGTGAGCCTCACGTCGGACAGGGACTGTGTCCAATTCAATTTGCTTATAATCAATCAATCAATCAATCAATCGTATTTATTGAGCGCTTACTGTGTGCAGAGCACTGTACTAAGCGCTTGGGAAGTACAAGTTGGCAACATATGGAGACGGTCCCTACCCAACAGTGGGCTCACAGTCTAAAAGGGATTGAGACTGTGAGCCTCACATCGGACAGGGACTGTGTCCAATTCAATTTGCTTATAATCAATCAATCAATCAATCAATCGTATTTATTGAGCGCTTACTGTGTGCAGAGCACTGTACTAAGCGCTTGGGAAGTACAAGTTGGCTACATATAGAGACGGTCCCTACCCAACAGTGGGCTCACAGTCTAGAAGGGGGAGACAGAGAACAAAACCAAACATATTAACAAAATAAAATAAATAGAATAGATACGTACAAGTAAAATAAATAGAGTAATAAATATGTACAATCATATATACATATATACAGGTGCTGTGGGGAAGGGAAGGAGGCAAGACGGGGGGGACGGAGAGGGGGAAGAGGGGGAGAGGAAGGAGGGGGCTCAATCTGGGAAGGCCTTCTGGAGGAGGTGAGCTCTCAGTAGGGCCTTGAAGGGAGGAAGAGAGCTAACTTGGCGGATGAGGGAGGGCATTCCAGGCCCGGGGGATGACGTGGGCCGGGGGTTGACGGTGGGACAGGCGAGAACGAGGCACGGTGAGGAGATTAGCGGCAGAGGAGCGGAGGGTGCGGGCTGTAGAAGGAGAGAAGGGAGGTGAGGTAGGAGGGGGCGAGGTGATGGAGAGCCTTGAAGCCGAGGGTGAGGAGTTTCTGCCTGACTATATCCACCCTAGTGCTTACTACATTGCCTGACACATAATAAGTTGCCAACTTGTACCTCCCAAGCGCTTAGTACAGTTCTCTGCACACAGTAAGCGCTCAATAAATACGATTGATTGATAAGCGCTTGACAAATACCATCATTATTTTTATTATTTCTCTCCCAAGTACTTAGTATAGTGCTCTGCACACAGTAAGTGCTCAATATGGCTGGTGGATCGAGTGATTGATTGAAGAGTCGACAGATAAAAAGAACAGGGGAGGGAGAGGAGAATCCATGTGAATGGACACCCGGTAGAAGAGAATTGGGATATCTGGTAGGCAGAAATCAGGTGGCAGTGTTTGGGTTTGGGGATGGGTGTCTGCATGAGCCAAGGGCCAACATGTTAAAGGTCTCAGAGTAAAGATGGCTCACCTTGTAACAATCTATGAGAGGGAGGCAAAAGTTGCCACAGGAGGAGATCTTTAAACTGAGCTAATTGGTAGACCTTAAATGGTTATTATTGTAACAATAACAACAATACGAGTGCCAGCCTGCAGAAGTGCTTGAGAATGCCATCTACACAAAGGCTGGGATACACCCATAATTGCTGACCATACCACTCATCGAATCTTGGGCAAGAAGCACAAGTGAACAGTCTGCCTCTTAGCAAATAAATGTCTTTCATTGTTTGAAGTTGCCAGTCAACATACGAATGAAACCTAACTGCTGTGGAGAGGGTTAGAATGGGTAGGTGGGACTCACGCAGCAGGAAGAAGGTATTTGTTAGGTGCTGACTCTGGGCCAAGCACTGTAGTAATTGCTCAGGTAGATACAATGTAATCAGATCAGACTGTAAGCTCATTGTGGGCAAGGAACGTGGACTCTCCCAGGTGTACACAGTAAGCACTCAAATAATAATAATAATAATGATAATGGTATTTGTTAAGTGCTTACTATGTGCCAAGCACTGTTCTAAGGGCTGAGGTAGATACAAGGTAATCAGATTGTCCCACGTGGGGCTCACAGTCTTAATCCTCATTTTACAGATGAGGGAACTGAGGCACAGAGAAGTTAAGTGACTTACCCAAGGTCACACAGCAGACAAGTGGCGGAGACGGGATTAGAACCCTTGACCTCTGACACCCAAACCCGGGCTTTTTCCACTGAGCCATGCTGCTTCTCAATCAAACACCACTGAATAATTGATCGATCAGACACAGTTCCTGTCCCACATGGAGCTCACAATCTAAATAGACCAAAGTAGAGCAATAGACCGCAATGAGCTCACAAAGTTATGGGGGCCATCGCCCCCTTAGAGAGGGCACCTGTGCCCTCTAGCCACACATCCCAACGGCAGCCAAGGACTGAAAGTTTCCAGTCAGGGCTGAAGCACTGAGGTAGATCCAAGATCCTCAGGTGACACAGTCCCTGGCCCACATGGAGCTCACAGCCTAAGGAGGGCTCAATCCACGACTGGGGGCCTCTGACTGTTGCTAACCTAGGTACCTCCCTCCCAGGACATCTTGGCGGTGGGACTAGAGGCTATCCTCTTCCCCCATCTCCACCCACCACTGAGGAGGGAGATGGGGAATGAGCAAAGCCAGGCAGGGGCAGTACTTGAGGGGAGGGGTGCAAAAATGGTCCCTCGCCCTGGGTATGCAAATCAGGTGTTATGTTCCAGCTGTATGTGGGGCATACTTTCTGAGTAAGGGAATATATTTTCCTATTTAGCTAGGAAAATCTTTTAATTTTGCATTTCCTGGCTTCCCTATCTGTTGATGCACATCAGCAAAATTCTGAACAAAGGTGCAGGATTTGGGAAAGAGGAGTGTGCTGAGATTGCACTGAGAATGAGGGCCTGTGGTTTCACACCGGGGGGGGGGGGGGGGGGGGGTGTGAAAATCCTATGTTTTCTAATTCAAAGCAGAATAAATATCTACTTTACCAAATTCAACTGGGGAGTCTTGCCCAGACATCCCTATTCCCACAGGTTTCCTGGGCCCTCCCTGAAGGAGGAGGCCTGGGGAAGGAGAAGCCTCCTCCACCCTTCCTACTTCCATTGCTGCCACTCACTCTCCTTCCACCTCATCCCAGCCCCTCAATCTTCGCAGCCCTGGGGATGACGGTCTGCGGTGGCAGAGCCGGCAGGGTGTGAGCTCCCTTGCACTGGAGCTGTGAAGGTGGGGCGCAGGAAGTCCAGGAGAGAGGGGGCATAGTGAGGCTGGCAGCAGTGACCATCACCTCCTCATCAGAGGGCACAAGTGGTGGGGAGGTCAGTCAGTTGTCTTTATTGAGCACTTACTGTGTGCAGAGCACTGTACTAAGCGCTTGGAAGAGTACAGTATAACAAAATAACAGAAACATTCTCTGGCCACAAAAAGCTTACAATCTACAGAGGAAGACAGACATTACTCTAAATAAATAAAATTACAGATATGAGGGGAAGAAGGTCAGGGATGGGGAGGGAGGGATAAGTCTGGGGTGCAGAAAGCCGGGGCTTGCCTGGTGGAGGGGGGTTGAGCTTTACCTAGAACAAGTGGAAAGGGCCCAAAGACAAACATAACAAAGATTCCCAAGGCCACAAAAATCGAGTGGGTAACTAGTTGGACTAAAATTCACCTGCCTCATCTTCAAATTTGGAGATGGCGGGAAGATTGTCCCACCCAGGGCTTAAAACAGTGCCTTGCCCGTAGTAAGCGCTTAGCAAATGCCATCATTATTATTATTTTTATTAAGAAATAGAGAAGCGGCGTGGCTCAAAGGAGAGACCACCAGCTTGGGAGTCAGCGGTCATAGGTTCGAATCCCCGCTCTGCCAATTGTCAGCTGGGTGACTTTGGGCAACTCACTTCACTTCTCTGGGCCTCAGTTCCCTCATCTGGAAAATGGGGATTAAAACTGTGAGCCTCCCGTGGGACAACCTGATCACCTTGTAACCTCCCCAGTGCTTAGAACAGTGCTCTGCACATAGTAAGCGCTTAATAAATGCCATTATTATTATTATTATTTTTTTCTTACTGAGGGATGGCTTTATCATCCTCATCATCAATAGCATTTATGAGAACCCACTGTCAATCAATCGTATTTATTGAGTGCTTACTGTGAACAGAGCACTTTATTAAGCTAGTGGGAAAGTACCAAATAATCAGAAAGCCTGATTCCTGCTCTCGAGGAAGTTACAGAGTCTGGAGTTACAGAGTTATCTTTGTCCAGAAACGCTCTGGACATATTACTCCCCTCCTCAAAAACCTCCAATGGCTACCGATCAATCTGCGCATCAAGCAGAAACTCCTCACCCTGGGCTTCAAGGCTGTCCATCACCTCGCCCCCTCCTACCTCACCTCCCTTCTCTCCTTCTACTGCCCAGCCCGCACCCCCCGCTCCTCCACCACTAATCTCCTCACTGTACCTCGCTCTCGCCTGTCCCGCCATCGACCCCCGGCCCACGTCATCCCCCGGGCCTGGAATGCCCTCCCTCTGCCCATCCGCCAAGCTAGCTCTCTTCCTCCCTTCAAGGCCCTGCTGAGAGCTCACCTCCTCCAGGAGGCCTTCCCAGACTGAGCCCCTTCTTTCCTCTCCCCTCGTCCCCCTCTCCATCCCCCCGTCTTACCTCCTTCCCTTCCCCACAGCACCTGTATATATGTATATATGGTTGTACATATTTATTACTCTATTTATTTATTTATTTATTTATTTTACTTGTACATTTCTATCCTACTTATTTTATTTTGTTGGTATGTTTGGTTCTGTTCTCTGTCTCCCCCTTTTAGACTGTGAGCCCACTGTTGGGTAGGGACTGTCTCTATGTGATGCCAATTTGTACTTCCCAAGCGCTTAGTACAGTGCTCTGCACATAGTAAGCGCTCAATAAATACGATTGATTGATTGATTGATTGATTGGTGTGTTCCAAAGCAGTGTGGTAAGTAATGTTTTGGTTTTTTTAGAGTTTTTATGGCCACTCTATTTCTGAATGGTTTTAGGATGGAAGCCTGTCAATCGGGGGATAGAAGGAAAGCCATTTCCTTCCCTTCCACAGCCCTCTTCAGTATTAAGTTACCCATCGTGGAACCCTGACCATTGGCTTTAAGGCTCTCCACCTGCTCTCTCCATACTTATCTAATCTTTTCACACACTACTTTCCAGATTGCACTCTTCACTCCTACCTGAACTTTCTCACTGTGCCTCCCTCACCTCTCCTTCATGTGAACCCTTTGTTTCTACCTTTCCCCCTTGCCTGGAACTCCCTCCCCCTTCAGATTCACCATCATCAGTGGTATTTATTGAGTGCTTACTGTGCACAAAGCACTGTACTAAGCACTTGGGAGAGTACAATATGACAAGAGTTGATAGACACGTTCTCTGCCCACCATGAGTTTACAGTCTAAATCCACAGGACCGCAGCTTTCCCCAGCTTCACAGTCCTACTGAAATCTCACCTCCTTCAGAAAGACTTCTCTGATTAAATGCCCCCATTTCAAGTCATGTCCTAACTTATAATAATAGTAGTATTTGTAAAGCATTTATGTCAAGCACTGGAGTAGATACAAGTTAATCAGGTGACATCTCAACAACCAGCTTTGCACTTCTGAGTATACATCTCCTCTTATTAGCTATGTACATATTAATCTGTCCTGTTATTGGTCCGGTGGAAAGAGCACAGTTTTGGGAATCAAGAACCTTGGGTTCTAGTCCCAACTCTGCCAGCTGGGGCTGTGTCATCAGAGGAGAAGATTTCGGGAACAAAGAACTGCTTAGGACATTCTGCAAGGTGGACAGGCCCTGCAGGAATCCTGGAACAAGAACAGGCTAATGTGGGCGTCAAAGACAGCAACAGTTAAGGACGCAACCACCTCCCCAGCCATAACACAAAGGCACAGCACTGGCACTATGCTGTGGTCTCTTCAGTCATAAATGGGTCTTGCATGTGAAAACCCTATGCAGGCACTTTACAATGTGCTGTGCTCTTGCCAATCTACTAGCTCACCACACTCCCTGCTCCCCAGCCACATGACAGGCGGGGAAGAGACAGTATGAGTGGTGCTGCATAAGCCATTAATGCCATAATCAGTTCCTCTATGCTGATTTTAGGTCCTGAAGTCTCAGGACTGAGATTTATCCATTGTTCTTGATGGGAGACTATCATCACCATCATCATAAAGGTATTTGTTGTTAATAATAACAATAATAATAATGATAGTTAAGCACTTACTATGTGCCAAGCACTGTTCTAAGTGCTGGAATAGATATAAGGTAATCAGGTTGGACATGGTCCCTGTCCCACATGGGGCTCTCAATCCCCATTTTAGAGATGAGGTCACTGAGGCACAGATGTTAAGTGACTTGCCTAAGGTCACACAGCGGACAAGTGGCAGAGCTAGGATTAGAACCCACATCCTCTGACTCCCAAGCCTGTGCTCTTACCATCTACCTTCAGCACTAATGGATACACATATTCAATGATTCATCTGGTCCCTTCACCCCAATATACTGCTGTTACTAACCTTGTTCTTGCTCCTGCTATACTTACATGATTGACATCTGCTGCCCCACTAAGCCTACAGCTGGGTTCATATTTTGGCACATGGTTGTGCTTACCAGAACAGTAAGCACTAAAATACCGTCGACTGATTTGACTGACAGTTAAACTCGATACAGACCAGTGCAGCCAGAAGGTCCTGCCCAGTTAGAACTTTGCTTATGAACCAAATCTTTAAAAAGCGCGACCTAGATAACACTGTAGCATGGCTTATAGGTACAGCTGATTTTCTCTTGACTAGAGGTCATTTCTTGGCACCGAATCCCCAGTTTTCTCTTCATCTAAGAGAGCGGTTCAATAAAAGTTTTGAATGAGCCCAATTTCAAGAGTCCTTATAGTCAAAATAACATCCAAGTCATCCACCAAATGAAAATAGGAATCTCACGAGGAGACCTAGTCCTCCCATCTATGAAGCCCACTACGTTCAGCTCTTGGGTTTTATAATGGAGCCTCAGACCTGACCTAAAATCCAGGTGTCTGCTGCAATAAGCATCTTCTTGCTGTAAGGAACCAAGACATAGCC
Source organism: Tachyglossus aculeatus (assembly GCF_015852505.1). Classification (NCBI taxonomy): domain Eukaryota; kingdom Metazoa; phylum Chordata; class Mammalia; order Monotremata; family Tachyglossidae; genus Tachyglossus; species Tachyglossus aculeatus. The sequence continues at coordinate 9,351,234 of NC_052098.1, forward strand.
TTTGATGATGGGAGCTTTATTTGATTGCCAGGAAACAGCTTTCCGACATCGCTATGCAAATTCCACCACCTTTCAACAGGAGCCTGATTCCCTGCTGAAATAGCATATGGCTGTTTTGAGGGACTAGATCCCTGGCAGATGAGAGCAAATCAGTCACTGGGCAACTTATCTACTTGTGTTGGACACCCGGGGAGAGCTGAGTTGGCTCCGGAAAACCTCTTCTCAAGTTCCAAAGAAACGAGGGACCATTGTCTGGAGCTGGTTCTCAGTCACTCAGTGAGTGACCCAGGCTGGTGACCTGATGCAGCCAAATCGATGGTCCTGGGGAGTTGGCAAGTTTCTACACCTCTTGACATATGGGTTGAAAGGAATGTAAACCTGACCCAAAGAATTTCTCTCAAAGTGCAATGCAGTCAGGCAGCCTATGCGGTATGGATATTGACACACGTCGACGGTCATTATGACTAATGTACATAACTTTACACTAACCCAAACAAAAAACAAAATGCAGTACTGATATTGACAAATAGCCACAGTCATTATGACTAATGTACAGAACTTTACACTAACCCAAACAACAACAACAACACAAAACCCCACAGGTGTTTTCTCTGCCTGGACTAGATCTAGCCTAAAGGCTGATGCCCAAAAGTGGTTGGGTTTATTTGACTTATCTATCACAGCACACCAGAAGTCACGGTGGAACTTGGGAAGCAAAACGACTTAGCTTATTAGTAGATGGATTTCTTCATTTTATATTTTATTGAAACAATAACATTATCCACAGGGCCTCATACTTTGATTCAAGCAGTGTGAGATATACTCTATTTATTATATTTGTACATATTTAATATTCTATTTTTGTTAATGATGCGCATCTAGCTTTATTTCTATTTATTGTGATGACACCTGTCCACATGTTTTGTTTTGTTGTCTGTCTCCCCCTTCTAGACTGTGAGACCGTTGTTGGGTAGGGACCGTCTCTATATGTTGCCAACTTGTACTTCCCAAGCGCTTAGTACCGTGCTCTGCACACCGTAAGCGTTCAATAAATACGATTGAATGAATGAATGAATGAATGAATGTGGCCTGTCCCTCAAAAGAAGTTCAATTTACCTGATATAAGGGCATGTGCTGGGAAAATCAATTGGTTTCCAAGCATATTTCACCTCTGGTTTGAAAGCATCCTTAGGTTGCTATTATTATTATTATTATTACTACTACTAATAATTACGGTACTTGTTAATAGCTTATTATTTACCAAGCACTCATTGTATTAAGAGCTGGGGTAGATACAAGATAACTTGGTGGGACACATTCCCTTGTCCCACATTCATTCATTCAATCATATTTATTGAGCGCAAAGCACTGTACTAAGCACTTGGGAAGTACAAATCGGCAATATATAGAGACGGTCCCTACCCAACAATGGGTTCACAGTCTAGAAGGGGGAGACAGACAACGAGACAAAACATGTAGATGGATGTCAAAATCGTCAGAACAAATAGAATTATAGCTTTATGCACATCATTAACAAAATAGAATAGAAAATATGTACAAGTAAAATAAATAGAGTAATAATCTGTACAAATATATACAAGTGCTGTGGGGAGGGGAAGGAGGTGGGGGGGGGATGGGGATGGGGGAGTAGGATTTAAATAATAATTATGGTATCTGTTAAGCACTTACTATGTGTGAGGCCTTGGATCCGGTAAGCCCAGACATTCCCAGAAAGTCGAGCAAGATGTGATGGTGGCAAGTGGAGGCAATCCCCCCAGCACATAGTAAGTGCTTAACAAATTTCATCATCATTACTATTATTACTGTAAACGCCTTAGATGTGGTGGTGGCAAGTAAGTCGGTTTTTGAGAGGGGGTTCAGGTCCTCCTACCACAGTAGGCTGCAAGCTTCCCGTAACATAAGCTTCCTGTAACATAAGCTTCCCGTAATCGGTCAGCATTGACATTCCCTCTAGTTCGTGTCCAACTCGATTTGCTTGTAACCGCCCCCACCCCCACCCCCCCCGGCGCTTAGTACAGTGCCCGGCACATAGTAAGTGCTTAAGAAGTTTCATCATAATCGTTACGATTATTATAGCTATAATTCTATTTTTTCTGAAGATTTTGACACCTGTCTACATGTTTTGTTTTGTTGTCTGTCTCCCCCCCTAGACTGTGAGCCCGTTGTTGGATAGGGACCGTCTCTATATGTTGCTGAGTTGTACTTCCCAAGTGCTTAATAATAATAATAATAATAATAATAACAATAGCATTTATTAAGCGCTTACTATGTGCAAAGCAATCAATCAATCAATCGTATTTATTGAGCGCTTACTGTGTGCCGAGCACTGTACTAAGCACTTGGGAAGTGCGAGTTGGCAACATATAGAGACAGTCCCTACCCAACAGTGGGCTCACAGTCTAAGAGGGGGAGACAGAGAACAAAACCAAACATACTAACAAAATAAAATAAATAGAATAGATATGTACAATCAATCAATCAATCATATTTACTGAGCACTTACTGTGTGCAGAGCACTGTACTAAGCACTTGGGAAGTACAATTTGGCAACATATAGAGACAGTCCCTACCCAACAGTGGGCTCACAGTCTAAAAGGGGTACAAGTACAAGTAAAATAAATAAATAGAGTAATAAATACGTACAAACATATAGACAGGTTCTAAGCAGTGTTCTAAACAAAGCAGTGTTCTAAGCGCTGGCGAGGTTACAAGGTGATGAGGTTGTCCCACGTCGGGCTCACAGTCTTCACCCCCATTTTACAGATGAGGTAACGGAGGCCCAGAGAAGTGAAGTGACTTGCCCAAAGTCACACAGCTGCCAATGGGTGGAGGCAGGATTTGAATCCATGACCTCTGCCTCCAAAGCCCGGGCTCTTTCCACCGAGCCACGCTGCTTAGTCCAGTGCTCCGCACACAGTAAGCGCTCAATGAAGAAATGAATACCGTGATCACCTTGTGGGCCGGGAACCCGCCTCCCAACTACTGCCCTCTCCCAAGGGGCGTGGGCGGGGATTGTGCCCCGTTCGATGAGCTATCGTCCTCTCCTTCGTTCAGTCGTATTTACTGAGCGCTTACTGTGTGTGGAGCGCCGAGTAATTGCTCCATAAATACGATGGACTGAAGGAAGCGTTTCGCACACACTGAGCGCTGACTGTGTGGACGGGTTTTAAGGCCCCGCCGGGAGGGAGTTGGTTTGCGAGAGGCGGCAACTGGGCGGCTCTGCTCGGGGTGCAGCGAGGAAGAAGGTCAAGGCCGGCCCGGTGTCCCCCCTTTTTCCAACGGAGGGCGAGTGCAGCGATGAGAGTTCAGCTCAAGGTAGACCAGGGTTGGCAGGGGTGGAGCAGCAGATTTAGCTCCGGGCAGGCGGGAACCCGGCACTTCCGTTTTTCCAAAGCGCTTCCACGTTGCTCACCTCCTATTTCCCTCCCCAGACACCTGGGAGAGAGGCAGCAATGATCACCCCCCTTTTCTAAGTGTGGGCAGGGATCGTCTCTCTCATTCATTCATTCAATCGTATTTATTGAGCGCTTACTGTGTGCGGAGCACTGGACCAAGCGCTTGGGCAGTACAAGTTAGCAACGCCTAGAGACAGTCCCTACCCACCAGCGGGCTCACAGTCTAGAAGGGGGAGGCAGACAGCAAAACAAAACATTTTAACAAAATACAATGAATAGAATAAATATGTACAAGTAAAATAGAGTAATAAATATGTACAAACATATATACATATGTAATAATGCTGGCATTTATTAAACGCTTACTATGTGCAAAGCACTGTTCTAAGCGCTGGGGGGCTACAAGGTGATGAGGTTGTCCCACGTGGGGCTCACAGTCTTCATCCCCATTTTACAGATGAGGGAACTGAGGCCCAGAGAAGTGAAGTGACTTGCCCAAAGTCACACAGCTGACAAGTGGTGGAGCTGGGATTTGAACCCACGACCTCTGACTCCAAAGCCGGGGCTCTTTCCCACTGAGCCACGCTGCTTCTCTAAATACGATGACCTCTGACTCCAAAGCCCGGGCTCTTTCCACCGAGCCACGCTGCTTAGTCCAGTGCTCTGCACACAGTAAGCGCTCAATGAATAAATGAATATCGTACAGTATTCTGCAGTATTTGTCTGCAAATATACAGTATTTGTATATGTACAGTGAGAGAGGTTGATTTCCAAGCCCCGGCACTCTATTTGTGCCAGTGAAGGCTGGATCTCCAAATAAAATACACATCCTAATCTATTTGTGCCAGTGAAGACGTAGAGTTCATTTTATTTTAAATCTTCTAGGTCGAGGGAAAAGAACAAACATGGAGAAATTAAGTTATTTTTATGGGTCAGTTGTCCTCAGACAATTAAATTAGCCATTAAAAGAATACCGCTCCACTCCCCCTTTGTCATTCCAAATCATGCAGATCCCTGGAGAAAAGGCATCTATGACTATCTATCTATCTATGACTAAAGGCACGACAAATTGAAATAGGCAATTTCCAACCCTAAAAATTCCAAAATGCAATTGACTAATAATCTGGAGCATCGCTGTGTTGTACTTTCCAAGCGCTTAGTACACAGTAAGCGCTCAGTCCATGCGATTGAATGAATGAATGAATAAGTGAGGAATCAGACGCTCAGGAAGGTTGAGTTTATGGAGGTTAAGAGGTTGCAATGTTGGGATTAGAACCCAGAACTTCCAACTCTCCTACCCTTTCAGTTACATCACGCACTCCTGGACAGTGTGTCTAGACTTAGCTCCCATCAGAAGAGAACACTGCCCACTTAATATCTATTTGTAATAATTTAGTTCACCTCATATACCTCACATCCTTTGCTTTGAAAAGCTCAAGGTGCAAAAGATGAAAATGAAATCCAGATTTAATAATGGCATTGTTCTAAAGGACCGTTCGGTTTATCTTCCTGCCCGTTTTCATCTTTCCCTGAAAAAAAAAGATGGTGTTTGTTAAGCACTTACTATGTGCCAAGCACTGTTCTAAGCGCTGGGGGGGATACAAGGTAATCAGGTTGTCCCATGTGGGGCTCACAGTCTTCATCCCCATTTTACAGATGAGGGAACTGAGGCACAGAGAAGTGACTTGCCCACTGAAGAAGCCCAATCCTGTGATGAGAGCACCCAACCGATCAGTCATATTTATTGAGCGCTCTCTGTGTGCAGATCACTGTAAAAAGCTGCTCTTGGGAGAGTATAACAGAGTTGTTAAACAGGTTCCCTGCCCACGTGGAGCTTACATAAAAGTTTCTTCAGTATTTAGTACCCTGCTTTGAGTTGTGTCGGTCTGTGAAGTTTACATACTTCTGTATCAAGCCATGGTATTTATTGAGCACTTACTGTTTGCAGAGCACTGTAATAAGCACTTGAAAGAGTTCAGTAGAGTAAGTAGACATGATCCCTGCCCTTAAGGAGCTTACAGTCTAGTGGAGGACACAGATACTAAAATAAATTTCATATAATGGAAGCATCCCCTCTCAGGATGGCACCTGGAGAGTTTCCAGTGCTCTATCAGTCTCGGCTATGGGAGAGAGAGTCAAGGAGAGGCATACCCCATTCCATTCCTAGCTTGGGCAGTGGCTAGCCAGTGGCAGGCGATCTGCTACAAGTCAAAACTCACCTGTGCTGAGCAGCAGGGGAGAGAGTCGAGGGCGGAGACTCAAGTTGACTGTGCAGAAGGAGGCATTGGTAAGCCATTTCTGTATTTTTACCAAGAAAAGTCTATGGATCCACTGCCAGAAAGATTGCAGATGGAGAGTGGGACATTCTAGGAGAGATGTGTCCATGGAGTTGCTGTGGGTCGGAGGCGACTTGACAGCAATAAGACAAGACAAGGGGAAGCAACGGAGTATAAAGATTAGTGCTGTGAAGTGGGGTGAGTGAGTCCCCAAGTGCTTAAGGGGTTAGGACTCAAGTGCATAATGTGGAGGGAAAGGATGGGGAGATGAGAGAGAAATCAAGGAAGGCTTGCTGGAGGCGATGCAATTTTAGTAGGACTCTGAAGATGGAAAGATCTGTCAGATGTGAAATGGGAGGTTGCTCCAGGTAGAATGGAGGGCAGGAGTGAGCAAGGGGTTGACAGCAATCAATGAAATTTATTGAGCTCGTACTGTGTGCAGAGCACTGGACTACGGGCTTGGGAGAATACAATACAATAGACATCATCCCTGCTCTCAATCAATCAATCCTATTTATTGAGCGCTTGCTGTGTGCAGAGCACTGTACTAAGCGCTTGGGAAGTACAAGTTGGCAACATATAGAGACAGTCCCTACCCAACAGTGGGCTCACAGTCTAAAAGACTAAGCTAAGCTCTAAGACTAACTAAGACTAAGACTAAGCTCTCAAGGAGCTTACAGTGTAGTAGACAGCAAGAAAGACAAGAGCGAGGCACAGTGAGTAAGCAGGTTGGTTTAGAGGAGCAAAGTGTGCAGGCTGGGTTGTAAGGGGAGAGGAGCGTGAATGAGCAGTGGGGGAAGAGAGCCGATTGAGTGCCTTAGAGCCAGTAGTTAGGAGCTTCTCGATGCAGAGGTGAACTGGAGGTTTTTGGAGGTTTTTGAGGAGTGAGGTGATATAAGCAGAACAATGAGTGGGTGAATGATGAATGAGTAAATGATATGGGAGATATACAAAAGGATCATGCTGTTGCTTAGGATGATTGAATATTGGTAGATTAGAATTGTTTGTTTCTAAAAGCAATTATAATAATTATTATTATCATTATGCTATGTGGCAAGCACTGTCTGGGGGGAGATAAAGATAATCGGGTCAGACGCAGTCCCTGTCCCGCATGGGTTTATAGTCTAAGGAGGGGGAAGAACAAGTACCGAATCTTAAGAGCATGATCTAGTGGATAGATCATGGGTATGGGAGTCCTAGTACCTAGGTTTGAGGCCCAGCTTTGACACTGGCCCTCTGTTTACCCTGAGCAAGTTACTTAAACTCTCTGGGCCTCAATTTCCTCATTTGTAAATATGGGAGGAATACTTCCTGCCTTTTCCTATCTCACAAGGATGTTGCAAGGATGAAAATGAGATAAGTTATGTGAAAGGGCTTTGGAAAATGAACACATTATTATCTAATAGTTAAGATTGAAGAAGGCTTGGAAACATTAACTGATCTTGTACAGATTTTTTACTCTACTCTACTTGTACATATTTACTATTCTATTTATTTTGTCAATGATGTGCAGCTAGCTTTACTTCTATTTATTCTGATGACTTGACACCTGACCACATGTTTTGTTTTGTTGCCTGTCTCCCCCTTCTAGACTGTGAGCCCGTTGTTGGGTAGGGACCGTCTCTTTATGTTGCCAATTTGTACTTCCCAAGCGCTTAGTACAGTGCTCTGCAAACAGTAAGTGCTCAATAAATACGATTGAATGAACAAATAAATAAATAAATAAATACGATTGAATGAATGAATGAATGAATGAATGAATGAATCCAAGCACTTACCCTATCGTGCCTTGACTACTACATCAGCCTCCTTACTGGCCTTCATGTCTCCCGTCTCTCTCGACTCCATAGTTCATCACTCTGCTGCGCCGATATTTTTTTCTTTAAAAAGTTTAGTCCACATCTCCCCATTCCTTGAGAACCTCCAGTGGTTGCCCGTCCACCTCCACGTCAAACAGAAGCTCTTTACCATTGGCTTTGAAGTGCTCATTCACCTTCACCCCTCTTATTTTACCTCACCGTTTTTCTACTACAACCCAGCATGCTCGATTTGCTCCTCTAATGCCAACCTACTCACTTTACCTCCATCTTGTCTACCTTACTACGTCCTGCCTCTGGCCCGGAACTCCCTCCCCCTTCATATCTGACAGACCACCACTCTCCCCACCTTCGGTGTCTTATTAAAATCACATCTCCAAGAGGCCTGCCCTGACTAAGCCCTCATTTCCCCTCCTCCCTCTCCCTTCTGCGTCACCCTGGCACTTGGATTTGTATCCTTTAAGCATTTGATATTCACCCCCATCCTCAGCCCCAGGACTCGTGTACACGTCAGTAATTTATTTTAATGTCTGTCTTCCCTCTAGACTGTAAGCTCCTTGTGGGCAGGGAACATGTATGCCAACTCTTGTTATGTCATACTTTCCCAATTGCTTAGTACAGTGCTCAGCACACAGTAAGCGCTCAGTAAATATGATTGATTGATTGAATCACTGGAGAAAAGTATTATGCAATGAAAAGCATATCGGAAGGGTTATGAAAGACTTCTTGACATACAAGAAATTCACACAACATGAAAACAATCAGTTACACAGAAACATCACTAATAGTGTAGTAATAAAAAAATTCAATCCACCTCTTTGGGGAAGTGAGAAGTGAAACTCTTAAATCATGTTCCTGAAAAGCAGATTTCTGAAAGTTATTTATGGCACAGTATTCTACTCCATGGTTCCTGAATCCCGCCCCTGCAGCACTTTAGCTCTGTTTCCTTGACATCCTGAAAAGTGCTAATGCTAATCAGTCAGTCAGCAATCATATTTCTTGAGTGGATACTGTGTCCAGAGCACCGTACTAACCTCTTGGGAGAGTACAATATAACAATAAACAGACTCGTTCCCTGTCCACAGCGAACTTACCTCCTCAGAGGTTAGACCCTTTCCCAAGGTGACCAGAGTTTCCCAGTTGGCATGTGGCATTAGAGTGACGAGCTTTTGGTTGTCAACTTATCCAGTTGCAGGAAAGGTGGTCCAGATGCCCAGCTGCAGGAGAGGTGGTCCCTTTAAAAGGAGATGGCATTCTCCCTTGGGGCTGCGTTGTGCTTAGAGCATTGGTCTGGCCGACAGGTAGGTCCTCTGCAGCTGTTTCTCTCTTGTTTCGAAGCAGTGTAGTTTTGAGCACCCTCAGAGTTTGTAGTTCCTCAGAAAGGCAAGAAAGGCTGCTCCTGGACTTCCAGGTATGCTTCCAAGTATCCCTGGAATTGCATTAATCAGTCAATCCATCAGTGGTATTTATTGAGCTCTTATTGTGTGCAGAGCACTGTATTAAGAACTTTGGAGAGTACAATACAGTAGAGTTGGTAGCACAAAAGGTGCTTACAGTCTAGAGAGGAAGACAGACACTAAAATAAATTACAAAGGGGGAAATGGCAGAATATAAGGGTAATATATGTCTGTATGTATTCTACATATACAGATATATACCTTCATTCTATTGTATTTATTGAGTGCTTACTGTGTGCAAAGCATTCATTCATTCATTCGATCATATTTATTGAGTGCTTACTGTGTGCAGAGCACTGTACTAAGCGCTTGGGAAGTACAAGTTGGCAACATATAGAGACGGTCCCTACCCAACAGTGGGCTCGCAGTTAAAGCACTGTACTAAATGCCTGGGAGAATACAATATAGGCACATACAGACACAGAATACAGGCACATTCCTGCCCACAATGAGCTCACAGTCTAGATGGGGAGAGAGACATTAGTATAAATATATACACATATATTTCCAGAAGCTCTCAGGAAATTTTAAGAGAAGCAATTCAGGTAATCCTGCTCTAATTTAAGGCTTTAAAGATTAAGATCCTGAGTAGAAAAATGTTTTATGTGGTGAATATTAAAGCAACATCTTCAGTTCAATTCAGTTGTATTTATTGAGTGCTTTCTGGGTGAAAGGAACTGCACTAAGTGCTTGGGAGAGTACACTGTAACAAAAAAAGACACATTCTCTGCCCCCAAGAATTGGAAGTGCTCCTTTCGATAACTTCTTTTCAATAAATACTTTAATACTCATCCCACCCCCAGCCCTACAGGACTTATGTACATATCCGTATATGCTACTATTTTCTCTATGTATAATTTATTTTAATGTCTGTCTCCCCCACTAAATTGTAAACTCCTTGTGGGCAGGGATCATGTGTGCCAGCTCTAATGTATTGTACTCTCCCAAGTGCTTAGTACAGTGCTCTGTACACAGCAAGCCCTCAAGAAATATCATTGATTGATTGATCAATGCCTTTAAGAAAAATCCTTTAAAAATAGCTGTGGCAAAGTTCATTCTGCATAGGTAGATGTTGCTCTTGGATGGGAAGTTTTTGTTTATGGAGGAGCCAAGCATTAACAGATTTACAGATGGAGTAATCAGAATAAATACTCGAACAGACAATTGAATAAACATATAACACAGTGCTGAGGATGGCTTTAAATTAAGTACATGAGTGCTAGAGGTGGTCTATGGGTTGATGCAACTTGGAGTGCAGGGAATTAATCGGAGAAGACTCGTTGGAGGAGGTGGGAATTCAGAATGTTTCGAATGCGGGAGTGGCCGTGGTATATTGGATTTGGGAAGAGAGGGAGTTCCAATTCAAGGAAACAGTGTGATGAGGAGATGGAGACAGGAGGGTTGAGAGTACAGTTTGAAGGTTGGCTCGTGAGGAGCTAAGTTCCTGAATTGTATTAAAAGCATGAGGACTCTACAAAACATTTTCAGTACTAAAAAACCAAGGATAACAGTAAGAAACGAATGCTGGAACTTATTATTTCTTAAGCACTTACTATGTGTCATAAACGCTGGAGTCGATACAAGTTAATCAGGTTGGACACAGTCCCAGCACCCCATGGGGCTCACAGTCTAAGTTAACTAACTGTACTAACACTGATTACCATTCAGGTGGTCAATTACTTGCAAATAATATCGGGATTTCACTTACCATACTACCCTCCCCTATTATATCAGAAGCTCCCCAATATGTTGCTTATTATCAGGTGATGGACGAAGAACAGTTCACTACTTATTGTGTGCTCTGCTTTTAACATAAATCCTTTTTCACTACAAAATATTTTTGAGGTAAGATTGGGTTTTGTGCATATCTTTAATATGATGTGTAATACATTCATGGGAAGGCTTTTATCTCAGAAGCATCTGAAATTTGTTACAGGCCATTTTCATTATTTTCACTCTCACCTCTTGATTTCTTGTCAGTTTACTTTCCCCTCACAAGTTTATCTGCATTACACAAATGTAATCGCTTCTAGGAAGAGGGTGTAGGGCACCCAGATTTCCTGTAATTCACAATTCCTTTGGGCCCAGAGGAGAGGGCTTTTACTAAAAGTGCAGAACTGATTGTTCACACTCTTTGATTCCTGCAAAGTTGTCTTGAAAAGTTCTGGAAAATCGGGATTCCTATAGGTTTCTCACGGACTGTTTCTTCACTGTATCGGGGTAATCATCCCTCCTGCCTCCCCACTGCCTCCCCCTGCTACCCCACCTCCCCCAACACTTGCATACAAATCTTTAAATTCTGTTGCTTCTCCCTAACTGTAATTTATTTTAGTGTCTGTCAGCCTCATTAGATTGCAAGCCGAGAGCAATGATTGCATTTATTCACTCTATTATACTCTCTCAAGTGCTTAGTACAGGGCTCTGTGCAGATTAAGAGCTCAAAAAATACTACAGATTTTTTAAAAAATGGTATCTGTTAAGCACTTACCATGTGCCAAGTACTCTAGTAAACGCTAGAGTAGATACAAGGTAGTTGGGTTGGACACAGTCCATGTCCCACAAAGGGCATACAGTCTTATTCCCCATTTTGCACATGAGGTAACTGAGACCCAGAGAAGTAAAGTGACTTGGCTAAGGTCACACAGAAAACAAGTGGAAGAGTCAGAATTGGAACCCAGGTCCTTCTAACTCCAGGCCCGTGCTTTAACCACTAGCCCATGCTGTTTTCCCTAGGTGATGGTGGTTGCCTTGCTGCAAGGATGGTTTTGTAAAGGAGAGCATCCAAAAGGTCAAGATCTAAAGTATAAGAATAGTCACTTGTATTATTTATTAAGTAGTTACTATTTGCCAAGGACTGGGGTAGATACAAGGTTATCAGTTCAAACACAATCCCTGTCTCTCATCCATCCATTCATTCAATCGTATTTATTGAGCACTTACTGTGTGCAGAACACTGTACTAAGCGCTTGGGAAGTACAAGTTTGCAACATATAGAGACGGTCCCTACCCAACAGCGGGCTCAAGGTGCTTGCAGAAGTAGAAGTAGCAGGAGCTGGCATCTTATCCCCATTTTAGAGCTGAGGAAAGTGAGGCACTTAGCAACTTGTCCAAGGTCACACAGCAGGACAGTGTTCAGAGCCAGGACTAGAACCAAGCGCTTAGTACAGTGCTCTGCACACAGTAAGAGCTCAATAAATATGATTGAATGAATGAATGAATGAACCCAGGTTTCTCGACTCCCAGTTCCATGCTCTTTCCATTAGGCTATGCTGCCTCCCCATAGATTAAATTAGCTAACCTACAAATCCCACTACTATTATTAATAATATGAATATCAATGAACACTGACTGGAATTACAAAGTAATGAATGGAGAAGAGAGTATTCTATTAAAAAAATGAACAAACCCTCCCCCACCAACCTTCCCTTCACCATGATAAAAAAAAAACCAAAGCAGAAACCATCTTTACTCTTACTCAACCACACTGATGGACCAGTTTTGGTAGGTTCCAGTCCTATAAACAAAATGTTTGACTGCAGAGGATAAATGGAGCTGTTTTTATTGTTGTTCCTAGACCTTGTTGCCTGCTAGCCATAACGACACATGTTTGTTTCTAGAGAAAAAGGAAATTCCTGTAAATTGGGTCACAGCAAGAGGATGTACACACCGGACAAGTGGTGGAGCTGGGATTAGAACCCGGGTCCTTCTGACTCCCAAGCCTGCTTCTAGACTGTGAGCCCGTTGTTGGAAAGGGATTGTCTCTATTTGTTGCTCAATTGTACTTCCCAATCACTTAGTACAGTGCTCTGCACACAGTAAGCGCTCAATAAATATGATTGAATGAATGAATGTAGCCTTTTAGGAGAAGTATCTTCTTCCAAAGAACTTCCCTAGAACTTTAGCTCAGCACTTGAATGATACCGGTGCTTATTCAAGAGTGATTTTGAAATCCGTTGCTTAGAATTCAGAGGGGTTTTTTTTAGTTCACATTGGTTTTCTGCCTCAGCTGCTGATTCTGAGGTTGTGAATACCTTTTACATGTAGGAGAAAAAAAATATTTGCTGGTAGGTCAAAAAGCTCTCTTCCTTAAGCAAATATATGATTTGTAGATAAAGAATAGTCATTTGATCTTCCCCTCAAAGAAATAATGGAGAATTATTTTTTCAAGAAACAATACCTATTGTATAATCCAGGAAATTACATATTTATTTTATGTTCTCTGTAAGAGTACTGTGAAATATTTCTGAATTTAACTTGCCAGAGAAATTATTTGTGAGAAGCCAATCCTTTTTTTTTCCTTCTTTCAATGCACCTCAGGTTAGATGCTTGATTTCTGAGAACTTGATTTCTAATTCAATTCTTGGGAATTCTTCCTATTTGAATGTTATTTTTTGAACAGTCAAATCAAGTACCTTGGCAGCAAGGTGTGTACATCCTCTTGCTGTGACCAAATTTACAGGAATTTCCTTTTTCTCTAGAAACAAGGTAAGCTGCCTTGGAGGGAAGAAAACTGGCAGGCATAAATTTGGAATCTCTACCAAGACTCTTCCAGGGTGTAGGCAATGATAGTGTCCCAATGTCCCTACCTTAAAACAACCGTAGATTTATGATGCTTATATGGACAGTAGAGTATTATCTGGTTATTTTGAAGCTAAAACTTTCTTCTACTGTTTTTCTGGACATGCCCTTGATTTTGATCTTTTCAGATCCTTCTCCCTTTCTTCCTCTTCTCATTCATGTAGTCCACACCCAAAATGTATGTAGAGAGGGAGTACTAATCAATCAGTGGCATTTAATAATAATAATAATAATAATTGGCATTTGTTAAGTGCTTACTATGTGCAAAGCACTGTTCTAAGCGCTGCAGAGGATACAGGGTGATCATGTGGGGCTCACAGTCTTAATCCCCATTTTACAGATGAGGTAACTGAGGCCCTGAGCTAGACTCGCTCGCTCCCCTTTCCCTTCGCCGCTCTCGCACCACTAACCCACAGCCCTGGATCACTGCCACTGTCCGCCTCCTTCGCTCTTATGCTCGAGCTGCTGAACGCTGCTGGCGAAAGTCTAAACACCATGCCAACCTCGTTCACTTCAAGTTTATCCTTTCCTGCCTTTACTCAGCCCTCTCTTCTGCCAGACAAAACTATTTCTCCTCCCTTATTGACACCCATGCCCATCACCCCCGCCAGCTCTTCCGTACATTCAACTCCCTTCTCAGGCCCCCGGTTCCTCCCCCTCCTCCTTCCCTCACCCCCAACGATCTGGCCTCCTACTTCATTAACAAAATTAAATCCATCAGGTCCGACCTCCCCAAAGTCTCTTCCCCCCTTTCTCCAACCCCCCGGCTCTCAACACTCTCTGCTACTCTCCCATCCTTCCCAGCGGTATCCTCAGAGGAACTCTCCTCCCTCCTCTCAAGTGCTACTCCGGCCACCTGTGCTTCTGACCCCATTCCCTCTCATCTTATGAAATCTCTCGCTCCATCCCTTCTCCCCTCCTTAACTTCCATCTTCAACCGCTCACTCTCCACTGGTTCCTTCCCCTCTGCCTTCAAACATGCCCATGTCTCTCCCATCCTAAAAAAACCCTCTCTTGACCCCACCTCACCTTCTAGTTATCGTCCCATATCCCTCCTACCATTCCTTTCCAAACTCCTAGAACGAGTTGTCTACACGCGCTGCCTAGAATTCCTCAACAACAACTCTCTCCTCGACCCCCTCCAGTCTGGCTTCCGTCCCCTTCATTCCACGGAAACTGCGCTCTCAAAGGTCACCAATGACCTCCTGCTTGCCAAATCCAACGGCTCATACTCTGTCCTAATCCTCCTCGACCTCTCAGCTGCCTTTGACACTGTGGACCACCCCCTTCTCCTCAACACGTTATCTGACCTTGGCTTCACTGACTCCGTCCTCTCCTGGTTCTCCTCTTATCTCTCCGGTCGTTCTTTCTCAGTCTCTTTTGCAGGCTCCTCCTCCCCCTCCCATCCTCTTACTGTGGGGGTTCCCCAAGGTTCAGTGCTTGGTCCCCTTCTGTTCTCAATCTACACTCACTCCCTTGGTGACCTCATTCGCTCCCACGGCTTCAACTATCATCTCTACGCTGATGACACCCAGATCTACATCTCTGCCCCTGCTCTCTCCCCCTCCCTCCAGGCTCGCATCTCCTCCTGCCTTCAGGACATCTCCATCTGGATGTCCGCCCGCCACCTAAAGCTCAACATGTCGAAGACTGAGCTCCTTGTCTTCCCTCCCAAACCTTGTCCTCTCCCTAACTTTCCCATCTCTGTTGACGGCACTACCATCCTTCCCGTCTCACAAGCCCGCAACCTCGGTGTCATCCTCGACTCCGCTCTCTCATTCACCCCTCACATCCAAGCCGTCACCAAAACCTGCCGGTCTCAGCTCCGCAACATTGCCAAGATCCGCCCTTTCCTCTCCATCCAAACTGCTACCCTGCTCATTCAAGCTCTCATCCTATCCCGTCTGGACTACTGCACTAGCCTTCTCTCTGATCTCCCATCCTCGTGTCTCTCTCCACTTCAATCCATACTTCATGCTGCTGCCCGGATTATCTTTGTCCAGAAACGCTCTGGACATATTACTCCCCTCCTCAAAAACCTCCAATGGCTACCGATCAATCTGCGCATCAAGCAGAAACTCCTCACCCTGGGCTTCAAGGCTATCCATCACCTCGCCCCCTCCTACCTCCCCTCCCTTCTCTCCTTCTACTGCCCAGCCCGCACCCTCCGCTCCTCCACCACTAATCTCCTCACTGTACCTCGCTCTCGCCTGTCCCGCCATCGACCCCCGGCCCACGTCATCCCCCGGGCCTGGAATGCCCTCCCTCTGCCCATCCGCCAAGCTAGCTCTCTTCCTCCCTTCAAGGCCCTGCTGAGAGCTCACCTCCTCCAGGAGGCCTTCCCAGACTGAGCCCCTTCTTTCCTCTCCCCTCGTCCCCCTCTCCATCCCCCCGTCTTACCTCCTTCCCTTCCCCACAGCACCTGTATATATGTATATATGGTTGTACATATTTATTACTCTATTTATTTATTTATTTATTTATTTATTTTACTTGTACATTTCTATCCTACTTATTTTATTTTGTTGGTATGTTTGGTTCTGTTCTCTGTCTCCTCCTTTTAGACTGTGAGCCCACTGTTGGGTAGGGACTGTCTCTATGTGATGCCAATTTGTACTTCCCAAGCGCTTAGTACAGTGCTCTGCACATAGTAAGCGCTCAATAAATACGATTGATTGATTGATTGATTGATTGATTAAGTGACTTGCCCAAGATCACACAGCAGACATGTGGCGGAGTCGGAATTCGAACCCATGACCTCTGACTCCAAAGCCCGTGCTCTTTCCACTGAGCCACGCTGCTGTGTTCAGAGCACTGTACTAAGTGCTTGGAAGAGTACAGTACGATAGAGTTGGTAGAGACGATCCCTAGTCAAAGAGCTGAAGAGCAGGATAAGGGAAGACCTTTGCTTTTTCAGAAATGTCATACTGGCCACTGTCTGAAGACCCTGGGATAGAAGGGAAAACCAAAGGGTGAGCTGTCATTTGACGAGTTGGACCTTTGTTCTTCTGGGGTGGTTCTCTTCTGGTGAGAGAGGCTGCCTCCCTCAAAAAGGCAGCATCAACACTTACCTCTGTTCTGAAGTGAGGAAGATGAAGTTTTTTTTTTTAACCATTCTCTTACCTCAATCAATCAATACTGCGAGCCTGCTGTTGGGTAGGGACTGTCTCTGTATGTTGCCAATTTGTACTTCCCAAGCGCTCAATACAGTGCTCTGCACACAGTAAGTGCTCAATAAATATGATTGAATGAATGAATTTATTGAACACCCACTGTGCAGAGGGCACTGTACTAAGCTCTTGGGAGAGTTCAATACACTAGAGTTGGTAGACATGATCCATGCCTACTAGAAGCTCTTTCCTTCCCCTCTCCCTCTGTGCTGGTTCCTTTTTCTTCCCTCTCTGACAACAGGGGCTTACTCGTGCGGGACTATCACCAGAGACTTCAGATGATTGGGAAGGAAGTTGCCAGGACATGCCTAAAATTTGTAGAACTGCCAAAACATCAGGGAACCTGACTAAGTGTTCAGAAAAGAGCCCCATCTCCAGTGTATAGTACTCCTACTTGCATTGCAACATTTTCAGTCTCCAGCAGTTACTTAGTGTCCAAACGTTTTCAGCTCTGACCACAGAGACATGGCCCTTAGGGTTCTGTACTTCTTATTGAACATGTAATTTTAGTAATCAAGTTCAGAAGAAAGCACTTAGTACAGTGCTCTGTACACAGTAAGCACTCAATAAATGTGATTGAATGAATGAAATTCTCTTCAGTTCATGCCTAAAATTTATCTCATAGTTGTTTCTGAAGTGGAATTCTATTGAAGTTTATTCATTTTAGATTTCGGAGGGATTAAAAAGAACTTGGGTGACTTAGCCGGAGTGAGGAGAGTAGTCTATGGCATTCATGTGGGTACTTCCTCCTTTAGTTCAGTAGGAACTGTGGCCCAAGTCTGTGAGGATCTGAATAGCTCGTTGTGGGCAGCGAACATGTCTACCAACTGTTCTGTTGTGCTCTAATAATAATAATAATAATGGCATTTATTAAGTGCTTACTATGTGCAAAGCACTGTTCTGGAGAAGTTACAAGATGATCAGGTTGTCCCACGCGGGGGCTCACAGTCTTCATCCCCATTTTACAGGTGAGGTAACTGAGGCCCAGAGAAGTTAAGTGACTTGCCCAAAGTCACACAGCTAATTGGTGGAGCTGGGATTTGAACCCATGACCTCTGACTCCAAAGCCCGTGCTCTTTCCCACTGAGCCACGCTGCTTCTCAAGTGTTTAGTTCAGTGCTCTGCACACAGTAAGCTCTCAATAAATACCATTGATTGATTGCCCGATTGAATGCTGACAGTAAGCTGGAGATGACCCCCGCTTTCCTTGCCACACTCTCATTTCAGTCCCCATCCTAAATGTATTCAACTCATTCCAAAGGGGTTGAGAATGGTGTGCGCACTAGACCTCACCCAGTTCTTCATTAGAAAATGGAACTGGCCACCAATTCTGGCTGTCGAATGTTGGTTTGTAGTAGTCTCTCATCCAATGAATCATCACCATCAATGGTATTTATTGAAGGCTTACTTTGTGCAGAGCATTGTAGTAAGTGCTTGGTAGAGTACAGTACAACAGAGTTGGTAGACATGAATCATATATAGCTTTTTGCTCTCCTGGACCTTAACAACGTACTTCCAAATGGACCGGAATGGGTGTAGTGTGAATTTTTTCTTAAACCAGACAAGCCCCAAGAAGTGTTGAGAGTTGATTAGAAATAGTAAATTTAGCTTCTTTTTCATGCTTTAAATGAAAGGTATTACTGTGGGAGGTAAGTACCTTGCAAGGTCATTGGGAAAGATATGACCGGGAAGTAAAGATTGGAACTGGCCAGTTCTGGTTTACAGAATGCCTGCAACTTGTGAATGGAGCCGGTTCCTCCCATCCTCTGCTTTCAGATAATGAACATGTTTTGTTATCTGGTCAGGAATGTCATGCCACTGTAGCCTCTGCAACTCATCTTTCAACATTTCTCAGCTTTCAAGGAAATTCCTGCTACTGGGTGAATTTCTGACTAAAATCTTTCAAATTGAAGCGAGGTTTAAAACACAGTTCTGCTCCGCAAGAATGTTATGCCAAATGTGAAACTGACTTCTGGTGAATTGGAAGGGTATTCAGTCATTCTTGAAGTGAGGCTGGAGAGGGGCTCAACGGCAGTGCACCAACGGTCTCTTCCAGCTCTTGAGCTCTGGCTCCCTCCCCTCCTGCAGTGCTTGCCACGCTCCCGGCTGGGAATACAGACCTTGGGCAGCACAGATCCTCCTGAGGAGCTGGGAGAGTCCTGACTGTGGCAGCCCCTGCCGTGGGGGTCAGCTCCAGGTTCACCCACACATGCTTTGGTTTCAGAGCCCCATGGTCAGCCTGGGGCTCCCAAGCTTCCTGTAAAGTCCAGCCTCCCTCTTCCACGGAGCCGCCCCCGGCTCCGAGGGTCCGGCAACTTCATAATTGAAAGTTTGCCGAGAGACATTCAGGAGGCTTTATGGGATCATCTTGATGGATTTTGCCTGATTAACTAACATTTCATAGAGCAAAATCCGCCAACCCGTCGTGGAACTCCTCTAGACTGGTTGCTGGTAAGCTGGTTGTGGGCAGGGAATGTGTCTATTGTTATATTGTATGTTCTCAAATGCTTAGTACAGTGCTCTGCACACAGTAAGCTCTCAATAAATATGATTAAATGAATCATTGAAACCATTCTTTCACTCACTTGCTGAAGCCTGTGCCAAGGGGATCTCCCTGGCAAGACCTCTGATAGGTGTCAATTGTTTTAAAAAATTTTTTTGAACTCTTTTCAGTCTTCATTTGACTCACGGTTGCGCTTTCTTTACCTCTCTGCCAGAAATGTTTGGAAATATTTTGGCTTTGAGGTTTGACCTTAGTATTTAATTTGCTTTGCTTGATTAAATTTGGTTCAAGATGCTTGGATATAGTTTTCCATGCCAGCATATTTAATATTTCACAGAAATTTCAGTCATAGAGGATTAGAATAATGTTTGGGTTTTGGTGGGGGTGGGGGGCGGTTTTTGGGAAAAACATACAAACTCACTGGCATTTATTATTTCTATTCAGTCCCAGAAATCTTGGATTGAAGGAGTCTTTGACAAGAGAGAATGTACCAAAGTCATTCCCAGCTCCAAAGATCCACACAGGTATAGTATTAAATGTTTTATTATATTTAACACGCTTTCTATATTTAAAAGGTTTTAACCCTACTTGGAGGTTATTAAGACAGAGTAAGAGTCATCTGCCATATATATTCTAATGTAAAATCACCAGAGGATTTATTCAGAAGTAATACCTGGAGTTTTCAGCAGAGAGAATGTTTGAGGAAAGTAAGGGTTGGCCTAAAGTAAATTGAACTATGGCTCCCTTGTCTGCTTTCCCATTGTTCAGACTCCATTCTTATCCTCACCTAGTTCCCTTTGTTTTGTTTTGTTTTTATGGTATTTATTAAATGCTTACTATATTCCAGGCACTATACTAAGCCCTGGGGTAGATGCAAGCTAAGCAGGTTGGACACAGTCCCTGTCCCCCATGGGGCTCACAGTCTTAATCCCCATTTTACAGATGAGGTAACTGAGGCATAGAGAAGGTAACTGACTTGCCCACAGTCAAACAGTAGACAATTGGCAGAGCTGGGGTTAGAACCCAGGTCCTTCTGACCCCCAGGCCTCTGCTGTATCCACTCGACCACACTGCTTCCCTTCCATGGTTTTGTGTAGCACAGCCTGTCATGTAGCTGGAGGCTCCTTGGAAGAAAGTTCCCATTCATGCTCACGATCCACAGGAAATGGATACAGGTAGCTCTCAATCTAAAGAAGTTTTGGGTAAAGACCGACAGCACTTAAAATGTTTCTAGATTAGCCCTCTGTTCCGCTTTACAACCAATGGGTTTTGACTTGACAACACTAGCCTCCTTTATGGCCCTAGCGTCACAGGCACAGGTACTGGGAGGAGGGACACTGGAACCGTGGTGACAAGGGGAAGCAATTTTTAAATGCTAAAATGATGATGATGATGATGGCATTTGTTAAGCGCTTACTATGTGCAAAGCACTGTTCTAAGCGCTGGGGGAGGTTACAAGGTGATCAAGTTGTCCCCTGGGGGGGCTCACAGTTTTTTAATCCCCATTTCACAGATGAGGGAACTGAGGCCCAGAGAAGTGAAGTGACTTGCCCAAAGTCACCCAGCTGACAACTGGCAGGGCAGGGATTCGAACCCGTGACCTCGGACTCCAAAGCCCGGGCTCTTTCCACTGAGCCACACTGCTTCTCCACAAATGGGGGTTAGGGACTGTGGTGAGACTTTCAAGAGAGGCAGGGGAATAAAGTCATTAGTTCTAAATCCTTGTAAACTTCCTCTAGACTATAAATTCCTTCTGGGCAGGGAACAGGATTGCTAACTGTTATATCCAGCGCTTAGAACAGTGCTTTGCACATAGTACGCGCTTAACAAATACCATTATTATTTTATTGTTATTATATTGTACTCTCCCATGCTTTTGGTTCAGTGCTCTGCAAACAGTAAGTGCTCAATAAATACCATTGATTGATTGATTAAAAGAGCATTTTAGTCACAGCTGCCCCAAGATGTGCTACCTTTTATGAAAAAATAGCATTTTCTGTTTTGAGGATGGGAGCTCCTTTTTCAAATGATTTTCAGTGAACATAAGCTCTTACTTTCTTTTAGCACCCTTAAGATATATATTTTTATGGGCAATATTTACAAAATTGGCCATCTGCTTTGAACAGCAGCTTGTGCGGTTTATATACAGTAGGACAGTGAGTGTCTTCACTGCTTCCTTCCTATCCATCCCTCTGGCCTTTCCTCTCGTGCAGCTTTCTCAGAAAGAAAAAAAGATTACTGACAGTTGAATAAAACATGTGAGTTTCAGTCCCAAGATGCAGAACATCATAAATCTCCTTAATCTCTTGAGTCTCACTAAGAAAAGTGAATTAAAGTCAGGAGAGCCTTCAGTGATTTTTTTTTTTAGTATAGTGACTGATCATTTTGAAAACATTTTTTCTCATGGAGCTTTTTGCCCTGAAATCTTGTTTTGAAAATTCATGGCAGTATAGAGAAGCAGTGTGGTTTAGTGGAAAGAGCACGGGCTTGGGAGTCAGAGGTCGTGGGTCCTAATCCCGGCTCCGCCACTTGTCAGCTGTGTGACTTTGGGTAAGTACTTAACTTCCCTGTGCCTCAGTTACCTCATCTGTAAAATGGGGATTAAGACTGTGAACCCCACGTGGGACAACCTGATCACCTTGTATCTACCCCAGCTCTTAGAACAGTGCTTGGCAACATAGGAAGTGCTTAACAAATGCCATATTTATTATTTGCAGTTAATGTCTCCATATAGATTTGAAATTAATTTGAATCTTGAATCAATCACTCAATGGGATTTATTGAGTGCTTACTATGTGCAGAGCACTGCAGTAAGTGCTTGGAAGAGTACAATGCAACAAAATTAGCAGACACGTCCTCTGCCCATAATGACCTTATAGTGTACATTTTGACCAAAAGCATGATTGGGCCACATTAAAGCAATATTGAAATTAATAGAGCTATCCAATTATTTTAGGGAAAGGGGTGGTAGAAAAACTTAATAAGGAATTAGATGCCTTGAGTTAGACAAAGTTTGGGAATTCTTATTCTACTGCAGCCAATCTGCCTTTCTCAACTTCCTGGTATACTAGCATTATACTAGCAGACAACATCCTGCTATTAGAAGATTGGTGGTGGGTGGGAACAGAAATAGCTTGGATAAATGAAATCCACAGAGTAACTGAAGCAGTCTGTTTCCTCACCAGACATTTATTCAAGTGCTTAGTACAGTGCTCTGTACACAGTATGTGCTCAGTAAATACAACTGAATGAATTTATCAGAGTTGCTAAGAAGAACTTTCCACTTGTTGGTGGAGGTGCTCAGAAGCAGTCTTAGGGCCAAAACTGGACACCCGGATGATGATCATTGTGGGCAGGGAACATGTTTACCAACTCTGTTATAGCGTACCTCCCAAGTGCTTAGTACAGTGCTCCACAAACAGAAAGCGCTTGGTAAATACCATTGACTGACTGGTTGAGAGTGAAATTCCTGTAAACTGCTTTCTGTGTGTCCTTGGAATCATCAATCGTATTTATTGAGCGCTTACTATGTGCAGAGCACTGTACTAAGCCCTCTTTGCTAGGTGTATTGATAAATTAATGGTGCCATTAATCTGCTTTTTCAGATGTACTGCAGGGTGCCAGGTGTGCCAGAATTTAATAAGGTAGGACCTGGAGCAAATTCATTGTCCCCTCGTGGAAAATGGGGTGATTGTAGCTGCTTCCCACTTGCCTTGTTCTCATCTGCAGAGTGTTGTGTAGCACCTTTGCTAAAGAGCTGGGAATTCTTTGGCGAATCAGCCTGATATGATTTTACATCACTGAAATCTCCATGCAGGGTGCTCCGCCGTAATGTAAAAATAAGAGAAGTTCTGACACATTCCCTCCTCAACAATAGCATAACGTTATGCTGCTCCCGACTGTGAGCCCGTTGTTGGGTAGGGACCGTCTCTATATGTTACCAACTTGTACTTCCCAAGCACTTAGTACAGTGCTCTGCACACAGTAAGCGCTCAATAAATACGATTGAATGAATGGATGAATAAACAAAATGCATTGTAACTGGATCTCGATTTCTTGCACAAAATGTTGTATTTGTGAATTCTTCCCTTCACTTCTCTGTGCCTCAGTTTTCTCACCTGTAAAACGGGGATTCACTCTGTCAAAGGTATTTATTCTATTTTTTTAATGACATTTGTTAAGCTCTTACTGTGTGTCAGGCACTGTACTAAGCACTGGGGTAGATACAAGCTAATTAGGTTGGACAGAGTCCGTTACCCACATGGGGCTCACAGTCTTAATCCCCATTTTCAGATGAGGTAACTGAGGCACAGAGATATTAAGTTCAGTCAGTCATAATTGAGTGCTTACTCTGTGCAGAGCACTGTACTAAGTGCTTGGGAGAGTGCAATAGAACAATAAACAGATTGAATAAACAGACACATTTTCTGCCAGTGTCAGGGAGGTTATTTCAATTTCTTCCTGCTCCAAGGAAACAGCCCCTTTCATCTTTCATTATAAACACCAAGTATTTTTAAATGTTATGAAAACAAAATCTAATAAAGGGAGCCAATCAAATTATTAGATTGTCTTGGCCTGGAAATTATTAATTTATTATTCACACTTGGTCAGTATCCTTCGGTTAGTTCCGCTGGGAAGGTTGCTAATTACTATTCAGTGAGTGTGCATAACATTGATGTTAGTTTTTATTTCAAATCTGAGATGTTACTGTGGGCGGTTGATTGGAGACCATTATGGGATGGACTGTGGTTGGTCAGCGGTCTCTCTGGCTGCTAAGGGCCAAAGAGAAGAAGAAGAAGAAGAAGAAGAAGAAGAAGAAGAATGGTCTGTTGAAAAGCACACAAAGAAAAGTCCTACTGATTCATTCGGTACTATCAACTTCCAAGACGGGGATCACTCCTACCATGCCAAGGTTCGTTCATTTTAAAAGCTTTGTCTGGTTTTAAGGAAAAATGATCTTATTCATGTCCTTGAATACAGAAAGAAGAGGTAAATGCCAAAACAGACATGGGTGAATGTCAGGAGATTTGTACTTCCTTTTAAATGTGACTAGGGCTTTAGTCTTCTGATCAGTGTTGCCTGAGCTTTATTTAAAATATATCCTAACTGAGGATTGTTTAGCATGTAATTTGAATGCTTTTCATTTAATATTGCTCCACATATAAATTCTTCCAGCCTTTGCTCCTTAATTCACAAATAGTATTTGAACACGTACCATGTGCAGAGTACTGTACTAAGTGCTTGGGAGAGTACAATGAAATGGAGCTGCTAGGAACCTCCTTGGCCACAGGGAGCTTACAGTCTACAGGGGAAGATAGAAATTAAAATAAGTTAGAGAGGGGGTTAGTGTGTAATTGCAGTAAGTGTTGTTCCTCATGGCAGCATTAGTGGAAAACTTTGAGGTGGTTGGGCAAACCTGGAGCATGCCTTGTAGCCAGAGGAGCAATGACTTAGAATTAGCAGAGATATGTATGTTTTTCTTTTTGGCACTAAATAGAATATTAAATGTCAAATGGTCAAGGACAGGCACATCAACTCGATTTTGTTACATTATCAATAGTCTAATCATCGATCAAACCAATCCTTTCCTCTCAAGCAGAGGGGCACAAAGCGGAAGAGGCATCTCTGAGTGGAGCTCCATCTACTTAAATCCAAGAGGAATCGCTGAATGGTTCCAACTCCTCCTCCATTCCACGGCCCTCTCAGTTGTGATGAGTTGGATCTGGTCAACCATTTGGAGACCTATGTTGGCCTAGATTTCTTTTGATGATGAAGGTTATAAGTGTCCAATTTCCAAATTTTGGAAATTAGTCAATTAGAATTTATCTACTTTCAATTTTTAAATGTTAATGAGATGATTTGTCATCCCGTTCCCCATGTACATTCTCCCAGTAATAGAGACAGTCAGGTTTTGAAGCCGTTTCTGAAGACGGCCTTGACTAGTAGGTATTTAATATATTTATGTTGCATACCTGCTTCTAGTATATTAGAACCTCATATGACACAAAACTGGATCAGCTATCCCATCTGATGTTGAAAGAATGGAAAATGGAGCTGCCAAAACTAGTCATTTCTGTTCACGGAGGCAACCAGAACTTTAAAATGTCCTCTAAGTTCAAAAAGATTTTCAGCAATGGTTTGCTCAAAGCTGCGGAGACCACAGGAGCGTGGATAATAACGGAAGGCATCAATACAGGTATGACACATTCTTTTCTATTGTTCTCTCCCTTTTTCTTTCTTACTCTTATTTTCCTCCATTTTGCCAGTGGGAGGTGGGAGTTAAAGATTAACCTTTAAAAGCTGTGTACCATTTCTGTACTCTGCAGCCATCCTGGAAAAATGGGCAATCTTTTAGAGGTTGGGTTATAAACAAGATGAAAAACTAAGGGAATGGAAAACAAATCAGTGGTGTGAAATATTTGCCCTAGAGTGGATCATCAACTGATCAATCAGTCAGTGGCGTTCATTGAGTGCTTACTGTATATAGAGCACTGCAGTAAGCTTTCGGGAGACTACATTAAAATAAACGTGGTAGGTGTGCTCCCTGCCCACACGGACCTTACAGTCTAGACTCTTACTTTTTGTTTTTCTTCATTTTGCTGCAGAGATTTTTGTTTCATAGCCTTTCCTGAAGCCGAGCTTAGTGCAGAGTTCTAAGTCCAAGTTCTAAGTTAAAAGGGATACTATAACTCTAACTTGTGAGTAGTTGGAATTGCATAGAGGTTCCTTTTTAAGTACCTTTGATCTGCATGAACCAGAAATGTTAAGACCTTGGCAGTGAGTCACTATTTCTGGGCTCCAGGACAGCCTGTTCAGTGCAGTCCATACTTATGATTACAGGAGTCCAATCCCTCAATAATTCAGCCTTTATTTTTCTCACGCCTAGAATTAACATAAAGGAAGCTTCTTGGGGAAGGGTTTTTAATGTTACCCAAAGCTAGTTAGCTAGTTGATGTTTACTTTGTACGCCTACTTAATTGACCTCACTCCACAAACTCAGGGGGAAATAAAGAAGTATGTGAGAGCCAGGTAGCAGAGATTCCTGTTCAGCATTTAAACTGGTTATTGACAGGAGTGTCCAAGCACGTTGGGGATGCCTTGAAAACTTTCTCCTCTCCCTGCCTGAGGAAGATCTGGGCTGTTGGAATCCCTCCCTGGGGTGTCATTGAGAACCAGAGAGATCTTGTTGGAAAGGATGTGAGTAAAGGAATTTTTCTTCTAAGAACCTGTGTGTCCTAAGTGCTGGTTAAATGAGTGACTGCCCTTTGCTCGAAAGGGAGTCTTTGCCGTCTCGGGTTGAACACTTTTAATTTGAATTTGGTGTTGTGAAGAGAAATGTTGCCTACCTTAACTTTTACAGTCAATAGTAATTTTATTGGAAACAGAAGCAGCATTCTTCCTTAGCTCATTATGTAAAGTCTGTTTTTTTCAGAGTAATCCTTTAAGTGTTGAATATTCCCTTTAAGTGTTTAATCTTGTATAAAGGGAAAATACAATTTGTAAGCGAAGTACAAAAGCAGTTTGAAGGGAAGTCTGTGTGAAGTGCTTTATACTATGTGAACATTTCATTTTTTCCTTCAAAAAATAAACACACCGGTAAAGTAGTTTTAGGGAGAATTTGCTAGCTGTTTGGTGTGGAATAGATAAATTTTTTGAAGAGCAGAATATTACAGAATGTCTTCTAAATCTGTTTTTAATCTGGAGATGTCAGTATGGTCAAGGAATAAGCATTCTGTGATTCCATTTTGTAGTGTGCTTATCGTGTATAACATCACTTTCTCACACCAAACAGTGAGCCTTAAGCCTAGTGTAGAAAAACCCGTCTTCAGGGCAGTATTCCTTATGTGGTCCATCTGAGTCCTTTAAAGTAGTGTCTTTATAAATTAGGCATGATGACCTCCAATATTGTTATCTGCCAAGCTTTGTTCACTTTTGTTCCCAGGTTGTTTGTCTGTACCAGACCCTAGGCAATCCCCTCAGCAAGCTCACCACGCTTAACAGCATGCATTCACATTTCATCCTGTCAGACGATGGGACAGTGGGCAAATATGGAAATGAAATGAAGCTCAGGAGGAACCTGGAAAGATATCTATCCTTGCAAAAAATACACACCCGTAAGTACTGTGCTATCTCGGTTCCTGTTGTTCAACATTCATTCATTCATTCAGTCGTATTTATTGAATGCTTACTGTGTGCAGAGCACTGTTCTAAGCTCTTGGGAGAGTACAGTGTGGCTCAGCGGAAAGAGCACGGGCTTTGGAGTCAGAGGTCATGGGTTCAAATCCCGGCTCTGCCAATTGTCAGCTGTGTGACTTTGGGCAAGTCACTTAACTTCTCTGTAAAATGGGGCTTAAAACTGTGAGCCCCCCGTGGGACAACCTGATCACCTTGGAACCTCCCAGGCGCTTAGAACAGTGCTTTGCACATAGTAAGCGCTTAACAGATACCATCATTATTATTATTATTATTGTTAGGGAGAGATGGGTGTTTCAACTTTGGAAGTTTGGTCACTTCTGCCCTAGGTGACTCCTTCCTGGCTCTGAGCTGAGAGCGGGTCTTGAGGTTGGGGCAGGCTGTGAGCATCTGAAGCTGGTTCAGAAGCAGGTAAGATACACCGGAGCAGAAGTGGCTGGCTGCCCAGATTCAGGCTGTATTCAATTGCTTGGTTGGCCAGATGCGGTTTACGGGCTCTCTTTTGTATAGCCCTGAACAAAACTGAGCAAATTTTGAAGAAAGACAACAGCAGTCTTTGCAACTATTCTCTTTTTAACACACCACTCTCAGCTGTGGTATCCTCTTCAGGAAATCAACATAATGGCCAAATTGCATGTGAATAAGCCTTGGATTTTTTTTTTAAGGCCTATTGTGATTGAGAAGGGAGAGAGAGGCAGGTGGTTCAGGTTCCTGGTTTGGCCTGGAGAATGTTGCTGCAGGGCAAAGAGGAATTTAGTGCCTACTTTTGCTTCATGGATTAAAGTTAAATCCTGTACAGATCATGAAACACTCTAGTCCCTGGGGATCTGTGAGCTTGTCAGGTGCCTGCAATTTCCAGCTGGCTGTTGGAAATTTGGGCAAATTCAAACTGGAAAACTCACTACTCAAGAGTCCCCGTTCGATCATAAAACACCACTAGATGGTACGTCTGCATAAAGAGATGGGATTGCTTTTGGGAATTTAAAGCATTTTGAGTCTTAACTTGAAGGTAAACCTTAGAGCATTCTGTTTAATTACAGAGAGAGAAAGAAGGGCAGTGTACAGTAATAATGATGGTATTTGTTAAGCGCTTACTCTGCCAGACACTGTACTAAGTACTGGATCTGAGGAGACTAAAATTGTGGTCCCAAGCGGTCTTTAGTTTTTATAAACCAAACCAAGTTATTCTGTAGACTCCTAAAATGGATGAATTCCCTAATTTGCTAATTATTTAAAAGACCAAGAAATTCTATTGTGTTCACATTTTGCAAGAATGTGGCAAAATGTCATTTACTCCTTGAAAATAAAATGTAATATTTTTTAAAAAATTAGATTTCCATTCCCTACTTTCTTCCAGGATACTAAGAATCATTCCTGGCTACTTTGTATTATGGGAAAAAATAGTAAAAAAAACAAATCACTGTCCTCAAGTCTCAATCAATCAGTGGCATTTATTGAGTGCTTACTGTGGGCAGAGGACTGTACTGTACAGAGAAGCAGCATGGCTCAGTGGAAAGAGAATGGGCTTTGGAGTCGGAGGTCATGGGTTCAAGTCCCGGCTCCGCCAATTGTCAGCTGTGTCACTTCGGGCAAGTCACTTAACTTCTCTGTGCCTCAGTTCCCTCATCTGTAAAATGGGGATTGACTGTGAGCCCCACGTGGGACAACCTGATCACCTTGTATCCCCCAGCGCTTAGAACAGTGCTTTGCACATAGTAAGCGCTTAACAAGTACCATTATTTATTTTTATGTATTTTTACTAAGCACTTGGGAGAGTACAGTACAATAGAGTTGGTAGACACCATCCCTGCCTCCTGTCTCTGCCCACTCTAGTCCAAACTTTGCTCTGATGCCTGGATCATTTTTCTCCTAAACTGTTCAGTCTGTTTCCCCACTCCTCAAGAACCTCCAGTGGTTGCCTACCCATCTCCGCATCAAACAGAAACTCCTTATCATTGGCTTTAAAGCACTCAATCACCTTACCCCTTCCTACCTTATCTCCCTGATTTCTTACTACAACCCAGCCCACACATTTTGCTCCTGTAATTTAGCCAACCTCCTCACTCTACCTCGATCTCTCTTCACTCGCCGCTGCTGACCTCTCGCCCACGTCCTGCCTCTGGCCTGGAACACCTCCCTCTTCATATCTGACAGATGTTCACTCTCCCCACCTTTAAAACCTTTTTGAAAGCACATCATCTCCAAGAGGCCTTCCGAGTCCTCGTTTCCTCTTCTCCCACTCCCCTTCTGTGTCACCCTTGCACTTGGATTTGCACCCTTTATGCACCCCTGCCTCTTCTCCACAGCACTTATGTATGTATCCGTAATGTATTTATTTATATTAATGTCTGTCTCCCCCTCTAGACCTTAAACTCCTTGTGGGCGGGGAATGCTTCTACCAATTCTGCTATATTGTGCTCTCCCAAGCACTTAGTATAGTGCCCTGCACACAGTTAAGTGCTCAATAAATATTGATTAAGTAATTAAATATACTGGAACTGTCTGAAATGTGGCCAAAGGAACTGACTTTTTAAACTGTCTGAAAAATATCTGCTGAAACCTCTGTAAAGTCGATTGAGTAGATTTCAAATCCTTTTCATTATTCTATAATCTAATGAGTCTCATGAATGAACAGTGATCTTTATTAGCTATACTATAAAATTTTCATTTTGGAAATTAATTCTGTATTGCACTAATCCTGATCGCGTGATTACATCAAGTGATCCACACGAGTGCACCACAACATTCTAGGTAAATACTTCAAGACTTGTTCCTTCTGAGGCTGATATTCATATATAAATGTTATTAAGAAAGTTGTTGCTAAAAAACAAATACATTTTAATTGTTAGAATATTTTAGTTATTTCTGGTATGTACAGCATTAAGTATTTTCTGACAAGAGTAACAGTACAAACATCCAAGTTGACAAATTACAATTTTTGCTGTGGTGCTAAACTAAGTGTGTTGATCTAGTTTTCCTGGTGGTCCTCTCACAAACATTAAAAAGTATTTGCTGTCTGGGAGACAGTAGGAGCTTGGCTTTTTGGAGAGACGGAGACTTTATCAGTGATGATCATATTTAAGTGATCCTGACCACATTCTTCTGGTTTGTTTGGCAACTATATTTCAACGTGGAAATGGCTAACATCTTAGACCAACAATTATACTGACACAACATGTAAAGGAGCTTTCTTTGATAATTGAATATTGTATTTTATTTGAAGTACATTTCATCTAATTACACTAATTTAAAATGAATACTCAAAGCTATGTTTGCTTTATGAGGCTGGCTTAGGGTACACATAAAATTTAAGGCATGAATTAATTCAGAACATCCTAGATTTGAAAAACAGTAGCGATATTAAGTGTTTGCATAAATAGTAAAGCTAATATAACCAATAGGGTTATAATGACACTATGCTTTAAGGAAATGTGTAGACACCCCACGAAACATATTTTCATATTATGGATGAATGACTGGCTAGATCTCATGCAAATCATGAATGGCCTTTGTGCCTGGAACCTAAAATAAAAAGAAATAAGGCAGCAGGCCCAAAATACATTTATTATTCTCTGCCTTTTTCTATTCTTTTTGTGTTTGTTTTTATAATAGTGTGTGTTTCTGGGAGAACGTTTAGACTATTTGCTGCAGGCAGATACTTTTATTTTTCTGGCCTCTAACGAAATTGGGAGCAGTAAGAGGAGGTAGGAACGGGCAGGAGGGGGTTGCAGGTTATATTAGTAAAATGTGTGTGAGGCAAAAACACAATGTTGCACACCAAATTTCTGAAGGCTAACCATTTTAGAAAGTTACTTGCAAGGCAGCTGGCTTCCTTTTTGAAATGAAAAGGTTCCTTTTTTATTTGAATGGCAAATTAGCACCCGTTCAGTACATACTGAGGAAAATTGGTTATCGAGAAAAATGGCATTCCTCGGAAACTTTTCTTCATGGTTGTCCTACGGGTCCCAGTTGACAGACCACTGCTTGTGATAGACAGGTTCACGATTTGAGGCTGAGACTGCTGTCATTGGTAATGGCTTGGTTGTGTGTAATCTGAAACAGGCATGGGCCAAGGTGTGCCAGTGGTGGGCCTCGTGGTGGAAGGAGGCCCTAACGTGATCCTCATGGTGTGGGAGTATGTGAGGGACCAATCCCCTGTTCCTGTGGTGGTGTGTGAGGGCACGGGCAGAGCTGCAGATCTTTTGGCATTCACCCACAAGCACACAGCCGATGAAGGGTGAGTTTGACAACAGCTCCGCGGGGAGCTTATTGTGTTGATCGAGAGGAATCCAGGCCGTAGAGATGTGCAGGAGGCACATTTGTGTGGATGAAACATCCTTGAAATTAAGAGGGGCAGACTGCAGGCACTGGTTTCCACCTTGGGGCTAACATGTGCCCTGATCCATTCAAAAATGGACCCCCTCTCCTCCCAAAGCCTGGCAGAAACAGTTATGTCTCAGTGTGACAACCATAGGCCCTATTGTCACCAGCTGAAGATAGTACTCCGCTTAGAAAAGAGCCGCTTTACTCAGGAGACATCTTCCTGGCCCATTCCACTTTATTGTTTTTAATTGAGGCAGCAGTCACTGAATCTCTTGAGGTATATTCTTCTAATTTCAAAAACGGAACCTTTGGGTTATTCTTGAAATTGGACTCCACATAAATGAAGACCAGGACCAAACCAACTCCAACACCTCTCCTCAGCTGTTCTTGGTTGACTTCATCTTAAGATTGCCTGGCCCTCAAGGGCTGATTGTGCCTTTCACTTCTCTTCTGTTCCCGAGGAGCCTAGTACAGTGCTCTGTAGGCCCTCGGTAGGGGCTGTTGGTAACGATGACGATGATGTTTGCAGTCTGCACGTTTTCCTTCCCAGCCACTCTTTCTGGCTGGAAGCTTTCCGAGTGTTCTCATTTCCTTTTCGTATCTGTTTTTTGTCCTTCTTTGGGCAAGGTCAAATCGTTTCCATATATTCTTTCCCCAGGCAACTACGCCCTCAGGTGAAGGAGGAGATCATTCATATGATTCAAAACACTTTCAATCTTAGTCCTAACCAGTCCAATCACCTATTTCAGGTTCTAATGGAGTGTATGGAACACCGAGAATCTGTGAGTACGATGGACTTGGAAATCTGCATTTTTCTAAACTAATTATGAGACTAACCGTTATAATTGTCATAAGTGTGTTATTGTTTTTATGTATTTTTTAAATTTGAATTTAGGGGTTTTTAATGGCAATTTTGAATCCCCTCACCCCAGATTAATAAGTCAACAACAATTTATTGTCGGGCCCACAGTGTACAGACCATCGTATGAGATATTTGGGAATACATAATAAAGAAGAGATTCTATCGCTCCTTTTAAAAGTATTACAGTCTAGCAGAAAAACAGACAGACATTTACTCATTAATGGTTTTGTGTGTGTGTGTGTGTCTGTGTGTGCAAGTCATGTTCTTAGAATACTAGCCCCAGAAAGTGAAGATGGGATCTTTCTAAAAGGAATTTCTCCATTTCCCAATATTGTGTTTTTGTAACTGACAGATCACTATTTTTGATGCTGATTCAGAGGAACATCAGGACCTTGATTTAGCAATCTTGACAGCCCTGCTGAAAGGTAGGTCCCTGACAAGGCTTCTAGCTATTTCCCAATAATATTCAAATCTTTGACCTGTACTTCTGTAGAAGGAAAAGACACAAATTCTGTTTGAGTGTGCCTTTCCTTTTTGCTAGGTACAAGTTTGTCCGCATCAGATCAACTAAGCTTGGCTCTGGCCTGGAACAGAGTGGACATTGCAAAGAAACATATTCTGGTTTATGGACAGCATTGGAAGGTACAATTTAGCTATTTTATTTTTGATCATGTGTGTTTTAGCTCTGTAATGATAATGGTATTTATTGAATGCTTACTGTGTGCCAAGCACTGTTCTGAATGCTGGGGTAGATACAAGATAACTAGGTTGGACACAGTCCCTGTCCCACATGGAGCTCACAGTGGGAGGGAGAGCAGGTTTACTCTATGTGTACAACTATCATTCTCTGTGTAGTGTGGGCAATGAAAGCCTTCATTAGGGGGTTCCTAAGGTTAGCTCTAATTAATATTGCTCATGTATTTCATTATTGATCTTATTTTAAAATCAAAGTTCCATTTGTTGACTTCTAAAACTCCCCCTTGGGACTCAGAAATTGTTACAATTCCTATAAGTCTAAAAGATAAGAAAATTGATTAATTCACTCATTCATTAGTACTGAGTTGCCTGGGCACAATCCCTGCCCCCAAAGAGCTTACAATTTAAATTGGAGACTACAGGCAGGCACCCATATGGAAGGAACAGGAGGAAAAGCGGATGTAACTGATGACAGCAAAAATGAGCAACAAATACATAATATGGGATAAATCAATCCATAGATGCGTAAGTACTAAGGATGGCATTTTGGATTATGTGGCCAGGGAAGTGGGGATTTCATTGGGAAACGTTTTGTGGTAAAATTACTTTTCAGGAGAACTTTGAAGGTGGGGAGACATATGGCCTGACAGAGTTATAGAAGGAGGTCATTCCATGAAGGGAGAAAGGCAAAAACAGTATGTCAGAGATGGGAGAGCTAAAAGTGAGACAAATATTAATTTTAGTCGATTGAGTCAAATACTTAAACCAGTCTCTGGGAAATGAGGGCAATGCAGGGCCAGGAGATTGGGCTCAAACTCTTAAGAAATATTAGAAGTTTTAAATAATAATCATAATAATGATGACATTTATTAAGCTCTTACTATGTACAAATCACTGTTCTAAGTGCTGGGAAGGTTACAAGGTGATCAGGTTGTCCCACGTGGGGCTCACAGTCTTCATCCTCATTTTACAGATGAGGTAACTGAGGCACAGAGAAGTTAAGTGACTTGCCTAAAGTCACACAGCTGACAAGTGGCTCACCATTATTGAATTTTGATCAATCCATAACATTTATTGAGCACCTATCAGCACTTGGGAAAGTACAAAAAAGTTAGAAGATATGAGATTTTGATTTACCGGATCTGTTTAACCTGATTACTTTTTGATATAAATCCATGTTTCATTGAGAAAGTGCGTGTGCAGTTCGTAAGGTAGGATTTTGGTGGTTTAAACCCTTGTGACTGTCATTTGGCTATCGCTGTCGGAAAGGGTAAATCTTATTCTCTTTCTTTCCCTTTCCCTCCGGAACCGCCCTCTGAAGGTTGGCTCCTTGGAGCAGTCCATGCTCGATGCTTTAGTGATGGATCGGGTGGACTTTGTGAAGCTCTTAATAGAGCACGGCGTCAACCTGCATCGCTTCCTCACCATTTCCCGTCTGGAAGAGCTCTATAACGTAGTAAGTATTATAATCGCCTTTCGAATGTACATTCGACCAATGGTATATATTGAGGTCTTACTGTGTGCAGAGCACTGTACTAAATCAGTTCTTAGTACATGCTTAGTACAATGCTTTGAGAGACTTCATGCCCAAATGACAAAATAAAGCAGAACCATCCTAAGATTGTGGGATTCTCTTCAGGAAGTTTTGAATCCCCCGTTTATCTCTCTGAAGGAAATTTATCCGTGACTTTTAAGAAATTACCAATGAAATGAAAGGCAGAAATGAATATGACTTTGAGACACTAGATTGATGTTTTTACAGTATCAGCAGTATTCTGTGCTATTGCTGTAATCAGAATATCCAGAAAGGCCTCAGAAAAAAATCAGTTTGATAATAATAAAGGAAAGACTCATTTGATAGTAAATAGAACTGCTGCATGTTCCTCCTATAGCTATTGTGGCTGTTATTGAAACATTTGAATCATCCTTGCTTTAAAAAAATGGAAAGCTAGTATAATTTGAAGTGACAGTCCTTTTTTTCTGGAAGTGGATGCAGTAAACAGGTTTCAGCTAAGCCTAGTCCAACCATACCACACTTGCTTCCACAATCCTCAGAGGTTTTCTTCCTTGTTCATACACACATGTTCCCTTTTCATGGGTTAATTTCAAGAGAAGTAATTGTTCTATTTTTTTCTCCTTCCTCACTACAGAAACAAGGACCGACCAATCTGCTTTTGCATCATCTCGTCCGAGACGTAAAACAGGTAAGCTGAAATGCACAGAGTGTAAATTATTTGAGAAGTCTGTACTGGATGCTCCAGATTATTAGTCAATTGCATTTTGGAATTTTTAGGGTTGGAAATTGCCTATTTCAATTTGTCGTGCCTTTAGTCTTAGATAGATAGATAGTCATAGATGCCTTTTCTCCAGGGATCTGAATGATTTGGAATGACAAAGGGGAAGAGGAGTGGTATTCTTTTAATGGCTAATTTAATTGTCTGAGGACAATTGACCCGTAAAAATAACTTAATTTCTCCATGTTTGTTCTTTTCCCTCGACCTAGAAGATTTAAAATAAAATGAATTCTATGTCTTCACTGGCACAAATAGATTAGGATGTGTACTTTATTTGGAGAGCCAGCCTTCACTGGCACAAATAGAGTGCCGGGGCTTGGAAATCAACCTCTCTCACTGTACATATGTATATATGTTTGTACATATTTATTACTCTATTTTACTTGTACATATTTATTCTATTTATTGTATTTTGTTAATATGTTTTGTTTTGTTGTCTGTCTCCCCCTTCTAAACTGTGAGCCCGCTGTTGGGTAGGGACTGTCTGTATGTGTTGCTAACTTGTACTTCCCAAGCGCTTAGTACAGTGGTCTGCACACAGTAAGCGCTCAATACATATGATTGAATGAATGAATGAATTAGGATGGGTACTTTATTTGGAGAGCCATAATGATAATAATATTTGTGATATTTGTTAAGTGCTTTCTGCATGCCAAGCGCTGTATTGAGCATTGCAATCAGATAAGTCACACATAGGGCTCACAGTTGAAGGGGAGGGAGAACACTTATTTAATCCCCATTTTTCAGATGAGGAAGCAGGCACAGAGAAGTTAAGTAACTTGGCCGAGGTCACACAGCAGGCAAGAGTCAGAGCCGGGATTAGAACCCATGTCCTCTGATTTCCAGGCCTGTGCTCTTTACTGTGCACACTAAATTTCTTTGCATAAAGTCTGTGTTTTTCCTTTGAAAAGAATTATCTTAACACAAGGTCAAGGGCTGTTGATTGAGAGCAGTTTTCTGGGCTTTCAAAAGAGTAGAACACACAGTGATCAATGAGGAAGAATTCATGGGAAACAGAGTTGGCTACTGGAATCTGGATTTTGCATATTTATCCTTTAGTACCATTATATCACAATGGTTTCCATGGATTACTTCCTTTAAAATCACTCAATCATTGTCATATAAAATACCTGAAAAATAGGTAAAATAGATTAAAATTATTAATGACCAGTGGGGTACAGGAATATAATGTTTTTTTCTGTACCAAGTGTTTGGTCATCGAGTTTTTTGTCTAAAACTGCTATCCAAATCTATTCCCTGTCAGAAGCAGTATTGGCCTTTTTCATCTCTTTATGTTTACTAAAGAAAGCTAAATGGTACCTTGATAGGGAAAAACATTAATTCCAAATAATTGCATTTCTGCCCCATTCTATTCAGTCTGTTCCAAATGCTCTGTTGAAACCTGTTAGTCAAATCGTTTGCTAATAATGCTAATAGAGAATTTTTTTTTAATGTTCTTACTGTTCTTTCCACCTCACTGATTCTGTGCTCTCCTTTTCTTTCTTTCATTGTGTCTTCTCCCTTTTGTTGCCAACACCTCAGTGTCAAGTGATACTGCAGAATGGAGATACCCTTATATTCCTTTGTAATTATAAGGATTTAGGAAGTTATTCAAGTAACTTTATTATAAAGGGGATTTTCTTTCTCAATGTGAAAATCTATATAACCTGTCTTCAGGCTGTGGTTTTTAGCAGTTTTTAGTTCATATATATCTCATTTCAGAGACGCAGCATGGCATAGTGGATAGAGCACGGGCCTGGGAATCAGAAGGCATGGGTTCTAATCCCAGCTCTGCCACTTGTCTGCTGTGTGACCTTGGGCAAGTCACTCACTTCTCTGGGCCTCAGTTACTTCATCTGTAAAATGGGGATTGAGGCTGTGAGCCCCATGTGGGACAGGAATCGTGTCCATCCCGATTTGTTTTTATCTTCCCCAGCACTTAGTACAGTGCCTGGCACATAGTAAGCACTTAACAAATACCATAATAATAATAATAATTATCTGGTTAGAGTGTATGTGTGTGAGAGAGGAGACAGAAAAAGGAGGAGAGATAATTATGCTGAAATGTTGTAAACATTTTTGTTTCAGAGTACCCTTCCCTTGGATTATAAAATATCCCTAATTGATATTGGACTGGTAATAGAATACCTGATTGGTGGAGCCTATCGAAGTAGCTATACAAGAAAGCATTTCAGAGTTCTATATAATAGTCTCTTCAGAAAACATAAGGTAATGGCAATGAATGGATCTGGGTATCATCAAGGGTAATCAGAAATAATTCAAAGAAAATGTCTTAGACAAGTTTGATTTTACTAACCAACTTGTAGAATGAAGAAAACAGGCATCGAAATGGGAAATGAGAGGGGGGAAAGGGACAATAATATAATTTGTCACTCACAGGGAATGATTTTTCTATTATATGCTCAAGGTCAATCAATCAATGATATTTATC
Organism: Tachyglossus aculeatus; assembly: GCF_015852505.1. Taxonomy (NCBI): domain Eukaryota; kingdom Metazoa; phylum Chordata; class Mammalia; order Monotremata; family Tachyglossidae; genus Tachyglossus; species Tachyglossus aculeatus. The sequence goes on from NC_052098.1 coordinate 9,389,271, forward strand.
TAGCACTTTCTGTGTGTAGAGCACTGTACTAAATGCTTGGAAAGTACAATGCAACAGGGGTGGTAGATATGATCCCTGCCCACAAGGAGCTTACAGTCTACATAGGGGGGCAGACATTAAAATAGATTAGGTATAAAGGAAATAGTAGAGTATAAGAATAATTATGGAAGTATTGTGGGGATGGGGTGAGTATCAAAGTATTTAAGGGGTACACAGCCAAGTGCATAGTTGGCACAGAGAGGAGAACGGATGGAGTAATAGAGGGCTTAGTCTGGGAAGGGTTCTTGGAGGAGATGTGATTTTGGGAGGGTTTTGAAGGTGAGGAGACTGGTGAACTGTTGTATATGAAAGGGGAGGGGGTCCCAGGCCCAAGGGAGAAGGTGGGCACGGGTTCGGTGGCAGGGTACACTAGCTTGGGGGTACAGTGAATAGGTTGGTTTTACAGGAGCCGAATGTGTGGGCTGGGCTGTAGTGGGAGATAAGCAAGGTTAGGTAGGAGGGAGAGAGCTGACTGAGTGCCTTAAAACTGATAGAGGGCCAGATTTAGGGGTACGATAAAGGTCGTTCATTTTGAAAAATATAGGCAAGTTACCAGGAGCAATGGTCAAAGATAGGGACAGCCGTAGCCATTTTGGGGGAAGTCATCCATGAAGAACTATTGATGACTTGGGGATGGAGCCTAAGGAAGTCCTACTACACTAATAATTGTAGTATTTGTTAAGCGCTTACTATGTGCCAAGCACTATACTAAGCACTGGGGGTAGATGCAGGATAATCAGCTCCCATATGGGGCTCATAGTCTAAGTAGAAGGGAGAACAGGCATGGAATCCCACTTTGCAGATGAGCGAACTGGGACATGGAGAAGTTAAATGACTTATTCTGTATATATGTATATATGTTTGTACATATTTATTACTCTATTTATTTAACTTGTACATATCTATTCTATTTATTTTATTTTGTTAGTATGTTTGGTTTTGTTCTCTGTCTCGCCCTTCTAGACTGTGAGCCCACTGTTGGGTAGGGACTGTCTCTATATGTTGCCAACTTGTACTTCCCAAGCGCTTAGTACAGTGCTCTGCACACAGTAAGCGCTCAATAAATACAATTGGTTGATTGATTGATTGACCCTACTGCACTTCCACAACAGTTGCTCTGCAAGTGTAGTTCTTTTAAGACGGTTTTAGAAGCTGGGGAATAAAGCCTGTGGAATTCTTAAGCCAACCAAGCAGCTTCCAAACCACGTATGCAAGAGTGGGGACTGTAATGTCACATAAAAAGCCTTTAGTCCTTTTTATCCCAGCAGCCGCCTGATTGTGTCTCCCTTTTAAAAATACACTCCACTCGTATTCCTTCCTCTCCTGCCTCTAGTTGGGCATAGCTAGAATCCCTCATTCCTCCTCCTCATGTCCACCGGCAAAGACACTCCCCTGTTACCCTGTCCCTTCCTCAGGGAATCATGGTCTCTCTGTCGTGTTCCTGTCTTAAGGTCTCATCATTTCTCTCCTTTTATCAGTAGTTCTGTGGTAAACTGTAATCTCTTAGTGGTGTCATCTCTTCAGTGGTCATTTTGGATAGCCCAGTCTATCAATCCACCAATGGTATTTATTGAGTACTTTCTGTGTGCAGAGAACATATTGGGAGACTACAATAGAATTGGTAGACACCCCCCTGCCTTCAAGGAGTTGCCAATTAAATAGAGGATTTTGCAGTCTAGTTGAGGATCTTACCACACCCAGAAACAGGAGAAGATATTCTGAAATTAGTGGAACAAGACCAAGCCAGCTCCCATCCAAGAACAATAGGGACAGGAAGTCACTTATTTGCCCAACATGTCTTAGGCATAATGTGCCTAAGGTATCAATTAACTATTCATTGGCTCCAATGGGAACAGAACTTCTCAGAGGAGAGGAAAGTCCAGAAATGGGATGGTCCTGCATTCTTGGTTCCCTTATCCAACCCTGCTCTTTTTCAGTCAGTCAATCAATCAATCAGTCAACCAAGCTTACCATCAGAACTGGCCTTTTGCCTGAGCAACAAAGGCCTTAGGTTAGGGAAGTAAATTTTAACAGAACATTTTATGGCTACTGCATCCTTCCACCTTACATTGCTGCTGCTTTGGACTGTCTGCCACTTTGGATTGTATTTTCAGTAGATTTGAGAGCTGGAAGAAAAGGTTGGCAGGGCAATAAGAGTGAGTGGGGTATAAATTTGGGTAGGGGTTGTTGGGCTGGGTACAGCCACAACCTAACTCCCTGCTCTCAACAACTCCTCACTGTCATACCTTGCCAGTTTTAGATGACAAAAAACTTGCACACAGTTCTCCAAAAAATGAATAAGAAAAGTTAAAGATAATTGATTTTGCTTTTCACAAATGTTTGGTTTTATATTCCTTCAGAATTTTTTTTTAATTTGGTCATTAAAAAAGGAGTACATTGGACATCTAATTCTACTGCCCAAAGGCTCTCAAAGCTAAAATCCAACAGTTATACATGCTTGGAGGAATAGCAGTGCCATTCTACCTTAACCTTGAAGCTGCCCATTTAGGAGGAATTTTCTTTATCAGGCCTGTGAATCTTTATTGCATATTTTAAATTTGTTTCAGGCGTGGAACTTCCATTGATGTTAATGGGAATTCCATTTATAGAATGGGTGTAGACTGTGAAACAGGGAATGAGGAAAGAGAATATTTCTGTTAGATGCTAAAATATTATGTGTTTACAAAGAAGGAGATAAGGGACTGTTCTCTTCATGGAAATTTAATTATAATCCTTGGGATATCAAGGATCCATTGGTAAATGATTTTACAGCATTTTTTTAGCAGGGTTGCTCAGTGTCCTCACCTTGTCTTAATATGTTTTTCTTTTCATTTTGGATTGAACGTTTTTGGAACTAGAGAGTGTCCAGCTTTACCCGCAACTTTTCTCATCCTTCCCTTCATCTTAACATCCATTCAGGAAGCAGGAATGGATCTGCTGAAAGTACCTTGCACTCCCAGTTCATCAGAACAGCCCAGCCATATAAATCCAAGGTATTGTCATTTGGCTACACAACAAGGGAAATAATAAATTGAAATTATCTTTGTAGTCTGGAATAGTGGTCAACAGGAGGCTTGTAGGATCCAGAGTAAGCAGGGTATGGAGAAGTATAGAGGGTATTCAGGAGTATCAAAGATTGAAAAAGCACAGTAGAGGTATTTTCTAGGAGCAAATGTAGTCCTTAAAATATAACTGTTCAGTAAATAACCCCTTATTGGTAGAAATTGGGCGCTCCTTCCTGTGATTCCTTTATTGGTAAATGGATTTTGTTAATCAAAGTGACTTAAAGTGATTTCAATTCAGTAAAACTTCATTTGTTTGAAGAAATAGAAGCCTCTTCTGTGACCATCGCACCACTAATCCATACTTAACTAGAATTCCAAGTAATTTAGTTCAGCTCGAGTTCATATAGAAGACTTGTTTTTGAAAGAACAGCAACAAACCACTTTCTGAGAGACTCAGGAAAGTTGCAGATGTATAACTTCCAGCATCAAGCAACCTATCAATCAACATTGTCGATGTCTGTGCTGTAACTGCCTGAGCCAGGGTTTCATGACTAGTCAAATCTTGATTATTAAGAGACTCAATATCCAGTTTTTGGATCATCCATGTCTTCTACTTCTCTTATAATTTATATCTCCTTTTTGATCTTTCACCTATTCTTTAGTACCTCCACCTTGGAGAGGGAAAGCGAAAGAAGATGACAGTTAAGCCAGTTCATTTTGCTATTGTCAGCAACTCTGATAAAAGGGTTGGTAGTTAAAGGGGTTGCAGCTAATGTTTAACATCAGGTTTAGGGATTATTCTTGGATTTCATAATATCCCTGAACACCCTCACACCCCTCCAAGTGTAGACAATTGAGATTCAGCCCCAACATGGAGAATGGTCATCTTGCTCCAGGCTTCTCTTGTAGGCTGTTTTAGAAGATTGGTGTTGATCTAGGGCATAATTTATGTCCAGCTTTGCTCCTCTGTGCTGTACTTTTGCACTAAGTCCAGGAGCTGCTTGGTGTGCTTGACTCCATTAAGCTAAGGATCTTATGGCTTTAAGCTGTTAGAAACTCATTCATATTTTGCCTACCGACAGGAGAAGTTAGTATCCCTTCATAAGTCCAGGAAGAAGCTAAAGGAAGAACACAGCTTTCCAGAAGATCCAGAGTCTGCTGGCTTTATTTACCCTTATAATGACCTGCTGGTTTGGGCAGTGTTAATGAAAAGGCAGAAGATGGCCATGTTCTTCTGGCAGCATGGAGAAGAGGCCATGGTTAAGGCAGTGATTGCCTGCAAACTGTACCGGGCAATGGCACATGAAGCCAAGGAGAGCAACATGGTGGATGACGCCTCAGAAGAATTGAAAAATTACTCAAAGTAGGAGTTCTCTCTTCTCTTCATAATAAATCATCGGCAATCCTTTGAATGGTTAGACATGTTTCTCTGCCTCCACTTAAAAAATGAGAAACGAGAAAACTGTGGTCACATGCTGTATATTATGATGACTGCATTTCCTGTGGCAAAGGTCTTTAAGAAACTTTAAAGACTTCTTCCTAATCTTATCATGTATCACTGAGTGAAACCAGAGGCTGAACTCTCCAATTTCGGACCAGAGAATGATGATGTCGTGATGGATGGGGAAAGCGATGGAAATATTCTGTGCTTCCTGTTTGAGCATTCATTTTCTGGCTGCAGTGGTTAGGCAGCAGGAGAATAGACTGAGAGAAGCCAGAGTTAACCCAAGTTTATCAGCTTGTAAAAATGACTGTCTTTTTGAGATGGACAACAGTCACCGCCCCCAACCCCCTTTTTGCTTCCACAAATTCTAAGGGCTGTGGCTTGATAGAATCAGATAATTGTTGGGTTGAAGGGACATTGAGAGGCATCTAGTCCATTCCCCAGCCTTTGGGGAGGTTAATATTTAAACCATCCCGGAAGTTGAGAATCTGTTCTAATTTCAAAAACCTCTAGGGAAAGATTCTCCAGCCTCCCTCAGTCACCCATTCCTATTATAAGGAAGTTCTTTTAATCAATCAGTGGCATTTATTGAGTGTTTACTGTGTGCAGAACACTGTGCTAAGAGCTTGGGAAAATACAATACAATAGAGGTGGTAGATCCCTGCCCACAAGAATTTTACAGGGGGAGACAGGCATTAAAATAAATTAAAGATAGGGAAATTACAGTAGAGTTTAAGTCCTGTGGGGTTGGGGTGAGTGTCAGTGTGCTAAAGGGTTCCACAGCCAAGTGAAAAAGGCGATGCAGAGGGAGGGTGGCAAAGGGAAATGAGGGCTTACTCTGAGAAGGTCTCTTGGAGGAGATGTGACTTTAGGAGGGTTTTGAAGGTGGGGAGAGTGGAGAACAGGTGGATAGGTTTTTTCTGTATCTAATCTCGGTGTCTCATGCTGCTGCTAAAATCCATACCCTTTCTTTTTGTGTTCAGTGATGTTAGGGCATAACCAGTCACCAGCCTCATTCTATAATAACCCTTCATGGTCTTTGAGATCACTAACTTCCTCATTTTTGTCTTCTCCAGGCTTAACAATTCCAGTTCCTTTGGTCTTTTTGTATGTATTATTTTACAACATATAAATAATTTTTGTGACACTCTCTCTTTATCTCTCTCTCTTTCTCTCTTTCTCCCCTCTGATTTTTCCCTTATGAAATTGTAGGGAGTTTGGCCAGCTTGCTCTCGATGTGCTGGAGAAGGCATTCAAACAGAATGAGCAGATGGCCATGAAGCTGCTGACGTATGAACTGAAAAACTGGAGCAACTCTACCTGTTTGAAGCTGGCTGTGTCCGTGGGGCTTCGGCCTTTTGTTTCACATACTTGTACCCAGATGCTGTTGACGGACATGTGGATGGGACGCCTGAAAATGAGGAAAAACTCTTGGTTGAAGGTAAACTAACCTGAACCTTTCAAAGGAGTCGAAGCCTCTGGAAGGAAGTAGGCCTGGGTTCTAATCCCGGCTCCTCCACATACCTGCTCTATGACCTTGGGCAAGTCTCTGAACTTCTTGGTGCCTCAAAATGGGGCATTCAGGACCTGTTCTCCCTCCTACTTATACTCCGAGCCCCATATGGGACCTGATTATCTTGTATCTACCCCAACACGTAGTACAGTGCTTGGTACATAGTAAATACCTAAATACCACAATTAATATTATAAATTATTGTATGTAGCTGAAGCTGGAATGATGATAGTTATAACTTCAATAATCATCACTGATTTTGGTAGAGGGACTTTGCTAAATCAGCCTTGCAAATAAACAGAATTTAGCAACCCCAGACATTTTTTTAAACCAATCTGGCTGCCCTGTCCAAGAAACACAGGCAATGAAATCATTTAAAGCAGCATTATGTATTCCTCTGTCTTAAATTATTCACACTCTCCCCATCTTCAAAGCCTTATTAGAATCACATCTCCTCTGAGGGCTTCATCATCATCATCATCATCATCATCATCATCAACAGTATTTATTGAGCACTTTCTACGTGCGGAGCAAGTACTTTCCATGTACTAAGCATTTGAGAGAGTACAATATAGCAGAGTTGACAGACACGTTCCTTGCCCATAACGAGCTTACAGTCTAGAGGGGGAGACAGACATTAATATAAATAAATAATTGAAATATATAATTTAAAGGTACGTACATAAGTGCTGTGGGGTTGAGAGTAGGGCAAATATCAAATGCCCAAACGCCACAGATCCAAATGTATAGACGACACAAGGGAGAGGGAGCCAGGACAAAGAGAGTTTAATTGGGGAAGGCCTCTTAGAGGAGATGTGACCTTAACAATCGATCTATTAATAATAATAATAATAATAATATTGGTATTTGTTAAGCGCTTACTATATGCCAAGCACTGTTCTAAGCTCTGGGGTAGATACAAGGTCATCAGGTTGTCCCACCTGGGGCTCACAGTCTTAATCCCCATTTTACAGATGAGGGAACTGAGGCCCAGAGAAGTTAAGTGACTTGCCCAAAGTCACACAGCTGACAAGTGGCGGAGCCGGGATTAGAACCCATGACCTCTAACTCCCAACGGTCTGGCATATATGGAGGGGGAGGGAATTTCAGGCTAGGGGGAGAATGTGGGCAAAGGGTCAGTGGTGAGATCAATGAGATCGGGGCACAGCCAGTAAGCTGGCACTAGAGGAGCTTCCCTGCCTTCCCTGATTAAGCCCTCAACTCCTCTATTCCCTGTCCCTTCTGTTGCCTATGCATTTGGAGCACTTGATATTTACTCCTCCTCCATTAACATTTACATACATAGTCTGCAATTTGTTTTAGTGTCTGTCTCTCCCTCTACACTGTAAACTCTTTATGGTCAGGAAGCATGTCTACCAAATCTGTTGTATTGTATTCTCTCAAGTTTTTGGAAGAGTGCTCTGCAAACAGTAAGCTCTCAATATATCTGATTGATGGATTGATTGAATAATACTCTAAAATACCCTAAAGTTACCCATGTGGCTGTCTCCAAGATCCATCTCTTTGCTCTTCAGCCTCATTCCCCTGAGGCATTTTCACTGGTAATTTATCGTGTGATCAAGAACACTATCCTAGACCCTCATTGCATCCTTGAGGTTAGAAAACAGTTTTGTGAGTGGAATCCAATAAGCAGTGAGACAATGGGCATTAATGTTTGCCTATGACCAATGGAGTCATAGGGCTTGTGGCCTGGCAGTCAGAAGGACCTGGATTCTAATTCCGGCTCTGCCACTTGTCTGCTGTGTGGCCTTGGGCAAGTCACTCAACTTCTCTGTGTCTCAGTTACCTCATCTGTAAAATGGGATTGAGACTGTGAGCCCCATGTGGGACATCGATGGTGTCCAACCTGATTATCTTAGATCTACCCCAGTGGTTGGTACAGTGCCTGGAACATAGCGAGGACTTAAATACTATATATAAAAGAAAAGGCTCCTTGGAAGGCCATCTACTCTGCTTCAGTTCTTTTAAAAAGAACTACACTGTGTGTTTCAAAAACAAATCTTCTGAAAGGTACTAAATCAGTTTTAAAAGAGGAGCCACTTTTATCCTTTTTGGAGTAAGAAGAGTGATAAAGCAAAGATACAGATGGCTCTGAAGATTCTGTATCAACTTTTGATCCACAGTGGCCTTGTGCCTTAATCTGTTTCATTCATTCATTCAATCGTGTTTATTGAGCACTTGCTGTGTGCAGAACATTGTACTAAGTGCTTGGGAAGTACAAATCGGCAACATATAGAGACGGTCCCTACCCAACAATGGGCTCACGGTCTAAGTAGTAGGGAGATCAGTTATTGAATCCCCATTTACAGTTTGAGGAAACAGAAGCACAGAGAAGCAAAGTGACCTGCCCAAGGTCACACAGCAGGCAAGTGGTGGATCCGGATTAGAATCCAGATCCTTCTGACTCCCGAGCCCGGGCTTTTTTCACTTGTTCAGAGTGTGTGGACCCCATGTGGGTTCAAGGGGGGACAAGCAGGCATCTTTTCGAGGTCCATCGCAATGAATCATAACGGTAAGATTCTATGGGAAGAAAGTATCCATTTGTCCATTTCCCCCCAACATTGCTGTTCTAGAGGTGCCATGGCCAGCCTTAAATGAAGTGAAAACAATGTAAATTTCTAAAGGAAGGGTTAGCATCTCCCAAGGAAACCTCATTTGGGGAAGAAAATGACAATTTGGATAACAGCACTGTTGCGAAGTGATCTTTTAGACTCATGCCACATTTCATTAATCTGGGAATGACTTTTTTTTTAAACCAGCCTCAGAGATTTCATGTGTCAAATAAGGAGATTCCATTTTCTGTTGTGTTTTCTTTTAAGGTCATTATAAGTATTCTTATACCACCCACCATCTTGATGTTGGAGTTCAAAAGCAAGGCTGAGATGTCTCACATTCCCCAGCCACAGGACTTCCATCAGTTTACATGGTATTATGGTGAGCCAAGCCCCAGCAGCACTAAAGAAAGTCTCTCTCCTGTGAGTACGGTATGAGATTGCATTTACTCACAATCTGCTTACTTAATATGTCTGTCTTGGCTTCTTTGCATTGTTTTAAATACCTGTAGCATTTTCAGAACTTTGGGGGCAAGATTTCACTTTCAGGAATTTTTTAAAGCCTACATTATTTATAGAAGCATGTTACTTTGTCACATCAACTCTGTATTCTCCCCAACATTTCGTGAGGTGGCTCAACACCGCATCCTGTCATTTGAGTCCCTTTTTTAGCATCTTGCACATATCAATCAATCAGTATCATCATCATCATCAATCGTATTTATTGAGCGCTTACTGTGTGCAGAGCACTGTACTAAGCACTTGGGAAGTACAAATTGGCAACATAATAACTAACAATCAGTAGTATTTATTGAGCATTACTGTGTGCAGAGCACTGTCCCAAGCATTTGGGAGAATATAATACAACAGAGTTGGCAGACATGTTCCCTGCCCATAACAATCAATCAGTCGTATTTGTTGAGCAGGACACAGTATGAAGCACTTGGGAGAGTACAACACAACTATGAAACAGGCACATACCCCACTCACAACAAGCTTACAGTCTAGAGGGGGAAACAGACATTAGAAGCTGGGGGTGAATAAAGGGAGCAAGTCAGGGTGATGCAAAAAGGAAGTTGGAATAGAGGAAATGAGGGCTTAGTCAGGGAAGGCCTCTTGGAGGAGACGTGCCTTCAATAAGGCTTTGAAGGCGGGGAGAGGAATTATCTGTCGGATATGAAAAGGGATGGTGTTCCAAGCCAGAGGCAGGACGTGGGTGAGAGGCTGCAGCAAAGTAGATGAGGTCGAGATACAGTGAGTAGATTGTTATTATTAGAGGAGCGAAGTGTGCAGGCTGGGTTGTAGTAGGAAAGTAGCAAAGTAAGATAGTAGGGGGGCAAGGTGACTAAGTGCTTTAAAGCCAATGGTAAGTAAGTAGGATAGTGGTGCAGTCTGCAGTGATGGGAAAGTCAGGGCACATATGACAGACTCTAAATTGACAAGCCAGTTTACCCATGTGAATTGTTTCAATTTTCTTGTCTGTACCTATCCGATTTTAAAGAAAATGGATAGTGATTATAATAGTAATAATAATAATAATAATAATAATGGCATTTGTTAAGCGCTTACTATGTGCAGAGCACTGTTCTAAGCGCTGGGGGGGATACAAGGTGATCAAGTCGTCCCACATGGGGCTCACAGTCTTAATTCCCATTTTACAGATGAGGGAACTGAGGCTCAGAGAAGTTAAGTGACTTGCCCAAGGTCACACAGCAGACATGTGGCGGAGCCGGGATTCGAACCCATGACCTCTGACTCCAAAGCCCGTGCTCTTTCCAGTGAGCCACGCTGCTTCTCTTATGAAAATATGACTGCTGTCGTTCCTCATGTCAGTCAATCAATCATATTTATTGAGCGCTTACTGTGTGCAGAGCACTGTACTAAGTGCTTGGGAGAGTACAATATAACAATACAATAGACACATTTCCTGCCCACAGCAAGCTGAAATATGACATGGACTGTGTCCAACCTGGTGATCATCTATCTACCCCAGCACTTAGTACACTGCCTGGCACATAATAAGCACTTAACAATTATCATTAAAAATGTATGACTATATTATGCACTCACTGTGTGACTTGTTATTGCTATTTGGTGGGACTTGGTAATGGAATTGATTCTGGTGCTGTAATTCTCGCTGTCAGGATTTTAGATAAAACAGTGAACTCTGAATTATTTGTAATGCCTTGCCTAGCCATCTGTGGCCTGAATGCAAGTATAATGAAATAGGGAGAAGGGTTCATGGGGAAATCTGAGCATGTATAAATGAATTAAATTTATTACAAATGTATCCTCCTGTTGTTGAAGAAGCGTTATTTGCAGAGAGAAACCAAAATTGGAACAAAATGCCAAACTTTCTTCTCCACCACCCTTAAAAGATCCACCCATAAAGATTCATATTCTCTTATCGTCTTTATTGATGCTGGTTCCCTTCTTTAATTTCATCATTCTCATCAGCGATGGCCTGTGGCTGCAGTTGTAACTCTGGATTCTGAGCTGAAAATTCTGCTCCTTTAGCCACAGTACCCCACAGATATTTGGTTTTTGTGTTTATGTTGTCTTAGTGTTTTATTTCTTCTCTCTTTATGTGTCTGTCCCCAGTTCCCTTTCCCACTTTTTATTTTTAATAATAATTATGGTATTTGTTAAGCGCTTACTATGTGCCTAGCACTGTTCTAAGCTCTGGGGTAGTTACAAGGTAATCCCACGTGGGGCTCACACTTTTAATCCCCACTTTACAGATGAAGTAACTGAGGCACAAAGAAGTTAAATGACTTGCCTAAGGTCACACAGCAGACAAGTGGCGGAGGCAGGATTAGAACCCACATCCTCCGGCTCCCAAGCCCGTGCTCTGTCCACTAAGCCAAGATTGTGAGCCCCATGAGGGACAGAAACCACATCTAATTCCCAGCTGTGGATTCTTTCCCAACTCTTAGTACAGTGTGCTGCGCACACTAAGCACCTAATGCTATCACTACTACTATCACTTATTTCTGCCAGATTATACTATTGATTATACTGGTGATTAATTGAGTAATATTCAAGTGCAATTTAGATCCAGTAAAACATTGAAGAACTACTCAAGAAACAGGATAAAAAATGGAAAATTATTTCTATGAAGTTCATTACTTTGCTGACAAATTCCAAATGATGTTTGTCTCAGTTGTACTGTATAGTATTGAATTACCATCTCAGTAAATGAGTGACTTTCTAGTAGGTTTATTTTGACTGCACAAGCCCATACCTTCAGCCACAGTCATAGGCTAGATCCATAAAGAACAAAGTAAAATAGAAGGCTGGCCATTAGCTGGTAAAATAAGGCTTTTTTGGAAGTGGCGGTTGCCTTGCTTATTAGGTTAAAGAATAGACTTCATACATCTGTGGTTCTGTGTTTAATGTACTCTCTGGCTTTTTGTAGACCTGTGGAAAAACTATGTCAACTTTCTGGGGCTCAACTTTTTTCATCAGCACAACAGAGGTCTTAATACATACCACCTTCTCACTTCACAGGACTCGTGGTCAGGAATAGTATGATAAACATCCAGCAGCAATGTAAATAATTTATAGTAGCCCTAGAAAAGATTGGTTGAATAATCATTGGCAAATTGAGTCTCCTACTCAGTGATACCTTGTGCTTAGTAGGTCTAGTTACTTTTTTGTTTTTCATATTAAATTTCATGACTCTGTTTTCTCCTTTTTAAGATGAGATCATTAATGGGGAACAGATGCCCCAGTGGCTTTCTAGAACATCAAATTGTCTCCCTAGTCTTTCCCTGGATGGTTCCTATCCCCAATTATTCATTAGCTGAATAGTACATTCCAGGAGAGTGAAACAAGCATTTCTTTTGACAGAAGGGTTATGATATGGAAAAGGGACGCGAGAAGCCTGATGAAAGTCATGCCTTTGCTCCTAGTATTGGACCCCAAAGCCTTCCCGGGACCAGGAAAGTCTATGAATTCTACAACGCTCCACTCGTCAAGTTCTGGTTTTATACGGTCAGTCACTGCAATAGTAATCATAGTTTTTTGGTTTTGTTTTGCTTTTAAATGGTACTTGCTAAGCACTTCTAATGTACCAGGCACTGTACTAAGTGGTGGGGTAGATAATCAAGTTGGGCGCAGTCCATGTACCATTATTCAAACTCATTACTGCCTCAGTTCTTACTCTTCAAGCACAGAGAGAAATATGTTGTGAGAATCGCACTTGGGATATTTCCAGGTTTATAGCAAAATAAACTTGTTGGCGTTATCAGATGGTATTGTCTTCTGGAGAAACTACAAATGTGTAAGAACAGCTGAGTTTGAAAATATATATTGGTATTTCTGTGCATGAAAATAGGTGGTTAATTGCACAAGGGAAAAGGACAAAAAAATGCAAGTTAGAGTCAACATATCTTTCAGAGGCAGAAAATAAATGAAAGATAAATGACTTATAGAAAACCAAGTTCTTCGTTAGCACATATGGAACCAATAATAGGTGGAGGAAGTGCAGAGAAATTTCAACTTTTGGATCCCATAAAATCCAATTGCTACATTTTGCAATATAGGTTTTGGAAACAAGGAATACTGGCAGATGGAAGATGGTAACATTTAGTTTACAATTATGAAGTTTCTCAGAAACACCTTGGGAATGCTAGACAAGGTCAAATACAAAAATGAAATAGAGAATGTACTGATACAGCAAAAAGTGTTTTTGTCCACCAGGAGCTTACAGTCTAGAAGGTGAGACAGGCATTAAATTAAATTATGGATATGGACAAAAGTGCTCAGGGCTGAGGGTGAGGTGAATATCAAGTACTTAAAGGGTACAGATCCAAGTGCCTAGGCGACCTGGAAGGGAGAGGGAGTAGGAGAAATGAGGGCTTAGTTGGGGAAGGTGTCTTGGAGGAGATGTGATTTTAATAAGGCTTTGAAAGTTGGAAGAGGGGTTATCTGTCGTATATGAAGGTGAAGTGCATTTCAGGCTAGAGGGAAGATGTGGGCAAGGGGTCGGCAGGAAAGTAATTGAAATTAATATAATCATAATAATAGTAGTGTTGGTACTTGTTAAGTGCTTACTCTGTGCTAGGAACTGATACAGTGAGTAGGTTGGCATTGGAGCAGAGAATGAGGGCTGAGTCGTAGTAGGAAATTAGCAAGGTAAGGTAGGAGAGGGCTAGCTGATTGAGTGCTTTAAAGCCTGAGGTAAGGAATTTTGTTTGATGCGGAGGTGTATCGGCAACCACTGGAGGTTGAGGAGTTAGGAGATGTGAACTGAATTTATTTTTAGAAAAATGATCTGGGCAGCAGAGCGAAGTAAGGACTGGAATGGGGAGAGACTGGGAGAAGGAAGTTTAGCAAGGAGGTTGATGTAGTAGCAGTAGTCAAGGCAGGATAGGATAAGTGCTTGGATTAGTGTAGTATCACTACAGATACTTACAGATACAGATACTTATAGATACAGATACTTACAGATACAGATACTGCTTAGAGAAGCAGCGTGGCTCAGTGGAAAGAGCCCGGGCTTTGGAGTCAGAGGTCATGGGTTCAAATCTCGGCTCCCCACTTGTCAGCTGGGTGACTTTGGGCAAGTCACTTCACTTCTCTGGGCCTCAGTTACCTCATCTGTAAAATGGGGATTAAGACTGTGAGCCCCCCCGTGGGACAACCTGATCACTTTGTAATCTCCCCAGAGCTTAGAACAGTGCTTTGCACATAGTAAGCACTCAATAAATGCTATTATTATTATTATTATTATTATTATCAGTTTGGTTGGAGAGGAAAAGGCAAATTTTAGCAATGTTGTGAAGGTAGAACTGACAGAACCTGGTGACATTGAATATGTAGGGTTGAATGAGACAAGTAGAGGAAAATGGACCTGAAAGGTTTTACAGAGTAATCAAAATAAATAATTAAATGTACATTTGAATAAACATACACATGTAACTGTTGAGGATGGGTGTAAATAAGTCTGACTGATTGATTAATTGAGTGCTCTCTGTATCAAAGCCCTGAGCTAAATACTTGGGAGAACTGAGAAGCAAGGTGCCCTAGTGGAACAAGCACGGTAATGGGAGTCAGAGGACCTGAGTTCTAATCCTGATCTGCTACTTGGCTGCTGTGTCACCTTGGGCAAATCACTTGACTTCTCTGTGCCTCAGTTTCCTCATTTGTAAAATGAGGATTCAATACCTGCCCTCCCTCCTACACAGACTGCTCGCCCCATGTGGGACCTGATTATCCTGTATCTACCCCAACACTTAGTACAGTGTTTGGCACATTGTAAGTACTCACCAATTGCTACAACTATTACAGTAGAGTTGGTGGACATGGTCCTTGCCCACAAGGAGCTTACAATCTATTGGGGGGTGTGGGTGTTTGGCAGTACTGGGCAAGTCAGCATTTGATAGACTGCCCACGGTCAGGGTCAAGGCTGGGGCAGTTTTGAACCCTGGACCCAAGTGCTTCCTGGCCTCCATCTGTGTAGGCTGTAAGAGACTGGCATAAGAGCAGAACTCCTGGAGCAAAATGCTGGTTTGCTCAGGCCTGCCCAACTGCTAGTGGTTGCCCAGCATAAAAATACTATAATCATTATAAAGAGGACAAAAATATTGCAATTGCCATCTGTATTTTCCCCCACATGATGGGAATGGATAGGTCCTGAGAGTAGCCTTTTCCTGCTCTATAATTGTAAAAAGCACGATACTATTTTAAAATATATATATATATGTATATATATATATTAATTTTTATTTCAAGTGTTTTGAACTTGTAATTTGGAAAATACACTTTATTCTAACATTGCTTATTTTTGTTTAGCAAACAAATCCTTGCTTGGTTTCAAATGAGGCCAACATTAACATGGCCCCGCCTTTGTTTACTTGTCATCTGCTCACCAGATTGGTGAAGGAATGTGCCCAGCTCTGGAAATTCTTCAGTTGCTGATGCAGAACCAGAAGGATGAATACTGAACAATATACATTGTATACTTGCCTTGCCTGCTGTTTAGTTTTGCAGCAAGAAGGCTGGAGATTCTTACTTGTTTCATGCAAGCTAGATAGTAATCAGAGGGTCTTCCCAGCCCATATTTTGCTCTCCTGTTGAAGCATAACTGTGTTTTTCTGTTTGATTTTATCTTTAGTTTATTCCCCATTTCCACAGTCACCGTTACCTATGTAGCATGGAATGTATGTACATATACTCAGTTCTGCCATGGCACCAATTTTGATTGCTGTTACGGAATTAGGACGAGTTCTTTGACAGAGTGAGCCCACTTGTCTACAGCATGCTGTGGTTTTGTGCACCTGTGCTCGGTGTCGTATACAATTAAGTCCCACAATGTGAGTTTTCCTTAAGAATAATTGTAGTATTTGTTAAGTGCTTATTATGTGCCAAGCACTGTACTAAGTGCTGGGGTAACTACAAGATAATCAGGTTGGACACAGTTTGTGTCCCAAATGGGGCTCGCAGTCTAAGTTAGAGAGAGAACAAGTATTGAATTTCCATTTTATAGATGAGGAAACTGAGGCTCAGCGAAGGTAAGGTCCCACAACAGGCTGGAATTAGAATCCAGGTCCCCTGACTCCCAGGACTGTGCTCTTTCTACTAGGCTGCAATGTTTCTCTTAATGTGGAGTTTTGCAATAACACAGCCCCTGTGTTATAGGGGAACTAGATGAATATGCTCATATGCTTGTATGGTATGTGTGTGTATGCATATATCCTCTACAGATGGCATACTTGGCATTTCTCATGCTGTTCACTTTCACTGTCTTGGTGGAGATGCAGCCCTTGCCGACAGTACAAGAGTGGCTCGTGATCATCTACGTTTTCACCACTGCCATTGAGAAAGTCAGGGAGGTGAGTTCCTCCTTTTTACTCCTGCTCAATTTACTTAGGCAGAGAAGGTGAAGGTTATTTTTATTAAAGTCAGAAGCCCTAAATAGAAAGTAAAATCTCGGAATGGTATTGAAAGCAGTCGGGCTGACTGCTCGGTGAATTCAGTATGTGCTTGGGAGATTACTGCAGGATATTTCTGCTGCTGTTGCCCATAAGGGCTTTGGAACCATTGTCTTCTTTGGGGTTCTCAATGTAACTCGTCAGTCATAGTCTTTGGAAAAAGACTGCTTCTTTCACGTGCCACTGATTAGCTACTAATAGACTCCTATGTATGACTGCTAAGAGGTGTTACTTTAGATGGTATCTAGCAATACCAAACTTCTCTTCCATTTACTTCATATCAATTTCATCTGACAGGAATGGCCTCATTTGAGTAATGTTTAATGTGTTCATTTATAGCTTTTAAAAGGTTTCACAATACACCTTAGTCAAGTAAAGCAGAAAAATTCCTCTGGGCCACCTCAACCACTCAAGTAAAAAACCCAAAAAACAACAAAAAAAACCCAGTAAATGTTTTATTCCCTACAGTTTTCATTTTCAGCTTGTCTTTTTTTTTCAGAATTAGCATTAGTCACTTCTGCAAGATAACTTCACTCAGTTATTTTAGGCTCACACAAAACAACCTCTGTCGTTATGGAGGTTGGCGTTACGTTTCCTGGATGTAAAATCTCAGAGAGTTATGGCTATATTGACTACCACCAGCATTATTTGATAGTCTTATTTACTAAAAGCTGATAGTCTCTTAGGAATAGTAGGAATGACCTTTTTATTCAACACTTTAAGTGAGAGGAGCCTTGTTCTAAGCTCTGGAGAGAAATACAAGGAAAGAGATTAGTTCAGATATGGTGGGGATGGGAAGAGGAAAGACATGCAGGGATAGAATAACAGGAGGTTATCAACAGAGCCAATAAAAACAGCAAGAGAAGTAGAAGTACATTCTTGCGAGGAGGGAGTAGCCCTCAGGTTCCTCAAGGCCCAGCAGGGCCTTCCTTGATTCTTAGTCAACCTTTTCAGCTTCAGCCTGCGTTCTGTGCCTCTGAGGATGGGGCAGTGGTGGGCAGGGAGAGAGATGGCACTCCTGTTTGTCAGGGAGACCTCCATGAGCCCCGGAGCCCAACGATGAGGAAGATGCAGGCGGCTTCTACCCTCCCGCTGCCCCAAGCAGTTTATACACTGGTAGTTCTTTATTCCTTGGTAGCCTAGAGTCATCAGGAAACAAAGCCAGAAGCAGAGAGATCTTAATATAATGTTATGTTTGCAGTCTGGCGATAATAATAATAACAGCGGTTTTGTTAGGCTCTTACTATGTGCCAAGCACCTTTCTAAGCATTGGGGTAGATACAAGGCAGTCAGGTCAGACACAGTCCCTGTTCCACAAGGGGCTCAATCTTAATCCCTATTTTACAGATGAGTCAAGTGAGGCACAGAAAAGTGAAGTGACTTGCCCAGGGTCACAGCAGACATGGGGTTGAGCCGGGATTAGAACCCAGGTCTTTCTGATTCCCAGGCCCATACTCTATCCACTAGGCCACGCTCCTGCCACTAGACAATGAGGATTGGTGACATCATCTGATACCTAATATCCCAGATTTGTGAAATTCTTTTAAACCAGAATTCTGCGACCTTGACGTTAAACCAAGAGAAGCAGCGTGGCCTAGTGGATAGAGTACAGGCCCGGGAGTCAGAAGGACCTGGTTTCTAATCCTGGCTCTGCCACTTGTCTGCTGTGTGACCCTGGGCAAGTCACTTAACTTCTCGGGACCTCAATTACCTCATCTGTAAAATGGGGATTAAGATTGTGAGCCCCGTGTGGGACAGGTACTACGTCCAGTCTGATTAGTTTGTATCTCCCCCAGTGTTTAATACAGTGCCGGGTACATAATAAGCGCTTAACAAATACCATAAAAATGCATGTATTTAGAACAAAAACTTGTCCCTTACAGCTGCTTATCCTGTCTGGTTTGGGAACTAATAAGAATACCGACTGAGGTTCTAAATTTAGTGTCACATCCTCAGGCTAACCTAATTAATGATGGCATTTATTAAGCGCTTACTATGTGCAAAGCACTGTTCTAACCTAATTGCTGAACCTATCATGGATAGCAAAAAAACTCACCTAGTGCTTATTGTGCCTCTGTTTCTTATTAACGAAGTGGGCAACTGGGGAGGAATTAAGAGTCATAAACTCTAGTTTGAGGAAGGTGCCATGTCTTACTATTTGAATAGAGAGCCAAGAAGATAAATCAACTATGTTAATTCTGGTAGTCATTCCAACCTCAGCTGCTGATCTTCCCCTTTCCGCCCCCACCCCTCAAAATCTCTCTCTCTCTCCAGATATTTATTTCAGAACCAGGAAAGTTTAGCCAAAAAGTGAAGGTGTGGATTCATGAATACTGGAATTTGACTGATACCATAGCTATCATCCTATTCACTATCGGCTTTAGCCTCCGCTGGTCTGACCCTCCTGTTCAAACAGCTGGAAGGTTAATTTACTGCATTGATATAATATTCTGGTATTCACGACTTCTGGACTTCTTGGCTGTGAATCAACATGCAGGCCCCTACCTGACAATGATTGGGAAAATGGTGAGTACTTGGTGGTGGGATTAGCATTTTTCACAATTGAAATTGTAGCTGTTCAAATTTAATGTTCAGGTATTTAGGTATTATTATTATTGGATTTATTAAGTGTTTACCGTGTGTTAAGCACTGGGATAGATACAAGATAATCAGATCAGACACAGTCCTTGTTCCGTACAGGACTGTTTCATTAGCATAAGTCATCATCATGGAAAATGAGTGTTTAGTAATAGTAGCAGTAGCATCGCCCAGGGCAGTACATTGGACTAAGTGCTTGGGAAACCCAAAACAACATATTCCCTGCCCACAAGGAGCTTACATTCTATCGAGGAAGATAGACCAAAAAGTATAGAATAATCAAAGTGAATATTGCAGTGTACAGTCGGCTAAATATAAGTGCTGGTAATGGGAGGGAGTAAGTGTATAAGTGCTAATGCTAGTTTAGTCAGAGTCCATTGAGAAATCTATTGTGTGGACAATGTATTTGATTTTTGTACGGGGGGCAGTAGCTCATCCAGGGCCAGTTGAAATCTGAGCCAGCCATGGGTTTTGAGCTTTGAGTGTGATGCAGTGGTTCTGAATAATAATGATGGCATTTGTTAAGCGCTTACTATGTGCAAAGCACTGTTCTAATCGCCGGGGAGGATACAAGGTGATCAGATTGTCCCACGTGGGGCTAACAGTATTCATCCCCATTTTCACAGATGAGGTAACTGAGGCCCAGAGAAGATAAGTGATTTGCCCAAAGCCACACAGCTGACATTGGTGGAGCAGGGATTTGAACCCATGACCTCTGACTCCCAAGCCCGGGCTCTTTCCATTGAGCCACAGGGGTGGGGGTTGGGGAGGTGCAATGTGCATTCCGCACCCACAGTATTTAGCTACTCATAGCAGCAATCGTGCTGTTTCTCAGGTCTCCTGTAAACCAGTCCTGTGCTGTTTTTTTAGCAAGAGCAAAAACTGAAAAAGACATATCAGAATCTGCCAGAGAGTGGGAGGTGGGGGTTTTGGGCGGTGGGGGTGGGGAGGGATGCAATCTGGAAGTGAATGCTGGAGTTGGGGGTGTTTTCTCCCATTATAAGTCTGGCAGAGTT
This sequence comes from Tachyglossus aculeatus, assembly GCF_015852505.1. Taxonomy (NCBI): domain Eukaryota; kingdom Metazoa; phylum Chordata; class Mammalia; order Monotremata; family Tachyglossidae; genus Tachyglossus; species Tachyglossus aculeatus. The sequence goes on from NC_052098.1 coordinate 9,409,396, forward strand.
TTAAAACCTTTAATAAACTGCAACAAGTGGAAAGGAGAGGAGAAAATATTCTCCATCCCCTGCCAAGATTTGGAATCTTTTATTAAACACAGGCAACCGGGAGGGTGTCTGAGCTGAGTCCAACTCGCTCAGGACCCAGGCTTCCAGATCCAGGAAAATTGGGGGTAAGTAGGTACTGTGGGGAGACAGGGAACTGGGAGCCATGGTCAATCAATCAGTGGTATTTATTGAGCACTTACTGTGTGCAGATCACCGTACTAAGCGCTTGGAAGAGTACACTATAATAGTTGGTAGACATGTTCCCTGCCCACGACGACCTTACAGTCTAGAGGGGGAGGCAGACATTAATATAAATTAAGAAATTAAGTATATGTACAGAAGTGCTGTGGGATTAAGGGTGGAGTGAATAAAGGGGGCAAAACCAAGTACAAGAGCAACACAAAAGCCTGTAATCTTGGTGTTATCCTTGACTCCTCTCTCTCATTCAACTCACATATTCAATATGTCACTAATTCTTGTCAATTCAACCTTCACAACATTGCTAAAATCCATCCTTTCCTCTCCATCCAAATGCTACCATGTTAATCCAAGCATTTATCATATCCCATAATATATTTACCAGGGAATATGTTTGTTATACTATTGTTTTGTACTCTCCCAAGTGCTTAGTACGGTGCTCTGAACACAGTAAAAGCTCAATGAATATGATTGATTGATTTTTCGGTTTCACCAGGGTTTGGCATACTTCTCCCTCTAAACTGCAAACTCGTTATGAGCAGGTAATGTGTCTGCTAATTCTGGTGTGTTCTGTTCAGTGCTCTGCACATAGTAACCATTCAATAAATACCATTGATTGATTTGTTCTATGACATGTTTATGAAGCTTACTCCTTTGAAATGATGCCATTCAGTGTTTGATAGAATTGCCAGATCTGGTCTCTACAAACTTTATGTTATGAAGTCACTGGACTTTGAGGAAGAGGGGGATGGGACTTGGAGTTGAAAGTCATGTGATGCAATTCAGGCAGCTGAAGAGAATTGAAGGAGGGGTGGGTGGAGGAAGAGTATGGAAGTGTTAGGGGCCCTCCCCACCACTCAGCGGGGCAATGCAATTTCTATGATAATGGACCTTCCATCTCTCTCCTAGAACTCTAGACTCAACCGTTAATTGTGAACCGGGATACCTTTATTTGCATCCCAGAACTTCTCAAAAAAAATCTCCAAGTAATTTACAGCACTTAGAACAGTGCTTGGCATGTAGTAAGCGCTTAACAAATACCATCATTATTATTCCAAAATGTGTGAGAGAATCAATTAGTACATATGGTGTTCCTTCCCAGTGGTAAACTAAATTACCAAATCACCCACCGGTGGAGGGGTGGGGGGGTTGGATGCTAAAAACCTTGCAGCTGGTTGTAAGAAACAATGAAGTGAAATTGAATGATAATGAAACATTAGCATCCAATACCCCCCGGGCTATACAGAGGAGAATACATCTTTAGTAATAATAATAATGATGGCATTTATTAAGCACTTACTATGTGCAAAGCACTGTTCTAAGCGCTGGGGAGGTTACAGAGTGATCAGGTTGTCCCACGGGGGGCTCACAGTCTTAATCCCCATTTTACAGATGAGGGATCTGAGGCCCAGAGAAGTGAAGTGACTTGCCCAAAGTCACACAGCTGACAGTTGGCGGAGCTGGGATTTGAACCCATGACCTCTGACTCCAAAGCCTGTGCTCTTTCCACTGAGCCAGGCTGCTTCTCCTGTATTCACCACCATCTCAATTTTTTTCCAGGTGCTGTTAGGTAAGCTTCAGAGCCCCCCCTTCCCCTCCACTGCAGGGAAAGCCACCAGAAAATCAAAGACCCTAGCCACTTGATAATTCAAAATGTAATTTGGGAGAAAGCAGCCCATACCCTGCTACCACCGCCCCCATCTCTTCCTCAGGTGCCAGTGCTTCATACTACTACTACTAATAATAATTATGGTATTTGTTAAGCATTTACTATGTGCCAAGCACTGTTCTAAGCGCTGAGGTAGATACAAGGTAATCAGGTTGTCCCACGTGGGGCTCACATTTTTAATCCCCATTTTACAGATGAGGTAACTGAGGCACAGAGAAGTGAAGTGAGTTGCCCAAAGTCACACAGCTGACAAGTGGTGGAGCCGGGATTAGAACCCACGACCTCTGACTCCCAAGCCCGGGCTCTTTCCAGTAAGCCACACTGCTTCTAACAGCCCCTCTCCTAGGTGGGAGAGGGGGGCTTTAGGGCAAGGAGAAGATGCAAGAAGTGTAGAAAAGATATTTACATTTTGAAAAAATCAGGTGGGTTCAGACCTTTGCTTTTTTGGGTGCTTCCTCCATCTACCCTGCCTTCAATTTTCTCCAGCTGCCTGCTAAAAGTTTTAGGGCCACTCAGATCAATCAATAAATCAAGGGATAATAATAATAATGGTATTAAGTGCTTACTATGTGCCAAGCACTAAGGGATAGGGAATGCAGAGCACTGCACTAAATGCTCGGAAAAGCAGAGTGGGTGGGGGTGATGGGAGTGGGATTCATTCATTCAGTCATATTTAGTGAGCGCTTACTGTGTGCAGAGCACTGTACTAAGCGCTTAGGAAAGTACAATACAACAATAAACAGCGACATTCTCTGCCCACGAGTTTACACTCTTGGGTTGGGCTGGGGGGAGAGACAGACATCAATACAAATAAATAAAATTACAGATATGTACATAAGTGCGGTGGGGCTGGAGGGGGGAGAGCAAAAGGAGCAAGTCAGGGCGACACAGAAAGGAGTGGGAGAGAAGGAAAAGTAGGGCTTAGGGAAGGCCTTTTGGAGGAGACGTACCCTCAGTAAGGCTTTAAAGGGGGAGAGAGTGATTGTCAGTTGGATTTGAGGAGGGAGGGTGTTCCAGGCCAGAGGCAGGAGGTGAACTAGGGGAGGCACAGTGAGAAGGTTAGCACCAGAGGAGTGAAGTGTGTGGGCTGGATTGTAGGAGAAGCAAAGTGAGGTAGGAAGGAGCAAGCTGATGATGTGCCAATGGTGAGAAGTTTTTGTGTGATGCAGAGATGGATGGAAAACCACTGGAGTTTTTTTGAGGAGGAGGGGGTTGACCTCTCCTGAACATTTTTGTAGAAAAATGATCCGGGCAGCAGAATGAAGTATGGACTGGACTGGGGACAGACAGGAGGCTGGGAGGTCAGCAAGGAGGCTGATGCAGTAATCCAGGCGGAATAGGATTGCTAGCTGGGGTGTAGTGAGAGACAAGCAAAGAGTAAGTCACTTAACTTCTTTGGGCCTCAGTTTCCTCATGATAATTTGTAGAAGCCAGAGTTGGTTTAAGCTACAAATCCTATTCCCAAATACTTGGAAACTTCAGTACAGATGATAACTGACTCACCTTGTCCCTGGAACCAGTGAGATTGTAAATTTTCCAATGGTTGGGAGCACTAGGGAGTGCATCATATGACTGGGGGAAGGGAAGGGAGAGGTAGAGGGAGAGAGAGCCGGCGCCAGGTAAGAGAGCAATTCAACCCCATCTCGAAGTTGATGGAATTGACTGTGTGCCCGGGCAGCCTCGGAAGTCAACAACACGATTATCATGCAAATCACAACTCTGCCCCACCTTTAAGAATATGTACATATGTTCTGGGGGTTGGGGGGTGGGGTGACTATCAAAGTGCTTAAGGGATACCCGCCCAAGTGCATAGGCTACCACGCAGTGGGAGAGATGAGGGATTATTCAGAGAAGGCCCTAGGAGGAGAAGTTATTTTAGTTGGGTTTCAAAGGTTGGGAGAGTTGTGGTCTGTCAGATATTAAGGGGAGGGAATTCATTCATTCATTCAATCATATTTATTGAACACGTACTGTGTGCAGAGCACTGTACTAAGCACTTGGAAAGTACAGTTCAGCAACGAAAAGAGACAATCCCTGCCCACAAAGGGCTCACAGTCTAGAAGGGGGGAGAGAGACATCAAAACAAGTAAACAGGCATCAATAGCATCAATATGCATAAATAGAACTAGATGTATATATATACACATCAGAACAAGTAAAGTATATGTATATATACATATATATGTGTATAGATATATATCTATATATATACACGCTGGTGTTGTGGGGCTGGTAGGGGATTCCAGGCCAGTGGCAGGATGTGGGCAAGGGGTCAGCTAGGAGACAGATTAAAGTACAGTGAGTTATACCATCTCTCTATTACTCTCTCCGCCATCCGAGTTGGAAGATATGTTCTCAGCCCACGAGTAGCTTACAGTCTAGAGGAAAGGAAGCCAAATGTCTAAATAATCCATAAACTGAATGATCAAAAGACTGCTGCACTTTTAAGGATGATTCATTGAGATCACAAAACCGTAAGCTCCTTGTGGGCCGACTCCTTGTGCCCACCAACACTATTGTGTACTCTCCCAAACATTTATATAATGGATTCTGCTCCACTTCTCTGCTACCTTTGACATTAAGGAAGACACTCTTCATCTGAAAACACTAAAATCAGGGTAAAGATAAAACTTTTATTGCTGCGTACTCCTTGCTATTCAGGGTAGCATTGCCCAGACATGAATGATTAAGAGGGGAATGTCCTACCGTCATAGAAGCAGTGTGGCTTAGTGGCAAGAGCCCAGGCTTGGGAGTCTGAGGTTGTGGGTTCTAATTTTAGCTCTGCCACTTGTCTGCTGTATGACCTTGGGCAAGTCACTTCACTTCTCTGGGCCTCAGTTCCTTCATCTGTAAAATGGAGATGAAGACTGTAAGCCCCATGTGGGACAACCTGATGACCTTGTATCTACCCCAGCGCTTAGAACAGTGCTTGGCACATAGTAAGCACTTAACAAATGCCATAATTACTATGTAATGGAGTTGTTTTTGCAGCAGCGGTCACTCCATTCCCCTGTGCCCTGCAAGACACAGTGGCTGACAACAGGTAGGGATAATGGGTGCAGTGTTTCTAGATGATAAAAGTCCCCCTGAAGGGCAAGGACCATGCCTAAATTCTCACCTGTGTATTTTCTCCCAGTGCTTAGTACAGTGCTCTGCCTGCAATAAGAATTTAATAATTACAATTACTGCTAATGTTTTTAGGCACTGACAGATATATTGATTAATGCTGACTACCTGCCTATATCAATGATTTTGGTTTATGTTCCATCATACAACTAATAGCAGAATCATGATAATGGTTGATTGTGTTTATTGTACAGACAGCAAACATGTTCTACATTGTGATCATGATGGCCATAGTGCTGTTGAGCTTTGGGGTGGCACGAAAGGCGATCCTATCTCCAAAGGAACATCCATCTTGGAGTCTAGCTCGTGATATTGTGTTTGAGCCATATTGGATGATATTTGGAGAAGTCTATGCTGGAGAGATAGATGGTAGGTGTTTGCTTTTATCCAGGAATTCTAGAGATGCATTTTGCTCAAAGTAAGAGTGCCACTGTGGTGTTACACTTTACATCTTGGAGATATCAGATATGCTCATGGCAACCTTCAGACAGCATGTTACGTGTGTCAGCGATTTAAAACTATGCCTTTTCTTTTTCCTTTTTTTTTTCACAGCTTGTTCAGATAAAGAAAATTGTCCTCCCGGTTCTTTTCTCACTCCATTCCTCCAAGCTGTCTACCTTTTTGTTCAGTACATCATCATGGTGAACCTGCTGATTGCATTCTTTAAGTAGGTACCAATTGTAAAAGGTTTCAAAACCCAAAGCAAAGTAGTGGTGGAAGCATTTGGTTGGGAAATGACTGCTGTCTGGGCTGTATCTGTTTCACATGTTTGGGTGAGCATTGCAAACATTGCTGTTTGCATAATGTTTGCCACCTTGGCCTCTCCATGCATAGATATGAAGCCATTGGGGAGAGAAATAAGAAGGGAGGAAGTGGATGGGGAACAGGAGGAAAGCAGCAGGCAGGAAAGGAAACCTAAAAATATTGTGTAGAGAAAGGCTGGTACCTTGAAGGGAGAAAAAAGTGGGGGTAGGCTAGCTGGGGAAAAATAACCACAGATAGGCCCAAAGAAGGGTAGTGTCTTTAATAACAAAAATCAGTACACTGATTTTGGGACACCCTCTACTTATTTAAATAGGACTTTTTTTCTGTAGGAATATGCCAAAAGAGAATTCTAGTGCCTCTGCTAATGGAGGAGGTGGAAAACGTACAGTAGGTAATCAGTGAACAGTCAACAGAGGAAGAGCAGCTCAAGTCGATGGAAAAAGTTTTCTTTTCAAAGAACCATGCTGCCCGTAAGAACCTTTTGACTCTGGTCTCTGGAAACATTACTGGAGGAGTCAGAGTACCCAAATTTTCCTTCCCTAATTCAATTTCCAATTCAGGCATGGACTTGGAAATTGGCCGTTTCAGTTCCTCACACCTTCTTTTTTTGGGGTTGGGGGGTGTAAATAAGGCAGGGGATTCAAACATACAATTATAACACCCAATACCCCCAGTTGTCCATAGCCTTAAATGAACCAACTAATCAGAGTTATTTCACAGTGAAAGAAATACTTAAAGAATAAAATCACACATGAAACTTTGAAATATGTGACTTTTTACACTAGTAACTGCTAGTAACCAGTGATGCCTCAGTTTGAGAGGAAGGCATTTTTTTCCGTATGGGATTTGTTAAGTATTTACTCCGTGCCGGGCACTGTTCTAAGTTCTGGGGGTAGATACAAGCTAATCAGGTTGGACACAGTCCCTGTCCTACCTGGGGCTCACAGTTTTAAACCCCATCGTACAGATGAGGGAATTGAGGCCCAGAGAAATTAAGTGATTTGCCCAAGGTCACACAGCAGACAAGTGGTGGAGCCTGGATTAGAACCCAGGTCCTTCTGACTCCCAGGTGCTGTATCTGCCAGGCCACGCCACTTCTCGCGGCCTAGTGCATTTCTTAAGGACGGATGCAGAAGAGAATCGTATAAACAAATCCATCAATCAGTGGTATTTATTGAGAGTGCTTACTGAGCACAGAGCATTATATTTAGCAGTTGGGAGAGTACAATACAATAGAGTTGATAGAAATAATAATAATGATCCCTTCCCATAAGGAGTTTATAGTCTAGTAGGGGAGGCACATTTAAATAAATTACAACTGAGGAAAGTGGCAGAGTATAAGCATATGGACATAACTGCTGTGGGGCTGGGGGCAAAGTGAATATTAAAGCACATAATGAGTACAGACCCCAGTGCATAGGTGGGCATAGAGGGGAGGGTGAGTAAGGGAAATGAGGACTAGGGAAAGCCTCTTGGAGGAGATAATAACTATGGAATTTGTTAAGCGCTTACTATGTGCCAAGCACTGTTTGAAGTGCTGGGGTAGATACAAGGTATTCAGGTTGTCCCAAGGGTGTTCACAGTCTTAATCCCCATTTTCTAGATGAGGTAACTGAGGCACAGAGAAGATATGTGGCTTGCCCAAGGCCACACAGCAGGCAAGTGGCGGAGCTGGGATTAGAACCCACATCCTCTGACTTCCAAGCCCGTGTTCTTTCCAGTAAGCCATGCTGCTTCTCTGAGATGTGACTTTAGTAGGGCTTTGAAGACATATAATACTGCATTTGTTTAGGAAAGATCCCTGTGGGAGTGGAAAGTGAGGATCTGAAAATAGCAATGAGAATTGGAGTAAATTTTCTCTCCTGTTCTGAAGTGTTTTTAATGTTCTTCCTCTGGCTGCAGTGTTTGTTCCTTGCTTGGATTCTGGTTTAAAATGCTAAGACACAAGAGCCTCGGTGAGCTTGAAATAGCAGATTTAAAGCCAGGGAGTAGTCTCTCGTTAATTTGTACTCTTGGGGTAAAGTAGATAAGGAAGGACCAATAAATGGAAATAAGCAGTTTGGATGGTTATTTTGATTCCCTCATGTAACACTCCCTCTCTTGTTAACTTTTACAGTAATGTTTACTTTGATATGAAATCAATTTCGAATAATCTCTGGAAGTACAATCGCTATCGCTACATTATGACTTACCATGAGAAGCCTTGGCTCCCCCCACCTTTCATCTTGCTGAGTCACATTGGCCTTCTTGTCCGCCGGATCTGCCATCACCGAAGGCCACATGAACAGGACCAAGAAGAAGGAGATGTTGGATTAAGTAAATACTGACTAGTTTTCCAGCTAGAGGGGTTAATATAGTAATTATGGTATTTGTTAAGAACTTACTAGGTGCTTACTACTAAGTGCTTACTTACTTCCGTGCTTACTTACTAAGTATCCCAGGATAAAGTAGATACAGGATAATCAAGGGGGACACAGTCCCTGCCCCATGTGGGGCTCACAGTCCGAGGGGGAGGGAGAACAGGTATTTTATCCTGTAATAAATGAGGAAACTGATATATTGTGAGGTTAAATGAATCGCCCCACATCACACAGCAGGCAAGTGGTGGAGCTGGGGCTAGGACTTGGGGCTCCTGACACGCAGCCCTGTGCTGTTTAAACTAGGCCAGGCAGTTGTTAATAATTATGGTATTTTTATGTGCTTGCGATGCTCAGTGGAAAGAGTCAGAGGTCATAGGTTCAAATCCCGGCTCTGCCAATTGTCAGCTGTGTGACTTTGGGCAAGTCACTTAACTTCTCTGTGCCTCAGTTACCTCATCTGTAAAATGGGGATTAAGACTGTGAGCCCCCTGTGGGACAACCTGTTCACCTTGTAACCTCCCCAGTGCTTAGAGCAGTGCTTGGCACATAGTAAGCACTTAATAAATGCCATTATTATTATTATTATTATTAATACAAGATAATCAGGTCAGACATAGTCCCTGTCCCACATAGGGCTCACAGTCTAAATAAGAGGGAGTAGGATTTAATCCCCATTTTGCAGATGAGGTAACTGAGACACAGAGAAGTCAAGTGACTTGACCAAGGTCACCTGGCAGACATGTGGCAGGGCTGGGATTAGAACCCAGGTCCTCCGATTCCCCGGCCACGCAGCTTCCCAGTGGTTTGAATGGAATCGGGCAGTCGGGTGTTTGACGGAGGCCCAGCACAATATTCCATACTAGTGAAAAGGGTACAGAAAAGATTTTCACTTCCGTGTTTGGTCTTTCCCTGCACGAACCACCTCTCCAAACATGGGTGGTTGCCTTTACTGGAGCAGCGTGGCTCAGTGGAAAGGGCCCGGGCTTTGGAGTCAGAGGTCCTGGGTTCAAATCCCGGCTCCGCCTACTGTCAGCTGTGTGACTTTGGGCAAGTCACTTTGCTTCTCTGGGCCTCAGTTCCCTCATCTGTAAAATGGGGATTAAGACTGTGAGCCCCCCGTGGGACAACCTGATCACGTTGTAACCTCCCCAGTGCTTAGAACAGTGCTTTGCACATAGTAAGCGCTTAATAAATGCTGTTATTATTATTATTATTATTATTATTATTATTATTATTATTATTATTATTATTATTATTATTATATTATTATTATTAACCAACCCAGCCAATGCAAATCTGTTGTACATATGGTTTAGCAGTGCCATCTAGTGGCCACTCACTATCCCGCTGCCTGTTTGGTGACCCAAGAGCTCAGTCACCAATTTTCTTCAGATTCTCTCCCCTCAGTTGGAATATCTTAAGATAAAGAAGGCGTTTGGTGACTTAGCCTGCCATTCAATTCGCTATGAAAATATTTGCCACTTTTAGTTCATTTTTTCCCCTCTCGAGGTGATCGCTTTCTCTTTTATTACTTTATAGAGAAATGGCAAATATTGGCTGTTGCTGGTAGAAGCAACTTGGGGCTAGTACCCTTTCTCCTACTGAAAATTAAATAATTTAATAAAAAGTACTACCTGATTCAGTTGTTAGGTCATCCCCCATCTTTCCCAGTTTCTTTCCCTTGCCTCTTCACCTCTGCTTAGATGTTGGCGCCGTGGGGAGATGATGGCTGTCACCCGCCCCCCCCCCCCTCAGGTTTCCAGCTGTGGGGGCAATGTCATTTTTTCTTGTCCCCACAGCTTTTTAGGTGGACTCCCAGCTTCACTCACTCCAAGTCCTGACAAGATTAGAGAAGCAGCGTGGCTCAGTGGAAAGAGCGCGGGCTTGGGAGTCGGAGGTCATGGGTTCGAATCCTGCCTCCCCCACATGTCTGCTGTGTGACCTTGGGCAAGTCACTTCACTTCTCTGTGCCTCAGTTCCCTCATCTGTAAAATGGGGATTAAGACTGTGAGCCCCACATGGGACAACCTTATCTCCTTGTGTTCCCCCCAGTGCTTAGAACAGTGCTTTGCACATAGTAAGTGCTTAACAAATACCAACATTATTATTATTATTAGAAAGAACTAAGAGTTCCCAGGTGGACTGAGAAGACCCCAAACCAAGGCTTTCTGATCCATTAACTTTGCAAAGCCTTCCTGCTGCTTGCTCCAAGCCCCATCCTGCTTGGTTCCCCTCCCCGCGAAATATAAACTCTATTCCCCTTGATCCCCACATTCAAAATGAAAAGTTGGCATGCATGAATTTCAATGGTATGCTCCATATCCCCAACAGCAACTCTCCCCCTGCCACCCCTGCCAATCCCAGGCTTTGGTCCTTCTTCTCCTGAGGCTCTCCTCTGGACTTCAGTTTTAGGGCTCCTTCCCCACGTCATCTTCCCCTCCTAGCCACCCCGGTGCCATGCCTTGTATGCTCGGTTTGTATGCTTTGAACCTGGTTAATGTGGTGCTTAGTGTAAAAATACAATAATGTATGAAAGCACTGAGGGGAAAGTGTCTGGTCCATAGAATTATGTTGGGCATTCTCACTTCTATTTAAGAAACAAATGGGAAAGCACAAGTCTGATGGGTGGTACCAGTTGCCACATCTCTGCATCAGGAAAGAGGTGTAAAACAGCAAGCTTCTTTATCACACCCACAACTCACGCACGCATACAAATATTTTGTCAGTTTCATCTATTTACATATGCTTGGTACTGAATATTAATCTGTTTCCTTAGAACTCTACCTGAGTGAGGAGGATCTAAAGAAGCTTCATGATTTTGAGGAGCGCTGTGTGGAGGAGTACTTCCATGAAAAGACCGAAAGCCTTCATTCAAGCAATGAGGAAAGGATCCGGGTGACAACTGAAAGGTAGAATAATTTTTTTTTTCCACAGTAACCACCGTCACAACCGGCATAGGTTGCCAAATAATGAAGTGACAGAAAGGCTCTGTCAACACAGCCCTTGAATTCCGAAACTATTGTCCCACTAAAAATGTATTTAAAACCTTTCACTTGTTCTCCTATTGCCCATTCATTCATTCATTCAATCATATTTATTGAGCCTACTGTGTGCAGGGCACTGTACTAAGCCTTTGGGAAAGAACAAGACAACATTAAACAATGACAATCCCTGCCCACAACAAGCTCACAGTCTATAGAGGGGGAGAACGACATCAATACAAATGAACAGATATCAGTGGAATAAATAAAATCACAGATACATAAGTGCTGTGGGGCTGGGTGGAGAGGAGGAGCAAAGGGAGCAAATCAGGATGACGCAGAAGGGAGTGGGAGATGAAGAAAAGTAGGGCTTAGTCTGGGAAGGCCTCTTGTAGGAAATGTGCCTTCAATAAGACTTTGAAGAGGGGGAGAATAATTGTCCGGGAGATTTGAGAAGGGAGGGCATTCCAGGCCAGAGGCAGGATGTGGGCCAGGGGTCAATGGTGAGACAGGTGAGATTGAGGGACCGTGAGAAAGTTAGCACCAGAGGAGTGAAGTATACGGGCTGAATTGTAGAAGGAGAGAAGCGAGGTGAGGTAGGAGGGGGCAAGGTGATGGAGTGCTTTAAAGCCAATGGTGAGGAGTTTTTGTTTGTTATTGAGGTGGATGGGCAACTGCGTGAGTTTGTTGAGGAGAGGGGTGACATGTAATGAATGTTTTTGTGGAAAGATGATCTGGGCAGCAGAGTGAAGTATGGACTGGAGTGGGGAGAGGGAGGAAGTTGGGAGGTCAGCAAGGAGGCTGATAAAACAACATTGTCTTAAATGGGGCAACTGATTCAGCCAATTTATAGTTTTTGGTCGTAATTTTTCAGAAGGATCATTTAAATATGGAGCTGGCCTGGTTGACTAGTTAATTTTCCTCGCAACAAATCCAGTGGAGTCCACAATAAAATAGAAATCAAAAGTCATTATGTTTTGATGGTTATAGCATTTGCATTAGTCTTATTAGACTTATTTCCATGACTAATCTTTGTTTTAGCTATTATTAGTGTTTCCCTGTAGAGTTGCAACTTGCTCTGCAGTCTTCATTTTACCCACTACCACTTTCTGAGAGAAACCATTCCCATTTGGGAATGAAAAACTAGAGCCATAGAATGATGAAATGACTGTGAGCCCCATGTGGGACAGGGACTGTGCTTGACCTAATTGACTTGTATCTACTCCAGCGCTTAGAACAGTGTTTGTCTCATAGAAAGCGCTTAACAAGTACCATAAAACAAATAAACAAACCCCACAGCAAGCCAGAAGTACAGAGTTCCCCTTCTAGCAGTCATCTAGTTAAAAATTAGATGAATAATATTTTTTTCAGTCTGTCGATAAGACTTGATTGAAAAGGACATTGACTGAAATAAAAGAACTGGATAAAACCAGCCCATTTTCTATTTACTGGTCTACCTAAGTACATTTCCCAGGAAAGCAGAACTTTTAAAAACAAACGTTTGTTGAACCAGTCGAAAACAATATGAGGGTAACCAGATGCTCTCTCTAACAATTTGCCCATTGTAGCATACTACCTTGAGAATAGAGAAGCAGAGGATAGAGAATAGATAATAGAAAATAGACGATAGAGGATAGAGAATAGAGGGGCCTAGTGGGAAGAGCATGGGTATGGGAGTCAGAGGACCTGGGTTCTAATCCCAACTCCACTAAATGCTTGCTGTGTGACCTTGGGTAAGTCACTTAACCTCTCTGTGCCTCAGTCTCCTCAACTGTAAAATGGGATTAAATTCCTGTACTCCCTCCTATTTAGACTGTGAGCCCCATGTGGGACAGGGCCGGTGTCCAACCTGATTAACTTGTACCTACCCCAGTGCTTAGAGCAGTGTTTGACACATTGTAAGCACATAGCAAATGCCATAAAAAAGATGCCAGTTTCAATTGTGTCCTGTAGACGTGTCTATTTCTAATGGGAAACAACGACTCTCCATTTACTTTTGCTCATATTGTCTATTTTACAATTGTAGGAGATGGTGAACTGATGTAGAGGTACTAACTAGCTGTATTTCTAGTAAGGGAGCATCTTTTTTTTTTTTGGAAGGAAAACAGACCTCACTGATTCCAGCTCTACAGGTTCAGAAGGTCAGGGTGCATGTTTGTATTCAGCTACAGTTGAAATAGAAGTGAGTTCTGTGGCAGGAGAAAGGCAGGTAGGACTTAACCTTCCTCCGGTGAAATGAAAATCCAAAATGACCTTTTACTCTCATTTTCCAAAATTTGAGAAATGGAAAAGATCACAGGGTTGTGTCGATAGAGAATCTTCCCAAAGGGGACACAGTGACCAGCTTGAGGCTAAGAAAGATAGTTGACAGATAGATATAGCTATGTGGAATAGATCGAGATGAAAAGGAAATTCAAGTTGAATCAAAAGAGAAAACAATTAGCGGTATCACTTTTTATCATTTTTTAAGGATTCATAATCATTTTAATTTCAACTGGTTGCTATATATTTGAGTGTAACCTTCCTTTTCCTTAATATTCCCCTCTGCATAGTAGCGCTCCGAGGATGAGGAGAACAATCCACACCCAGTCCATGTCATACTATGTTGGTTTTCCCTCCCCAGGGTTGCAGAGATGTGCTTCCAGATGAAAGAAGTTCATGAGAGAGTGTTCTACATAAAGGACTCTTTAGTCTCTTTAGACAGCCACCTGGGGCATTTGCAAGACCTCTCTGCCCTGACTGTTGATACCTTGAAAGTTATCTCTGCCGTCGATACCTTGCAAGTGGAGGAGGCCCGGCTGGCCACTGCAAAGCACAGTGCTTGTAGGAAGCTTCCCCACAGTTGGAATAATGTCATCTATTCAGAGACTCTTGGGAGCTTGGAAGACTCTGGGGATAAGAAATACCAATATTACAGCATGCCCCCATCCTTGCTGCGGAGCATGGCTAGAAGCCAGTGTCCTTCAGAAAGCCAGAAGAGTCCTCTTCGTGGAATCATGGACCATCAGAAAGAGAACGCAAATACCATGGGCAGCTGGGAACGGCTAGAAGCAGAAAGCAGTGTAAACCCTTCTGGAGTGTCCCAGGATTACCCAGCTCCTCCCAAGTTTGGCCAGTTTCTTCTGGTTCCTTCTTATAGAAAAGGAGCGTTCTCCAAAGAGGCTGGCTCTGCTATGTCCCCTACAAGCCCTGCCGACAAATCCCCAGTAGGTTTGCTGGCAATCGAACTGCAAGTTAACCCTCATGATGTGCCTTTTCAACTGACTGTGCAGGATTCAGTTCTAGAGCCCAGGCCAGCCAGGGAACAAGAGAATGGCAACTTAGTCATTCGTTTGCCTTCTGAACAGATGAGGGGGGAAGTATTCCCACCAACTGTAAGTTCAGCACCTGCAGTTGCAAGGACAGTTTCATTCCCTTCCAAGACCAACAGTATGGAGGTTGGAGGTGGCTATGTGAACTGGGCCTTTTCTGAAGGGGATGAAATGGGGGTGTTTAACAACCCGAAAAAATGGCAAGTGATTGGGCCGACTTCCAGTCACAGTGATTGCAACAGCACCAACAACGGTTCCTATCCCATCCCGATCTGGGAATCCAAATCATTTTCCTACAATTTGGAAACATCACGGCAGAGTAGTGACAGCTCAGAATCAGGGCTGGTGCTTCGTCGAAGCTCCTCCTTCTGGATCAACCCACTCCGGAGAGATTGGACCGTCTGCAGAGGTGGCAGCTTTAGGTCCCAGAAGGAGGAGGGATTGGTAAAGACCTGCAAAAGTAAAGGCAAGCAGAGACTATGTTTCAATTTCTACTTAGTTTTTCTGGAGTATTTCTAGATTTTATGAAGAGGTTTAAGACCTATTGGGACGAGAAAACGTGTCAAACAGTCCTAAGGCTATATTACCTAAATAAAAAAGGCACCAAAAGCCTTCTGGTAAATTCTCGTAAGTTATTTCAGTGATGACCTTGTCCCTCTGGTCTATCTATCCCTCTCTACCTCTCTTTCCCTCCCTCCCTCTCCCTCCTTCTCTCCGTCTCTCTGTCTCTCTTTTTAAAAATTAGTTCTCCACCTCGGGTATCGCCAGTCTTGCTTTTCTTCAATATTGTATTCAATCATTTCTTCCACAGAATTTTCAAGAACCTCAGAGAAGTGCCAATTTGCATGGGCAAAGACAAAACTTCGAAATAGGGACAAAAAGTCTCTGAAGGAAAAGAAGAAACGACAAACACTTCAAGTGCCAGTATGTGTGGACAGGAATGGAAAGCCATATTTTTGCCTGTCTTTTTTTTTTTTTTTTTGAATGATTGCTTTCAAATCGGGACTTTTTTTACCTGTGCCTTTCCTTATTTCCCAGTGCCATATGTCATAGTGCCATAGGTGGTGAGGGCATTGGGATCATGAAATAACACTATTTTAAGATAGATTTCTATGGTCCTCACAGCCCTCTGGCACATGAGTCCTAACAGTGTTAGTATTACTGTCTAGATATACAGTAGCTACACCTCAGACCTGTAATACTAAGTAAATGGGGGGCCTTCCTCTGAACCAGGCTGGCAGAAATGGTTAAGATGTAGACTTGTTTTTAGTTTCAGAGGAGGTAGAGTGTCAACTATAGGGAAAGCAACATATATCAGGGCCAAATAGAGTGCTATGCCCCATGCACGATTCAGTAAATACTTGTGGATGGTGATGATGATTATGATGAGTAGGCCTCGTGGCATCGAAATCTGTGCCACAGTAAATACCAAAGCCTTTATTTATTATGTTGGGAAAAAGTGACTATATTGTTCTAAAACTCATTTGAGAGGTTAGCTTTTTCAATTAAGTCTAAGCATGATGAAAGAAAAGGTGTAGACAGGATTGCTCCCATCAGTAAAAAATAGTGTGTCTATAATCTCTCTCTCTCGCATTTTTGTCCTCTGGAGAACGGTGAGTCTATTTGATCTTCTACCAGTTTTGAGCATAGAATTTCCACAAGTCTGAACCTTAAACTAAAATCTAAGTTACAGCTTGTGAGATATGGTGTGGTTTATAGTCTACATCAACAACTAGAATTGGGCTGTCATGTTTGAAGCCTAGGGACAACACAGGGGAAAGGCAACTAGAATAGAGTGGAATTTGGTATTTGCTATTAAATTGTTTTCAAGAACTACTGCTGGTGTTTTTATTAACGCCAAGTTAATATTGTAAAAAAAAGTATTTATTAACTTCAGAACAGAACCTTTCAGGCATAAAGATATACTCCACAAGGATGATTAGCCATAGTCACTAGCTGAGCTGACCATCCAAGTAGGGAAGACTTGGCAGGGGGCGGGGGTTAGTCAGTCATCCTTCTGTTCCTTCTAGCTCTGTTGTTTTTTGAAAGTTCTGGAATGGCTGAGGGGATGGGAAAGGGAAGGAAAAGAGCAAATGAGCCAATCCCCCAAATTTCTCAATTTTTGGGCAGCCGGGTATTTCTTGACCTTTATAATGGTGGCCCATTTTGAGTGCTGAATCTCATCACCCGTTTTATTGTGACAGTTGAGACTGGCCTGATCTTCCAGCAGTGCAGAGTGCCTTATGAGATGCATGTAGAATGAATGACCAGGTGTTAGAGGGGTTCTGGGAAGGTATAGATGATGGGAAGCAAGAGATGGTGAGAGACAAGTGAAGAAGATGGTTTTCTGAGCTGCCCCTTGCCTTCTACCTCCTGCCCTGCATGGTGACCTCTCTTTGGCAGTGTAACCTTGAGTTATTGGACTAACTATTGCTACTGTTTTCCAGTTTTCCACATTTAACGCGGTTTTGCTTGAAGGATGTATTTCAGTGTGACCTTGTAGCTTTCTCTGCCTGCCTTGCTTGACTCTAGTTCCCTGTCTAGTCAGCTCATATACAAACATCAATTAAGTGTAATATTGGGTTCCACTATTTAGCTATTATTTGGTCAATTCAGAGCAATAGTGGACTGTATTTATGAAACTTGTGCCAATTATTATGTGCAGAATGTACATTTTTGCAGCAGTCAAATTTGCTGAAGAATTGAGACATTCTTCCCCTTTTTCCTTCCCAATCAATCAATCATATTTATTGAGCGCTTACTGTGTGCCGATCACTGTACTAAGCGCTTGGGAAGTACAAGTTGGCAACATATAGAGACAGTCCCTACCCAACAGTGGGCTCACATTCTAGAAGGGGGAGACAGAGAACAAAACCAGACATATTAACAAAATAAAATAAATAGAATAGATATGTACAAGTAAAATAAATAAATAAACAGAGTAATAAATATGTACAAACATATATACATATATACAGTCCCTGTCCTCTTCCCTTCAGGACAGTCAGATAATAATAGATGTGGAAAGATACTATATTGCTAGAACTTGTGCCCTGAGAGAAAACCTTAGTAGAGTATTGTTATCATCATCATCATCATCATCATCATCATCTTTGAATCATAAAGCTGGAAAGATCTTGAGAGCTCCTCTGATCTACCCTTCTACCTTCAGGCTTGTGAATGAGTAAACCATCGGGATAGATGACTGCTCATCTTTTCTTAAAGTTTTCCAGGATGGGTGGTCCACAGGATCTCTTTATGACACTGATAGACAAGAAGTTCTTATGTCCAACTTAAACCTCTCAATTTAGTTTAAGCCTATCTCCTCTTATTTCATCCTCAGAGCCTTTAGAGAACAATTGATGAGCATTTTCCTTATAAAACCCTGGCTATGTTCTGAGAGTTTAAGTCTCCCCTTAGTCTTCTCTTCTCTGTGCTGGTACAGTCTTGCCATGACACTTGCATTAAGAAAATTCCAAAAGGTATGGCTCATGGTGAAGTTAGTGGCAATGCTTTCGAAGTTGCTTTCTGTTTAAATAGTTTCCCCTAGTTTATTTTGAATGGCCATTTATGCCCATTACTGCCCTTTCATTCATTCATTCTTTCAATTGTATTTATTGAGCGCTTACTGTGTGCAGAGCACTGTACTAAGCACTTGGGAAGTACAAGTTAGCAACATAAAGAGTTGGTCCCTACCCAACAACGGGCTCACAGTCTAGAAGGGGGAGACAGACAACAAAACAAAACATGAAGACAGGTGTCAAAACCATCAGAATAAATAGAATTCTAGCTATATGCACATCATTAATAAAATGGAGTAGTAAATATGTACAAGTAAAATAAATAGAGTAATAAATATGTACAAATATATGCCAGTGCTGTGGGGAGGGGAAGGAGGTCGGGCTGGGGGGAGATGGGGAGGGGAGGAGGAGAGGAAAAAGGGGGCTCAGTCTGGGAAGGCCTCCTGGAGGAGGTGAGCTCTCTGTAGGGCTTTGAAGGGAGGAAGAGAGCTAGTTTGGCGGATGTGTGGAGGGAGGGCATTCCAGGCCAGAGACAGGACAT
Organism: Tachyglossus aculeatus; assembly: GCF_015852505.1. NCBI lineage: Eukaryota > Metazoa > Chordata > Mammalia > Monotremata > Tachyglossidae > Tachyglossus > Tachyglossus aculeatus. Next base: position 9,427,907 of record NC_052098.1, read on the forward strand.
GGGTCAGGGGTCGACAATGGGACAGGCAGGAATGGGGCACAGTGAGAAGCTTAGCAGCAGAGGAGCGGAGTGTGTGGGCTAGGCTGTAGAAGGAGAGAAGGGAGGTGAGGTAGGAGGGGGCAAGGTGATGGAGAGCTTTGAAGTCGAGAGTGAGGAGTTTTTGTTTGATTCGAAGACTGATAGGCAACCACTGGAGATTTTTGAGAAGGGGAGTGACATGCCCAGAGGATTTCTGTACAAAGATAATCCGGGCAGCAGAGTGAAATATTTGTGAAGTGCTTACTCTGTGCCAAGCACTGTACTGTCTGGGGTGGATACAAGTAAATCGGGTTGGACACAACCCCTGTCCCACATGGGGCTCACAGTCTCAATATCCATTTTAAAGATGAGGGAACTGAGGCCCAGAGATGTGAAATGACTTGCCGAAGGTCACACAGCAGACAAGTGGCAGAGCCAGTATTAAAACCCATGACCTTCAGACTCCCAGGCCCGTGCTCTAGCCACTACATCGTGCTAGGAATTATGTTTGGAATTCTGTCATAATGGGTGTTTTCCTTACGTGTTTTGTGTAGAAGACTATTGCAGAGTCAGGGAATTTTCTTCCCACAGTACATGACGGTTTGTAACCGCTATCCAACCTTGGCTTCACAGACTCTGTTCTCTCCTGGTTCTCCTCTTATCTCTCCAGCCATTCATTCTCAGTCTCTTTCTGTATATATGTATATATGTTTGTATATATTTATTACTCTATTTGTTTATTTTACTTGTACATATCTATTCTATTTATTTTATTTTGTTAGTATGTTTGGTTTTGTTCTCTGTCTCCCCCTTTTAGACTGTGAGCCCTCTGTTGGGTAGGGACTGTCTCTATATGTTGCCGACTTGTACTTCCCAAGCGCTTAGTACAGTGCTCTGCACATAGTAAGCGCTCAATAAATACGATTGATTGATTGATTTTTCAGGCTCCTCCTCCCCCTCCCATCCCCTTACTGTAGGGGTTCCTCAAGGGTCAGTTCTTGGTCCCTTTCTGTTCTCTATCTACACTCACTCCCTTGGTGAACTCATTCGCTCCCGCGGCTTCAACTATCATCTCTATGCTGATGACACTCAAATCGACATCTCTGCCCCTGCTCTCTCTCCCTCCCTTCAGGCTCGTGTCTCCTCCTGCCTTCAAGACATCTCCATCTGGATGTCTGCCCGCCATTTAAAACTCAATATGTCCAAGACTGAACTCCTTATCTTCCCTCCCAAACCCTGCCCTCTCCCTGACTTTCCCATCACTGTTGACGGCACTACCATCCTTCCCATCTCACAAGCCCGCAATCTTGGTGTCATCCTCGACTCCGCTCTCTCGTTCACCCCTCACATCCAATCCATCACCAAAACCTGCCAGTCTCACCTCCGCAACATCGTCAAGATCCGCCCTTTCCTCTCCATCCAAACCGCTACCCTGCTGTTTCAATCTCTCATCCTATTCCGACTGGATAACTGCATCAGCCTCCTCTCTGATCTCCCATCCTCCTGTCTCACCCCACTTCAATCTATACTTCATGCTGCTGCCCGGATCATCTTTGTGCAGAAACGCTCTGGACATGTTACTCCCCTCCTCAAAAATCTCCAGTGGCTACCAATCAACCTACACATCAGGCAAAATCTCCTCACTCTCGACTTCAAGGCTCTCCATCACCTCGCCCCCTCCTACCTGACCTCCCTTCTTTCCTTCTACAGCCCAGCCTGCACCCTCCGCTCCTCTGCCTCTAACCTCCTCACTGTGCCTCATTCTCGCCTATCCCGCCGTCGACCCCCAGCCCACATCCTCCCCCTGGCCTGGTGTGCCCTCCCTCCACACATCCGCCCAGCTAGCTCTCTTCCTCCCTTCAAAGCCCTACTGAGAGCTCACCTCCTCCAGGAGGCCTTCCCAGACTGAGCCCCCTCCTTCCTCTCCTCCTCCTCCCCCTCCCCATCCCCCCCTCCTTACCTCCTTCCCCTCCCCACAGCACCTGTATATATGTTTGTACATATTTATTACTCTATTTTACTTGTACATATTTACTATTCATTTTATTTTGTTAATACGTTTTGTTTTGTTGTCTGTCTCCCCCTTCTAGACTGTGAGCCCGCTGTTGGGTAGGGACCGTCTCTATATGTTGCCAACTTGTACTTCCCAAGCGCTTAGTACAGTGATCTGCACACAGCGCTCAATAAATACGATTGAATGAATGAATGTAACGAACGCATAGAAATAGCAGTAAGCGTACACATGATATCAGACAAAGTATTACAGAGGAAGTTTTCTGTAATGTGAGCTTCTTCAGGAACACAGCTTCCACATTGTAGGAGAACTGACTGTAATTCAAATATATAGGTCATGATTTTAGCGGAGTTCAAGTGATCAAATAAATGGTTAAGTGAAGGACCCTGAGTACCATAGTATGGTGTTTTTGCAGGTGATTACTGTGGATGGATGTACCCAAAGCTCCCCTGTGAATTCAGAACCAGCAGAAAATCATCTCTCTGGTGAAGACATGGAACATGCAAAGAAGTGGCTTACTACATCCAAATTCAGTCAGATAAGTATGTAATCCCCTACATCTGATTGATTTGGGGGCATCACTGGTAGTGGATAATGTACACTTTTTAGCTTATAATAATTATCATAATGATGCCGTAATTATCACTAGAGGATTATAAACTCAATGTGCTATTTTTCTTTATTACAAAGCAGCACAGAAAGATGTGATCAAAGATTTAAGAAGATGGATTTGTTTAGGCTGAGAGTGAACAGTCTCCTGAGTTAGGTATATTTGCGAAGTGGGAATTTACCGATTGATTTGCTGCCATTATGCATTGCTTCATTGGTTTGTGTTTATTCCTTTTGCCCATTTTAGGGCAGTAGAAAGGAAATCGGAAATTTGGGAGAAAAAATTAAGAAGAGAGAAAAAAGATGGAATTACCAGTTAGGGAGGGTCCTGTTTATTAACCAGAAAATGTCAACCTATTGTTAGACCTTAGGGATCTTTGATGTCACTAAATTTTCTAGGAAAATGAAAGCTTGACATCAATCCATCAATCAGCAGCATTCACTGAGCATCGGTGTGCTTGGGAGAGTACACTCTATCAATCAGTCGAGGTATTTATTGAGCGCTTACTGTGTGCAGAGCACTGTACCTAGTGTTTGAGAAGCTACAGTACAACAGAGTTTGTAGATGTGATCCCTGCCCACAAGGGGCTTTCAGCCTTGATGTACATGATTTCTGCCGTCAAGGATCTTACGCTGTAGCAGGGGAGACAGACAATAGAATAAATTAGCTAGGAGGAAGTGATAAAAGTATATAAGATACGTACATAAGTCCTGTAGGGGGGTTGTGGATACTCAAGTGCTTAGGTGGTGAGAAAGTGCCAAAGTAGGGGATATAAGGTTGTGAGATTAGAAAATAATTGGGGAGATGGCTTCCTGTAAGAGATGTGATTTCAGAATGATGTGGAGAATCAGGAGAGAACTGGGTTAGAAAATCCAAGTATTTTCAGGAGAAGGGAATGGTCCACAGTGTCCAAGGTGGCCAAAAGGTTTGGGAGAATTAGGACAAAGTAGAGTCTGTTAGATTGAGCAAAAAGGAGGTCATTGGTGACTTTGGAGAGATTGATTTCAAAGGAGTGAAGTGGGGCAGAAACCAAATTGTAGAGGGCTAAGGAAAGAGTTGAAAATCCTATTAATATGATTTACTTGTAATGTATTTTATTAAAGATTATCATCTGCAGCAGCATTTATTCACTGTGTTCTATATGCAGAAAACTACTTGAAATTTGAGAATTTATAATAGAGATTAAAGATGTGCTCCTGACTTTTGAGGAGCTTACACTTTAATGAGGGAGGTGAGAGGAAATAGATTGCCAAGTGGGAAATGGACACAAATGCTTGAAAGAAACCAAAAGCCACAAAACCAAGAACTTAAAATAAAAAACACACAAGTGTTAAGGTGGGTGATGGAGTTTTTTGTCCAGGAAGGTGGGGAGTAAGAGAATATGTCTCGGTGACCTTATTAGCAGGGCTTTGAAGGTGGAGAAAGTGGTGGTCTGGGATATATGAATGGGGAGGGAGTTCCAGGCCAGAGATTGGGGCCCAGTGAGCAAGCTGGCACTAAAAGAGTGTAGTGTGTGGGCTGGGTTGTGGTAGGAGAACGGTGAAGTAAGATAGGAGGTGCAAGGCTACTGAGTGCTTTAAAGCCAATGGTAAGGAGTTTCTGTTTGATGTGGAGGTGGATGGGCAACCACTGGAGGTTCCTGAGGGGTGGGGAGATGTGGACTGAACTTTTTCTAGTGAAATGATTTGGGCAGCAGAATGTAGTATGGACTGGAGTGGGGAGAGACAGAAGATAGGGAGGTCAGCGAGGAGGCTGATGTATTTGTCATGGTGGGATAGGGTAAGTGCTTGGTGTTCAGCATTGTAGCAGTTTGGATCAAGAGGAAAGGGCGGATTTTAGCCATCTTGTGAAGGTAGAACCCACAAGATTTGGTGACAGATGGAATATGTGGGTTCTATGAGAGAGAAGACTTGAAGGTTATGGACTTGCGAGATAGGGAGGGTAGCGGTATTGTCTACGCTGATGGGATAGGCAGGGAAACGACAGGATTCGGGTGGGAAGATAAGGAGTTTTGTTTTGAACATGTTTGAAGTGTCAGTGGGACACTTAGGTAGTGATGTCCTGAAGGCAGGAGGTAATGTGAGACTGCAGAGAAGGAGAGAGATCAGGGCTGGAGAGGTAGATAGAGGAATCAACCACATAGAGATGGTAGACAAAGCCGTGGTGATGAATGAGTTCTCCAATGGAGTGAGTGTAGATGGACAATAGAAGGGGACCCAGTACTGAACCTTGAGGGAAAGGGGGAGGCAGAGGAGGAGATTGAGAAGGCACTGTCAGAGAGGTAGGAGGAAAACCAGGAGAGGACAGCATCAGTGAAGCCAAGATCGGATAATGTTTCATAGAGAAGGGGATGATCCATTTTGTTGAGGGTAACTGAGAAGTCTAGGAGGATTAGGTGAAGATGAGGTAGCTTTAGAGATTTGTGAGGAGGGGAGTGATGTGTTGTTTCCATTGTTGGGTAGGGATTGTCTCTAACTGTTGTGGAATTGTACTCTCCAAGCGCTTAGTACAGTGCTCTGCACACAGTAAGTGCTCAATAAATACAATTGAATGAATGAAAAAGATGATACGTGTGGCTATCAGGGTAAATGAAGAAGGAAGAGGCTTGAGATGCAGAGATAGTTAAGAAGAATGTTGAAGTAGTTTGTTGTCTCCCTTCCACTACACCCAACCAGTTACTGCCCTGGTCATACCATGGCTAGACTAGTCTATCAGCCTCTTTCCCTTGTCCAATCTTTATTACACATTACTGCCTGGGTCATCTTCCTGAAATGTCATCTTTCTATTCAAAACCCTTCACTGATCATTTTTCTAAGAAAAATTCAGTTTACATCTCTCCACTCCTTAAGACCCCCCAGTGGTTTCCCATCCACCTCTGTATGAATCAGAAACTCCTCACCATTGGCTTTAAAGCACTCAATGAACTTTCCCCCTCCTTACATTACCTCGTTGATTTTCTACTACCACCCAGCCCAAAGGCTTCACTCCTCTAATGCCAACTTACTCGCTATACCTCGATCTTGTCTATCTTGCCACCAACCCCTTGCCCACATCCTCCTTCTGGCCTGGAACTCCCTCCCACTCCATATGTGATAGACCACCTGTTTCCCTCTCTTCAAAGACTTATTAAAATCACAAATCAATCAATCAATTGTATTTATTGAGCGCTTACTGTGTGCAGAGCACTGTACTAAGCTCTTGGGAAGTACAGGTTGTCAACATATAGAGATGGTCCCTACCCATCAGTGGGCTCACAGTCTAGAAGGGGGAGACAGAGAACAGAACAAAACATATTAACAAAATAAAATAAATAGAATAGATATGTACAAGTAAAATAAATAGAGTAATAAATACATACAAACATATATACATATATACAGGTGCTGTGGGGAAGAGAAGGAGGTAAGGCGGGGGGGATGGAGAGGGGGAGGATGTAGATGTAGAGACTGATTGTGGGAGGCACATGACAAAGAGGACTCAAAACTGACACCAAGATTGTGAGATTCTGGGTCAAGAAGGATGGTAGCATTGTTGACGGTAATGAGAAAGTAAAGAAGAGAAAATGAGGAGTTCGCTTTTTGACATATTGAGTTTAAGTTGATGACTGATCATTCAGGTGGCAATGTCCCAGCAGAAATAGATAGGAAATTATATAACGCCAAAGAAGCAAGAGAGTATTGTGTTGGTGAAAATCAGGCCAGAGAGAGTTCAAGGAGTAGGGTATGCTCAGCAAAGTCTGAGGTAACCGAGAGGCCAAGGAGATGAAGACAGGGCAGAGCCCATTAGATAAGAATAAGAACGTGGTGTAAAATGAATGTTATTATGCTCTTTAGTACAGGAATATTTTTCATATTCACATGCTTAACCAATACAATAGGAGAATCATAAACCTTGAAGGCATTCTAGAAAGATACACTACCTTAATAAAGGTGGTGATTGCTAACAAGGTGTTTACAAAATTAGAGTAGCTCTTTTTTACTATTTTAGGGGGAAAAAGTTGAAAAATTGACTTTTGATGTGGGGATTATGAAATTTAGTGTTTTGACTCTCCTACTCTAGCAGAATGTTGTGTTGATTAGTCAGTTACATATTAGGTTAGAAATGCTGTCAGATAAAAAACAAAATTGGTTTCTGTTTAATTCTATTCTGGCACTTTCTGTGAGTGGTTAGAGTTCTTCCAGTATCGTTGGCCAGAATTTCTTCCACCATTTATGGGCAATATTTTTTTGCAGAAATAGCCTTTCTGATTTATTTTGCTCCACTGGTAACAGGATGAAAATGTATTTGGAGCCATGCTGATGTAGAAGTAATGACAGTATTTGAGTGCAACACAATTAATGATGTGACAGTTTGTTGCCCACAAGGAGCTTACACCAACTTGCATTTTAATAGACACTAATATTTTTAAGGTCTTGAAGCATATATGCACCAGAAAATAAAAAGTCAAGAAATTGAAAGACACACTGTGCAACTCAATGACTATTTGAGACAGTCACAAGAGGTAAGAACTAAAAATATTGTACTTAATTTGTAGGTTCAAGAGACAATTTCATGACCCCTTTTGACCACTTCAAAGTCACCTTGACAGCATTTCACTGACTTCCTCTTCCCTTTGCCCTTAAATTCATCTTCATTCCTAATTTCAAGGCCCTTATCAGTTAAAACCCTCTCCTTCCATTTCCTCCTACTTCCCTGTAGTCTTTTTTGAATTTCCCCTTGCATTTATTTTCAAATGTCTGTTCATTCATTCTTCCACTATTCATCTATTGCTTAGTACTGTCACTCTGCTTATATCTGTTTTTGGTCAAATACCTTCATTATTGCCACTCTGTTGTTGGATGCTCTCACATCCACTGTAATGATAATTCTTCCTCTCTTGATTTTGGAAAGTCTTAGGGGACACTTCCATCGCTTCTCAACCTTACTATGTTGAAGAATGTTTCTTTCACAGCTGCATTGCGAGGTCTTTTGGGACAGAGCCTGGGAGCCAGAAACCCACTCTCATTAGCTTGCATTTTGACTGATCATTTGAAGTTCTGTGTTCTGTCTCGTCACAAACCACTGGCTCACATCCTACCTCTGGGCTGGAATGCCCTCCTTCCTCAAATCTGCCATTCACTCTTTCCCCCCTTCAAAGCCCTACTGAAGGTGCACCTCCTCCAAGAGGCCTTCCCAGACTAAGCCCCCTTTTCCTCAGCTCCCCCTCCTTTCCACATCACCTCGACTCACTCCCTTTGTTCTCCCCCCATCCCACAGCACTTATGTATATATGTTTAATTCTATTTATTTATATTGATGCCAGTTTACTTGTTTTGGTGTCTTTCTCCTCTGCTGTAGACTGTAAACCCATTGTGGGCAGGAATTGTCTCTCTTTGTTGCTGTATTGTACTTTCCAATCGCTTAGTACAGTGCTCTGCACACAGTAAGCGCTCAATAACTACGATTGAATGAATGAATGAATATTGGCTATTTTCTGCTCTTTAGGATTTAAGCAGTATTTCTCTTTGGACCACCAAGAACAGCAACCCAAGCAGAAACTCCTCGTAAGTATTTCACAAGTGTGTTCCCTGCGTCCTGATCATGAGGAGTGATACTTCTGTCAGCAGTTCAGGTTTTTTTTACTTAATATCTAGATTTGGAGATTTTGAGCGAAAAAGGTATATTCAATCATAAGGAAGAGTATTGGAAAGTAACCTCATTGTCCTTTCTGTAACAGCAGTGAAAGGGTTATTCATCCTATTCATCATACAATTTCAGTATTTTGGTGCAAAATCACAATGCAGCCTCTTTTTAGCTTAATTTGAATTATCATTAGCTCCTAGTTGCCAACACCCCATCATCTCATAGGGATGATCACCTCCACTGCCTGTTCTTATACAGTCTTATACTTACAGTCTTGTTCTTATGCAAGATGGGACATTTACCTTTACCTCAAAATAAATGTAAAAATACCATCAAAATACCAATTGTTGCAGCTCTTATAGAGATGTTCCTTCTCTTGATGCGAAAGACTGTGAATTGGCATTTTAAAGTTTAATTACATCTTTTCAAAGTAACTGACTCCCTTAAAAATACTCTTGTGTTCCAAAAATCTAATTATGTTTATTGCCCAGCATAAAAAGTGTTTCATTTCTTGTCCTTTTTTCCCCATTATGTGAATAAGGAATCTTTTTTTCCCCTTGATGATATTTATCAGGCTTAGGAATTTCATCATTCCTAGAGCTTTGTATTCCAAAGGAAGAAATTTTTAATACTGTCCTGGTAAAGAATATACCATATCATCGGGGAAGCAGCATGGCTCAGTGGAAAGAGCGCGGGCTTGGGAGTCAGAGGTCATGGGTTCAAATCCCAGCTCCGCCACTTGTCAGCTGTATGACCTTGGGCAAGCCACTTAACTTCTCCGCCTCAGTTACCTCATCTGCAAAATGGGGATTAAGACCGTGAGCCCCAAGTGGGACAACCTGATCACCTTGTATCCCCCCCAGCGCTTAGAGCAGTGCTTTGCACATAGTAAGCGCTTAACAATGGGATAGATACTTGATAATCAGGTTGGACATTGTTCCTCTCCTACACAGAGCTCACAGTCTTAATCCCCATTTTATAGGTGAGGTTACTGAGGTATAGAGAAGTGAAGTGACCTGCCCAGAGTCACACAGCAGACATGGCAGAACCGGGATTAAAACCCAGGTCCTCTGACTCCCAGCTCTGTGCTCTTTCCATCAGGCCACAGTGCTACCGTGGACCAGCATGGCGTAGTGGGTAGAGCAGGGGCCTGGGAGTGACTCAGGTGGGTTCTAATCCCAGCCCTGCCACTTGTCTGCTGTGTGACCTTGGGCAAGTCACTTCACTTCTCTGGGCCTCAGTTACCTCATCTGTAAAATGGGGATTAAGACTGTGAGCCCCACATGGGACAATCTGATTACCTTGTATCTATTCCAGTGCTTAGAAAAGTGCTTGGCACATAGTAAGCGCTTGATACCGTAATTACTATTCACAAGGTCTATGAACTATAGAGGGGGAATTTAGCACCAATTGCTCTTAATATTGCCTACAACCTTTTGCATTTAAGATTAATTTGAAGTCACTGTAATGAGACTCAGTTACTTTCTTAGGCTTCAAACACATATTTTCTCTACTTGTCTACTTAGCTCTCTCTCGAGACCTGACCCTCTCCACTCAAGAGTTCAGTAGGGGATAGTCAGTCACGCAACATATATTTATACACACTTATGCAGTGAGGTATTGTGATTCATTTTTTTCAATGTAATATTCTTTCTCCTCCTCCCCCAACCAGTGATCTCAAAAACCAATAAATATATCAATTCATATTTCATATAGTCATTGTCTCTGGACAGTAGTAATTTAGGACAGGCAAAGATAAAACATCTCTAATTTTATGTGCTTTTATTATCAGCAAACCCCTTTGGAGGGAGTGGGGTTGTAAAACAAACGGTGTAGGTTTTTGCTTGACTGGTAAATGCGTGCAGCTCCTGGTAGAATGTTATGATGCAGTAGATGTGCAGTGAAGGTTTGTTATTGCAAGACTATATTAATTAATGCATCTATGCCACACTCTAGTGAACAGGTAAGTAGTAGTGTCTTCATTTCAAAAAAGAAGTAAACCGAAGCAAGCAGAATATAGTTCAGGAAGTCATTAAGCATTTAATTTGTGTCTCAGAAACTATCCAAGAAATTATTTCTAAAACAATATAAAGACAATGATGCACAATTTATTTTGAATGGAACCTGAAATTCATGGGAGAGAAATGGAGAAATAGATAAGATCATGACACTAACAGTAGGGTTGATAAATTACAGTATCAGAAAACCAGTAAAAGCAAGTGAACATTTTACTAAGAAAATTATTGTGGGAATGTATATTTTAATTGCTGAGTTGAATCTGAATTTTAGATGTACAGCTTATGTGCAGCCCATATGTCAATCTCTTCATGTTATTATTTTGTATACATTTTTAAAAGCATGATCTAAAGTCCTTCATTTTAAAACAGGTTGAGAAGTTCGAAAGGAGTTGACAGTAAGTTTGCATATTTTTAAATAAGCAGTTCTTATAAGTGATTATTGATTTTTCTCCACCTCAGTTATCATCAAAACCCTGTCATAGCAGGGTATTTCTGAAATTGTTGCAAAGTCTATTATACAGCCAGAAATTTACTCTTCTTCCTTACCCCTTACTCTTCTACTTGGATTCTTAATGGTTTTTCCCCTTGGAGATAGAAGATAGAGACTCTATGGGTGACAGTATTTTGTCAAATGGTTCCCTAAGTGCTACTCCATCTGGGCCTAGACCATGAGAGACAGACCCCCTTTTTGTAGCTTTTGCTGTCAAGCTCCTTTTTTCATCCTCTTTCAGCCCATCTGAGCTCTGGTCTTGACTAACTGTTCCTGTTCCTCCACTTTGTCTTTCACTGAGAAATACCTGGTTTCCAGGAGGTAAGGTGTTACCTCTAAGCAATAACTCCCAAACATACTTCAAACTTTTCCATGGGAGTGGGACTGGTAATGTTACATTTCACTTCTAGTGTGAGTTTAGTTCACATTAGTGCAGATCTCAAATTACCCAAAATAAACACTCATTTAAATCAGCTCCAACCGGTTCAGAGTTCAACTCACTAGGCATTGTTCTTATCTTTATAACTGACCTGCACTGAATCACAGAAAAATAAAAGAGTAACAAGTTGGGAGGAGTTGCACATGCTGGCAATATAATAATAATAATAATAATGGCATTTATTAAGTGCTTACTATGTGCAAAGCACCATTCTAAGCACTGGGGAGGTTACAAGGTGATCAGGTTGTCCCACGGGGGGCTCACAGTCTTAATCCCCATTTTACAGATGAGGTAACTGAGGCCCAGAGAAATTAAGTGACTTGCCCAAAGTCACACAGCTGACAATTGGCAGAGCTGGGATTTGAAAGCCAAAGCCCGTGCTCCTTCCACTGAGCCAAGCTGCTTGGCAGGGTCAGCAAAATGTTTATATAAGAGACTTATGTAACAAAGGAATTAAGAGATCTCCCAAGGAAAAAGTTAGGTTTCCTTAAGGAAGAGGCCCAAATCATGATATCCCTGACAGAAAATATTTTATATTAAAAAAAAAAACTTAAAGAGGAATGAATAGCAAGTTGGTTATTTGAACTTGTAACCCAAGTCTATGTATGGTGTAAGCTGCTCTCTGACCTGCAGGCCTGAGTTCACTCAGGAACTATTCAGTTAGTATTGAAAGACCATTAATAAGGAGCAAACTTAAACCAGTTCAGGAACAGTCAGTGAAGGCATGGAGAAAGGACCCAATTTCACTTAAGGTGACAGTCGAATAGGAGCATAGGGAAGGAATTCGTTCTAATTTCTTTTGTCTCTAATAACCGGAGCCTCCTCTCACCCCTTCTTTCTTAGGACTGGCTTAATTTTGCTTCTGTCCTCTGGTACACGTAACCTGATGAGTCTGAAGTTCTTTGAATTAGGTCTCTGTTTTTTTGGAATAAGTTGCCCCAAAGGGCTCTTCAGTAACCGTACACTTTTGGATTTGAGCAATTCCACCAGACCCAGTTTAGCCAAGAGAAACTTTTCCATAGTACTTCCTGAACATTTATAAACGAAACCCTACACCTTGATCTCAGACTGTCCATCTGAGCTAGGTCTCTGCCCCTTGTGATTGTCTATCACTTTTGTTATTTTAAGTCAGTGAAGCTGTTGGCTATTAAATTGGTGGTGATGCTGTAGTTATGTGAGCACTGAAACTCGGTGAGAAGCCGGGAAAATGATACTTCTGGGATGCTGTGAGGCATGATGGGCAGCTGAGGGCCTTTAGCAACCCAGAGATGTAATTGGCTCAGGGAAAATTATCCATGAGGTTGATATTGCTTGTGTTTCTTCAATTCCCTATATAAATATGTTTGGAAATATTGCATTGATGATTGGAAGCTGTCAGGCTAGCATTCACAATAATGTAGTTAAAGGCTAATAATGCTTTCTGAATGCTGAGAAGCCAGCGTGATTAACTTGTTCAGTAATGACCTGGAAGGAATGCATTTATCTCTAAACAAATAATTAGAAATGTCCATCTTATTTATAATTTTAGAAATCTCAGCCTCCTTAAAAGCCCCTCAAGATCTGCACCATCATTACTCAGGTAAGAAGAGTGTGCACACACGTCAATTGAGCAAAAATTCTTAATTTTGCACTCATGACCGGGCAAGTTGGTGAGTTCCTTAAAACTATCAGCGGCTTGCAGTTTGAAGAGTGATAGTCACCCTGCTGAAAAAGGCATTTCAGTTTGTATCTGGCAGGAAAGTTTGAGAATCAAGTGGTATTGTCCAAATGTCTCCAGGGTCCGGCTTCTTCGTCAAAATTGATCTGTCCCTTTTGCAAAATTTCCAAGAGGGAAAAAGAAAGGTGACTTTGAAACCCCCAGGTTCAGTTGTATAACCGAATATGAAACAATCTACTTAGCTAAGTGCCAGAGCAGAGGGTTGGCAGAAACATTGGCTTGTTTCTCTTGGATTTTGTGCTATTGTGGCACTGACTTAAACAAAGGTAAGCTACTCAAGTGTTCTGACCTCCACTGACTATTTCCCTACAAGTTAATGTCTCAGTGCCTCAGTAATTTCATCTCTGGAAAAAAAAAAGCAAGTTTAATTTACCTTCCTGAGGAGGAGTCTTTTCCGAAGAGTAACTAGAACCACAGCTGCGTAAGGCAAGCATTTTCCAGTTGAACTAGTTCCCAATTTTTGGCCTTATTGTTTGTCAAATTAAGATGGGGTGTGAACTGACTGACGGCTAGTCATAAGCTTTTTTTTATGGAAAATTCCTCTCAATATGGTAAAACCCTGGCAGAACACTGAGCAAAAGAAAATAATAATAATAATAATAATAATAATAAGCTTTTTTAATGGAAAATTCCTCTCAATATGGTAAAACCCTGGCAGAATACTGAGCGAAAGATTTCCTAGTGCAAAGCTAGTTCCTACCTTAAAAACGAATCCCTACAAGTCAGTCCCTTCCCTAAATTTGAGCTGCTGCTATTTAGACCCCATCAATGAAATATTTGTTGAACCTTTCCCAATGCCCAAAACATTACAGCTATCCCATAATCTTTTGTTCCTCTTTCCCAAGAGCTAAAACAGAGTACATCAACTTAGACTGAGCGAAAGATTTCCTAGTGCAAAGCTAGTTCCTACCTTAAAAAACGAATCCCTACAAGTCAGCCCCGTCCCTAAATTTGAGCTGCTGCTATTTAGACCCCATCTATGAAATATTTGTTAAACCTTTCCAAATGTCCAAAACATTACAGCTATCCCATAATCTTTTGTTCCTCTTTCCCAAGAGCTAAAGCAGAGTACATCAACTTTGTAACAAACTATTATGTGGACTATATATATGAACTTAGAAAGCCCCCTGGAAAGAAATACTGTAAGTCATTTTGACATTGATCAGCCACGGTACTAGTCTTGCCTCAAAATAAAAATGACGATGGACTGCTGCTAATTAAGATCACAGTTTTCTGCTCTCTTTGGGACGGAGGGTGAGCAGTCCAGAATCCAGCAGTAGATGTCCCCATAGTCTGCACTTCATTACATTCACTTGGGAAAAGCCACAGGGAAACCAGAGCAGGAGCAACATTGACTGAAATGTGTGTGAAAAGAATATGTCATGTATGCCGTGATTTGTGAGTGATTTATGGGGAATGGTGAGAGTGAGTCCGCTTTGGGGTCTGTTATATTGTCATAGCCTTTCAGCCTGAGAAATTTCTGGGAATTTTTCCTGCAGATTTGATTTTAGATGAAAAAATACCTGGTGCCTTGCTTTTCAGTCTACTATCTTTGATTATTTAAATAAAGTGGTGTATAGAACGCTTTCTGGAAATGGCAGCAGATGAGGTTTTCTAAGAACAGCTAATCTGTTTTGGTTTTCAGCCGTGGAAAGGAACAATTTAATGAGACTCTCTCAGACCATACCATTTACCCCAATCAAACTCTTTGGTGAGTACCAGCTTCAATTTTCTGCATTTTATTTTAGGGATATAGGGATCCCAAGATCGCAATGAAAAATAAAATGAGGGAAGGTGCCATTTGTGAGATTCTTTGACAAAATCGTGTTTAAGAGTTTTTGAGGAGTCAAAGTAATTCCTTTAAGTGGGAACTCCTCTAGCTACTGTTGTAGGGATTTCCGATCCAGGTTCTACTAATGCATGGAAGGGGCCTTTCATGAGCTGCTTTCATGAGCTGAAGGATGCAGTAATTGTGCACTTGGCCCTCACTCATTTAAGGCTGAAAGTAAGGAAGAAAAGAACAAACCAAGCATGCGTGATAAACCAGGGGAAGTTGTATCCAGCACTTAGAACAGTGCCCGACACATAGTAAGCACTTAACAAATACCATAATTACGTGGTTTAGTGGAAAGAACATGGGTTTGGGAGTCAGAGGTCGTGGGTTCTAATCCCTGCTCCTCCACTTGTCAGCTGTGTGACTTTGGGCAAGTCACTTAACTTCTCTGTGCCTCAATTACCTCAGCTGTAAAATGGGGATTAAGACTGTGAGCCCCAGGTGGGACAACCTGATTACCTTGTATCTACCCCAGCGCTTAGAACAGTGCGTGGCACATAGTAAGCGCTTAACAAATACCATCATCATTATTATTATATTGTACTCTTCCAAGCGCGTCATATAGTGCTCTGCACACAGTAAATGTTCAATAAATGCCACTGATTGATTGATTGAAATGCGACCCAAACCGGGTGGAAGCCATCAGCCATTTGAGAGAAATGCTTTGTGTTGGTGGAAGCCATCAGCGAGAAATGCTGTGTTTGGTTTTCCTTTTGTTTCAAGCCTGCTAATTGCTCTGTCTTTAAAGCAGATGTCTTTGGAGGAGAGAAAAACAAAATAGAGTTAACCAAGGCTATTGAAGCCCTGCTAGGGTATGGGTCAGGGCATAAGTAGATTAACAGGGTGCTAAAGAGCCATAAACTACAGGACAACCCTCTCCACCCATCATTGTTTACATGGGATTGAACTGGCATTGCAGCCTTGTGTTGGTTAATACAAGGTCTTTCCGCTCTTGTTTAGCCCTAAACTATTGCAGAAGAGCTGTTGCCTTGAATTGACGAAGCAGCCCGACCTTCAGAAGCCTCTGGTGGCATCAATCCAGTTACCTCAAATAAATCGTTTATATTGTATCGTTCAGCGTCAACTGAACATTTCATCTAGAGCATTGATGGAATGAAGTAGTAGATTCATTCATTCAATCGTATTTATTGAGCCCTTACTGTGTGCAGAGCACTGTACTAAGCGCTTGGGAAGTACAAGTTGGCAACATATAGAGACGGTCCCTACCCAACAGTGGGCTCACAGTCTAGAAGGGGGAGACAGAGAACGAAACAAAACATATTAACAAAATAAAATAAATAGAATAGATATGTACAAGTAAAATAAATAAATAGAGTAATAAATATGTACAAACATATATACATATATACAGGTGCTGTGGGGTAGGGAAGGAGGTAAGGTAGGGGGATGGAGAGAGGAAGGAGGGGGCTCAGTCTGGGGAGGCCTCCTGGAGGAGGTGAGGCCTTGAAGGGAGGACCTTCAGTAGGGCCTTGAAGGGAGGAAGAGAGCTAGCTTGGCGGATGTGGGGAGGGAGGGCATTCCAGGCCAGGGAGATGATGTGGGCCGGGGGTCGACGGCGGGACAGGCGAGAATGAGGCACGGTGAGGAGATTAGCGGCAGAGGAGCAGAGGGTGCGGGCTGGGCTGTAGAAGGAGACAAGGGAGGTGAGGTAGGAGGGGGCGAGGTGATGGAGAGCCTTGAAGCGGAGGGTGAGGAATTTCTGTCTGATGCGTAGGTTGATTGGTAGCCACTGGAGATTTTTGAGGAGGGGAGTTACATACCCAGAGCGTTTCTGGACAAAGACAATCTGAGCAGCGGCGTGAAGTATGGATTGCAGTGGGGAGAGACAAGAGGATGGAGGATCGGAGAGGAGGTTGATACAGTAGTCCAGACGGGATAGGATGAGAGCTTGAACGAGCAGGGTAGCGGTTTGGATGGAGAGGAAAGGGCGGATCTTGGCAATGTTGTGGAGCTGAGACCGGCAGGTTTTGGTGACGGCTTGGATGTGAGGGGTGAACGAGAGAGCGGAGTCGAGGATGACACCAAGGTTGCGGGCTTGTGAGATGGGAAGGTTGGTAGTGCTGTCAACAGAGATGGGAAAGTCAGGGAGAGGGCAGGGTTTGGGAGGGAAGACAAGCAGTTCAGTCTTGGACATGTTGCATTTTAGGTGGCGGGCAGACATCCAGATGGAGATGTCCTGAAGGCAGGAAGAGATGCGAGCCTGGAGGGAGGGGGAGAGAGCTGGGGCCGAGATGTAGATGTTGATATGAAAGATTAAATACTAACACTGTTAGTCAGTGTCCCAAATGTAGGATTCAAGTAGATTTTTTTTAGTGGACTCAGAATTTGAATTGGCTCTTCTTCTGCCTCTCTTCCTCTTACTGTGAGCATTGTGGCCTGGGAGTCAGAGGATCTGGGTTCTAATTCTGGCTCCACCATTTGTCTGCCAAATGACCTTGGTCGAAACTCCCAGGTCTGGGCTCTATCCAGCAGGCCACTTTGCTTCTCTGAGCAGCATCTGACCTGCAGTACCACATCCCCTCTTGCCCCCAGGACATCTCCACCTTAAACCCAACATGTCTAAAACAGAGCTCCACACCTTCTCCCCTAAACCCACTCCTTCCCCTAACTCCCATCTAATAATAGTAACTACACGAGCATCCATCTGTCCCAGAAGCCCACGACCTCAGTGCCATCCTTGACTCTTAGCTATTGTTCAACTCTTACATTCAATCTACTGCCAGATCCTGTGGGTTATTCCTGTTGGTTACTCTTCCAGATGCTCCCCTTCCTCTCCACCCAAACTGCTACCCTCCTAGAACAAGCTCTAGTCTTACTGCTTCAGCATCCTCCCTGCTCTCCCAGCCTCCAGCCTCTCTTGCCTCCGATCTATACTACATGCTGAAGCTCGGATCATCTTCCCGAAGCGTCACTCAGCCCACATATCTGTTGTCCTCAAAAACCTTCCACTGGCCTTCTGAGTCTCTCTGCATCAAACGAAACCTCACGGTCAGCTTCAATGTTCTCCACCATCTGCCCCCAACATATCTGATCTCTTCACCCCACTATTCCCCAACCCTCTATTTTCACTCCTCCCAAGACCTCACTCTTAACTCTCCTGCCTCCTTCACCTGGTTCATACTGTTCCCACAGCTCGAGACTTCCTCCCCACAACAGAGACAGACCACAATTCTCCCCACCTTCAAATCCCTTCTAAAATCCTACCCATCTCCTCCAGCTTTCCCCAATTAATTTCCTAGCACCCTGAAATGCATCCCTTCAGTCATCTCAAGCACTTATGAACTTATTTACAACTTCCTTAGCATAGATGAATATATGCCTGCTCAATTTATTTATTTTAACAGTGTGGTAAACATTTTTATGTCTGCTCCCCCATTAGAGTATAATCTCCCTGAGGGCAGGGAACATGTCACTTGGTTATTCTGTACTTGCCAAGTGCCTACCTAGTACAGATTACTGCACCAAGTGATTGCTCAATAAATGCTATTACAGCTACTATTACTACTACTACTAATAATTATGGTATTTGTTAAGCACTTACTATGTGCCAAGCACTGTTCTAAGAGCTGGGGTGGATATAAGGTAATCAGCTTGTCCCATGTGGGGCTCACAGTCTTAATCCCCATTTTACAGATGAGGTAACTGAGGCACAGAGAAGTTAAGTGACTTGCCCAAAGTCACACAGCTGACAAGCGGAGGAGCTGGGATTAGAACCCATGACCTCTGACTGCCAAGCCCATGCCCTTTCTGCTAAACCATGTGGCTTCTCTCCAATACTATTTCAGTTACTAAATGATGTTGACATCTGCGGCCAGGATTCTTGAGGCTGTTCCTTGTAGGTGAAGCAGAGGGTATAAAGAAATTTCTATGGTTCTAACATCAAATAGAAAGAGGGAATTCAGAACAATCTCAGCATTTAGGACTGTATGAAAAATTCCCAATTTATTAAAATTGGTTTGTGAGTTCCTGGGCTTCTAATGGCTTCCTTGTTTCTTCGATGAATGATTTAATCTGGAATGTTTGCTGTGAAAAATAAAACTATGGTTTCTCATCCCAAAACATTTTTCTTTTGTAATTGCTAAAAAGAGTAATCTGGAATAATAATTCCAGATTATATAATAATAATAATAATATATATATATATATAAAATGGAGAACAGAGAATTCTATAATAATAATTCTGGAATAATCTGGAATAAATGCTGAGAATTTTACTTCGTTGTGAGATAAGATTTTGACAGAGTTGCCAGGGACTGTGATCCACCGAATGGCATTCTTGTGCTGTAGTAGATGTTGAGACGGGCCTGTAGCCTTTTTAGGTTTTTGGTATGATTTGAGGCAGGTGTTCAGAGTGCATGAGGTTTTTTTTTTCTTTTTTTATGATATCTGTTAAGCACTTTCTATATGCCAAGCTCTGTACTAGGCACTGCGGTAATACAAGATAATTGGGTTGGACACCATCGCTGTCCCACATAGGGCTTCCAGTCTTAATCCTAATTTTACAGATAAGGTAACTGAGGCACAAAGTTAAGTGAGTTTAAGTTAGCAAGGTGATGGGAGAGCAGGAGGGAAAGCCAGCAGGACAGTGGTAGCTGCGGGAAATGTTACCATCTTGCCTGGAAATAGAGTTTCTCCCCTCCCCCAGCTTTTACTACTGTCTAAAACCCATGATCAGTGTATTGCTGAACATGGATCTGAATTTGACTGAGAGGCCTTTAGGAAAATATCCTTTTCTTAAGAGAGGAGACAACTTCAGCTCCACTGATTTTGGCTCTAGGTATGCTCTGTATACGATTTTGAACAATAATTAAGATATTTGATTCAATTCTTTGGGACTTTCAATTTTATTTTGTTTTTAATGTCTGTTTATTGTTGTATTGTACTCTCCCAAGCTCTTAGTACAGTGCTCTGTACACAATAAGCGCTCAATAAATAGGATTGTATGAACGAATGAATTAATTACAGGGGCAAGATAAATTACATGGGTGTTTAACTTTATGCTACAAGGGTCTCAGGCAAATTTCCCAAGGGCTCTGCAGCCAGTAATACTTAGTGATTGACTGATTTGACTAAAGGTGATTTCAGGATTGAGTAAAAGCATTGTTAGTCTCTCATGTCATGATGTCGATTGGTCTCATTTGTAAAACTAGTAATTCTGGGTAATTCTTTGCTTTACTTCTTTCTGAAAGCTGGAGAAGAAGTGACTATCTACAGGCTAGAGGAAAGTTCTCCTTTGAATCTTGATAAAAGTATGTCCTCCTGGTCACAACATGGGACGGCGGCAATGATTCAGGTCTTGTCCCGAGAGGAGATGGATGGAGGTCTCCGAAAGGCCATGAAAGTGGTCTGTACGTGGTCTGAGAATGACATGCTGAAGCCTGGGCAGGTCTTCATTGTGAAGTCTTTTCTCCCAGAGGTTGTACGGACATGGCACAGAATTTTTCGGGACGGCACCGTGCTTCACCTCTGTCTCAGGGTGAGTGGGGGCCTGAGAAGGAAACAACTGGACAGGTCTGGCCTTTGACATGGCTAACATAATCATGGTGGTGTTTGTTAAGCGCTTACTAAGTGTCAAGCATTATACTAAACGCTGGAGTAAATGCAGATCAGACACAGTTCCTGTCTTACGTGGGGCTCACGGTCTCCATAGTGGGGAGAACGGGCATTTAATCCACATTATAGAAACTGAAGCATGGAGAAGTTGCATGGCAGAGTTGGGAATAGAACCTTGCTCTTTCCACTAAGCTGTGCTCCTTCTGGTGGCAGCAAGGAGTGATCTGGGTCCCAGTCATCTCCACTCACCCAAACTGATCATTTTTGAAGGAAAGATGCAGCTTATAATATTCCAAGGTACCAATAGACCAAATAGAATCGAAAATTACCATAAACAGAAACCTGCATTAATAAAATTACCAAACTGCCTGTTCTTTTTTTAACATGTCATGCAGAGACGACAAGTGAATGTCTGTCCTGTTCAATTATCCCTCTTCCGCTTTGTCACTGCCTGAAATACCTTTCCCTCTCAGTTTTGCCAAACCACAACCTTCGAAAACTCCCTCAAAAAAAAATCATCTTCTCCAGATGCATTCCCTAACTAACCTCCTAATTTCCCAGACAGGCCATTTCCTCAGCCACCTCAGTGCTCATTGTACTTATTTGGTGACTAATTTGTCATTTATTATTTGTCATTGAGAAGCAGCGTGACTCAGTGGAAAGAACCCAGGCTTTGGAGTCAGAGGTCGTGGGTTCTAATCCCTGCTCCGCCACTTGTCAGCTGTGTGACTTTGGACAAGTCACTTGACTTCTCTGTGTCTCAGTTGCCCCATCTGTGAAGTGGGGATTAAGACTGTGAGCCCTGTGTGGGAAAACCTGATGACCTTGTCTCTACCCCAGTGCTTAGAAAAGTGCTTGGCACATAGTAAGCGCTTAACAAATACCATCATCGTAATTTATTAACAGTTTCTTTTATCTATTATCTCATGCTTACTATGGCACCTTTTGTCAATTTATATTAACGTCTCCACCATTAGATCGGAAATTATTTGAGGACAGAAATCACATCTCCTCCTTGTTTCATATGTTCCCCAGGTACCTAGAATAGTCATGTGCACACTGCAGGTGTTCAATAAATCCTGTTGACCTAGATACTGCTTTTGACTATTTCCACAAATGGCACCTTACTAACAGTGGTACCTCAACAGTGCCATGGGTTGAGGCAGATACAGGATAATCAGAATGGACACATTACTTTAACTCAAATGAGCCTCAGTCAGAGGGGTAAGAAGGGAAAGTATTTTATCCCCATTTTACATATGGAGGAACAGAGGTTCAGACTCGCATAGTAAGCACTTTAAAATACCATTAAAATACGTGAATATTTTGGCTAATTGAATTTTCTCTTTTTATTGGAGATGGCACACTAATTTAACAGGTCTGTCATTCTTTGATAGAGGGGATGCAGGTGTGTTATAGGAGCAGTAGGAGAACAACTCCTGGAACCCCAAAGGATTTTTTTTTTTTAAAATGGTATTTGTTAAGCACATATTATGTGCCGGGCACTCTACCAAGCGCTGGGATAGATACAAGCTAATCAGGTTGGACACAGTTACCTGACCCACACAGGGTTCACAGTCTTAATCCCCATTTTTCAGATGTCGTTACTGAGGCACGGAGAGGTTGGGTGACTTGCCCAGGGTCACACCTCAGGAAAGTGATGGAGCCGGGATTGGAACCCAGGTCCTTCTGACTCCCAGGCCTGTGCTCTTTCCACTAGGCCATGCAGCTCTCCAGCCCTTTGAGGAAACTAAATTATCTCCCTGGAATTGCACAAACTCATCTCAAATGATCCTAATGCCACTGCAGGGGCAATAGGGGAGCACCAGGAGTTTCAAATTTAGGGTAGATGGTAAGCTGCTCTCTAGACTGTAAACTCATCTCTAGATTTTATGCTTGTGTCTACCAACTCTATGTTGTTCTCTCCTAGAGCTAAGTACAGACCTCTGCACAGTCAGTACTCAATTAGGGGAAGCAGCGTGGTTCAGTGGAAAGAGCACGGGCTTTGGAGTCAGAGGTCATGGGTTCAAATCCCAGCTGCGCCACTTGTCAGCTGTGTGACTTTGGACAGGTCACTTGGCTTCTCTGTGCCTCAGGTACCTCATCTGTGAACTGGATATTGAGACCGTGAGCCCCACGTGGGACAACCTGATCACCTTGTAACCTCCCAAGCGCTTATAACAGTGCTTGGCACATAGTAACCGCTTAATACATGCCATTCTTATTCTTATTATTATAAATACCATTGATTAATTGATTTTGGGCAACTACTGCTCTGAAAAGAGGAAAGTCCCCATGCTTAGATACCTAGCATATGCATATCCAGAAAACTGGGTTACCAAATTTTTGGTTGTGATAAACATTTAGAGGGGTGTGCTATTTATATTCAAGTCACTATGTATATATATTTGTACATATTTATGACTCTATTTATTTTACTTGTACATATTTATTCTATTTATTTTATTTTGTTAATATGTTTTGTTTTCTTGTCTGTCTCCCCCTTCTAGACTATGAGCCCGCTGTTGGCTAGGGACCATTTCTATATGTTGCCAACTTGTATTTCCCAAGCGCTTAGTACAGTGCTGTGCACACAGTAAGCGCTCAATAAATACGACTGAATGAATGAATGTCCTGTTTTCTAGGAGATCCAACAGCAAAGAGCAGCTCAAAAGCTGATTTATACCTTCAACCAGGTGAAACCGCATACGATTCCATATACTCCAAGGTGAGAAAACTACCTCTGAGAGGTGAGCTCAGCAAGATTTAGTAGGGTGTTCCACCATTCTTCCCGGTATACTGATTCAGCCAGGGACACTGATCAACTCATAAGATAAATTCTCTGGAAAATTTTACATAGTCTTCAGTTTTCTGTTTGTTTTTTTTTTCCTCAACATAGTGTGACAGTGCTGGTGAGATCTCCTTTTTGTACTAGTGTTAATTTCACCCCATAAAGAAGATTACTCTGAACGTGCTGGTAAATTTGAGCCAGACATACTGAGAAAACTTCTTTGCTGCATTTAATAGCAATGAAGTAGTAATAATAGTGTTTGTTATGTGCTTACTATGTGCCAGGCACTGTACTAAGTGCTGGAGTTGATACAAGATGATCAGGTTGGACACGGACTCTGGTCCACATGAGGCTCACAGTAAAAGTACTATTTCACTGAACTCGTGCACATATGTTTGCTGCCTAAGAGATTCCTGAATGAGGGATAGGAGCTGCACAGGGAGAGGCCACAGCAGGTTTTACAAACATGCTTCTAAATGATGAAACTACTTTAGGCCCAGAAAAGAAAAAAAAAAAAACTCTCTTTAGTTTGAGGAGCGACCATGACATGCTGAGGAGAAAAAAGAAACTTCTAAGGAGTCTCACTGGGTAGTTAGTTTGAAAATCCTGACCCATCTATACTCATCTTGAGACAGATCATAATTTGGTTCTCAGGGCTTATAATAATTTTGTTTATTATTTTCATAAGGAACTTCATAGAGCATGTCAAGGAAACGCTGGGTCCTGTACTCATAAAATAATTGAAGGTTTTTGCAAAATGCAAATGGGTTTTCACTTCAGAACTCCTCCCCCAATACTCAGTTTTTTTACTTTCTCCCAAATGAGGCAGGTGATTTAGATATGTATCCACATAGCACCTGCCATGTACATGCATATAGGTGTGTAAAGAAAGAGAGTGCCCACATTTATAGCACTTCGATATCTCTAATTGTTTGTTGCACCCTCTGCCAAAGTGGGAACACAACTAGCAGGGATGATAGAGTGTGAGTGGCACTGTGCAAAGCAGCATGGTCTAGTGGAAAGAACACATGCCTGGGAGTCAGAGGACCTGGGTTTTAATCTTGCCTGCTGTGTGACCTTGGGAAGTCACTTAACTTCTCTGGGCCTTGGTTTCTGTAAAATGGGAATTCAATACCCATTCTCCCTTCTTAGACCAGTGGGACAGGGACTCTGTCTGACCTGATTAACTTATATGTACCGCAGTGCTTACAACAGTGCTTGACACATAGCACTTAACAAATTACCATAAAAAGACCAACTAAAAAAAGCTACCATTATAGGTTCTTAGTCCCAAAGTTTGTCATTTATGTTGGAAGGTTCCCATCATACTGTTAACCAAGCCACAGCACAAAGCCAGATTGGTGCAATCCTTTTTCCTCCCACCCTTCCAGGGCATTTGAAATTATCTGAGTAGGACGTGGCTTTTGAGTCAATAGGGTGAAAAGACTCCCAGAGGTCGAAGCTCTGGTGGAGAGAGTAGAGGAAAACGTAGCTCTCGCTCACTGGGAGCCGGGGGGAACGTAGGAAGTTCTAAATTTTGATCCAAGAGGCCTGAGGCCTGTGGTAAGTTATTTCTCTCTCATCAGCAACACTGGGGATAGAAAAGATGGTTAGAAGTATCATCGTCATTGTTTGATAATTTCAGTTTAAACAGATTTTCAGGGATCTCTCAAGTAGCTCAGGTCTCAGTCCAACATGACCAATGGATTAGGTTGGGTTTCTAGGATTGTGATCTATCAATCAATCATTCAGTGGTATTTATTGAGTGCTTACTACGGGCAGAGCACTGTACTAAGCGCTTGAGAGAGAACAGTACATTAGAATTGGTAGAATCGATTCCTGCCCTTAAGGAGCCGTCTTGTAAACCTTCAGGAGCTGTAGTTACCTTACAAATCTCTCTATATATTCCCTGTTTGTTTCTCTCTGTTCGTGTTCAGAATTAGACCCTGTTTGTTTCTCTTGCCTGTTTGTGGGTGTAGCTAGTAATAACTGATATTTAAGTGCCTACTCATTTGCCAAGTACTGTATTAAGCACTGGGATAGGTAAAGATAATGAGTTCAGACTCAGACCCTGTCCATATGTGACTCACAGTCTAAGTGGGAGGAAGAAAAGGTACTGAGGAACTGAGGCCCAGAGAAGTTAAGTGACTTGTCCAAGGTAACCAACAGGCAAGTGGCAAAGGTAGGATTAGAACACAGGTCCTCTGACTTCTAGGCTAGTGCTGTCTTCCATAGGCCATGCTGCCACTGGAGCTCACGCATGGTGTAGTGGAAGAGCGTTGGTCTGGAGGCCGGCGGACCTGGGTTTGAGTACAAGCTCTGCCACCAGCTGCCCGATTACCTCCGTTTCCTCATCTGAAAAATGGGGATAATAATACTCGCCTTTCTGCCTTCTTCACAGTGTTGTCGTGAGGGCAAAAATGAGATAAGTATTTATGAGAGTGCTTTGGGAATAAAAGCACCATACAAAAACTAAAGTTAAACACTTAGTCCAGTGCCCTGCACACTGTAAGCATTCAATAAATGCCATTGATTGATTCTTTAGGAGTACTGGTGGGAAGCCTTAAGCCCATACCTGTCTTGAGAGGTATGGTTACGGTGATCAATCCTTTTAGCCCTAATTCAGTGGCAAAGCAGCCCTGCATTCAGTCTGAAGAGAATCCGAAGTCTTCTTGGGATTCTAATTCCAAGGGATTTATGGCGTTTCTTGTAACAAGTTGCCCACATCCAAATACGGAGCAAATGAATTACCCGGCTTGATTCTGTCGTTCAGTGGGAAGCATGCTCATTTTTGCCCACAGATTCCTGGAGGTCTTCCTAATATACTGCCATTCAGCTAACCAATGGCTGACTATAGAGAAGTACATGACAGGCGAGTTCCATAAGTACAACAACAACAACGGTGACGAGATCTGCCCCAAAAACATCCTGGAAGAACTGATGTTGGCCTTCTCCCACTGGACATACGAATACACCCGGGGAGAACTACTTGTTCTGGATTTGCAAGGTAATTATCAAAATGGTAGACAACACACTTGGGCCATGAACAAATGTTGTCGTAAAATGTGGTCTTATCTCTTCTTTGTGGCAGAGGTTACATGTAATAGGGGCTCAAATGATCCAGGCATCTTATGACAACAATACTATCGCTTAAGGCTGCTAATGGAACCAGACTTTGAGATTGGGTGATTTTATTCTGTCCAGAAATCAAAAGATGGTATCAGATGTGGTTGATCTTCTATATTGTACTTATTTTTGAATTTGTGCTATGGTAGAGTAAACCACATTTTCAGAAACAGCCAAATATCTCAAGGGTTTCACCAAGGACAGGATGTGAAGTGTCCGTAGCTTATTGACTTAGTTTATTTTAAAGTGACCAGAAGAAAAATAACCCCAAGCAGGTAGTGTCAGTGTCATTGTTTCCCATTTCTGCCCAGAGAAAGATTAGATAGAGCCTTAACTTTTTTTATAATTTACAGCAATCAATCAATCGTATTTATTGAGCACTTGGGAAGTACAAGTTGGCAACATATAGAGACAGTCCCTACCCAACAGTGGGCTCACAGTCTAGAAGGGGGAGACAGAGAACAAAACCAAACATATTAACAAAATGAAATAAATAGAATAGATATGTACAACTAAAATAAATAAATAAATAAATCGAGTAATAAATATGTACAAACATATATACATATATGCAGGTGCTGTGGGTAAGGGAAGGAGGTAAGACAGAGGGGATGGAGAGGGGGACAAGGGAGAGAGAGGAAGGAGGGGGCTCAGTCTGGGAAGGCCTCCTGGAGGAGGTGAGCTCTCAGGGCCTTGAAGGGAGGAAGAGAGCTAGCTTGGCAGATGTTGGGAGGGAGGGCATTCCAGGCCAGGGGGATGATGTGGGCCGGGGGTCGACGGCGGGACAGGCGAGAATGAGGCACGGTGAGGAGATTAGCGGCAGAGGAGTGGAGGGTGCAGGCTGGGCTGTAGAAGGAGAGAAGGGAGGTGAGGTAGGAGGAGGCGAGGTGATGGAGAGCCTTGAAGCCAAGGGTGAGGAGTTTCTGCCTGATGTGCAGATTGATTGGTAGCCTCTGGAGATTTTTGAGGAAGTTTCTGAGTGAGGTTTAATATTTGTGTCCATCCTTCCAAATCCTTGGACTCAGTTATCCTTTAGAATGCAAAAAAAAAAGGCATTTTGAAGAGGCCATTTTCAGGAACTTGAGCTGAACACTTCTCACTTATTTTAACTTTCCTGGGGTTTACTTTTGGTTTTTACTGTCTATGGAAGTGAGTTCCCAATAGTACCCAAGGGCCCTGTATGCATTTTGTAGGAGATTCTGCTATTGGTGCTTATGGTATTAAAAAAAAGAAACCCGAACCAACAACATCAGTGTCCAAAGGAGAAAATAAATTGATTATTTGCATCTATACTTGACAACCTATGACTGCAGGGTGGAGTTTTTTTTTTTAATACAAAACAAAAGATCAACTAGACAAAAAATTTCAAGGAATTGATGGTAACCTGTTAGTGTACTTAGCAGTCCTGTTAAATAGATTTGTTTAATGATGTATGTGAATGGGGTTTTCATGATTCTTAGTCATTTCATGTAATGTTAACAGAAACAAATGCTCGGTTGATAGTTTTAAAAATAATTAGCTTTTTCTCAAAATGTTTCTCTCTCACACACACACACACACACACACACTCACACTCACTCACTCTCTGTTGGTTGATGGTTTTGAAGAACTTTTTTATTACACAATCTCACCATGGTCTTGCAACATGGAGCCTGTGGACTTGGTTATAGCAGGATTCCAAAGGGGGTAAACTTGTAGAAATGGGGATGTCTATCTGAACCTCTTGTTTATCATACCAGGAGAAACACAAGAAGAATATTTCACCTGGCAAAACATTGTAAGGGGAGAAAGCCTGGCACATAGCGC
The DNA here is from genome assembly GCF_015852505.1 of Tachyglossus aculeatus. Classification (NCBI taxonomy): domain Eukaryota; kingdom Metazoa; phylum Chordata; class Mammalia; order Monotremata; family Tachyglossidae; genus Tachyglossus; species Tachyglossus aculeatus. Next base: position 9,455,966 of record NC_052098.1, read on the forward strand.
TCAACAAATGCCATCATTTTTATTATTTTTGTTATTACTCTGAGAAACCTCTTCCCTGCAGCTGGGAGCTCTGATTGAATCTTTGTGGTGTTCAGTAGAGGAGAAGGGCAAATAGAGGAGGAAGCTATAAGGCCCAAAGGGCCAGGTTTGTTCTCCTTATTTCTCACAGTGCAAGCACTCTACACCAGTTGTCTAAGAGCAGAGGCTAAGAAAGCATATTTAATAAAAGAAAGTTTGAATCAGTAAGGGCTTGCTTACTGCAAGTATTGATCTGTTTATTCAGCTTCACCTTGATTGGAAATCCTGTCATTTTTCAGGCATCTCTTAAATGAAAATATCATGGCAATCAGTGGTATTTATGAGTGCTTACAGGATGCAGGGCACTGTACTAAGCACTTGGAGTTACTGTTACAAACTGTTACTATTGCCCTTAGAGTCTTTGACTGGAAGTTTAATGTTAAACAATGAGAACTGAAGCAACTGGTAAGCAACTCTTTCAAGCAAGAGTAGGATGCAGCCTCTCTATAGCTCTTTGTATTTTTTTCAGTGTGTTTGACAGTCACTAATTAGTTATTCCACAGGGCATCCTCAGAAATAGGTCACAACTATTTTTTCTGTTTCACAAGAGAGGAAATATAGATTACCAGGTTCAGTGATTTGCTTAAAACTACGAAGACAGTTGGGACAGTCAGGATTAGAACTCTCAGCACTCAGCTTGTTATGGGCAGGGAATGCGTCTGTTAAATTGTTACATTGTACTCTCCCTAGTGCTTAGTACAGTGCTCTGCACACAGTAAGTGCTCAATAAATACAATTGACTGGCTCACTGAGAAGACTTACATTCTGGCATTCATTCGGTGGAATTTACTCTACATGAGAGCAACGCTTATAGTAAGGATATTTATTAAGGTCCGCTTTAGCATTATGAGTGGTTTTAGTAAACACCCCTTCACTTCAGAGTATCCAAATATTTAAGGGTAGTTAGGGGCAGAATGGGGTGAGGCCCAAAGGTCACTAATCAGATCGATTCCCCTCCCGCTATTTGGATGGAGAATTCTCTGTTGGCAAAGCGTAGTATGAATATCACCACATTGACATCAGCCTCGGCCATTGATATCAGAACTGCCTTGTGTTGGGATCATGATTATGGCATAGATATGTAGAACAACTCTTGATAGTCCTCATCCATCCAGAGGTAGCAGCATGGCATAGTGGATAGATCCCGGACCTGGGAATCAGAAAGTCATGGGTTCTAATTCTGGCTCTGCCACTTATCTGCTGTGTGACTTCTCTGGGCCTCAGTTACCTCATCTGTAAAATGGGGATTGAGACTGGGAGCCCCAAATGGGACAGGGACTGTGTCCAACATAATTTGCTTGTCTTCACCCCAGTGCTCAGTACAGTGCCTGGCACATAGTAAGAGCTTAACAAATACCATAATAATGAATTATTATTATTGTAATAGACTCACCTAGTAATAATGGTATTAAGTGCTTACTACATGCCAAAAGACTGTGCCCCTCGGGTAGACACAGGTTAATTAGACTAGACAAAGTCACTGTCCCATATACAGTTTACAGATGAGGAAACTGACACACAGAGTGGTTGAGTGATTTGCCCAAGAGCACCCAGTAGGCAGATGGAAGAACTGGGACTGGAATCCGGGCCCTCTGATTCTCAGATCCATGCTCTTTCCACTAGGCCACCCCTAGTGAATTCAGTCCCATTCTGCTAATTAGTGTTGCCTAGACCCCACTTTTAATAAATGTTACCTACCTTATTCATCCCCTGCCAGATTCAATTAGTGAACTCTCCCAAAGTACTTTGCTCATAGCAGGCATTCAGTTAATGCTACAGATTTATTGATTGAGAAGCAGTGTGGCCTAGTGGAGAGCGCAAGCACCTGAGAGTCCAGGTTTTAATCCCGGCTCTTCCACCTGCCTGTTGTGTGACCTTGGGCAAGTCACTTCACTTCTCCATGCCTCGGTTCCCTCATCAGTAAAATGAGAATTCAATACCTGTTCTCCATCCTAATTACACTGTGAGCCCCATGTAGGACACGGACTGTGTTCAAACTGTTTATATTGTAGCTACTTTAGTGAGATGCACAGTGTTTGGCATATAGTAAGTGCTTAAAAAATGCTATCATTATTATTATTATCCCAAACAAGGCCGTATTCATTTCCATAATGCTTTATAGCTTTTTAACTAGTTCTTCCTAGGAGGTTGGCCATTTTCAGAGACGAGGAAAGGTATCCAAGAGTAGGATCAGAACTCAAGTCCAGTTACTCAGGATTGTCATTATGCCGTTGGATATCAAAGCTCCTGTCTGGAAAGGCTTGACATGCACATATTTACCATTGGAAAGCAAAGAGGAAAGTCAATTAGAGTGAGGTTTATTTAGTTTTGGTTTTAATTGTTGTATACATTATTTTGTGTCTTTAGGTGTTGGAGAAAATCTGACAGATCCATCTGTTATTAAACCTGAAGATAAACGGTAAGTTTAAAGGTAATGCATAGGAGGTAGTTTAGAGACTAGTATGACTGTAGTAGTCCAATATGGTTGGCAAGAGTCACGCTAAATTTTTATAAGTTTCTCAAGGCTTTTAAGATTTCTGTAGCACTTTTTTTCTGATAGATTGGGAAGCAAAGTGGCCTAATGAAAAGAGCACAGGTCTGGCAGTCAGAGGACTTGGGTTCTAATCCCAGCTATACTACTTGTCTGCAGTGTGACCTTGGGAAAGCTACTTAACTACTCTGGCCGTCAGTTTCCTCAGCTGTGGGGATTAAATATCTGTTCTCCCTCCCCCTTAGATTGTGAGCCTCATGTGGGACAGGAACTTTCTCCAATCTGATTATCTTGTATCTACCCTAGTGCTTAGTACAGGTAAGACTGAAGAGGGAGGAGACTAGCTGCAGGGAGACTAATGGTATGGGAGTCTAACAATGATTTAATGAGTACTTAAATAAGAGTGACTGTTTGGGTGGAGAAGAAGGGGCAGACCTGGGAATTGCTGTGGAGGAAGAATTGGTGGGATTTAGCAGTTAGGCTGAATGACAGTGGATGACACCAAAGTTCTGGGCTGCAAGAGGATGGTGCTGGTGTCGACTGAAATGGGAAAGTTGAGAGGAGTGGGATTATTAGGAGAGAAAATAAGAAATTCAGTTTTGGATGCACTAAGTTTGAGGTGCCAGTGGGATATCCCAAGTGGAGATGTTCTGGAGCCAAGAGGAAATGCAGGATTGTAGGATAGATGAGAGGTCGGAGCTGGAGAGATGTATTTAGTAGTCATCCATATAGAGGTGTCCCCCACGCCCCCCAGTTGTGTTGACCCCGGCAGCACCCCGATGAGTAAGTACACACAGGCACATAGGTGCCCATGCACATGATACCTCTGACTTGGCTCCTTGTATTTGGTTGGGGTCAGGGTGGAAGAAAAAAGGGGTGGAAGAAACCACCCATTACCATTCCTTGCAACCAAGGACAGCTGAGACTGGGCCACTTTTGGTCTGTGTCAAAGGTGAGCAAGAGGTCTAGGAGGACCAGGAGAGAGTAGAATCCACTGGATGTGGCTACAAGGAGGTCATTGGTGACTTTGGAAGGTGTATAGTCTTGGTAGAGTGAAGGAGGTCGAAAGCTGACTGTAATGGGTTAGGAAGAGAGTGTGTGGGGAGGAGAAGTGAAGGTAGCAGTATTTACAATCCTTTCAAGGAGTTTGGACAGGAAGGGAGGGCTACATGACATGGGTGTGAATGATCTGAACTATGTCTGATTGGATTCCGCCTGTCCCTGGACACCCCTAGCTGAACTTCCTTCACTCAGCTGAAAGGGGTTAATTTACTACATGGTTATGAGCCACATCCTCTGGTTCCTGCCGACATCAGCTGCATCTTATTGGTTTCTGCTGACAGGATCTGAAACTTTGTTTCAGATAAAGTTTCTAATTTCTAATAATTGAAGCAGCGTGGCTCAGTGGAAAGAGCCCGGGCTTTCGAGTCAGGGGTCATGGGTTTGAATCCCAGCTCTGCCAATTGTCAGCTGTGTGACTTTGGGCACGTCACTTCACTTCCCTGGGCCTCAGTTCCCTCATCTGTAAAATGGGGATTAAGACTGTGAGCCCCCCGTGGGACAACCTGATCTCCTTGTAGTCTCCCCAGTGCTTAGTACAGTGCTTTGCACATAGTAAGTGCTTAATAAATGCCATTATTATTATTATTATTATTATTAATTATTAGAGAAGCAGCGTGGCCTAAAGGAAAGAGCAAGGGGCCTGGGAGTCAAAGGAGCCGGGTTCTAATCCCGACTTTGCCACTTTTCTGCTATGTGACCTTGGGTAAGTCACTTCACTTCCCTGTGCCTCAGTTTCCTCATCCATAAAATGGGGATTAAGATTGTGAGCCCCATGTGGGACAGGGACTGTGTCCAACCCAGTTATCTTGTATCTACCCCAGTGCTTAGTACAGTGCCTGACCACAGGTATTTATTAAAACCACACCTGAGAGATGGAGAGAATTCTGAAAATTCAAAAATAGTATCCTTCCCCCTCCCCATTCCTACCTGTTGCAGGAGAGGTTTCACCGTTTCTCCATGCCCATACCTAACCCGGCTCCTTGGGGCAAAGAGCCATGGAGAGGAACAGAGAGGAGGTGGAGTGGGGTAGGAGCTGGGCTCTCCAGGTATCCCGCCTCTCTCCTCCCTACCTCTGCCCCCTTGCCGCTAGGCTGGCGCCTGTGTAGTTTAAATCACATAGAAAATGGATGAGGCAGTGAGAAACTGCAAAGCATAATCACCTTGGAGGACTTGGCCAGCTAAATGGGTTACAGTTCCAAATGACACTACTCCTTCGTGGAGCTGAAGATGGGAAGGAAACGGGGTGACTCCTGGAGGGAGCTGTGGGATTCAGGGAAGGTGGTTTTACTGTGAGTGAGAGGATGAAGACGGTAATAAGGAGGGGTGGAGAGTGGGTGCAAGTGTTTTCAAGAATTGAGAAGGAATAGATCAGAGGAGTAGGTAGAGTGGTTAGAATTAGAGAACAGATGGGAGTACAAATTTATCAAGATTAAATAGATGAATAAATCATCAAATATACAAATTTTCTCATATGTTGTAAGATCCTTGAGAACAGAAATTGTGTCTCTTACTATTATTGCCCTTCCTCTGCACTCCACTGTTCTCCCCTTGAGTTTTCCGTTACTGTAGACAGTGTCACCATCCTCCCTGTCTTACAAGCCTGTAACCTTGATGTTATCCTCGACTGATCTCTCTCATTCAGCCCACATATTCACTCTGTCACCAGATCCTGTCGGTTCAACCTTCACAACATTGCTGAAATCCACCCTTTCCTCTCCATCCAAACTGCTACCACATTAATCGGTCATTATTAATCCAAGTACTTATCCTTTTCCACCTTGACTACTGAATCAGCCTCACCATCCTCCTTGTCTCACAAGGTCATAACCTTGACATTATACTCGACTCACCTCTCTCATTCAACACACATAGTCTGTCACCAAATCCTGTCAGTTCCACCTTCACAACATTGCTAAAGTATGCCCTTTCCTTTCATTCATTCAGTCGTATTTATTGAGCGCTTACTGTGTGCAGAGCACTGTACTAAGTGCTGCTTTAATTCAAGCACTTATCCTTTTCCACCTTGACTACTACATCAGCCTCCTTGATGACCTCCCTTCCTCCTATCTGTCCTCACTCCAGTCTATACTTCACTCTGCTGCCCGGCTCTTTTTTATACAACACTCAGTCAGTGTTTCCCCACTCCTCAAGAACCTCTGATGATTCCCATCTGCCACCGCATCACACATAAATTCCTTACCGTCAGCCTTAAGGCACTCAATCACCTTGCTCCTTCCTACTTTACCCCCCTGATTTCCTTTTATAACCCAGCCTGAACACTTCTCTCTTCTAATGCCAACCTACTCACTGTACCTCGATCTTGCCTATCTTGCTGCCGACCTCTTGCCCCTGTCCTGCCTCTGGCCTGGAATTCTCTCCCTCTTTGGATCTTATAGATGTCAGTCTCCTCATTGAAGGCACATCTCCTCCAAGAGGTCTTAGGCCTTCATTTACTCTTCTCCCACTCCCCTCTATGTCACCCTTGTACTTGGATTTGTACCCTTTATTCCCCCCTCCCTTAGCCCCACAGCTACGTACATATCTGTAATTTATTTATGTATATTAATGTCTGTCTCCCCCTTTAGATTGTAAGCTCATTCAGGCAGGTAACATGTCTCCCAACTCTGTTATATTGTCTTCTCCCAATCCCTTAGTACAGTGCTGTGCACACAGTAAGCATTCAATAAATACGATTGATTGGTTGATCATAGCTCTGTTGATCTGTTAATTTAGCCTCCATACCAAGCAAACTTCTCCTTATGTGGATAATTAAACCCTGCTGTTGATGAAGATAGGATGCTGCTCTGGGAATCAGGAGACCCAAGTTCTAGCCCTGCTTCTGCCTGATGAAGTAATGGCACAGTGATGAACGTTTCTGACTGAAGAACCACATGGGCATTCAGAGAGGTGGACAGGGCCAGCAGGAATCTGGAAAATAGCCGGCTAATGTGGGGTGGTGAAGGCAATCATCTGTTGGGTTATGGTTCCTCGGCGTGGTGTCAGCATTATGCCATGGTCACTTTTGCCATGGTAAGTGGGCCCTACACTTCACTGTGTGCTAAATCCCTGACCACCTGCTTGCTCATAGGGGCGCAAAGCTGGCAGGCTCAACAGAGCCCGAGTGGCACTGTGTAAACCACTAGCTAAATATAGTCATTGCTCTCATGCAGGATCTTAGTACTGAAGTGTCAAGACTGAGGCTGATCCATCATTTCTGACGGGACACTCCGTCGTGAGGTTAATGATCATTTGAATGCACCAAATTAAACTAGAGTACCATATTTAACCTTTTAGGTCACTAACAGTTATCTTTGGCTTTGATAGAATATGGACTTGGGTTCCTTGGGGATTTCAAAAAGAATGACCATTTCAATTGATCACAATTTTGACCTGGGTTGTACCTTGTGTTTTATTTAGCTAGTTCAGAGATGAGAACAGTTGGCTGCATAGGCATAAACTCTTGAAAAGTCAGGCCCAAATGCCCTCTTTTTCTTAAGTACTGGGGTTTGTATGGTTGACTTGAATTATCTATTTTTGTCAGCTCTCCTCTCCACTGGAATGAAGACAGAGGGGGAGTTTGTTATGGTCTGCTTGGGCCAATTTTTGACCCAGAGGGCAGGTGGGGGCTGATCCTGTGTTCCTGGCTCAGCTGTTGTGAGGATCCCCCAGTCAGTTGTTCACTAGACTGTAAGCTCTTTGAGGAGAGGAATCAATTTTAGCAAGTCTATTGTATTGTACTCTCACAAGTGCTATGACCTCTGCACATAGTAAGCGCTCAATAAATACTACTGATCGACTGATTAATTGATTGAATTATGACATCAGGGACTACCTCACTCTCCATCCCCCAGGCCCAGAGACCCATTCAAATAAGGTGCCAGGAGCAGTCATATTCCCTTCTCACTTCCTCCGTGCCACATTTGTGGTTTCCCTCAAATAAATAAGTGAAAATACCACCTATATACCTCTTCAAATTTGTCAACGTGCAGGTGTAGCTCTTTTTCACAGGCAGGTAAACATTAATTAATGCCAGCAGTGCATAATCTTCCCCCCCCCAAAATCATCCTGTCACATTTGTTGAATGGCTACTGTATATTCAGCATTGAATATCCAAAGAGCACTGATCCTAGGTTTCCATATGGCTAGACCAGTGTGTTCTAACCACAGATCTAGCAGGCTGTGTGTGGTCTGCCACGCCACTGACTGTGGCTTACGAAGTCTCTCCAGCTACTTTTGGTGGTCCTGGCTCCCTATCTTGGGTCTCAATCAATCAATTAATCAATGGTATTTATTGAGCACTTATTGTTTGCAGAGCACTGTAATGAGTGCTTGGGTGAGTACAGTATGACAGATTTGGTAGATTCATTCATTCATTCAATTGTATTTATTGAGTGCTTACTGTGTGCAGGGCACTGTACTAAGCGCTTGAAAAGTACAATTCAGCAACAAAGAGGGACAATCCCTGTCCACAGTGGGCTCACAGTCTAGAAGATGTGTTCTTTCTTGATGCATGAACACATTCACCATGGCACTGGAAACATATGTGCCCCGTCTACCTTCCTGACATAGAGGAAGTGAGAGGGGCACGTACATTATCCCAGCACCATGTGTGGATTGGTCTGGGGATCAGCATCTAGGAGAGGGAGCATGACTGTCATTTGGGACCAATGTTATTAAACTCTCAGGCACCAGGGAAAGTTTCCAGCCGTTGGTAAAGGTGTTATATTTTTGTGTTTATGCATCAGTTGGCTTCCTCGAAGACTGTAGTCAAAAGTGTTAAAGTTACAATCGGCCTTTTGTGCTTATGTTACGTCATCATCCTCTTATTGCTTCTGAGAAGGAACCTTTTTTTTTACCTTTAAGTAGCATTTGGAGTTTTGCATGAATACCTTACTGGCTGGCTATTTTTTCAACCATTAATGAGGCAAAAATTGAAGGAATGGAAGCCACGCATAAGGCTCTCCCAGTAGTCCTCTAACTGGGTTATATTGGAAAGGAAAAGTAATAGAATCAGATTTTGGGACCAAAGTCACATTTTAATGTGATACTTTAGTATGGTATTGTGTCTATGTAAGAATCAGTGTGATGTTTCAGCCCTAAGTATGGAACGGTTCCATTTTGTTTGCAACATACAAGTGGAATTAATTGAATGGCTGCCTTACCAAATAGACCAGAAGAACGGAAGAATTATTTAGAATTAATTTGCTGGCCCTAGCAAATATCATCATAGCCATACTTTGAACAGATTGAGTGACGAGTTAAGACAGTCCAGGTGCCTCTTTGCTTTGAGTTCCCAAGGGATTTCCTCTTCCTCCTATCCCTGAAGGAAAGCGGCAACCTGAGCTCAAACGGTCACCATTGCTTCACTTCTGATTTTGCCCCATTGTAGGATAGCTACTGTTCTTTTGCCAAGAAGAAGTGGAAATGGAGACAAATGCTTAAATACCCATATGGAAAAAGCCTATTTTCACTCAACGTCCTTTTCAAAAGCCTCATTCCTCAGAAGTAAAGTTATTGTTTCATTTTTTGATATTTTGATTTTCTTTTTTTTCAGGACTTGATAGTTCAGTGCTGTAAATAAGTTCAGATTTATAAACGTGCTTTTCCACTCTGCATGTCATTAAAATAAAATATTAGCTTTCATAAAGTTTCTTTGGAAGTGTTTCTGGTGTGCCGCGTTCCGTGATGTCTAGAATGTCAATTAAATTCTAAAGAATAATGGTAGTATGGTATAATTAATGAACATCAATCTTAGAAACTACATTAAGAACGTGGTATAATTATGCAGCTCTTGTTAAACATGCCTGGTTTATCCTGATTCTATTTGTTATTTTGTCACCTCCATTTAGAATATCCAGTTTATTTCCACAAATGAATTCTCTAATAGTAGTTTGTATTTCCAAGAGCGAGAACAGCAGAAGAGGTTAATACGGTAGAAGGCAAATATCAGAATAACCTTGAGCACTGAGCTGCAGTCTTTTGTCTAGCCGATTCTTTCCCAGGTATTTGTGTGAGAAAACCGCTTATTTTAGGAATTACATTTGGATTTAAAACATCAGAGAAGAATCCATTTAGTATTTAGTAGGCGTGTTCCATTAGCCAAATCCATTTTCTTTTGCATTTTGTTTTTGGTCCAGAAGAAGGACGTTCTGTAATACATTTAATGTCTTTGTTCCTATGCATGTAAAAGGGTTCACTTTATTTTGTTTTAGTATAAAGCAGAAAATTCGCTCTTTGATTAGGTTATCTTTGAAATGAATTGCCCGGTAGTCCATGGGGTTGGGTACTTGGATTTAAGTGCATTTGAATTTTAAATTTGCAACCAAACATTGTAGCTTCCCTTCTGAAAGTGCTGTGTTCTTTGTTGGCCCTTAGACATTTACTGGGTTACTATGGGATACTGTTCGGTGTTCTCAAGAATCCAAGTTGAGTTCTTTTTTCTTGACTGTGATCTAATTGATATTCTGATATTTCCTCCAGATCAAGTCGAATGGTGTTTGGACCGGCAAACTTAGGGGAAGATGCAATTAGAAATTTTATTGCAAAGCACCGCTGTAACTCCTGTTGTAGGAAGCTCAAACTCCCTGGTATGCATCAGGCAATTTCATTCTTCTCTAAGTAAATCTCCCCCTAAAACAGCATTTCGTGCAAAATGGGACAAAGAGGAAAATCCCAATCTCATTTTTATCTGATTTTTGAGTCAGGTTCTGACTACAAAATGATAAAGTTTCCAGAAGGATGAAAGAGGCAGGGATTTACTTCAAGTTTTGCCAGGACATAATAAAATAACATTGGGTCAGATATTCAACCTTCGTAACTGCAAGGGAAAATTCCCACAGAATTGAATTGGGCAAAGATTTGGCTAAGTGCCAACCCGTGACCCTCACTCCTCTTCAGTTGCCAGGCAGGTCCAGGATTGAAGGGCTCCACAGCCTTTCCCTCTTCTTCCCCTAGTTACCTGTCAGTTACCAGGGCAGAACAGAGTCCATCAGTTCTAAGAGTCTGGCGTTCATCCGTTAACCTGTGCTTTGAAATGTGCATTCTATTTTTTGAACATCGATGTGTTCAGTGAGACCAACACAGCGTAGCGTTCGAACACATTTATCAACCAAAATTTCTTGAGTCCTCTGCGTGAATTTCTTCAGTTTTGGAGGGCAGTGCTTTCAACCCAGTTCACGGTGCTTAAGGTTTGATCAGCTGGATTCATCCTTTGTAGCCTAGGAGGATGTAATAATGACCCCTTTGGAGGGGTGGAAAGGGAGAACAGCTCCTCTTCTCCCCCACCCAAATTCCCAAACTGTAATCTTGTTTAAGTAGAAAGGTGTTGCCTGGCTTCTGACAGGTCACCCTCCTTTATGGAGGGGAGATGTGATTAAGGAAGCAGAGAAGCAGTGGCAGTCTGGAAGCTCCCAGCATAGTTTCTGGGGGCACACGGCTGCATCAGCCAATCATTGGAGCACCTACTGTGTGCGGAGCACTGTACTAAGCACTTTGGAGAGTTCGATAAAGTTAGTGGGTCTGATCCCAGTCCTCGTGGAGCTTCCAATCTACTGTCAGCAGAGCACTGTACTGAGTGCTTGAGAGTTAGTAGACATGATCTCTGCCCTCAAGGAATTTACAGACTTCACCAGACTGTGAGCTGTTGATCAGCCTCCATTTGGCCACACCCCACATAATCAATCAGTCAATCATCAGTCAACGGTATTTATTGAGTACTTACTATGCGCAGAGCACACTGCATAAGCCCATCCTTTGCAGATTTGCCACAACCCAATACCAAAATTGGATGGGATAGTTCTCTTAGGTTGTGAGCTCCCCGAGAGACAGGGACTATGTCTGATGCCCATCTATGTATTCTCTCCAAGTGCTTGGTGCGATGCTCTGCTCGGAATAAGCATTTAATAAATACTGTTACTCCTATTATTCTCTTCTGGTGGATTCACCAAGGATTGTTAAAGGAAGGTTTTGCTTTTTCATTCATATTCAGTTGACTTTTCCCCTCCTGAAAACCACAAATATTTTTGGCCAAAGGTGAGGCAAATGCAGTCAAGGAAGGCGTTTCCCTGGCTATTTGGGAAGGCATGTGATGGTCCACAGATCCTCCCTGTCCTTGGCATTTGCGGTTCCTCAAGTTTCCCATCTATGCCCTACTTCACAGTCCCAGAGACTGTATTAACTGGGACCAAGTGATGGGAAATAGGTGCTGTGGTGATGTCATCACTTAATAGTATTTATTGAGTGTCTGTTGGGAACAGTGGGCTGTAATAATGATAATGATGATGGTATTTGTTAAGTGCTTACTACATGCCAAGCACTGTTCTGAGGGCTGGAGTAGATACAAAGTAATCAGGTTGTCCCACGTGGGGCTCACAGTCTTAATCCCCATTTTACAGATGAGGTAATGGCAGCACAGAGAAGTTAAGTGGCTTGCCCAAGGTCACACAGCAGACAAGTAGTGGAGCTGGGATTAGAACCCATGTCCTTTGACTCTCAAGCCCGTGCTCTTTCCACTAAGCTATGCTGCATCCCAGCACGCTGCTCTGCTGCTACTAAGTGCTTGGGAGAGAGGGCAATAGAGGTAAAAAAACATGGTCACAAATGTTCATTCAATCGTATTTATTTACTGTGTGCAGAGCACTGTACTGAACGTTTGGTAGAGTACAATGCAACAAAACGTTGAAAGCTGTTTTGCAGAGACAGCTGCCAGTCAAATCGATCGATGGTGTTTCTTGAGTGTTTACTATGTGCTGAGCGCTGTGCTAAGCACTTAGTACTGTACTATGACTGCATGAGGCAGAAGCTTGCTGAGAAGCTTAAAGAGTGAGCAGTTTGGGAGGTAAGAGTAGAAGCCTGGTGTCCTCGCTTCCAGACTTTCATCTTCTAAGCCTAATTAATTTTTCCCATAGTCAAGTCAATATCCAGAACCTAGTCACTGTGACTGCCTAAGCAGGCAGAGTCAAGAATTTCATCAATCTACGTAGTCAGTCTTTATAACTCAGGATATAAAAACCCTGTTTTTTCTTTAACAGAAAACGTGTGCCTGAAATTTTGAGATAATTGTCTCAAATCTCTATTTTGCCTGCATAGACATGGCCATTATTTCCTCTTAATACCTCGACCACAGCCAGGTAATCAGAAATTGTTGTATTCACTGATAAGACCAAGGCCGGCAATTTGCCTTCAGCAAACCACTTCAGGAAATAACAAAGGCTGCATCTTTGGTTGAACCCAAAGAAGGAAATTTGAAAAAAAAACCAAGGAGGTAGCCCAATATATAAAGCTTTCTGACTGCCAAATATAAGATGCAGTTTTACTTCCTTCACAGTAGTTTTTCCACCAGACTCCACTATTTTGGATAGATTTCTTCATCCTTATGCCTGTCTCTGTCATTGATTTCATATTGTGTCTACACAAGGTAAGTAGTGTGGCAGTTTGAAAAAATGAAAAGAACCTGAATAGATTCTCTAAGAATATGAAGCAGAAGCAAGACAGGGGCAGAACTGAGCTCCATTCCATCTAGAATTCTGCCCCTGACAGCGGCATCAGGTTGGAGGAAATAAGTTGTCAGTCCTCCTCAGCATCCTTCTGAAAGTATAGAGATGAACCATCTAATATCCCTAGTTTTGGGATATTCTGGAATGCTTGTGTCAATGCATTTTCCCAAGCCCCTCTTAAATCTGCTGATATTTTGGCCTGCACAACTTTCTGAGGTAACCAATTTCATATGCTTGCCTCCAACCATATCTATACTTCTTAAAAATATTCCTTGGATTTGTTGTTTACATACCACACTCCAGTTTTAATGGCTGCCCCCTTATCCTTTTGTGGTGGAATTTGGTAAAATAAAATCCCATGTTCACCCCGTCCGCATCCCTCATGATTTTGCGCCATCTTCTGCTTAATGGCAGATGTGAGTCCATCCTCGTTTTCAAACTCACAAAAGGGGCTTGAGCACTAGTATTTCTTCTTGCTTCCTGGCCACAGTTGAGCCCTGCCTACCTAGGAAAACACTGCCTTGCACTGGTGACGAAATGGTCCCGGTCTGTGGTGTGCATTTCCTGATTTGGCTCGTGCTTGAGGAAAGAACAGCAATCATCTTGTTCCCAAGCATCCTTGAAAAGCAGTGTGGCCTAATGAATAGAGCGTGGCCCTGGGAGTCTTTTAGACTGTGAGCCCACTCTTGGGTAGGGACTGTCTCTATATGTTGCCAACTTGTACTTCCCAAGCGCTTAGCACAGTGCTCTGCACACAGTAAGTGCTCAATAAATACGATTGATGATGATGACGGGAGTCAGAAGGACCTGGTTTCTAATCCCAGTTCTGTCATTTGTCTGCTGTGTGATCTTGGGCAAGTCACTTCACTTCTCTGTGTCTCAGTTCCCTCATCTGTAAAATGGGGATTAAGACTGTGAGCCCTAGGCGGGACAGAGACTAAGTCCAACCCGATTATCTTGTATCTACCCCAGCGCTTAGTACAGTGCCTGGCACATAGTAAGCGCCGAACAAATGCCACGATTGTTATTATTCTTGTAGTGTCCCATATAACTTTCTAATCTGCCTTCTTCACAGATCTAAGAAGAAATGATTACACCCCAGAAAGGATCAACTCAGTCTTTGAGGGTGAGACAAAAGGAGAACCAGCAGCCGGAGCAGAGGATGAAGATAGCAGTGAGTGCCCAGAATACCACACCCGATTGTAATAAGGAGCTCGTAGGAAGAGTCATTGCTGCCTCTCCTGTAGTTGAGGACCCACGCAGTGTTGATAGTCACACTGACTGTGAATATGATATTGCTCTCAAAGGACCAAACAGATCACATGAGCTTCTGGCCTGGGAAGTTTCTGTTTTGACCAATCCTGAAGAAACAGTGGGGGCATGAAAAATGTGTTCCTCTTAATACTGACCTCTGTACATTGACACTTTGTATGTGTTCTTAATCCTAATGTTCTGCCTGAAGGCAATTGGAAGAGCCATTTGGGAATGCAGTTCATGTATACCTCAGTGCTTTATTTGGTCATTGACAGCTTCTATTCAGCAGAGTGGTGGGTACTAAAGAACCAGTGGGATTAATTTAGTTTAGTTTCTCAAAGAGATTTTCTCCATGCAGCTTATTCACCCTATACAAATATTGTATTTATGTATATATGTAAAGAAAGTGCTCAGGTGCATTACCTTTCTCCCATCCACAGCTTTTGAGACACATGCACACACACACGTGCGTGTGTGTGTGTGTGTGTTTGGCTCACTGATAAATGGGAATTGGTAAAGTGCTATTTGCATAGCTTGGAGAACACTTTTGGTGTATGTTGAACCCTTCAAAATTTAGGAGTATTTAAATTTAGATGTTGCTCCTGTACTCAGTAATGCCCAGATATTTCATTATCCTCTCAAAGGAAGGAAAAGCAATAAAAAATAAGCTGTGATGGAAATTAATAAGAATTTTTTTCTTTCAAACCTCAATGGGAATATCAAATGGATGAAGAAAATTTACTCTTTCTCACTATTTCTAGTGCTCATTGCCATGTACTTAATAATAATGATGGTATTTATTAAACACTGGTTGTGTGCCAAGTACTGTATTGAACACTGAGGTAGATACAAAATAATATCGGACACAGCAGCAGCAGCAGTAGTAGTAGTAGTAATAGCATTTATTGAGCACTTACAGTGTGTAGAACACTGAACTAAGTGCTGGGAATGAGTACACAGGTGGGAATTAGACACAGACCTTGTCCCCACTAAGGGCTCCCAGTCTCAGAATATAGATCAGGGAGAGGACTGGAAGCATACGTATTGGGAGCAATGGAACAATAAAATATTAAGACAGCTTGAGACAAAGATAGATACACAAAATAAAAGTCAGTAGGGAGCTGTGGCTAGAGGAGCAGAATTTTAGGCCCCCAATGAATTGAGTCCATGGTATACCCATAGCCACAGCAATGTCTTCTGCAGCCAGTAGCTTTCCTGAGGTTATATGAGCCCTCATGCTGCAGGTGTTCTCTTTCGTGTCTGATGAGTGGAAGGCAGGAAGGGATGGGGTCTCCTCTGCATGGAGAGGAATCGGTGCCAGTTCCTGGAGAGGAGGCATGGCTGGCAAACAGAGCGTCCTGGGGGTCTGAGAACACACAGGAAAACGAGGCTGTGGTTACCAGATGTTTCATTCAGCCACTATGAAGAGAGACAGTTCCTGTCTCACATGAGGCTCTCCATTTAACAGATGAGGAAACAGAAGTGTAGAGGAGTCGAGTGACTTCCCCAAGTTCATGCTGCTGGCAAGTAGCAGAGCCAGGATTAGAACCTGGGTCTCCTGACTCACAGTCCCATGCTCTTCCCTTATATTGTTGTGGTGTTGAAGAGTAAGTTTGTCACGTTAGGTTGTAAAGACTAAGATGTGGTTCTGATTAAAAACACATTTGAATGTCTATTTGTCTTGTTTCCAGAGTTACAGCGACTAAATCAACATGTCATGAAAAACAAGGCTGTTTATTTTTAAGCACAACCTGAAAACATGTAATTAGTCACTGAAAATATGATGTAGCAAGGCATGAAGTGAAAGATTCCTAGAAGCCAAAATGCATAAAGTATTTTGGTGTTAGAAAGTCTTTTTACAAGCTAGGCCTATTTCAGGGCAAGCCATGCATACTGTTAGAGAGATGAAAAAACCAATTCCCTGTTTTAAAGGATTCCTACCTAGTGGTTTCAAAACCCCCTATTCCGAGGCCTTTGATTAGTTGTTCTGGGGCATCATTTTTAACGTATGGGCCTATATTCTTAGGCTGGATTCATTCAATCGTATTTACTGAGCGCTTACTGTGTTCAGAGCACTGTACTAAGCGCTGGTGTATTGAGAATACTGCCCACACAAGACTATGTGTAGCCAGGAAGATCTGACTCCATTGATGATATTCAGTATTTGTATATTTAATATGTTCACTTTGTATACTTTTGTATAACTCTGTGGTGGGCCAGGGGTTTAGTTTGGGTGATTTATTGATTGTTATTGACGAGGGGTGAAGGGATAAGCAAAGAGTGAATTTCTACCAAAGTGCTGATATTCCAAAGGGGGTTTTCACTTTTCATCACCAAGAACAATCTTGTCCCTTCACTGCTGAACTTATGTTTGAAGATATTGTTTCAAGGCAATGGAAACAGAAATGAATGCTTACCTAAGACTAGATAAATAATTCAAGATAAAGCACTTGTTACATAGGAAGTGAAACTTGAAAATAAATGTATCCTGATTCCACTTCTTTGCACTGGGCTTTAAAACAAATCAATGACATAATTTTTTGTTTTGTTGTTTCGAGGTGAGCTTTGGGGATAGAAATAACTCTGGGGATTCTCTATAATCAAATTTTTCTCAATCTAGTATTATAGGGATTATTTATACTGGTAAATTAGTGACCTGTCTGTCATGATGACCATCATCATAATCATCATTATTGATTAATATTTGTCGAGTATCACTGGACCCATGCCCCCATTTGGCAGCCTGTCAATTGCAGTAGCAAAGCAGCAGGAAGAAAATCTTAACTACTAAATTCAGATAACCAGTTAATTTTTCTGACTCCTGAATAAGGGGAATATGCTCGAACCCAATTCCAAGAAGTTTTTTGAGTGTTCCTGGGATTTCTTCCTCTCTTGGCTTGAAGAACAAAGATTACATTGTGCCCCACCTGTTGTTTATATCTTGGTTTGCGTTGTATAGCACTATGCATCCTGTGGTACTCAATCAATCAGAACACTGTACTAAGTACTTGGGAAATCACCATATAACAGAGTTGGTAGACATATTCCCTGCCCACAGCGAGCCTGCAGTCTAGAATGGACTCTATATACTTGTTCAATAATATATGTTGATGATTGTCAACAGGATACCAGTAGTGGCAATAAACAGGTATCTGTCCATTAGCAAGTACACCACCAGATTACTTTTCCGTAAGTCACTGAGAAGCCTTCAGGTGATTGTGAGTTTCATGCACAACCTAAGCAAATCCATTAATTGAGAAATGTGAAGTTAGGTGTTTTGTTCTCATATCCATAAAGTACTTCTAAGCAGTTTCTTTTGGGTAAGTGTTTTGTGTTTGCATGTTTTCCAACAAGTCTTAAGCCTTCTGTAGCAGTCCTAAGCTGAATCCTCAACCAGTTCCTCTAAAACTCATCCATTTTTACATCACAGAAGTGCCTCCACTCCATGACTGTTGGTACAGGATGTTAAAGCCACCCAGAAATAATGATCACTTTATTACTCTTTGAAATAGAGATGGATGGAAAAGTCATCTGAAATATGGGTCATTACTATAGCCATGTACTGCAGTACATTTTTTTTTTTTTTTTACTCACATATCTCCAAAGTGTAAGAGAGGGAGAGATATTCTCAGAGGTTGGGATTTGAAGGCTGCCCATTTACCTCTTTGAAGTCTTGGTGTATAATTTTCCATAGTCATTTCTTGGGCAATTTTGTAAGAAACTAGTTGAAGCTAATTTATCGTAAGTAAAGCCAAATGTAATCTTAAAGGATTTTTTTTTCTTTAACAAGAATTTTATTATCAGAGGGTAACTTCAGAAGGGAAAGGAGACAGCATTTCAGACCCCAACAATATGGGATCACTGAGTGGCAAGATTTAATCACACTGTTTGAATCTTTGACCTGTAGAAATTTACTATGTTACTTTTCTTCCAGGACTCTGCTGAGCTTATAGTCCATGACCAGTTTATGTGAAAAGCTCTTCATAAAGATAATTGTATTGTTTTACATTTCAAAAAAGGTATACTTGAAGCTTAAAGCTATTGGAGATAGGAGACTTGCTCTCCTTCTTCTTCATCCTCCTCTTCCTCCTCCTCCTATGATGTTAGGTGACTTGCCCAATCCTTCTGTTTTAGAAAGCTTCAGTTTCCCTAACTGTAAAATGGAAGGTGAAAAAGCTCCTGCCTTCAAAAGAAGGTGAGGAATAATGACAGAACATTTTGTAAGTCTCTTTGAGATTCTCATTTAAAGGGCATCATATGAGTATGCAGGTACCATTAGTAATAAAGGATTTTTATTTTTTTATGTCATATAATCATTATTTAATGTACATTGAGGGCCCTCGGGGTGATAGGAGATGTACAGAACACATAAAACCCATGGTTCCTGTACTTTCTCTTCTTTCCAGGTGTTCAAAATTCATAGATGCTTTTTCATATTAAAAATTGTTTCGTGGATCAAAATCAGAAAGTTCCCTTTCCACAGGTAGTCAATCAATGGAATTTATTGAGTGCCTGCTGTATGCAGAGCACTGTATTCATTCATTCAAGCATATTTATTGAGTGCTTACTGTGTGCAGAGCACTGTACTAAGTGCTTGGGAAGTACAATTTGGCAACAGATAGAGACAATCCCTACCCAACATTGTACTAAGCGCTTGGGAGAGAAGCAGCGTGGCATAGCAGATAGAGCACAGGCCCGGGAGTCAGAAGATCATGAGTTCCAATCCCAGCTTCACCACTTGTCTGCTATGTGACCTTGGGCAAGTCACTTCACTTCTCTGGGCCTCAGTTACCTCTTCTGGAAAATGGGGATCTAGAATGTGAGCCCCACGTGGGAAAGGGACTGTATCCAGCCCGATTTGCTTATATCCACCCCAGCACTTACTACAGTGTCTGGCACTGTAAGTCCTTAAGAAATACCATAAAAATTATTATTCTTATTACAATACAACAGGGTTGGTAGGTGTCCTATTTACTTAGCTAACTGTTGTTCCATAGGTATTTCCAGTAACTTTTCTTTGGCTACATACCATTCTAGGAAAAGAAGTAAAGGACAAGTTAGCCAAACTTTGGGTGATTTTTAAAGAGATGGAAAGAATATAATCAAATCTTTGATGGCTGCAAAAATAGGAGACTTTCTTTAGGGACAAATCGCTACAAGTAAATTATATAACAGGTTTGGCAATAGGACCCTCAAATTTTGTCTGAAGACACCCAGCCCTTACTAAGCATTCCTCTGCTACATCTCCCTCTCTTACAAGTTGGCAGTTCTGGGGCATTTCCCCCTTTTAGACTGTGAGCCCACTGTTGGGTAAGGACTGTCTCTATATGTTGCCAACTTGTACTTCCCAAGCACTTAGTACAGTGCTCTGCACACAGTAAGCACTCAATAAATACGATTGATTGATTGATTTCTGCCACTATCCAAACCTCAAAGGCCACTACTCCTAGAACCCGCACTCCCCCGAGTAGAAGCATAGGTCACTATTGGAGACCCAGGGTGGCTGTGTTGTGTTGGCAGGGACTTAAAGGTAGACCCCACATGGAACTGTGGCAAGCATTTAGGCCTAAAAGTTTAAGGAAACTAAAAAAGTGAAAAGCATTCAAAACAATTCCTATATTGTAAATTCAAAAAAAATGGCAGAGAAAATACATTCTAATCAACATCAATGTGGAGGTGAGTAAGCCACCAAACCTGGTGGATTGATGTACTTAAATGCAGTTCAAGCCACTCTCAGGTTCCATCACAGAACCTGACCTCAAGGCAGCACTTCCCTCTCTCCCCGCCGGCAACACTCTTGGAATGTTTATGCTATTATCCAATTGCAATATGAATTAAAAATAGCATGTTAAGTCAATGAGTCAGAAGAACATTTCAGTTACTCATAGACTGAAGAAGAATGTATAGATATAGGGTGCTAGAGGTTTGTTGGCTTGGCAGTGTCTTTTTGACAAGCCCAGAGCATCTGTCACTGGCACGGAACCCCAGAGTCTAGGAAAGCAGTCACACTGGTACCCCAACCAAAGACGAGCAGGCCAACGGTGACCTCTGCCATGCCCCATGGGGGTTGCCAAACCCTGGTCTAAATTTTGCAATACAAATTGTAGCACATCAATGGCAACTTCTCTCCACATGCATTGGTCTAATGTCCAATTGCTTAATGTCCTCTCCAGGAGCCATCTCTTCTAGGAGGGATATTTGATGAAGATTTTTTTTGAGTCTCTTGTTCCAGGACAGTAAGTGGAGCAAGATCAGTGGGTGTCTCTCTTGCTTGTTGATGTGTTCCACAGAGCTGATTTGGAAAGTACCCAATCTGTCTCCCTGACCCTGTTTTTTCTTCCTCAGAACATATTCCCCACATTTTTCCTATTTTTCTTTTAAAGCTTTCTTGGGTAATTTGTGCATGAGTAATCAAGCTTGTGTCTGAAGTTTTCCTATGTGTGTGTGTTTGTTCATTTTCAAAGGTGATGATAGTGATTGCGAAACACTATTAATGCATGCGGGTAATGCTGAAAAGACTAATTTGCCATTTTGTGGCATGTATCAGCTGCACTTAAAAGTTTGGACTAACCTCATGAAACAAAATTTTGAGCTTGTGGAGGGTGGCGATCTTCTACCTTCTGGTTCTCCTACATCTTTGAGTGCTCATTCTCAGTTTTTCTTTTCCTGGCTCCTCCTCTGTGCCTCGTGGACTCTGAATCATGAGGAAGCTGAAATTCTGCTCCTCCAGTCACAGCTCCTTACTGGCTTTTGCTTTTATTTTGTGCACTGTATTCTTGACTTTG
Organism: Tachyglossus aculeatus; assembly: GCF_015852505.1. Lineage (NCBI taxonomy): Eukaryota > Metazoa > Chordata > Mammalia > Monotremata > Tachyglossidae > Tachyglossus > Tachyglossus aculeatus. Next base: position 9,477,130 of record NC_052098.1, read on the forward strand.
TCTCATGCTGTTAATGTTTTATTTTTTCATTGCTCCCAGTGAGTCTGCCTCCACCATTACTTAACTATCTGTTGTTCCACAGGTATTCCCCTGCCATTCTTTATAGATTGTGAGCCCCTTGAGGGACAGGGTCCATGTCTAATTTCCACTTGTATGCTCTTTCCCAGTATTGAGTAGAGTGCTCCGCACACAGTAAGTGCTTAGTAAATACTATTACTACTACTCTTACAGTGGGTGCCCTCTAAGACACTCACTCTCTTGGGGAGCTCATCCCCTCAGATGCTTTCAGCTACCACCTCTGTGGCTGACTCCCAAATCTACTTAACCTGAAATCCCACATCTCCTCTTTCCTCCAGGACATCACTCTTTGGACATCCCACCGGCACCTGAAACTCAACAGCACTCCATAATTATCCCAATAATAATAACCATAATAATAGTCATAATCATGATTGTGGATTTTGTTAAACACTTGCTATGTGCCAAATATTGTTCTAAGCACTGAGGTAGATACAAGATCATCAGGGCGAGTACTTTCCCTCCCCAAATGAAGTGCCTGATGCGGTGAGCCCACAACGAGCTGGCTTATTGGTGACTGTTTGTGATCCCGCAAACGACAAGAAGGAAGAGACTGATGAAGGCACTAATGGGCTCTGCCTGTGACAGGTGATTGCCGGCCTATGGGGGCAGAGCATGGAGGAAGGGAGGGAAGGAGGGAGGGAGAAAGAAAGCCTTCTTTTCCTGCTCTACCTGGTAACGGGCCTGGACTAATCAATGAGCTGTCACGTAGAGTCACAGCTACGACGTCTAAAGGAGATAAAAGGTGGTCATTTTTAATCACGAGATAGCATGCAGGGCAAGAAGCATAAAGAGGAGAAGCAAGAAGAAGGCACGCTGAAGCAGCACTGAGGCACGGAAAAGAATCTGGGGCAGAAGCAGCGCAGAGAAAAAGCACTGAAGAAGCAGAAGCAGCAGAAGGCAGCAGCACTTGGAAGCCGAAAGAAGAAGCAGCATTGGCAGAACGGGCTCCCTTGATCAGCAGACTGGTACTGGACCCTTGGTGGAATGGAGCGAGTGAGTGTGTTTATGTGTCACTCCACTGCATGTTGGTAAAACTAAGTAAAAAACTTTCCACAGTAACCTTGGTGATCAGAGAAGTAGCGTGGCTTTGTGGAAAGAGCCCGGGCTTGGGAGTTGGAGGTCGTGGGTTCTAATCCCGGCTCCGCTACTTGTCTGCTGTGTGACTTTGGACAGGTCACTTAACTTCTCTGGGCCTCAGTTACCTCATCTGTAAAATGGGGATTAAGACCGTGAGCCCCATGCGGGACAGCCTGCTTACCTTGTATCTCCCCCCGGCACTTAGAGTAGAGCTTGGCACATAGTAAGTGCTTAACAAATGCCATAATTATTATTATTATCAGAGGTGTGGTTTTACTTTACTACGTGTCACCGAGGCTCCCCCGGTCCAGGAAGGTCCTGGTTGGTACGAGCGGAGAGGGGCTCGCGACACCCAGTCTAAGTAGTGGGGAGAACAAGGATTGAATCTCTATTTTACAGATGAGGAAACTGACAGAGAAGTTAACTGACGTGGTCAAGGTCACACAGCAAGTAAGTGCCAGAGCCCAGATTAGAACCCAGGTCCACTGACCCCCAGGCCTATGCTCTTTCCACTAGGCCGGGCTGCTTTTCAAAACCCTAAACCCACTCCTCCCCCTAACTTTCCCATCTTAAATGATACCACCAGCATCCTCCTGCCCCAGGAGCCTACTCTTCAGTGTCGTTCAACTCTCACAGTCAGTCTGCCAGATCCTGCTGCTCTTCATGCACATCTTCCACACCCACTTCCCACTTCCTCTCCTACCATCCTGGTACAGCCTCAGGCCATATAACAGCTAGATTATTGCATCAGCCTCCTCACTGATCTTCCAGCCCCTCCCCGTTATGATCTATACTCCCTACTGCTGCACAGGTCATCTTCCTGAAGCTTTGCTCAGCCCACGTCTTTCCTCTCCTCCAAAACCTTTCCCTGGCTCTCTGTGTCTTTCTGCATAAAAAAAAAAGCCCTCACAATCATCTTCCAGGCTTTCCCTCATATGGCCCCACCCTACTTGTCTGCTCTCTCTGCCCACTATCCCCCACCTGCTGTCTTTGCTTTTCCCAAACCAGTCTTCTGGCTCTACCTCACTCTCAATTCTCCTGCCTCTGTCCCTTTGCTCACGCTGTTCATCCAGCTTGGAACTCCTTCCCTCCCCACATTCAGCACTCTCCTAAAATTCCACCTCTTCCAACAAGCTTTCTCCGATTAACTTCCCGGCATCCTAAGTCATATCATTCCTTCAGCCATCTCTAGCACTTTTGAACTTATTTTCACCCTTCTTAGCAGTCATGTAAAGATGTGTGCTCAATTTATTTTCAGCAGCATTGTAGTTATTTTTATGTTGGTCCCCCCATTAGAGTGTAAGCTATTTAGGGGAAGCAGCATGGCATAGCGGATAAAGCACGAGCCTGGGAGCCAGAAGGTCATGGGTTCTAATTCCAATTTGCCACTTGTCTGCTGTGTGACCTTGGGTAAGTCACTTTACTCCTCTGGGCCTCAGTTACCTCATCTGTAAAATGGGGATTAAGACTGTGAGCCCCATGTGGGACAATCTGACTACTTTGTACGTACCTCAGCACTTAGAACAGTGCTTGGCATATAGTAAGTGCTTAACAAATACCATTATTATTATTATTATGACTCCTTGTGCCATATAGTATTATGTTTTTAGGTGAATTTGTAAACATTCTGCGTCGTTTCATATTGAGGCTATTCATGTTGGTCTCTTTTTATCCTTTCAGTTTTGTAGTTCCTCACTTTTTTCAAAAATAGTTTAGTCCCTTTCACTTAAAGGTTCTTCTAGCAAAGAAATAAAACTTGATATGTAGGCATGAAGTCATCTTTCTATGCTCCAATGAGCTAATGTTTTGATGACATGTTTGGGGTTGGTTCAGTGACTAATTTCCTTTATCTAGAACATTGGCACATATTTAATAAATGTATTCCTTTGATAGGTTAACCCCTCCAAATATTTTTTTGGTTTTAAGTATTGTTTTCATTGCCCTAATGTGAATTTTCATGTCTTTTGGAGCGGGTCAGTTGAAGATGGTAATCAGGGAGAGAAGAAGGGAGAGGGAAAGTATTTTAATAAACTGCGAAAGGATGGGGTTGGAGGCACAGGTGGAGGGGGTGGATTTTGAGAGGAGGTGGGAGATCTCTTGAGATACTGCTGGGAAAGATGGGAGAGTCCAAGTAGGGGTAGGTGGAGGGAGAGACTGGAGAAGAGCAGGGAGGCAGAGGAATAGCCAGCAAAGAGACCAAGAAGGATTCGCCCTTGCACTTGGATTTGCACCCTTTATTTACCCCTTCCTCAGCCTCACAGCACTTATGCACATATCCACAATTTATTTATATTAATGTCTGTCTCCCCCTCTGTACTGTAACCTCATTGTGGGCAGAGAAAGTGCCTACCAACTCTGTTACATTGTACACTCCCAAGCGCTTAATTCAGTGCCCTGCACACAGTAAGGTGCTCAATAAATATGACACTGATTGATTGATTGATTGAAAAAAAAATCTAGATGTTTTTTTTCTCAGAAATTTTTACCACTGTTGGTATAGGTCCGCTGTGAGCAGAACCAAGACTAGAACCCAAGTCTCCTAGTTCCCAGAATAGTACTCTTTCCACTGAACCAACAGTAGGAAACTTCTCAGAAGAGCAGTAAAAGGGCCATGGGGTGCAGTGAATTTTAAAGTGTCATGCAGGTGAGACCAGTGTAACATAATGGTCTCAAAAAAATCCCAATTCTGCAAGGCATGCCGGATTCATAAGGAAAGAAAATAGAAAACTAGAAGCAATCACCATCATCTTTGTTGATTTAATGATAATGGCTATTGTTGGTTCTATTGTTATGCTCTACTAATCTTTCCTGTGGTCCTTGCCCATTCCTTCTTTTGCCGTCTGTCTGTCTGTCTGTCTCCACCTCTAGACCACAAATTCCCTGTGGGCAGGGAACATGCCTACCGACTCTGTTGTACTGTACTCTAACAATCATTTAGTACAGTGCTCTGCACACAGTAAGAGCTCAGTAAACACCATCGATGATGAAGATCATAAGAAAAAGCACCAGAAAGACATGCTAAATTCATATAGCATAGCGTGAGGTTAGACAGTGTATTTGTGCCCCCTCAGCCCAAAGAAAGGAAGCATAATGATGGCACATTATTATAAAAGATTGTATCCTGTAATTGCACTGCTAGATTTGTGCTTTAGGATGAGCTGCCTGACTTGACTGCAGGGCTCTGGAAAAGGGTCTAGGACTTGTGTAACTACAAACGCTTTTTCAAAAACAATAATTTTCCTTCATAGGAAAGGATACAAAGATGCCCAGATAAAAGTGTGGTAGCTATAGATGAGTTAAACCGAAATGAGCCCGGTACTAGAGATTGAACCTTTATCTGGGATTTGAGCCGATTTGAAATAGGTTTTCTTCTCATGTTGCCAACCGTCACATCGATGTTCCTTTGTTGCCATTCACTTTTGATTGTCTCTATCTGTTGCCGAATTGTACTTTCCAAGCACTTAGTACAGTGCTCTGCACACAGTAAGCGCTCAATAAGTACAATTGAATGAATCCTAATCCTAGGGACCGTGAACAGTCATATCATCTTCCCTTTCTTGGCCATAGGACTTGCACTTTCTTTGTTAGGATATTTTTTCTTTCATGGTATTTGTTAAGTACTATGTGTCAGGCACTGTATTAAGCATTGGGATAGCTAAAAGCTGATCAGATTGGACACAGTCCACATGCCACATGGGGCTCACAGCCTTAATCCCCATTTTACAGATGAGGTAACTGAGGCCCAGAGAAGGGAAGTGACCTGCCCAAGGTCACACAGCAGACAAGTGGCCGAGCCCAGACAAGAACCCATGACCTTCTGCCTCCCAGGCGTGTGTTCTAACTACTAGACCACACTACGTCTCTATAGAATACATCGTTATGGGACTGGAAGCTACAAAAAGTAGAGAAGAGGAACCAGGCAACCCACCTCCGATTTGCTGGGGACTTAGGAATTCAGCTCTCTTCGCTAACGGATCCAATCTTAAATAACCTGTCCTTCCTCATCACATTCCCTCCCTCGGTTTCTTTTTCTCTTCTCTTTCTCATCTCTCTGTCCCTCTCGAGTCTATATTTCTTTGGCTCCCCAAACATCCCAGGAGTTTAGAATTTCAAGAGGCCCTCATTGATGTCCCAAATTTACGGTCTTTCACAATTTCTGATTCCTGCCTTTAAACCACCCTTTAATTCAACGGAAAATGCGAGCATCCAAATGGCCACCCAGGACAACCTTCTGAGTCTGTTACCTCAGTGGGGTATGGTTTTGCTGCATACCCCAGCCTTCCTTCACAGCCAATCCTCTCCCCATTCTCTCATTGCCTCCCTAAGAAAGGAGCTTTGGCACCTTTCGTTAGTAACCCGCTGGTCAGAAGAAGCCTGGTTATTGCCTGACATTGCTAGCGGCGAGCACTCAGCTACAGCGACACAGAAAGCTTCTCGCCTTTTCATTTTATTTTTGGCCCTCTCTCAGGTACAGCAACCGCCTGCTGGTCCAGCCGAGATAAAGACACTCACCCTAGCCTCAATCATGAGCCTCCCAGCCCTAGCTTGGATTTGAACCCACAGTCCCTTAGAGCAAGATGGATTAGTGCATTGAGCTCCCATGCTGACTCCATCAAAGCTCTCCTCTGTACATCTCCATTATCTGAACAGCTCTGTTAACCAAACCTATTATCTTTCCCCCTTGGTTTTCAAGTTGAGAAAGGGAAAGCAACTCCTTTAATGGCCCACAGATTGATGATTAACATTTTACATGTCCCTGCTGCTAAGTAAAAGAACTGCTTTGTGGACAGTGAAAATGCCTAAGAGAAGGAAGCGGGAGTCAACTTGGTTTATTAAGTTGTGCTGCTTCATTAATCACCATCTTTTTTTTATTGCAGCGCTTAAAGCCAGATCCATTGTACTTCTCAGGAATGGGCTAGATCAAAAACAAGTGCTCTTAATGCACCTTTGACATCTGGCCTAGCAGCTGGCTATCTGCTATATTGCTCTTCAGAAGTATGGGGAACTGCATTTATTGGGACCATTCTAGCCCCTCTGATTTAAGCTACTGCAGAGGACAATGAATTACCTTAAAGGAGCTCCACTGTAGAACTCCGAGGTTTATGCTGGACCCCTGCCAGCCCCCCTACTTTATGAGTATGAACAATCAGACAATTGAACTGATTTGACTTTGCCACTCCTGGAGTTTCATTGCCTTTAACCTGGGGTTGTAATGATGGTAATGCCATGCTAAGTGCCTCTCCTACCAGGGGGAATATGCGTACTGGCGTATCAAGTAGGGCACCCATTCTTGTTAGCTGAAAAGTGCACTGATTTGCAGCAAGGGGGAAAATAGATCCAATACAATCAGATTAACTCAACTTTGAATGTTACTTATTTTCATTTAGAACTTCACAGCCAGGCGAGGCCCTGATTTTTTTTTTTCAAATGGTAAACTCATTAAAAGGCGGAGTTATTTCTCGGCGTCGGAACGCGCCACCGTGGAATCACCTACTGAGCGCTCCAGACCCACTGAGCCCACGTGTGTATACCTACCACACGCATTTAGATTGACCCCACATTAACCTCTTCCCAGGCAAAAACTGTACTTTCAGTAGTCACAGCCTTTCGAAACGTAATTGGCCACTTTGCAGAAAACAATTCTGAGTATCTAATATGTGGAACCTGCCCTCGGATGATAGGTTGTTCTTTTAGTTCTCGGTGGGAAATTGAGTTCCCGCGCATTCTGTTGCTCCTCCATTTGCTGGGCTGAATACTTTTTTAGTAAACGGCCCCAAATCATTACAAATAAAATCACATTCCCTTGATTTTTTTCATGGCCCTTTCATTCAAATTCAGAACACTCTGGTTAGGTTCATGAATGGTTGTGGAAACTGTCGAGATCATATAGGAAGGTAAAGTATTTCTTGTCTTTGGAGAAGAAAAATGGAATTCTTGGAGTAAACGTATAAAAATGACCATGTATATTTATATCAGGCTTTGTTTACAAGTAGGCTATAGCAACTGGATATGGCATTTTCTATAGGAGAAGATTTTCATTTCATTCATTCATTCAGTTGTATTTATTGAGCGCTTACTCTGCGCAAAGCACCATACTAAGCGCTTGGGAGAGTACACTATATCAATAAATAGACACATCCCCTGCCCACACCAAGCTTTTTGCCTCTTATAATTAAATGTTGTGATTGGCACAGAGACAAACACAAAATGCAATACAAGTGCAAATTTGACATGTAATGTTCACTTGCTACATCTTGACCTTCATTACTTCAATAGGACCGGCCACCTTCTTTGTGATTACCCTAAATTCCTAATGGAGTTCAAGCCCACAGAATGGCCCTTCTCTTTCTTTTCCCCCTTTCTCCCATCCTTTTCTCCCTCTTCCATAGAGGTCCAATTTGGAAGCTGAGTCTTACCCACCAGGTAATGCCATAGAAGTTTGAATCCTCCAGATGAGTCTTTTTCTTGTCCACCCTATAGAACTGATTAGGTGTGCGGCTATTAATTGATGAAGGTCATAGAATCGCAGGGCTAGAAGGGGTGACTCCAGAAGTCTAGTCTCTGCTTCTGCCTCCAGGGAACAATGTGCCTAAAGCAGATTTAAAATTTTTTAAGTGTCCCCAGAGAAGGGGAGAGAATGTTACTCTCCTTGGCAATGCATTCCAGTGCTCAACAACTCTTGGTATTGGAAGATCCTTCATCACATCGGACCTAAATTCCCTCTCCTGAAATATAAGCCAATTTCTTAATCATCATTTAAAATTGTGTATTCGTCGAGCTCTGTTCTAAGCACTGTGGCAGATACAAGTTAATCAGGTCGAACACCGGGACTCACATCGGACTCCCAGTCTAAGCTGGTGGGAGAATGGGTATTGAATCTCCACTTTAGAGATGAAGAAATTGAGTCCAAGAGATGTGAATGACCTGCCTGTGGCTACAGCAGGCAAATGGCAGAGCTGGGATTAAAACTCATGTTCTCTGACTACCGGGCCAGTGTTCTTTCAATTAAGCCCATGTCTACCAATTCTGTTATATCGTACTCCCCCAAGTGCTTAGTACAGTGCTCTGCAAACAGTAAGTGCTCACTAAATACGATTGATGAATTAGGCCATGCTGCTCTTCTTGTGAAGTCATCATAGGAATTGGATAATGGTCGCCAGTCTCCATAAATCATTCCCCCTGCCCTAACTGCCACACTTTTAATTTGTATCTTTTTGAGGGTGAATGACTTGGCGGCCAGATGATCTTTTTTTTTTCTATTTTACTACTGCTGCTAATCATAATGATGGTATTTGTTAGGCGCTTACTATGTGTCAAGCACTATTCTAAGTGCTGGGGTAGATACAAGCTAATCAGTTTGGACACAGCCCCTGTCCCACATAGGGCTCACAGTCTTAATCCCCATTTTACAGATGAGGTAACTGAGGCACAGAGAAGTTAAGTGACTTGCCCGAGGTCACACAGGAGACAAGCGGAAGAGCCGGGATTCGAACATAGGTCCTTCTGACTCCCAGGCCTGTGATCTATCCACTAGGCCATGCTGCCTCCCTAATTGATTTTACTGCCTCTCCTGTTGGAGTGGAAGCACCTCATGGGCAGGAGACACGTAATTCTGTGATTCTGTAATTCTCAAACATCTAGTACAGTGCGCCAGCCACACCAAGGGGACACTCAGTATATGCTACTACTACTTATGTGAATACAAACGTTTGGGACAAAGAGTGGAAAAAGATGAGAGAAAAATATTAAAAAATTAAATAAAAGAGAGAGAGAGGAGGTATGAGAATGAAAAAGGAAATAGCTAGGAGAATAGGAGGAGATTTTGGCAGAAACTGTTCCTTACCTGTCTGTTTTGAGAGTCAGGAGTCCAGAGCTATTTTTATAGCACAGCTACTAAGTTGCTGAGAGACTCTGGACAAGTCCCTAAATCCTCCCTGGCTTTGCATTCCTAGGGACTTATTAAATTGCTTTTAGATCCTCGGATGGAAAACTCTATAGCAGACTCATGAATTGTTCCTTTTCATTGTCTTTTCTTATGCCATCGAGTCAGCTCCGACCTGAAGCGACACTATGGAACCATCTCTCCCAGAACGCCCCACCTCCATCTGCAATCATTCTGGTAGTGTATCCACAGAGTTTTCTTGGTAAAAATATGAAGTGGTTTACCATTGCCTCCTTCCACGCAGGAAACTTGAGTCTCCGCCCTCGACTCTCTCCCATGCCGCTGCTGCCCAGCACGGGTGAGTTTTGACTTGTAGCAGACTGCCTTCCTTTCACTAGCCACTGCCCAAGCTAGGAATGGGTATGCCTCTGCTTGACTCTCCCTCCTATAGCCAAGACTGGTAGAGTACTGATTGGAAACTTTCCAGGTGTGACCCTGAGAGGGATCCTTTTTATTGCTAGTAGGCCAAAAGTAAAAGTTAGGGATTAACTGCATCCTTCTCAATCCAGACTATTTCTCTAGACAGATAGGGCTGAATGAAAACTCAGTAGCTTTCCTTCAGTGGATAACCTTGCCAACCATTTTTCCCTGAGCAGGTTTGTTTAATTTCAGGATGGGTGTGTGGTGGGGCAATAGTATCAAAAAACTATTCAGTATGGGAAGAGCAATTCAATTCAATATGGGTGGTGGGGTAGATGGGGTGAAAATTGTTTGGGCCGTTACAGGTAAGGGTTTTTTGCAAGACCACTGCCATCCTTGGTTCTAGGTAATGAGCGATAATCAACTCCTTTCAGTGCAATAAGACGAGTGATGTCAGGGCATATGTCTTCAATCAATCAATCAATCAATCGTATTTGTTGAGCACTTACTGTGTGCAAAACACTGTACTAAGTGCTTGGGAGAGTACGATGTAACAATAAACAGACACATTCCCTGCCCACAACAAGCTTACAGTCTAGAGAGGGAGACAGACATTAATATAAATAAATTACAGATATATACATAAGTGCTGTGGGGCTCAGAAGGGGGAATGAATAAAGGGAGCAAGTCGGGGTGACACAGAAGGGAGTGGGAGCAAAGGAAAGGAGGGCTTAGGGACTTCTCTCTCACCAGGGGAGCGCATGTGATGTCAGGAGAATCAGAATCAAATCATGTCTAAAGATGTTTGTGTGCCTTGTCGCGATACAGGATTGATCAGGGGACTGTGTTGGGCTCTGCTCTTTCCTACAGGAAAAGCCATGGGCCCTGGATCCTTTATACCTGTGTGACTTCGGGAGCAAAATTACCCAGATCTCATCTTCCTCCTAGCCTCTTCTGCTGTTTGAACACATGTGAGCATGGTTCTGGGGTAAGAACACTTCTCATTTCCAAATCAACATGTGCTGCTGCACACGGAGATCCTCCTCTGAATCATTTCGTGTGCATTATTCCAGCAGCAACTAAGGCTTCAGCTCATCTTTTCAGGTGCACTAAGAAGCAGCTTGGCCTAGTGGAGAGAGCACGGACCTGAAGAGTCAGAGGACCTGGGTTCTAATGCCAGCTCTGCCACATGTCTGCTGTGTGACCTTGGACAATTCATTTCACTTCTCTGAAAGACTCACTTACCTCATCTGTAAAATGGGGATTAAATCCTACTCCCTCCTACTTAGATGGTGAGCCCCGTGTGGGACAGGGACTGTGTCCTCTCTGATTAACTTGTATGTACCCCATGGTTTAGGACAGTACTTGGCAATAGTAAATGCTTTAACAGGTATTATTAATGATAATAATGATAATAATAATAATGATGATGGCATTTGTTAAGCACTTACCATGTGTGAAGCACTGTTCTAAGTGCTGGGGGGGTGGGGGGATACAAGGTGATCAGGTTGTCCCACGTGGGGCTCACAGTCTTAATCCCCATTTTACAAATGAGGTAACTGAAGCCCAGAGAAGTTAAGTGACTTGCCCAAAGTCACACAGCTGACAAGTGGTGGAGCCAGGATTAGAACCCATGACCTCTGGCTCCCAATCCCACGCTCTTTCCACTGAGTCATGCTATTATTATTATTAGTAGTAGTACACCAAGCATCTTTTGAACAAGGAGAAAGGGAGTGCACCACTCTTTGGAGAGATTTGTGCAATTCATTTCTTTTCTATTGGTACCTCTGCATCTCACATCAGTTAATAATAATAATAATAATAATAATAATGGCATTTATTAAGTGCTTACTATCTGCAAAGCACTGTTCTAAGCGCTGGGGAGATTACAAGGTGATCAGGTTGTCCCATGGGGGGCTCACAGTCTTAATCCCCATTTTCCAGATGAGGGAACTGAGGCTCAGAGAAGTGAAGTGACTTGCCCAAAGTCACACAGCTGACAATTGGCAGAGCCAGAATTCGAACCCATGACCTCTGACTCCAAAGCCCGGGCTCTTTCCACTGAGCCACGCTGCTTCTCAGTTGGCCTCTTGTGGGACAGGGACAGTGTCCGAGCTGATTATTTTGTATCTACCCCAGTGTGTTGTATAGTGTTTGGCACTTAGTAAACATTGAACAAATACCACAATTATTAACTGGAATTTGCCCCAAATGAAAGCTGGAAATTGGCACCTTTGCCTAGAGGAAAAATCAAGTTCAAGTTTAATCGGAATTGTTAACCCTATTGCAGTATCCAGCTCATTGAAGAGCACGGAAATAGGGTCTGGGGCTCGCTAAACCTATCTCAAGAAGAGTTTGTAATTCTGTTCATTTGATAGGGAGCGTAGTCAGTTATGGATGACAGTCAGCTACTAGATCTTGATCTTGCTTGTATTCACACCAGCGCTTAATACAGTGCCCTGCACGTAGTAAGTGTTTAACAAATACCATAATTATTCTTATTGTTATCTGTATTTAGCTCAGTGAGAGTGGGGCGGCAGAATTATCACTACCTGTTTCATTAAAACAGGTAGGGTAGGGACTGTATATGTTGCCAACTTGTACTTCCCAAGCGCTTAGTACAGTGCTCTGCACACAGTAAGCACTCAATAAATACGATTGATTGATTGATTAAAAAAAAACAGAGCTCTAAGGCTTTGTAGGGTCCTCCAGATTTTACCTAGTACCTCCCACTACCTCTAGATTAAATTTCATTTATTCTGTATGTAGCATGAAGCAGCTTCATACTTTGGGTTTGTGTGGGCTGCTCCTCACTGAACTGCTTTGATCAGTTTTGCATCCAAGACATAATCATTATGGCATTCATTAAGCACTTACTAGGGGCTAAATGCTGGAGTTGATGCAAAATTGTCAGATCTGACCTGGCCTCTATACCCACATGACTCTCTCAGTTTTATCCCCAATTTACAGATGAGAAGTTAAGGCTCAGAGCTCGAGAATTACCACATACACTTTTCTTTGAAAGGAAACCCTTGCTTTGAGTTTTTGGTTTTTTTTAACATTGCTCTGCTGACACTTGGAAGCCACACTAGTGTGTGGCCTTTGTGGACAGACGTGAGGAACAGCAGATGCTGCTCCTTCCCCTCCTCCCACCACCACCTGGCAATCCTTGGCTGTCCTGGCAAAAGCTTCCTCTGAATGGGAAATCCAAGCAGCATATTTCATTCCAGCTGATGGCAGGATGACGAGAAGGTGATTTACAGGAATACTGGCTTCTCCGGCCCCAACTAGAATGGGCAGCTTTGAGCTTCCCATCAGTCTGGAAATAGGGCTGGAAGGCAGGGGATGAATTATAGGCCAATGCTGTTCCCCCAGCTGGTGGGTATTTCCCGATCCAATCCAATCATGGAAAGCCATATTCATTCCATATAGGAAGTCAGGCAAGCTGTACCTGGGTTTGTGAATATACAGTGTTTGTATATAGAAGCATTTTGTGAGACAGGAACCGTGTCCAACCCGATTATCTTGTACCTACCCCAGCACTTAGTACAGTGCCTGGCGTATAGTAAGCACTTAAATACCACAATTATTATCATTATTATTACAAGGTAGAACTCTGTCTTATTGTACTCTCCCAAACACTTAGTCCAACGCTTTGCACACAGTAAATGCTCAAAAAATACCATTGATTGATTGATAGATAGATTTCATTCCAGTCCATCATAAATCTTCCCATAACTCTTCCTCTAAGCAGGCCACACAATTTGCACTTAACACTTAGAAGGCTGCCCCCTTTCCTGGAGATGCCACCCAATTCTGCAGCAATGGGAATTTGGTTTGAAAACTTTGAATCCAGGCAAATAGACAAACAGAAAATGAAACTACTGGGAAAAAGTGAGATGGAGAAAGACTTGTTAGTTCCTGGGTGATAGCCTTTTCTTTTGGACAAATAAGTGAAATATTACCCACAGGACGTATATTTTAAGTTTCAGTGTAATTGCGGGAAAACAAATCACACGGAGAGACACTGGAAGGAGAACTTGCTTTTGGTTGAGGAGGATTTCATTAGTAACCCAGATGGCAGTGTATGAGGGAGTGATGTAGAAAGTATTAAGTCATGATAGACTTTGGATAACATCTGGAAAGCAAATACAGAGGTGCAGGACTCATTTATGACTGGGGTGACCATAGTGTAGTGCTGTTGTGCTGTAGCCCAGCAGGCAGTTGCCGCGGTTGCCACTTGTGGCTTTCATCACCCACCTTAGCCGGCTGTCTTTCAGGAGTCTTTCTGGGCTTGTCCACCTTGTAGAACCTCCAAGGTGCAGAACCCCAGTAGACATTCTTCTGCTTGCAAAGCTGGGTCTCCTGATTCCCAGAGCAAGACTCTTTCCACCTGACCAACAGCGGGGTGTATTAAAGACTAAAGCTGACACAAACAATAGCTTTTTCAATCCAATAGTAAATTTAGAATGTGGTCAATTTGAGACTGAAGGGATTTATGAATCAATTCTTCTTCCATCGTGACAATAATTTCAGCTAGTCTGAGGGAGTGACTACAAGTCTAGAAAGTATAACGTTTGATTTTTCAGCAAGAAAAGTGGCAAAACTGAATCGGGGAGGCTTTGATTTTTCCGGGTGGTCGGAATCGTTGAATTCCCTTTTTTTATCTAGGATGCTTTTCATTCAGAGATCTCTAATTAGAGATCATTTCTCCCTTTTTATACATGCTGTGGAGCTACACTGCCCTATGTCATCAGGAAAAATGCTTCTCATTTGGCTGTACTTCAGTTTTTCCTGAACCTTCTCGACTGCCACTGTGTATGATTCTGAATCACGTTGCAGTGTCCCTATGAGGGTCATTTTACATTTGCTCATTATTCAAGTGAGAGCCAAACAATATGCTTTTGAATGCACTAAAATTAACAGCTTAGATACTGCCATGGAGCAGCAGAGGCACAGAAAGAGGAAGTGCCACTTTGAAGTTAGAGAGTTGTCCTTCGTATTCGAAGATGACATCATTGATGGTGCAATTTACCCATGAGCATAGTTGTGGCTGAAATGACTGAAGAGGGGCCAACAGTCCCTATTGTCCAATGCCCACCCGAAAAGACTGTGCTGATAACTGCTTACAGTTTTTTCCCTCTGTCATCAAAATCATCGTCATCATCATCTAGACTCATTATGGGCAGGGAATGTGTCTGTTATATCGTCGTGTTGTAATAATAATATAATAATGGCATTTTGTTAAGTGGTTACTATGTGCAAAGCACTGTTCTAAGCGCTGGGGTGGTTACAAGGTGATCAGGTTGTCCTGTGGGGGGCTCACAGTCTTAATCCCCATTTTACAGATGGGGTAACTGAGCCCCAGAGAAGTGAAGTGACTTGCCTAAAGTCACACCGCTGACAATTGGCGGAGCTGGGATTTGAACCCATGACCTCTGACTCCAAAGCCCGGGCTCTTTCCACTGAGCCACGCTGCCTCTCTCAAGCATTTAGTTCAGTGCTCTCCACACGGTAAGCACTCAGTAAATATGATTGATTGATCGATGGTATTTACTAAGCACTTACTATGTGCAGAGCACTGTACTAAGCTCTTGGGAGAGTACAACAGAGTTAGCAGACTCGTTCCCTGTCCACAGTGAGTTGTACGGTCCTCTTAAGTTTGTGCTCCAAAAGGGTGGTTCTTTACTTGACTGGACTGATTCAATCTCCCCAGCGTTGAAGTCTCCTGATTTCCTGCTTTTCTGGGACACCCTGATCCAAGGGGGTTGGAGCAAACTCTGATGGGAGATGGAGCACCTCAAACTCTAATCTTTCTCTAGCCAGCAAGCACCTTTCTGCTTGCGTGATGTGCTAAACAATGGGGCTGGCAGAGACTAGATTGTAAGGATGAGCTTCATGGAAAGAAAACAAGTCCTGAAAGCATCAGGGACTTTGAGAGTTAGCCTGCCACTTTCTCATTGCCAATTCATCTTGCCATCCCTGCCTCCTTAGAAGAGCATTGCCTCAATCTAGGCACCAAGTTGGATGAATATTTGCCTGACAGTGTGACAAATGAAGACATTACCTTGCCAGATGGCATTTCATCAAAGAGAAAGGAAGAGTTGATTGAGCTTTTGGCCCACTGTTCTATTACAGTTCGAATGCAACAGAGAAGAGTAGACAAACAGCTCAGATTCAACAAGCTCAGCTTAGTGAATTCAGATTCAGAAAGAAAGTGAAAAAGAGCACCTTTGTGTTGACAGAGGATGGAACCTGAGCTAACCGAGTTGGGCACTATCCTCTCAAATCAGACTGCCTATTTGCAATGGTAAAATTTTTCCAGTTTGGATTCTATTTGGGACTCAAAACAGCCATTCAGTGGATCTCTCTAGAATGTTGTGTCTTAATGCTTTGATTGTATTGAATTCAATTCTCCCAGTGCCTAAAGTTACTCCCTGGTGGTAAATGAGGCACTTTGGGAGGAACACGAAATCTTTCAGACCAGGGGACTGTTAAGTGCATTGTTGCCTACGGTGTGCAGATACTGCAGCAATACCCTGAATGGTGCCCTAATAGCCAGAGTTAATGCTCCCTCCAAAAGTTACTATCAGGGAGTAAAGTTAGACACTGGAAGAATTGGGTTAATTTTTGTATTGGCCACTTTGATTGACAGTCATCATGAACAATAGAGAGGCCCAGCAGGAATCGTGTAATATAGCCAGCAGGCTAATGTGGACGGCAAAGCCTGCAGCAGCTACCAAGGCAGCCACTTCTGGTGGGTCCTCCATACAAAAAAAAAAACCCTCTGTGTGAACTTCACAATATGTTGCAGTCAGTCAATCATATTTATTGAGCGCTTACTATGTGCAGCGCACTGTATTAAGCACTTAGGAGAGTACAATATAACAGACACATTCCCTTTCCACGATGAGCTTACAGTCCCAATGCCTGCTCTGTGGGCTCCAGCAAGAACATGACTAGAAGGGAAGAGAGAGAGAGAAAGAGAGAAAAAGAGGGAGAGAAAGTGACATTGTTCAAGCCACTATCGCTATGATCAATTTCTTCACTCAGGAAGTCTCAATACCAAGGTTCATCCCTTGTTTGTTCTCAAAGGGAGACCCCATCATCCTGGCCTAGTGGAAAGAGCATGGGCCTGGGAATCAGAGGATCTGGATTCTTATCCTGGCTCTGTCACATACCTGCTGTGTGACCCCAGACAAGTCATTTAACTTCTCTGGGCCTCATTTACCTCATCTGCAAAATGGAGAGTAAAGTTGGGAGCTCTATGTGGGACATGGATGTGTCCAACTTGATTACCTTCTATCGACCCCAGCACTTAACTCAGTGCCTGGTACATAGGAAGTGCTTTACAAATGCCTTAAACAAACATACTGATTTACCAAGAGTATCCCTTGATCCATTTCAAACTGTTTTTGGACTCCTCTCCTCTTGATCAATCAATCAACAGTATTTATTAGTGGCTTACTTTGGGAGGAGAATTACATTAAGCACATGGGAAAGTACAATGGAGTTAGAAGACAATATCTCTGCCTTTAAGGACTGTACAGTCTAGCAGGGGAGACAGCCACCCAATAATTTAGAGATGAGAGAAAAGGGAATGGAAAGATGGATAGGTGGATGAGTTGGTATTTAAATAGGATAGTATGTATGTCAGCTTGTACAGAAGAAATACAGATGGTTGTGAGTGCGTAAGTGCGGAGGTGGTAGTTGGGAGAATATCATCTGGGGAGAAGAAGAATTCATCAGGATAGGTCTCTTGGAGGAGGTGGAATTTCAGAAGGGCACTAAAGATGGGATAGAGCTATTGTCAGGTGAATTTGAAGAGGGCAAGAGAGCCAGACAGGATGAAGGGTCTGAGGTAGCAGTCAGTGATGGGAGAAGTGAGAATGAGGCACAGTGAGTAGATGAGCTCAAGGGAAATGAAATGTATGAGCTTGGGTGCTGTGGGAAAAGAGATCGGCTAGGTACGTAGAAGAGAGTTGATTGACTACCTTAAAGTCAGTGGCCAGGAGATTCCACATAATGGTGAGAGAAATGGGTAACCATTGACGGTTTCTGAGGAGCGGCAATATGAGTGCAGAATGTCATTTTAGTATGGGCTGGAGCCAGGGAGAGCCATGAGTTGGCCGATCTCCTTAGGGCTTTTGGCTCCTAGAATTGAAAGGAAGTAAAGTAGGTGATGCTAAGTAGGTGGAAGGAGTTTTGCATTTATTTTAAGAAAGGTTCTTGCTTTTGAAATTGTTACTGTAATTTTGTACTTATGCCTCATGCATAATACACACCCTTGAAAATAACTTAAAATACAGTAGACACCTTTGCTTAAAAAAACCTATCGTGACCATCCGTGGAGAGGCTGGTCCTCAAATGCTTTTCCTTTATAGCTTGCCTAATAAGCATATGATTAAATAATATTGGAATTAATACCAGGTCCTCTCTCTTGACTCGTCCACCCCCCTCCACCTAAAAGAGCTTTCCAAACCCATGGGAGTAGTAACATACTTAAGCGAAAACCACCATTTTAAGCAACAGAAGTTGCTTAAAATACATTCTTAGAAACTGTGTCAGGGTAGCAAGCAGCTTCACGAAGATGATGTTTCTGATGTCTCTGAGGAACAGCTTCCATGTGACTGACTCTCTCTTGGCAACCAAACCCCAGGGCAGAGTCTCTTCACACACCGGAGCCCAGCAGTGGAAGGAAATCTTTCAGTTCTTAGATGATCAGCGCTGTGATTGGATTATTTTTTTCCCTTCAGTTTCACTGAACTCTGAGGTTACATTATACTTGTGACATTCCTACATGAACAAAACCAACTTCCAATCTCACGACCTCACTGAGGGTCAGTGATTAGCCTCTAGCAAGCAGACGTTTCCTCCAGCAGCTCGAACTACTGCATAAAGCACTGGCTCATTGTTAGCTATTTGCTTTTATGGTGAAGCATGAGGAGAAAGGGAAAAACAAAATCCTTAAAATCATTAATGATTTTTCTGGGTTTTTTTCATGAGATTTGGGAATTACCACATCTTTCTTTTTTTTTTTTTTAATAGGCAACTGCAATTTTCTTTCAAGGAAGTGGTTGACAGTCCTTAACAGTTCGGTTAGTTGGAGAAAAGGGCTCATAGGTCTAGGTTTAAAAGTTGCTGCTCAAATTTAAATTGTAAATTGGCAGCTGTTTTGCTGCAGATGGAGATTGCCCTACAGTTCTGTTAGCTGGGCTGTATGAAAAAGAGTCTGATAATTATTTTCTTCACTTGGATGTTTCCTATCCTACCTCTATCTCGCTCTGGCCCCATGTGGGACAGGGAGTGTGTCCAACCCGATTTCCTTGTATCCACCCCAGTGCTTAGTACGGTGCCTGAAACACTTAACAAATACTACAATTGTTATTATCATTATTATTATCCCACCCTCTGCCATATCAAGCAGATCTACAAAGACACCAGTCTTAGGCCTTTTAAGGCAAATAAAAATGAAACAAAATTCCCATCGCATTGGCAGGATAGCCTATATAACTGAGACAAATCTAGGTTTTCTTTCCTGAATTATCCAGACAATTGTGAATTTCGAAGATGCAATCTCCTCACCCATAAAAGAATAATTTGGCAAAAACGTTTTCTTATAGGTCTTTTTTTTTTATTTTGTTCAGCTTTAAAGGAAGGAACTTCATCAACATTGATTGTCATTTACAGAAAACATTCAGAAATCATGTGTGCATTATCATGGAATGCTAACAGTATTCAACTAATAATTTACAGGACATAAAATAAGACAAAAAACCTATTACATTCTAAGCAATATAAAACCTTTTTTATTTGACAGGGAGTGATGTTTCATTCTAGTATATTTATGATAAAAACTCAATGCTCACTTTCTAAATGACTCAGGCTGTAGTTTTACTCACATACACATAAATTAGGGCTTATATATTAAACAAGGAGAGAGAGAGAGAGAGAGATCAGAAAACTGCAGATTTCAAAACTATATATGTCACTGGGTTCATTTGTGGTTTGCCTTTTTGCCTCTACAGGCCAATAAAAATACGTTATTATAATACAATTAAGCTTCAGAAAAAAATCAACGTTGACTATATGAGGCATTTTTCTTTAAAAAGTATTTTTGTTATGCTTTTTTTAGAGTGAATAATTTTTTTACACACTTTTCATCAGGCAATGCAACTTTTGTGCGTTACCAATAGTGGTGAGCATGCTTAATAAGAGAAGCAAACTACACCCCTCCCCCACCCCACCCCACTCCCCAAATACAGCAATTACTAATATCTACAGCCAAGCACCAGATAGCTCACGGCTTAAACATCTGGGGGACTTAATGTCTTACTTCACTCTAATAAGAGTAACTGGAAATAGGATAAAAACATTAAACCTCTGAAAGTTGGAAGTATACGAAAATCATTTTCTCTCATAGTCCTAAAAGCAAGGAAGCATTGTCAGGGATTTCAAAAATATTGAAAGTTTCTTTTAAATCTAAATATCTATTTTTATTTTATAAATTGGTAATCATAAAATACTAGCCATTAAAGTCATATTTGGGATGCAGGAAAAGCATCCAAGTGTATTGGACTTGCTCCTGCTTGTGTTGCTATAGCTGTTAATACCTTGGATTTTTTTTTTCCTGCTCTTATGTTCTTTAAAACATTTATTTGGTGAAGGTCAGTTATGGCTTCAGATTACAGCTAACAAGTGACCTGACCTCAGGTTTTAATAAGAAATGAACGTGTACAAAAATATTTTGTTCGTCAGAAAGCAGAGTTTGTTTTCCTTAAAATAATCCACGCTGAAAAGGACTCAGAAAAGCCATATGCTGCATGGACGTTTGACTTGCTCAGGTAACATTTTTGCAAATCGTATTATTCAAATGCAGTTTGCAGATTTTAGGAGAATAGTCAGTGTACAGACTCTTTGGGAGCAGGCTCCATTGACAGCCCTGTCATTTATTAGTCGTGTTACAAACAGAAGTGTCTACTAAACACTAATGGCTGGTCAAAAGGCTTTATCAATTACAATCTGTTTCCATAAAAACTGAAGAATACATGACACTCGTAGGAAGCAAGTACATAATTTGCTCTTTGATGTTTTTCCTCTAAAAAAAATTGTTACAAAGTCTTATGCTTAAACAGAGACATAGAAAAGAATCAGTGTAGTCACTGTCCCAAGTTATTTACAGCGAAAATTGGAGACAGCATATAATGTATTAGACCTTCCACAAGCATATATTAAAAGTAATTACATTTGAAAAAATATTTTATTTTCCTCTACATTTCTACAATACATACTCAGATTTTTGTGGGGTTTTTTTTATACTTTAGTGTTAATCAGATGAGGCAGACAGTGCAGTAATAGGAGACAGGATTTTGTAGTGTTTTAGATTCCTAATGTGTGAGGGTGTATGTGTATGCATACTGTCAGAATATAGATAGGCATATGTTCTCCATCAGTTACAGCCGAGAAAAAATGGTTTGATCTGGGGATTAGCCCATTCCAAAATGGAAATGAAAAGTTAGCCCACGTTCTATGATACTGGGTGCAAAAAGCACAATTCAGATTTCTCTAGTGCTTCTTTTGTGATCACAAGTACAATCACTGAGCTGCTCTCTCTAGTCCACTGGAGGTCACACTTATAGTCATGCAAGAGGCAAAGATTACTACAGCCAGTTCACGGGTTAAGTAATTCAGAGTAAAAACAAAAATAATAATAATAACAACAACAACAATAATAATTATAATAAGTGCATGAACAAATCCCCAACTACTGCCCAGGAATGCAAGGCCCACACTTCAGAATACTGTATTATTAAATAATCAGAAAAAGAAGCTGATTTAGAAATTGAAGGGACGCACAAAATGTCGCTGAAAGAAAAAAAAAACGAATGTAATTCATTTGACTCTTAGAAGAAGCTGCCCAACTGGTCTGTCTACTTGCCTTTTGTTAAGGTTGGAGTCTAGTCAAGTCAAATGCAAGCACGTTTTTCTAATCTGGTGTCTGGATCGATAATTTTCAGAGTAACGTTTTTGTGGTTGTTACTGATCCTACCCATAATTCAGTATGTTGGATCTTGCTGTTTGAATAGTGCTGTCCAACAAGGAAACCAAACTGAATACCGGAAGGAAAAAAAAACAAAAATCCTACATTGTCCAAACACAGTTCAAATGCTGAATATACAAGTTGGGTTATATAAACTGGTCCCAGTGTTGTTTTAAATATAGGCTGCTTTCAATGAGCCTGATTCCCTACTTTAGCTCCAGACCTTAAATCAACAAAGATCTCAAACCATTCCAGGCATAACTGAATATTTCCCAACAGTAATAGTGTTTTCAGTCGCCAATAGCAGCTTCCTCCAGGAGTTTGAATGAATGTATAAAACAGTGTTACAGCTACAGCAGGTGCCATTTTTCACCTTGTTATTTACAGGCAGGAGACAACGTACAAAGCATTATACTTGCAAACATGTGTTTAAAGTTTATTGCTGCTATAGCTAATGATGTTTTCTTTCACTTTCCGTATGTCATTGGGCTGGATGATTAAAAAAAAATACAACTACTTCCATCAGTCACTGAAAAACTGCCAGCAGAATTAACCTCATTGTATGCAAAGATCCCTGGGAAATATGATTCCCCAAATCATTGTTTTTTCTACCTTCCCCTTTGCTTGGGAATTTTTCCTGCTTTCCCAGTGAATTGACTAGAAGGAACTTGCATACCATATAGATCAACCCAATCTGTCTAATGGTAAGTGCAGGCTGAACTACTGGGAGGCTAATTCACCAATTATTTTTGAAGAACCTAATACACTTTAGGATTTTGCTTGGGATACTAGAATTGGGTCAAAATTTAGGCTGAATACCTAATTTAGGCTGTGGGTAGTTGCTTGATGGAACCATTTTAGGAGCTCTGAATCCAGTTTGCAGTGCCGTATAATTTGAAGTCAAGATGAGCTGTGAGGATGACAGCCAATAGATCATAGCTAACTGCAGAAGTGAACTTAGAAGGGATGTGGATAGCAGGCTTCTGGGGGATTGCACTGAATCCGGTCCCCTTTCCAATGTGGGAATCATCTGTGATTACCTGTACCATCTCTTGGTACCTAAAATATGAATTTCAGTAAGTTGCGTGGTTCTAGACTTTGGATTCTCAGTGCACAGGGGAATAAGTGACTGTTGAACAGTTCAAATGGGAAATGATAAGTGCAGTTTTTCAGTGAGTGGCCAAAATAGTGAGAATGACTCCAGGATATACAGAAGTGCTGTAATTTCTAATTGCTGGCCTGAAAGCCTTGTCTGGGTCTCTCCCAATGGGACATCTGAATTTGGGCCCAGTGAAAATCTCTTGTCATTCTTTTCCTGTTATTTTCATTACTGATGTATTTTTTAATAATGAAACATCCCTGAGTGGCATACAGTGCAACATCTGCATCAAGCAGTGATTGTCATTTACAAAGTATGAAGTGAAAAGGAACAAAGATCGCTGCTCTGACATGTCTCAGGTGCAGTATTCTGACAGTGTCTTAAAGAAAATGATCAGTCCTCCTGGTGAAGATACAAAGCATGGAGAGAGTGTATGGTCCTAGGCAGAGTTAAAAAAAAACTCACAACCCCTATTTTAGTACCACATTTCCAGAAAATGCAGCTATCTGGACATGAGGAGCTTCCTTTTTGGGACTTTGGGATCATTTAGGTAAGTTCTCCAACCCCTGGGGATCATCTCACGTCAAAAGCGAAAGCTCAAATAACCAGAACATCTAGGAAGCCAAACTTGCTTTTGCCCTGGACATTCCAGAAAATGGAGTTTTATATGATGATTTCCTAATACCCAGGAGAAAGAAAGCTGTTAATCTTCAGTTTTAACTTCACCACAGATGTGCATTCAAGAAGTGTTTAATTTAAATGAAAACATTTCATGCTTTATTGTCATGGTACATCATCACTAGGTTCCCTGTCTGGAGAGGATTTGTATTCCTTATAGCTACTGCAGTAAAATCTGAAGAATTTTCTTCAGGATGTGAAGTGAGCAGAGAGTGTCACCTTCATTGCTTCTCCCGCACTGGCCAGGGGGATGGACTTGATTGTCAAATCGAGCTAATCACTATAGGACGCGACCACAGTCCAAGATCCAAACCAGTCTCAGGATATGCCTGCACTAGTGGATACTCCCCTATGAATCGACGCCTTATCGTGGCAGGAGAGTTCGCGTACTCTGATGAAGCTCAGAGCTGTGCCATTTAGGGCTACCATAATGGAAAGGTCTAAGCCGAAGCATCGGACAAAGTCAAATTCATCTGTGCTGAGCATAGTCAAAGGCGGATGATGGAGTGATCAAAACATTGATTAGAGACAACGGCAGAGACTCGAGTTTTTATGGCACGGAAGATGGCAATGGTAAACCACTTCCGTATCTTCACCAAGAAAACTCTCTGGATACACATACCAGAATGACTTTATGACGGAAGATGGGAGTTCTGAGGAGGGTGTGTCCACGGAGCCGCTACGGGGCAGAAACGACTAGACAGCATTTGAAGAAGAGTGGATACTATTCAGCTCACCCTCCCCTGTAAGCAAATTCCTACCCAGACAAGTTTAGGGGAATGATCCTTTCCATATAGATCTTTGCCCTTCAAAATGAAAATTGACATTCTAACAATGGGTTGCAGTTGTGACTGAAAATATCTATGTGAGACTGACAATCCATTCCATGCACTGTGGGCAAATATTGTCCTTTACTACACTGATGAGTTGGGTCTTACACCAGCAGTGGGATGTAGGAGGGAAAAATCCTCAGCCAATTCATAAATTGAACCAAACTTCAAAGGCAAGATAGAAGAAACAAATAATTCCCATTGCCACGGAGCAGGAATTGAAGGCAAACAATGAAAAATACTAGGCTAACATAACTAGGAAAACAAAAGTTTGATACAAGTTCAAAGCTCAAAGGGAGACACCAAGAACACACATTGAGTATTGCCTATTACAAGCCAATCATAAAATATATATTGCATTTGGAAACAGCTTGGTTTAATTGAGTGCCTTCTATTACCCTGTTTTCCTAGCAATCAGTAAAGTAATCTTTCCATTAGAAGGAAATATGACTCTTGGAATTAATTCTTTATACAAAGAGCTAGCTGGAGTGACATTTACACCAAAAAGAATCGAGTCCCTGTAGCAGCATAATAAGCAGTCTACAGCTGTCTGCTTAGACGCTGAAGGTAATTTGGTTCAATGTAGTTAAATTAATTGAATATAACATTGGTCGTTGAGATGGAGAGTCATTATTTTAAAGCCTTTTTGTTTTTCCTCATAGGTTTGGGATTCATCAATCACTGGGAAAAAAAGCCCCTGTTTCTGTGCTAACCCCACCAGTTTCATCATCTGAGAGCAGACTTCTCATGCGTCCTGGAACTGACTTACCATCAGCTTATCTCATGGGCATGTAAGACCTGAAAAAAAATCTCAGGTTCCCTTGACTGTCTGCAATGCTTCTGAAGGACAAGAACAACCGTTCAGGTAGAAAAGGCCAGTCCTTGATGACAGAGTAACCTCTTTTCATTGACATGAAGGAAATATTACTTTTATTCTCTTATCCACCCACCTTCTTCCCCTTTCCCAGGATCAGACTGACCTACAAAAAAGGCCCCCCCTGGGCAATTCCTTCTTTCTGATTGGCCAATCTGATCCCAGGGGAGGGGAAGGGGAATATTGGTGGACCAGTCTAGCTCTGCTATCCATGAAGTCAACTTTTAAAGGATCTTTATACAGTTGGTACTCTTTAATACACTTGAAAAAGGGTGGAGCAAAGGCCTAGTGATTGACCTTGTATTTTCTGTAATGTGCTCTCTCTCTCTCTCTCTCTCTCCTCTCTCTCTCTCTCTCTCTCTCTTCTCCATTTAAGCACCCTGGACTGATGTGCTATTTCTAGCTTCCTACGAACTTGCTTGGTCTCTACTGTGCTATAGTCCTCAAAGCCTTTCAAGGCAGTATTATATAGCAATCCAGCTTCCTGCTGCACTTTTGCAGCTATATCTCTTTTCCATATTAACAAGGGACAAAGGGGGGAATCAAATGTTCTGCCATTTTTTTCCTTTTCCAATCAATCAGTCAATCATTCAATGGTATTTACTGAGTGCTTATTGTGTGCAGAGCACTATACTACATGCTTGGGAGAGTACGGAACAATAAAGTTGGTGAACACAATCCCTGCCCTCAAATGAACCTCAAAGCTACTTCTTCAGCTCCTGGTATGTATCTTGTCCATCTCTCTCTGACCTGAATCATTTGTAGAGCCATATATCTTTGCCAGACAGCAAAAGAATGCCCACAGTCTCACATAGTAGTTCCCCGTGTTTTAACAAGTAATATTTGTGGTCAACAATTTTTCTCAACTATAAACAGCATCAAAGACACCTTCAACTGAATGAGCATTTTTTTGATGGCTGGTGATTCAGAAAAAAAGTTTGCATTTTCTAGTGGGGGAAACTTAAGTATTCACTTAATTTGGTCAAATACTTTATCAGCCATGGGTCTGAATCTGTGAATTTCACCTTCTCCTCAGAACAGGTAGAGGGCTTTAAATTTCCTTCCTTTTTTTTTTTTTCCAGTTTGAACCATCCAGACAAGGCTTTTGTGCCATCGACACAATCAGGGCTGTTTCTTTCTGTGAAGTGACCATCTATTACATACATTTCTGTCTACAAGTACTTCAGAAATGCTACTACCATCCTGTGTGTGGTAATGGATTACTAAACTCCAGTCAGCTAAGCAAAATTCATCTTGCTAACATAGCTAACATATAATACGGAAGGTAAATAATACAAGAGAGCCTGACTGTGCATCCTTTGCAAGTAGGCATGGGATTTTAAGCCACAATGTATGTGCATATATCAGTAATAGTTATATATAATATATCCTATACTATATATTTATTACATATATGCACAGTACTTTTCAAGACAGCTACAAATTTCCACATGCATTATCTAATCTAAAAACATAGAAATAGGTAAGTCTAATAAGTGGAATATTCTTAAATTATATTTGAACAATAGCAAGAGTAATACTGTAAAGTACTGCTCTGTTCTCATTTATATCTACAATAAAATTCTATGAACAGTTGTCTCCCAAAACATACCCCAATAAAATTAAAAAAAAGAATAAACCCAGTGTCCTATATTTGTATATTTATGGTCAGTTCAAAAAAAAAAAAAAAAAGGAAAGAGCCCCACTCAGAGGTGCATATTTACATTCTTCAAACTGTAGCGGTGAAAAATAATTCTATTAAGTGCAGGACATTCCTAGTGTTGCAGTAGTGACATTTTTCATAAGTCTTCATGAACACATTTTCTTTGTCTTAGTGATGCATTCCATGACTATGTGACATCTCTATCTTTTGCTTCATTTGCAGCCGGTTGTACAGTCAGGATTAAAAAGCTCCTTGTACAACGGAGGAAACAGTGTGTTCACTATATCTGGATGAGATTGTTTGAATACCTGCAGTTTCTCTCCGTGTAAGTTGCAAAGTGCAGTAATGGTTGGTATCTTGGCTATTAACTGTAAAAGACAGAAAAAGAGGAAGCGATTGGATTAAAATATTGGGAAAAAGTGGATATATTGTTTTTCAAGGATTCATGAACATCCCCAGTAGCATTAAATGAAATTGCCAAATAAGTCGTGTTTTAGAAAAGATACATACATACCAGACTTTCTCTCACACATATGTGTGCGCATGCATGCATGTGCGTGTGCGCACGCGCGCGCGCGCACACACACACACACACACTCTCTCTAGAGGTGTTTAGCAAAAAACTAGTTTTTTTTTTTCCTTCAGAAAAATTTGGGGCAAAAAGGCATGCGTACATTTTTTTAAATCTAGGAACTATGGAACTCCATAGATTTTCTAAAGGGCTCAGATGTTGCAAAACACTCTATGTTTCACATTCTTGATTTGAGACACTATCATTATGAATCATCTCGTCCCACGTCCCAGCTTGCACCGCACAGACTTAAGGGTCAAATAACAATAAATCCAAATCTCCAATTGCTTTTGTTAAATGGATTGTCGTAAGCCTTCTTGAAAAGTATACTTAGAGGTGGCTACTGCCAGTGGATGTGGGACTGAGGTGACCTGCATGCTAAACCGCTATTCAATGCTTCTATAAACTTTTTATTTTTAGAATGCTGCTAATGCTAATTCATTCAAGTATGTATGAAGTAAGAAATGAATGTAAATCTCCTTTTATTGATGTGAGTGTTTAGAAAGATTTCGAAGAAGCAGAGCAAATAGAAGATATAACAGAGGAATGCAATGTTCAACAGCACTCTGGAAAAACAATGCTCCAGGATGTCACTCCTGAGAAGCAGCATCTTCTGTCTGGGCACAGAAGGGACTACTGAAGAAAGCAGCAGGCAGTCACTTATTGCTCATTAATATCATGTAGTGCAGCAGGGGGAATGTGCATTTCAAAGGGAGGCCAGAAGCAGCCTCAGCAGCAGTTAATGGCACAACAACTTTCCTAACAGCTGGGTAGTTGATCCAGATGCACTCAGAGTGGGAGTAGGCTTTAGGATCCCAACTGTCATGAAATCCTTTCTCCGGAAAACACCCACATTGTTAGTAGGCAAGCGTGAACCCATAAGGAGGGCAGCTTTAAGCTCACTCCAATATTAGGATGAAGGACGCTGTAGTTGACAACCGGGACCAAAAAAGGGCACTTTTCTTTAGGGAAAAATAATAAGCACGCTCTGAAATCTTGAGCGTTGGGGCAATTTTCTGGGAAGAATTTGAATTTAAGGTGGTAAATCAGTGTGGCAAGTTGTGGTGTTTTTAAATGGACTCTAATGGAAGGGAATTAACATCAGTACTTGTGATTCAGATGTTCAGGGAATCCACTTTTTTTTCCCCCAAGTCCATTATTCACTTTGGCCTTAATTTTCTGAGGGAAAGGGGAAGAGAATATCCAAAGCTGATAGTTCCCTGATAAATTAAAATCTCAAAGACGCCATCATGGAAGTACCAGAAGAACCTCTAGGTTCGAGGTCATACCACTGTTGCCTCATATAACTCAAATAACTGGAATTCGTACCACACACTCAGTCCCCATGGACAGGACCACTTACACCTCCCAAAGCATCTACCTTCTTAGGTTTGCTTTGAGGGTCACCACACTTAATCAAGCAAATCAAGGTGTCCCTATGGGATTGTGGCTAAATTAGTCAGTTCTATTCTTCAAAAACTCAAAAGACCCAATGAGTAGCTTGTGTTCAATGTTCAATAATCTCCACTGTTAAAATCTACTTCCTTCAGAGTAAACCGAATCACTTCCTGTAGAGCGTCCTGCTAGTCCTGTCAGTTTATGGCGAAAAGAGGACCTACCTTTGCCAAAGTCTCATCATCAAGGTGGTTCTTCTGAATTACATGCTGAAGTGCAAAATAAATCTTTTCCTGAAGCTTCTGGACTTTCCTTGGTTCGATCAGCCAGGCTCGGTCTGACGGAGGAAAAGACCGAGAGACAAAGACAGAGGGCCAAATAAATAGAAGGGTCCAGGTCATTGTTTTACTGTGCCAAGTTTCAGGTCCACAAGGGCCTTGTGGTTTTCAAACATCTTACTATGCCAACTTCCCAAATTGAGTATAAATGACGCATCAAACCATGACCTAGTTAAGCACCCACTGATCTGAAATATTCTCTTAACATCTCTTATTGTTTATCATCTATTACATCTTTCCAGGAGGGAATTTAGCCTTGCTTTCTGGCTTTCAAAGAGGAAATGAATGATCCACCTGAAGGGAGAAGATGCATTTTACAGGAATTGTCTTTATGTCCAGGAAATATCTTCCCTGTCACACACTTATTTTCTTATCAGGATTTGAACTGAAGCAACTTTGTGTGTCTCATATGATTAATATAAACTGAAACGAAGCGTCAAATCTCCCAGGCTTGTTTGTCATTATTAGATTTGTGCAGGTTGGTAGGCAGTAAAGTGTTATTCTTTTTCTAGACACTTCATGCTTAAAAGGTTAACAGGGTAGAGCGTAGAAACAATGCCACAAGTTGGAAGAACCTGTTTAAGTCTCCTTAACTGAACAGAGATCCCAAATCTCCAGATCCTGGACAGATACTCATGGAAAAGAATCTGGTCATAATGCTACTGAATCCAGTTCAGGTGAGGTGAGTAACCTGATTCAGTAACTGTAGAAGTGGCAGTAATAAGGTTAGTGAACAGTTTAAACAAACTCTTACGTAAGGGTACACAAAAGCCCTTGGTGACAATTATCAGTGAGGCCAAACTAAGGACACCCTTCCCTTTTCTCTCCCTGTCCCACCCTATCCCTCCACAGGAGTCTAGCTCGAACTGATTTGAAGCTATTATAGGTGGAGAAGGGCCAGGCTTTGGAAGTGTGGGGCTCAGGATGAGAGTGTCCGTGGAGCTGCAACTTCTTTTGGGTGGAAGGAGAAGCAGTTTCCCTGTTTTTCCTCTCACACGGTAGACTCCTGCTAAAGTTGCCCCATGACTAACAGCAATCACTAGAGCTTCAGAATTTCCTCAGGACTTCCACCCCTCATTTCTCCCTAAGGTGTCTCCTCCTAACTTACTTTGACATGGTTCAGGCTTCCTTTCCATAACTGATCTGAGGAAGGGGCCCTCAATTATTAGGTTTGTTAAAGGGCAAGTTTGTTAAACCTCCAAAAAGAGAGAATGTTTTGCTAAAAGGCCCATCAGAAAGTAGACAAACAGTAAAATATCTTACTAAAATCTCTTCTCCCTCATGCCTACCATGCGGTTTAGAACCGATCTAGCCCAGAGCCATATTCAGTAAAGCCAATCTATTTGGTCACATTTATCAACGAAGACACTACATTTTGCCAATTTTGTTGTGAAGACCCTTTGCAAACTCTTTTTGTGCCTCCTGTCCAAGGAGACTGCCTGGAATTCCTCTGGGTATTTTCATTTTCTAGGCACAGTCATTAAAGAAGCCAGTGATAACACTCAATAGAACCACCATTCTCCTCTATTCTGAAAGAATTGTTGAAAAAACTGCAAGAGCTTTGTTAGAAATAACGAGGACCCAAAGCCAGAATGTTCTACAAGCAGCATTATTGGTAGATATGTTGGGCATGACAACACCATTGTTCCTGGTCTAATCTTAGGTAAAAAATCATTTCTGCCAGAGCTTTGGGGAAGCCAGAGAACCTGAGAAGTGGTCACGTGACTGACTGCGTGGAAAAAGCCCCCAGGACAAGGATAGGTAGATAACAAATACAGAGACTCCCGTGAGTGAGAATTAATTAGTCAGGAATGACACACGGCAACAAGGAATGTTCCATTTCTTGACTAAAAAGCCAGCTGACACACATTAATAGAGAATGCATGAATAACTTCCCCTGCTACTACTCCCTGTATAATTATGGTCCTTTTTAAGCCCTTGCTTTGTGCGAAGCATTGGTCCAAGCTCTTGGAGGGAAGAAAGATAGTGAGATCAGACACATATCACTATCCTTTATGGGGCTTATAAACTAAGAGGTAGGGAGAGAAAAAGATGCTCTTTTTCCCATTTTACAGACGAATAGTCCTAAGAACTTGCCCAAGGTTCCACAGCAGGGCAGTGGCAGAGCTGGGATTAAAATTCAGGTATCCTGATTCCTAGTTCTGTGCCTTTTCCACTAGGACATGTTGCTATGCCTGCCACAGATATATTCACAATTCCCTCTACAACCTAGATTCCCATGGAAATAAAATTAAAAAGGGACAGAGAAATAGCGTAAGGAAAGAACACAGGCTTTGGAGTAAGAAGGTTTGGGTTCTAATCCTAGCTCCACCACATTTTTGTTTTTTTGGATGGTATTTGTTAAGCACTTACTATGTTCCATGCACTGAACTAAGCTCTGGGGTTGCAGATGAGGTAACTGAGGCACAGAGAAGCTAAGCTACTTGCCCAAGGTCACACAGCAGACAAGCGGCAGAGCCGGGATTAGAACTCTGATCCTTCTGAGTCCCAGGCCCATGCTCCATCCAACAGGCCACTTGCCTGCTGTGTGACCATGATCAGGTCACTTAACCTCTCTGTGTTTCAGTTTTCTCATCCGTAAACGGGGATACAATACCTGTTTTCCCTGCTACTTAGACTGTAAGCCCTCTGGGGTACAGGGACTGTGTCCAAGCAAGATATCTACCCCAGTGCTTAGCACAGTGCTTGACACATAGTAAGCACTTTACAAATACCATGATTTAATACATTTCTTTTAGACCCAATTGCTGATTTTCATTAGACGTCTACATGATTTCTGTCTGATTTTTTTTTAGGGCATTTTTCTGTCTACTTCTCTCCTCTAGTAGAACTGGATGCTTAGAAGTCAAAGTTTGGTCCAAGCCCTGCTTGAGTTCAGTTTTATGCCATTACCAAATAGCTGGTATGCTCTCCTGGGGCCCACAGAGATCCTGAAATATACCCGCCTCTGGATATTGGCACAGGAATGACCAAATATTGATTCTACTCTATTTCCTTTATTGATTTATGTGCTCCCCAAAGATTTAGAGGTCATTGGAAAAGTGGAATTCCCTTTAACATCAAAATAGACCAGACTGGGTAAGACCAACTATTGTTTCTGGTAGCTGAAAAGACAAACATATGGATGAAGCAGCCCAAGTCAGACTGCTGGCCTGTCCATCTCTCAGATTTTCCTACCTGGGGAGATCAGCACGGCTGATGAGAACAAGGCAATCTCCTCCTCAGTCAGCTGCAAGGAACACAAATTCTTTGCAAAATCAAACGCTTCATTCACCAGGTCATCAGAACCTATGGACAGAGCAGAGAAAGTCAATGAATACATGTGGGGGAGGTTGGGGAGATGTCAAGAAAGCTTCAGATTCAGGGAAATACTAAAAGATTTGCACATCGACCCCTGAAATGGTGCCCCTTGCACATAGAATCAGAGTCACATTTTTGATATCACAGTTGTAACATCCCTTCAGGTCTCATCTATAAAAGCTCCTCAAGGTAAACCGAAGAAGTCCGGAAGAACAGAGGGCATCGGAATCCTGCTGGGCTTTATACCAGGAGATATACAGCACTAGAGTGCTCCAAACCAATAGGCATATCATTCTTACTGTACTGATAGCTGTTCTTTCACCTGCTTCAAACGTGATAGGGAACTGAACTTGACTTCACTGAACAAAGACCACAGCCCAGAAAAAGCGTAACACAGTTGTCATTGTGGACTTGGCTTTGGTGCTCCACTCCTGCCTGGATCCCAATTACCTGTTGAGTTTATGAAACTGGAAATCCAATAACTGCCCAGACCTTTCCTCCTTTCTTGAAAATCTAGTCATGGAGACTGGAAGGACTTGTATCAACTCCAAAGCTGGCACGCTGTGACTTTAGACATAATTGCTGCTGGCCAGTCCTATCAACTAATAGCCCAAGGGGTGGAGGAGTGTTTGTT
Organism: Tachyglossus aculeatus; assembly: GCF_015852505.1. Taxonomy (NCBI): domain Eukaryota; kingdom Metazoa; phylum Chordata; class Mammalia; order Monotremata; family Tachyglossidae; genus Tachyglossus; species Tachyglossus aculeatus. Next base: position 9,510,033 of record NC_052098.1, read on the forward strand.
ATCCTGCTCTGGCGTATAAGGGCATAATACGGAACCCACGAAACTAATGATCTCTAAAACGTTTCCTGACACAGGCCCAGATCTGCTAATGCTCTTACTCGTTTCTACGTATTGGTGGGTTGTTATACATTACATGTTCCATCAGAGATTGAAAGGGAAGCTGGTTGCCTTGATCGCTCAAGAAATAACGTACTATAGCTCCTGGGCTTGTAAAACTCTCCAGACTGTAAGGCCTGGCAAAGTATTTGAAATGAATGATGACATTAAAGGACATCCATAAGAATTTCACTGGGCATAGCCTTTCCTAAATCTTTTGTTTCAAAATTCTGGAACATGTTAAAAGTTGGTTTGCCTCTACAAAAAGTTCAGATGCCAGATCCAGTTCTGCAGATCTTGATACACCCAACCTGACTATATCAAGCCCTGATGGTGGAGTTGAGGTGGAAACAGTCCCAAACTGTATAGGCAAACTGGGGGGGTCATCAGGATTGAGCCTGAAAGTCAAGGCATTCATCCCATTTTCCATTTCCAAGGTGACAAGCAGAACTGGACTGATTCAGAAACCATTACTAGGAATTTCCTCTAGGATTGTATTAACACTTGAAAGTGAGGGTGGGGGGCTAAGGGAGCAAGGGGAACACAGCAAAGGAAATAAAGGGGGGCACTTTCCTGGTATCCCGGTAGGACTTCTAGACTGTGAGCCCACTGTTGGGTAGGGACTGTCTCTCTGTGTTGCCAACTTGTACTTCCCAAGCGCTTAGTACAGTGCTCTGCACACAGTAAGTGCTCAATAAATACGATTGATTGATTGATTGACTTTCTGAACCTAGTCACAACCTAAGTGGGTCGGCTGTCCTCCTTCAGAAATGGGATGGTTTTAGCAAAGCACGGAAACCGTCATTCAAATTTTCTTGGAAAATATGGTAGTGCTAACCTCTTCCATTTTGGGCTTTCAGTAGAGCCAATCAGTTTCCTCCCTAAGGACCCCTGAGACACTGAGTACTCACCAAATGTCATTTTCCATTTCCTTAACTACTGTTCCCATGCAGCAATCAAAGTTCATGTTTAGGGAAAGAAACTACATAAACTGCCTAAACTGAAGATGCACTACCCCAATCATGATGAGAGTATGTCAAGTGGGACACCAGCCATAGCCATATCACCCAGGGTATTCCCAACCCTACTGTTGCAAAGGTGTTCAGTGTCCACAGCTGTCAGTATTCCCTCCCTTCCTCCAGTTCCTCCACTAAGGTCACTGCTACCACCAGGAAAACTGGGGGAGAGGGCTTGGTCCCCTTCTGTTCTCAATCTACACTCACTCCCTTGGTGACCTCATTCGCTCCCATGGCTTCAACTATCATCTCTACGCTGATGACACCCAAATCTACATTCTGCCCCTGCTCTCTCCCCCTCCCTCCAGGCTCGCATCTCCTCCTGCCTTCAGGACATCTCCATCTGCATGTCTGCCCGCCACCTAAAACTCAACATGTCCGAGACTGAACTCCTTGTCTTCCCTCCCAAACCCTGCCCTCTCCCTGACTTTCCCATCACCGTTGACGGCACTACCATCCTTCCCATCTCACAAGCCCGCAACCTTGGTGTCATCCTCGACTCCGCTCTCTCGTTCACTCCTCACATCCAAGCCGTCACCAAATCCTGCCGGTCTCAGCTCCGCAACATTGCCAAGATCCGCCCTTTCCTCTCCATCCAAACCGCTACCCTGCTCGTTCAAGCTCTCATCCTATCCCGTCTGGACTGCTGTATCAGCCTCCTCTCCGATCTCCCATCCTCTTGTCTCTCCCTACTTCAATCCATACTTCACGCTGCTGCCCGGATTGTCTTTGTCCAGAAACACTCTGGCCATGTTACTCCCCTCCTCAAAAATCTCCAGTGGCTACCAATCAACCTACGCATGAGGCAGAAACTCCTCACCCTCAGCTTCAAGGCTCTCCATCACCTCGCCCCCTCCTACCTCACCTCCCTTCTCTCCTTCTACAGCCCAGCCCGCACCCTCCGCTCCTCTGCCGCTAATCTCCTCACCGTGCCTCGTTCTCACCTGTCCCGCCGTCGACCCCCGGCCCAGGTCATCCCCCTGGCCTGGAATGCCCTCCCTTTGCACATCCGCCAAGCTAGCTCTCTTCCTCCCTTCAAGGCCCTACTGAGAGCTCACCTCCTCCAGGAGGCCTTCCCAGACTGAGTCCCCTCCTTCCTCTCCCCTCCTCCCCCTCTCCATCCCCCCTGCCTTACCTCCTTCCCTTCCCCACAGCACCTGTATATATGTATATATGTTTGTACATATTTATTACTCTATTTATTTTACTTGTACATATCTATTCTATTTATTTTATTTTGTTGATATGTTTGGTTTTGTTCTCTGTCTCCCCCTTCTAGACTGTGAGCCCACTGTTGGGTAGGGTCCGTCTCTATATGTTGCCAATTTGTACTTCCCAAGCGCTTAGTACAGTGCTCTGCACACAGTAAGTGCTCAATAAATACGATTGATTTATTGATTGTGAGTAGTAGTAGTACCCAGGTTCTGCATTATAATTGAAAAGAGACCTACCTAAGGCTTTGAACATCTGCATTCCTCCATACTTTCCTTCAAACAGAACAGTGTTGTTTAACGGGTTGAAGGCACGGCACATTCTCACCAAAACGACTTCCAAACAACCTGTCGTGGTAAGGAAGGAAACATAGCAACACATATATTTCTGCAGCAGGCCACTGCAAGCTACTCTTGAAAGAGGGGCATTTTAAATCCTCAGCTGACTTTCTAAATAAAAACAACCATGCCTCAAAATAAATGTTCTTCGATGCTCATTTGAGATGCAGTATATGTGAAAGATAATAAATGTTCCAAGAGTCACTAAAACTGGGGGAGGAGGGGATGATGATTGTAACGTATAACACCTTGTTTCCTCACGTGTCTTGTTTTATCTTCACAACATCCCAGTGGGGTAGGTTGTGGGTAAAGCTGACTCAGTTTTGTGGCTGTTGCAATCAGCAAATGCATGTGACGATGCAGAGAGCACTGCTAATGGTAAACGTAAGCTCACATGTAAATATCTGATCAGTTCCTAGCTTGTTTATTAGTTATTGCAGGTATTTTCTTTTTGGTTTTCAAATTGTACATCATGTCCTTTTCTATGTCTATCTGTTGTGGTGCTGCCTGCTTCACAAAATAAACTCTTGGCAGGGCAAGGAGGGTGGCTTAATTCAGTTGGCCTAGAGCTTTGAATGGAACATGGCATCAGGCCTTTGTGGACTGTTAATAAAAATATGGTCATCCCTAAGTGGCTGTCTTGGCTGGCTTCAACAGAAGTTTCAGACAAAAGCAATTGCCTGGACCCATTGGGCAGAAGTGGGCCCTGGGAGGGAAACAGTGACCAGAAATTTTTCAGTCTGCAATTTGTCACTTCCAATTGAAAAAAAAAAATGGAAATAGCTTCAGTGAGTCTCTTTGGGTAGTTACTCTTCCTCTACTTGGACAGCCAAAATGTTGAAGCCATATGTGCCCAGTGAAAGGTTTGTTGGTGGGTGGGGAGCGGAGGGAGAGGAGAGATGAGGACAGGGAAAAATTCCAGTTTTTCCTCCCAAAGCCCAATACCACAACCACTGTCACTCAGATCAAGAAAGAAGCAATAGGAAAGAAAGCCTGTAAATTTTTCAGACTGTTTCTTAATAATCACAGTGGCATTGGTTGTAGACAAAGATGTGGGCTCAAGAAAGCCGCTTGCACTTTGCTTTATGACATAGAGAAAACACAAGGCATGAGGGCAGGTCATGGGGGTGTGGTGTTAATTTGTGGGTGTGGGAGGAACAGCACAGTGTTTCTTCAATCTATGCTGTCATAGCGAGAAAACACAATTCTGGATGTCACGAGGGAAAAAGTTTTTTTGTTCAGATTACAGCATAGATGAATTCCGTTGCTCATAGATCCTTCGGTTCCTTCCTAGTTGGTGGGGAGGGATGGGGAAGGAGAGGCACAGAGAGGTTTCTCTCCGTGGCTTCAGGCTAGTCTCATTAAAATGATTGGAAATGACCACAGAGGCAGGGTGCAGTTAGTTTGGATTTGTTTCACTGAAGGCAAGTAGTGGGCTTAAGCGCCAGCTCAGCAATTCCACCACCTCAACACACTAATTACTTGCACTGCCTGTCAAGCTGGGTATCTCAGCCTTCACAATTAATGGCTCACCTTTCAATAAGCAAAATTGCATTTGACTTCACAGGCAAACTGAATGAGGAGAAGGGAATTTTATTATATCGAGTTTCCTGTCGGGGTTGGATGACAATGTGGGTGGCTAAAATGAGCCTCTTATTGGAAGGAGGATTATCAGAACAAACACAGAGGTAAGTTTTTACCATCACTGACTCTCAAGTAGGCTTCCCTTCCCTTCTTTCCTCTGCTCACCTGACTTCAGAAGGAGAATTTGATCATTTTGACAGAGCTCCATGAAGCCTGTTATCCGCTTGGCGAACTCTACAACGTACTGGATCGCGTGAGTGATCTGGATAGCACATTGCTGCCACAGCGCTTCTCTGGTCTTCAAAAGAAAAACACAGAATGAGAACAAAGAAAACCCTTTGACCCCAAATAAACGACACAAAGTGGCTCTTTAGGAGCTCCTCTGAATCCTGGCCACAAAGTTGGAAATTACATGGGGAGAAATGATCCCTTAATGAGAGGTGGGGATTTCCTCAAATATGCAAATCTTTCCAAGAGAGGAAGGGAAGTCTCATTATTATATTGGTGTTAGGCCCTCACTAGTGATGAAAACTCAAGCCATGGAAGTGTGGAGAGAATTAAATTAAAAGTGTGGGGAAACAAGCTCTTGTGCTCATGAATAAAGAGAGAAAACCATTTCTAAACCCTCGTGTTATTTTATGGTACTTGCCGGCCTATTGCTAAACCTGGTAGAAAACATTTCCTCTCACCATAACCGATAGAGACTGGCTTTTTGAAGTGAAAGAAGGAATGAAACACAAGAAAATCTCCCACATTATACAGTTTAGAAAAATACTGAACACTGGAAACAACAGTGTGTCTTTTCGCAATGGATTGTGAATTAGAAGGTCATGGGCACTAATTTGGTCTGTGCTGCTGTCTTGCTGAATGACCCATGACAGATAAGTCAACCTCTCTAAGTTTCTCCATTTGTAATGGGTTCTCCATTTGTCAAATGGGAATACCAACCCTGATATATCTTTCAGGGTGGTTGCGAGAATGTACACTGCCTATTAGGTAAATGCGAAGTACTGTTTGAAAGACAGTTAGTATTAATATTGAATGAAATTGGATTTTTTCCCGAAAACTCTTTAACATTTAACAAGACAGGATTAAAATGGTGGCGCTTGTCTACCTGGCATTTTTTGGTCCTGATGACACGAGATAAGAACACCTAAACTGAAGAAACTATCTCAAAATGCTATTTTGCTCGTCTTCAGTGGGCAAGTTTTTCCTGTTACGAGACTGCTCATTCTTCTCCCTGACCTCGAAAGGGTTAGATCCCTTGTCAGGCACTGACCAGCCAGCCACTACCACATATTCCAAACACATGAAGAGGAAGCTCGTGCATCTGATGCTGATTTATCTATGGAAATACGGGGAAAGCAAGGAAAGGCTCCCACAGCATCTCAAAGTACCTTGTTCTGATATACTTTAATTTCTTCATACGTATGGGTCTGCCATGCTAGTTGGTGAAGTTCCTCTATGGTATATTGACACGTCTCCAAATGGGATTTAATGATGTTCTGTGCAATTCGATCTGGGAGAAAGAAAAGCAGTTGGTGGATCGGTGAATAAAAATGTTCTTGCCTATGCCACCAGCTTCAAAAATGTGGTGATTCGAGAGACTTCACTGGATTCAGAAAGTATTTACCACGCTTTACTTCCAATCTCAAGACCAATTGTCAACTGGTATGCTGTTTAGGGACAAAGCCTAGCACATGCGAAGACTCGGAGTGTTTCTCCCACACTTCCTGACCCACCCTCCTGGGGTCCCTGATGAGAGTGTAAGATGAGGTGAGGAGGCAGAGTACTAGTATTTTTATCATCAGTTCAATTTACAGTAACTGTGCCAAGCTATTTGCTGCCAGGTCACACTAATATTCTTCAAAAATGCACACTGAAAATGAAAAAACAAAATCTAAATAATTTTAGAAATCATTCAAAAATTCTGTACAAGCAGCAGAGGACACAGCCTACTGACTGAGGAGTTATCTAAAAATATTTTTTTTTCTACACCCTGAAGGTCGACAAATTTGAGCTCTGTTGTAGAGCCAACTTTGGATTATCTGCTTTCATGCAGAGGAGAAGTGGCATGGATCATTCAAAACATCGGGTAAGGCAAACAGGGCTGGTACAAGAAGGGTGGTAGTCCAGGTCAAGTTGGCACTTCAACGGCCAGAAGGCAGAGGATGGACAAAGGGGCATTGAAGAGTGGAACTTGCCATTGCTTTCCTACCTTTGCTCCTTGAACTGTCCCTCCCTGGATCGAGCCCTGGAGGCTTTGGTTTCAGGGTCCAGTGCCCTTCTGGCCAAGGTCCAGGAGGGGTCGGTTCGAGGAGTGAAATTCCTGCAGCAGCAGGCAGTTCTGCTTTTGAAATTCATTCATTCATTCAATCGTATTTCTTGAGTGCTTACTGTGCGCAGAGCACTGTACTAAGCGCTTGGGAAGTACAAGTTGACAACATACGAATGCCTTTTGAAATGCCTTTTCCTACTCCAGCCTGAGGCTGTGAAATGCCAGATTGCTTAGGGCTACCAAACACCCACTCTGTTGGGACAGGGGAGAGAGGCAGGGAGATCCACAAAGGGTCTTTGCCCTCGGGGGCTCGGCAGCCCACGGTGAGGGGTGGAACCCGGAAACGGTGGCCCCTTCAAATTGGTGGCCCCGGGTGACCGACCGCCTGTTTCGCCTTCTCCTAAAACCATCTCTGACTATAAAAGAGGAGAGGCTGCTAGGCTGCAGGGGGAAAAGCAGTGAAGGGCTTTTCTTGGCAGTGGGGCGTGGCAGTTTTGGGTCAATGGAGGATGGAGTCAGTCACTGTTGAAGACTTTTAGGATTGTAGTGCGGAAGGAGTAGCCTAAACTCCACACTCAACCAAAGATTTTCCTCGGCAACACCAGATCTTAAGGCTGTCACTGAGTTCTGCTACCTAGGCAGTGCACCACCCAACAATGCATGGATAGGCAAAGAAGTTAAGAAAACAGAATCAAAATGGCCAGCATGGCTTTTGGTCGATTGACAGAGTGTGGCAACAGCTGGGAATCAAGCTCCATACCAAGCTGAAGGTCTACAAGGCTGTCCAACCTTCTGTATGGCTGTAAGACCTAGGCCTAGTATGGAAGACACATCCAGCTTTTTGAGCAGTTTCACCAGCATCACCTATGAAACATACTCAACCTCAAATGACAGGCCAAGATTACCAACAACGAAGTCCTGGAACGGAGTCAGCTCACCACCATTGAGACAATGCTCACAGCAACACAGCTTCGCTGGGCAGGACATGTGAAGAGAATGGATGATAGCAGGATACCCAAGCAGCTGCTGTATGGTGACCCGAAAGGGGGCACACGCAAGCCAGGAGGGCAGAATAAATGATTTAAAGACATAGTGTAGCACAGTCTCAAACAATGTGACAAAAGCAGTGGACTGTCAGGAGGCCACCGCGGCAGCCAGATCAGCCTGGCAGCCAGCAACCGGGAAAGGGGTTGCTCTCCTTGAGCAAAGGCTTTGTGAAGATCGGGATATCAAGAGGCAGGCTAGAAAACAGAGACACACCCTGTATAGGATAAATGCATTAGCTCAGTAAGGAACTATCTTTATCAATCAATCAATCAATCAATCGTATTTATTGAGCGCTTACTGTGTGCAGATCACTGTACTAAGCGCTTGGGAAGTACAAGTTGGCATCATATAGAGACAGTCCCTACCCAACTGTGGGCTCACAGTCTAAAAGATGGGCTCACAGTCTATCTTTATGTGCATTATGTGCACAAATTGCGGAAGGGTGTTTGGGTCCCAAATTGACCTTTTCAGCCACACTCGCACTCATAGATAGGATCTCACTGTCAGTAGTATCATCTCTGAAAATGAAGGACACATATATGTGTGCATATATATATAAATATATATAACACATGTATTATATATATATATATATATATATATATATATATATATATATATATATATACACATATGAGAAACAGATGAGGGGAGGCAGGCTGGCTGTGGGTGAGAGCTGAAAAAGTCAGCCTTGGATGGGCCACAGAGTGGATAAACCACTTGACAGTTGTCTGTAAAATTTTGGCGAGGGAGTTCCAGAGAGAGGGACTCTTGATGGAAATCATCCTATTTCCAGATCCCTGAAGACAGCATTTGGGAATTGTTAGCGGGAGTGCCCTAGGTGGTTACAACTTTCATGAGGACATATGAAAAGAGAGAGAGAGAGAGAGAGAGAAAGAGAGAGAGAGAGAGAGAGAGAGAGAAAAGAGAGAGAGAGAGAGAGAGGAGAGAAAGGAGACAGCGAGGTGAATTCTTAAATAACCAGGTGAGAGAGGCACTATGATTTGTGAGGGGTGACCCAGGAGTTAAAGTTGACTCCAGTAGTGCTCCCAGGTGCCAACTACACAGGTGCCATCAACAGGCTTTGGTCACTGGCTTGTTCCCCAGGACACATTTAGGAGATCCCTAGGGCTGTTCCTGGGAATTTGTGCTTTCAACCCCTTCTCACACTGCTTCCAGTGTTTTCTTCACCCTGGATACAGAGAGAAAGCAATGTTGTAATGCAAAAGACTGTTTGGTACACAATGTGTGAACTCGGGCCATCCCAATTGAACAGAAAAACTTCGATTGTTCTGTGGCCTGTACAACAGGTGAAACCTTGATATAACTAGAGCTCATAAGGCTTTTTAAAGAGATTCACTATAATGATGGCTGGTTATAGCCAAGGCTAAACACGTGGCCTTGTGTTGCAATAGGACAGTGTTTTCTCTCACCGTGATGGGCTCCTAACTATTGGCCATACGTGTTCTATCGAAGTTTCACCTGTATTAGTTAGTCATCAAAAAGGAGGGGGCAGCACAGAAAATATATCAACAATTATGGTTTCTCAACTTAGCACAAAATATTACTTAACGTTGTTCTCAGACACTTTGCAAAGAAAAGATGCCACACAAATGAATAATTATGCAGATGGTAATACTCTGTTAAGTTATAGCCAATCTGACTGTTTTACATCCACCCCAGTGCTTAGCACAGTGCTTGGCACACAGGAAATGCTCAAGAAACACCAATCACTACTATTGCAGATTTAACCTTTGCCTTTTTATAGGATCCAGTATGACATAATTCATTGCCACGTTTCCTTCTATATCCACTTCACCTTCATTTTTCAGTGGTGTTCTCTTTATTTAGCCACAGCAGGACTTATGCTATACTCAAAATGTTTTTCAAAGAAGAAGAAAGAAGATGCTTTTCCAGTTTTCAAGTTGAGATGGTCAGCAGGGTAAAAATGCTCTGGCAAAAATGCTAGTTGTTCTGGCTTGATTTTGGAATCATGTAAGAGTTCTGTGGTTCTAGCCTTTTTCAAACTGTCATTCCATTGCTGTATTTGCTATTTTATTTTTTAGCTGCCTGAGCTGACTGATCAACATGCTTACAGACTGTCTTGGAGGCTAGTATGCAAAACTGTGATGATTCAGCAAAGCAGACTGGCAAAGAACACCACAAAGCTGCCCCTTTAAGATTTGCTTACAAAAAAGGCAACCAGTACTTAGGGATTCTTGGTGATTTAATTGTGACTATTTGGGGAAACAAGAGAAGCGGGGGAGCATGAGGACCTGGAATGGGGGGGAACCTCTCAGAGCTTACCCTATTTTCGTGGAGAGTTTTCTAGTCTTGAACTGGATCTTTAGCCCATGTTAGACCTAATATAACAGGTAGGTCCAAGGGCTTAAAATGGAGGCCAAAACTGCAACCTTGGTTGCTCCTTTTCTTCCTCCTGCTTCCCCTCCCTCTCTCTCCTCCTAAATGCTGCCATGAGAGAATGATCCAGGTGCAAAGGCAAACTTCAACCTCGTAGGTCGCAGGCTGGTGAAGCCTGGGTGTATTACGGCAAAGCTTATTTGGTCTCTGGGGGGAAGAGCCAGACAGCTCATTCTGTTGGCTGATGAGAAAGACACCTAAGCAGCAGCAGAGGAGGCTGCTGGCTTGCCCTGAGACTCTGCAGTTACGAAAAGGAGGAAAGGATTAAAAAAGAAGGGACGCAATGCTGGAAAATGAAGACTGTACCTGCTGCAGGTGGGTGGAACTTGCAAGAGTCAATGTCTTTGAAAAGAGAAAAAGGAACCGAAAACCTGGGCTTCTCCAGGGACCACCCATATGAGAAAGTCCATAGAATAAAGACCCAGGGAAAAGAGTAAAGGCTATAGAATCTTTCTGGGCAATCATGCTCCCTTTATCAGTTTTCCCAACTGCTTCTTGGTGTACAATATATGTCAGACACTCTTTAACTAGCCTTTGCCACAAACTGCTACACACAGAGAAAGCCCAGAACGTACTGCGTCGGGATAATGCACCTTCAGGTGTCTGGCCCAGATGACTGATTGTCAGGTGAAATTTCAAACACCTTTGGAGGTGATGCTCATGGACTATATTTACAGTCTTCCTGTGGCTATGGTGGTGGCTGGTTCTTTCCTAAAGGTACATGAAAGAGAACCTGCAGAAGTAATAAAGCCAACTTCCCTATAGCCAAATAGATTTAATGAGAGCATTTAGTGGGGTAAAAAAAATTCCCTCCTATTCACTTAGAAACTGGCCAACTTCTTAGAAATGTAAAAAATTTAGATTCCAAAAATGAAGACACGGAGAAAGAGACATTTTCATAGCTCTTTGTGCTCAGCCCTTTCTGTCCAGCACAGAAGGGGATAAAATGCAATGCCAGTGGCTGGCAAGAGAAAACTATAAATGGGACTATGTATGTAGTTAGTGATTAGTGACCCCAATCTTTCCCTAAACAGTCCCCAAGGGGGCTGTGAGGGGAGTTCTGTAGGGGGAGAATCAGCTCCTTTTGCCCCTTCCCTAGTGCTCAGTTGAAGCCCTGGTCATGCAGGGCATTTCTATGAGAATCCCTACAAGCCGGGCCTCATGTTTTTAAAGGCTGTGGAAAACCCAGAACCGGGTTGGAGAAGAGCCCAACGACATTGATGACGGAGATGGGAATCAGGTCTGGTGAGGAAACGTTAAGGAACGTGGGGTGATTTACCCTGGAGAAGAGCAGGAATAAGGAATGATTCATAGCTCTTTAACTTTTCAAAGTGAGTTTCATGAACAGAATGCTGACCAGTTCTTCATGTTTACTGAGGCCCAAAAAAGAGAAAATAAAATTGATTTGTAGTAGGACAGAGTTCGTTTGGATATGAGAAAGAATTACTTACCTGACAAGTTTATATAACACTGGCACCCACTGCTGAAGGAATTTATGGAGTCTCTAGACCTGGAAGTCTTTAAGAAAACACTGGACAAAAACGGCCAGCTCAGAATAATTTAGTAATTCACCTGAAGCTAAGGCTGGGCCAGTCGCCCTCTGGAAGGCCTATAACTCTAGGATTCCATGAATTCTTCTAAGTGAGCATGTTCAGACTCAAGACACCCACATTTAAGCTGGTCATTTTTGATCGACCTTGTGGCTTTCTTTGGGAGTCATTTCTCGCACCCTTCTCCCACCACCTCCAGAATTAAGAGAGCCGGTGCCAAAATGGAATAAAAGTACCAGAAAATTCTAAAAATGACTACCAACTCAAATACATCTCCATCACCAACTTAAGCTACAGTGCTGTTTTCAGCAGAATGAAAACTGAATCTCTAAAATGTCACATTTCTTTAATTTGCTGGAAATCTGGCTATCCTTCCATTACAATAAGATGAAGCAGAAGAAAGAGACTAGGAAGACATCATGTTCTCTAAATTGATTCACTGCAACTGGGAATGCTGTAGTGGGAATCATAGACACATCAGATTGGGAAGGAACTCAAAATGCCATTTAGTTCATCCTCCTGCCTGTAGGCCGGGACCCACCTCAGCTGTGTTAAAGATTAAAAATAATTTCATGGAAAGAACTAAGGGTATTGGTGGAACCCAGATTCCAAGTACAGCAGCATGGCCTAGTGGAAAAGGGCGCGGGCCTAGGAGTCTGGCCCTGGATTCTAAGCCCGGCTCTGATACTTGCCTGCTGTGTGACCCTGGGCAAGTCACTTCACTTCTCTGTGCCTCGGTTTTCTCATCTGTAAAATGGGGATTCATTACCTGTTCTCCCTCCTACCTAGACTGTGAACCCCATGTGGGATAGGGACCTATGTCCAATATACTTATATTGTATTTACCCAAGTGCTTAGTACAGTGCTTGGCACATAGTAAGCACTTAACAAGTACCATTAAAAACAAAGTATCCACACTATTTCTAGGACTTTTAAAAATTCACCTTGCTCATGCCAGTCCAAGATTCTTTTCTGGACTTTTCTTTCTGGCCCTTTCTCCCTGGCCCACCAAAATAATACACCACATCTGAAACTCTGCTTTATCCACCTGGGAAGGAAGAGTAGTGCAGTGAATAGTATCCATCCACCAAAGACTCACTCTGTAGCCTTGGGTCAATCAGTTAACCTCGCAGTGACTCGATTTCTCCAGGGGTTAAACCTTCTTCGTTGAGCTTCCTCCACCTACTCTCCATCCTCTCAGTACAATCCATAACTCACTCATTTTTGTAAGTATTATATTTGTATGAAGATATTTACAATGGGGGTAGTTTGTCTACCTTGACAAACAGAATAGAATAGAATAGTTTGTCTCTTCTATTCAACTGTAAACGCGCTGTGAGAAGGATGTCTAGTCCCATCTAATCTAAAGATGTCTAATATCGTACTAAGGTATGGTATTAGGAGCACTGTGGGCATTCAGGAACTGCTTGTTAATGGATGGTCTGGCTTGCTCTCCCTATCTCAAAGGGATGTTGAAATGATAAATATTAAACCCCCCAAATATCTGGGAAATTGAAAGTTATGAGAACCTGCCCATTGAAAGGAACTTGAGTTCCGTGGGGGTTAAGGGATAAAATACACCCCAAAGGGAAGTGTGGAGATAGTGAGGAGGCACAGAAGCACCTAATCATAAAATAATCACAGGCCTGGGCTTTGCGGTAGCAGCTGGCAGAAGACACAGGCAGGCTGTGAGATCGGACGCCTTAGAATAGGAAGAATGGCTTACATAGGCTGGGGAAGGAAGAGGTGGGAGCAATAAAAGCTATTAAAGCCATGGGAATTAAAGTGCCATGGGACTACTGCATTACAGAATATTTTAGAAATAAGACTGTTACTCTTCGTGAATTGCCAAAAACGACGAGCCATGGAACTGAAGGTCGATCAGTGAAAGAGAAATAAAAAGTCTGGTGAAGGGGAAAATGAAGGAAAAATAGGGCAAGGAGAGATTCTTTTTTTATGTTTGAGAAAAAAAGGGGAGATATAAACTAAAGAGCGAATGAAAAATGTGGCCAGAAACCATAAGAATCTGATTACTGGGTAGCCTTGCTGTTTGTGGTTATCCTGTTCATGGCTTCCCTGATTCTCAGCAAGCCCTTTGGCCACCTCTTTTATGGTTTATGGCATGAGAACATCACAAAACGGCAAATGGCGAGCAATTCAGCACTCCTGTAAAAACAGAATTAGCTTCTGCTGTCTGCCAGACTCCATGTTGTAGTTGTGGTCTGGGGGCCCTTCAAAGGGCTCTGAACTCAGTAGTGCTGGTGGAGAGACAGAAAGCCTATGAAGGCAGGAACCTAGCCCTATTTTTACCTTGGGGTGGAAATGCTTGCCATTTGTGACTGCGGGGTTTGATAGCAAGCTCCATGAATGCAAATTCCTTGCAAAAGACCAAGTCTACCTGGACATGTTTTTCAAAATGTTTTGACCATTTAGCTGAACTATTTCCCAGGAATATGATAAATCAAGACCAAACAAACAGCCTGTGGGGACTAAGACGATGGTGAACAGGAAACAACCTGAAAGTCTTTGGAAGAAAAATGCTACTGGAAACCATGGAATTATTATTTGAGTCCTGCCTCTGGAAATTTATATGGTCTCTTTTCAAAGAGTTTGAGAAGATGCGCTTTGGGAAATATGAGGATACTATATTTCCTCATGTGAGAATGTGATTTTAAAAAAGTTATGGGGAAAAAAAATCCACAGGCTGCTTAATTCTAGGGTGATAACACTTTCAGTCTAGAATCTAGAACAATTTTCCTAATGAAAAAAAATGCATTGAAAGTGAAGGGGGTTGCTTTGTCTATAACTGCATTTTTTGTATAACGAGGACTGTGAAGCAGCTTCGAAACCAGCAAGTGACCTTCTGAAGTTCTGGTTTCAAATTCTCACCTTGGCTTTTCTCGCTCAAGTGGCTAATTTTAGACTTCAAATAAAATTTCCCGAAATACTCTCTCCAGAGGCCAAAATGTCCACATTGTGATACACACTGTGTTAGTGATTAAGTTAGACTCATACACATTCCAAGAATGGAGGGAAAACTGAGGGTCTCTTCAATCTTTCTAAAGGCTAGTGTCAAGACTGACAATGACCCAGAAGTTATGAGAGGAGAAAGCTGAGAATCAGAATGTGAATCACATACAGCGTTAGGTGACACTGAGGTTTGTACACCTTAATTCTTTCCTTTGTTTTTCTTTTTGTGTGAGAAAGGTTAGTTCCCAAATGCCTTCTCTTTGGTGACCCCTTGTCTTCCCCCTTCCTTTTTTTTTTTAACTTTGAGGGATGCTTCTTAAAACCCTGAGACTCAGCCTCAATTAAAACGAATAATGAATTTTTAATTTGCCTCTTACCCGTAGGATCAAGAAGAGGAGTAGAGTGTTTGGCTCGGCTTATACCCTAAGTGGAGTTCTCTCAGGGATTTACTTTGAATTAATGCCAGAATATCACTAGAGATTTGTTCAGTGGTTGTTATAGGTATCTGTACTAGGTTTTGGAAATGTCACTATCTCTTTGAACCCGGGCCTGAATACCCTTGACTTGAAGCTCTGTATTTTCAGGGTAAAAACAATGATGCTCACTATTAAAATAAATAAAAGTTATTTTGCGTTGACCTTGAATAGCAACAGTGTGGTGGCACGCAACACCATGAGATTAGACTAAAATGGTGAAATATAGAGAAAGTGGTGACCTGGTTAATGCATGAACCCGGGTGAATAAATGCTGGGTTCTTTTCTTGGAATTATAGGTGATTAAACCTACTTTTAAGGACTATTGGCCATATTGAGCCTAAATTATCAAAATCTGGTCACCAAGTGGGATGAGGGTGGGGCTGAAAGGGAGATGGGGTAGAGAGAAAGAGGAGAGAGAGATGGGGAGAAATGGAAAGAGGGAAAGAAATGGAGAGAAGGAAAAGGGAAAGGGGATAATGAGAAAAGAGAGAGGGAGCGAGGAATGGAGAAAGAGTTAGAGGGTGAAAAGGGGAAATGGAGATCAATCAGTGAATCAATCAGTGGCATTTATTAAGCACCTACTGTCTGTACTGTACCAAGCGTTTGGGTGAGTACTTGTTAAGCACTTGCTGTGTGCCAAGCACTGTACTAAACACTGGGGTAGATACAAGATAATCAGGTTGGACCGAGGCCCTGTTCCATATGGGACTCACAGTCTAAGCTGGAAGGAGGAGGATTTAGTCCCCATTTTGCAGATGAGGTAACTGAGGAACCGAGAAGTTAAATGCCTTGCCCAAGGTCACATAGTAGACAAGTGGCAGAGTCGGGATTAGAACCCAGGTCTTCTGACTCACAGGCCAGGACTCCTTCCACTAAGCCAAGGAACTCATACTGTAGAGAGAGGAGGAAAGGGACAAAAAGAGGAGAGAGGAGAAAAGGAAGGTAGGATAAGGAAAGGGGGTTAAGGAAGAAGGATAAAAGAGAAGTTGGGAAGGGGGAAAAGGGTAGGCAAAAAGGGAGAAGGGGAATGGACAGGAGAAAAAGAAAAAGTGGGAAAAGGAAGGAGAGAAAGAAAAAATGGAGGAAAACAAGAGCTTTAAGTGAAGACTCGGAGATCACATATCCAGCAGACCTACTCTGATTAATCTCTCTTCCCAAAAGAAAAAAAAAACTAACAGAAAACAGTTGGTAAGGCTGAAAATTATTTTCTCAGTATTCTAGACACCCAAGGACAATAGAAATTTGTTCAAGTGAGACCCCACGAAGGAGGCCACACACAAAATCTGATCTGATCTAATTCAAGCCAAAAATGGTTCCAAAAAACAGGGCTTTTGTTTTCCTGCCACAACTCACTGGAAAGGAGCTTCACTACCTCTGTTACTGAGGATGATAAAAAACTGAAAAAAATCTAGCCGTTACTTGATAAATGTCAACATTACTTATAGGCACTAGACTGTAAACTCCTTGAGGAGAGGAATCACGTCGACTAATTCTATTTTACTCTCCCAAGCATCTGCCCACAGTAGGCGTTCAATCAATACTATTGATTGACTGACTGAGAACCAAAGCCCAGGTTAGAAGGCAGATATAGGAAGGAGGATTTTAAATACCTTCCCTACCCCTGCCCTCACCTACCAACTGCTCAGAGCTATTCAGTTTCTGCCTAAGGCCCAACATTATTGAGGAATCTAGCTGGCCTCCTGGCATGGCTTGGACCCAGAAATTAAGACAAGAGGAAACAAAAAATATGAGCAGGAGAAAAGCCCATTTGATCTTCAAGAGGTTGCTTTGTGGCTTTCAATATTTTAATTGATATGAATGGCAGATTTAGATTAAGCTTCTATTATTTGACCTCAACAGCACTTGCCAAGGCTGCATCAGGACAGAGTCCTTTTTATGCAAGCACATAAATTAATTTCAAGCCAGGGCCTAGAACGGGAACAATGCTTTTCATAGTTAATTTCAGAGGAAACGGCCTAATTTATAATAATACTCCACCGCACTGGAGAGGGTTTAGAATATTTTACAAGAACTGAAGAGGAGCGACGGTAGAGGGAGAAGCTTGACCTGGGGTTTGCCTCTTCACAGATTCTATGTGTGTGCCCTCGGGCAAATCACTTAAACTACTCCTGTCTCATTTCTCTGGGTCCTATTCCCAGCCGATGGAATGCTCCTAGAAGATTTAACTGCGGTAACTTTCTCCTGGGGCTGGGGGGAAACTTAGCAATTTGGGTTTGCCAGTTCTTCATAGAAATTTCCTTTTGTTCCAATTCATGTGGGAGATTTCTTGTCAAGAAGCAGGGGATGAGAGCATGTCTCACTGAGTTGAAAACATCAGGAGAGCCTTGGGTAGGAAAAAAACCAATAAATAGCAGAGTCTATTATAGGATATTCCTATTCCCATTTAAAAACCTCACCACCACAAGATACAAAGGGCAAAACGGTGGGTTTTCACTCTGGCCACAAATAGTCAAAACCCAATTACGAGAATCACCCAAGGCTATCACTAATAATGATTTTACTATGTGGATTTTGTCTGACATGTGAATCGACTTAATTTATACAGAAGTCAAATCCCTTATGGAGATTTATTCAATGGATTTCTGAATTTTAGAAAGATCTATTCTAGGGTAGTCCTTTGGGGCCATTTATAAATTTCCAAACTGTTAAGCCAAGCACTGTAGTTGATTACCCTCAAATCACATAAATGTGTTTGGGCAGAAAAAGAAAATCATAGTGGTATTTCAAAATGGTCCTGGAAAAAAGGTGTACTTAAATAAAAAAGGTTACTTCCTAAATGGCCATCTAATAATGACACGATAATGAAAATGTGCCATTGTAAATAACAACTCCTTTCTCCATACCTATTAAAGGTGTACTCATAGAATTCTAGGGTTCTCAACATGTCATTTTAAATTTAGCAACCTTTCCCATTCTTATAAAAGGTTATATCAAAGACTCACCTGATAGCGGTGAGCATTAGGAGTCTAAAGAAGTACAATTCCAGTGTGCCTTACATCCCGGCAGCCTTGATTTTAATTTGACTGACTATTTAAAGTAGGCAGCCATTTTTGGTACCCATCTGTGGATTTACTCCACCTTCCTCAAACTGGCTCTCCTACTTGCCCCAGTTATAGGAAATGATGCCTTTGCTTTGTCATGATGAGATGGAACCAAATTGATTTTGTCTACTACTTTTAATTACTTGGGTAAAAGAAAAAGGTCAATATGAAGGTAGTTGCTGGGATTCTTTAATAGTTCAATTTGTCTCTGTTTAAACATCCTTGCTTTTCTTCGAGTTTTAGGAGTGGAATGAAATCAAACTTAAGACTTCAAAAAGAGCTCCACTTTAGGGTAACTCTTTTAGATTGTGAGTCTCATATGGGAAAAGGACTGGGTTTGATATGATTATTTTATATTTTGCTATAGACCTGGGCCTATAGCAAGTGATGCATAAAAAGCATGATAATAGTGGATGATTTCTGCCCCAAATGAAAGCTAACTCTGGTCTGCATGGGTGTTGGCACAGGTTGTCCAGAAAATTGTGAAATCCAGTAAATGGTCTAGTAAATGACTGATCTGAGGGTCATATTCATTTGAAAGATCCGCAAGGGCAGGGACTGTGTCTTTAATGCCTTTCCTCTCAAGAACTTTGGACAGTGTGATCTATACTTTCACCCGATTTGGATTTTGCCAGGAGAGTTCCCTAGACCAGTGGATTCCAATTGAGCAGATTCTTTCTCAAAGAATCTGCCTTTTAGGCCTTAGAGGTAGCCCAGAAGGGTACCAACTACTGCCTTCTCTAACTAGCAGAGGGAACTTGCCTTCTCCTCTTCTTCCTGACTTTACCAAAGAGTGACCCTAGATGTGAGAACCTGTAAGAGTACCCTTAATATCATCTTTGCCCTCCTATTTCAATAGGACCTGTGCATCACACAAGAAACATAAAATAGGAGACACTGCCCTCTCTGCACCTGAACAATTTCTTAAGGTCTTGTTTCATTTCTACAGTAGCATTCAGAAGTGGCAAAATAGAAAGGTGCCTAATTGCCAGTTTCATGGTAATCTCAAATGGACCCGCTAACTCTGAACCCATAAGTGTTTGGAGGTTCTTTGTAATGAGTAACTTCAATGTAGTTCCATAAATTTTCCATTGGTAACGGAGCCATGTATTAAACTCTATAATAATAATAGTACTTGTTAAGCGCTTACAATGTACCAAGCACTGGGGTAGATACAGTGCTTAGTACAGTGCCTGGCACATAGTAAGCACTTAACAAATACCGTAATTATTATTACAAGTTAGTCAGGCGGGTTGAACACCGTCCCTGTCCCACTTAGGACTCACACTATTAATCCCCATTTTACAGATGAGGCAGCTGAGACCTAGAGACATGAAGTGATTTGCCCAAGGTCACACAGCAGACATGTGGCAGAGCCAGGATTAGAACCCATGACCTTCTGACTCCCGGGCCCGTGCTCTATCCACTAAGCCATGCTGCTTCTCATGAATCTCTGTGATTCATGAAATTCTATGAATCTCCTTTCTCCTTGACAGACAACAGTGGTGCATTACTGAGAGCAGATCACTGTTAGGCCAATCACTTCCTATGATAATCCTCTGTGAGTCTAAATACTCAGTCTCCAGGGTAGGAGAATTAAAAAGAGAGGCTTATTTCTATTTTTGAGGGTTAAACTCTGGCTAAAAAAACATTCCAAAAGAAAATATAGACTACCATATGTAAGAAATTTTCAGAAAGCATAACCAGAATGATTAATTATAATAACAATGGTATTTGTTAAGCACTTACTATGTGCAGGCAATGTACTAAGCGCCGGGGTGGAGACAAGCAAATCGAGTTGGACACAGTCCCTCTCCCATGTGGGACTCACAATCTCAATCCCTATTTTACAGATGAGGTAACTGAGGCCCAGAGAAGTGAAGTGATTCGCCCAAGGTCACACTGCAGACAAGTGGTGGAGCGGGAATTAGAACCCAGGACCTCCTGACTCCCAGCCCCACGCTCTAAATGATCAACATTTGGACTACATTTGCGGCTCAAGTTAATGACAGAAGAAACTTAGTTATCCAGCTCTCAGGCCACATTAATAGTCTGTTAGTCCTTATAATATCTCAGACTTCGATAACTGCCTTAGGTGCTATCATTGAGAAGCTACACGGCAGGCAACTTTACTTTTCTTCCTCCTAAATTCCAGGCATTCCCTGGCTATTGCTTTACCACAGTCTCCATTCTATCCCTAATGAGAATCAGGTCCATTTCAAATTCTGCATTAAACTTAATTGACAGTTCTTGTGTAAACAACCTTTTCCTTTCTTTCTCTTTTCCTCCTCCCTCCTTGATAAATTCCTTTTCTTCTGGGTTAGGTTTGCGACAGACCAAAAGAGGCTATCTGTATTATTTTTCTTCAACTACTTGTTCCCCTCGGCCTCTTTCTAGACATCTTGAATGGATTGGGTCAGAGAGAGTGGGTGGAAGAAATGAGGTTCAGTAAAAGAGACTGTGTTCAGGAGAGGATGAATGAATGGATGGGTAGTGAAACTGAGTGAATTTTCAAAAACATGGGTAGATAAGATAATAATAATAATAGTTGCGGTATTTGTTAAGTGCTTACTATGTGCCAGGCACTGTACTAAGTGCTGGGGTGGATACAAGCAAATTGGTTTGGACGCTGTCCCTGTCCCACATGAGGCTCACAGATTTAATCCCCATTTTAAAGATGAGGTCACTGAGGCACAGAGAAATCAAGTGACTTCTCCCAGGTCACACAGCAGACAAGTGGCAGAACTGGGATTAGAACCATGGTCCTTCTGACTCCAAGGCCTGTGCTCTAGCCACTAGGCTACACTGCTTCCCAAGAGATGAACCAGAAGGCATATGCGTTTGGGTGAGGAACAACTAGACAAGTATCGATCTGATCAGTAAAATGACCAGAGGAATCCAGTAATTACTAACAATGGTTGTATTTACTTGGCACTTACTATGTGCCAAACACTGTACTAAGCACTGGGGAGATACAGGATAATCAGGTCAGACACAATCCCAGTCCCACAGGGGACTCACAGTCTAAGGGGGAGGGAGAACAGGTATTTAACCCCCCATTTACAAATGAAGAAATTGGGGCACAAAGAAGTTGTGACCCGCCCACGTTCACAGTAACTGTGTTGACAGCAAACACAATAAAAGTTCACAGCAAGTGGTGGAGAAGCAACGCGGCTTAGTGGATAGGCCTGAGCAGTAGAAGGTCCTGGGTTCTAATCCTGACTTCACCACGTGTCTGCTGTATGACCTTGGACGAGTCACTTAACTTTTCTGTGCCTCAGTTACCTCAGCTGTAAAATGAGGATTCAGAGTGTGAGCCCCATGTGGAGCATGGACTGTGTCCAACCTGATTAACTTGTATCTACCCCAGAGCTTGTCACATAGTAAGTGCTCAACAAGTACCATTATCCCGTAGACTGTAAATTCATTGTGGGAAGGGAATGTGTCTGTTTATTGTACTCTCCCAAGCACTTAGTACAGTGCTCAATAAGTATGAATTAATGAATTAATTAATGAATGAGCCGGGATTGCAAATCAGATTCCCTGACTTCCAGGCCTGTATTCTTTTGTGAAAACCCTTCTGCTCTCTCTTCTCTACAACATATTTCATCTCTCTTCTGTTTAATTCTCCATGTATAGCCTTCAAAAATAAATTCCTGGTTTCTAGGGGAATGTTTTCAAGTGGATGTACGATGGTCTGCAGCTGGTTTCTCCAGTACTTGACAATAATTTAACAAGGGCATTACTTAAATAATTGTTCTGGGCACTTTAAAAAAAGTGTATTTTTTAAACTTTTAAAACTACATCAACTCATAAGAATGGGGGGAGTTGGAAGGGGAAGGCAGCAAACTTGGTCAAACTAGCAACGCTATTTTGCTGCTCCCTGTCAATAATCTTAAAACAATGTATCCGGTTATCCCAAGTGACTTTGCTTAGCCTGATCGAGATGAAGAAGATCAAACCTTTGCAAAATCAAGGTTCATGCTAGGAAAGCTCTCTGCTAGAGTATCATCCAAACCAGAATAATGAAAAGGGGGGCTTATTCAGAGAAACTTGCTTCACCCTTTCAATTTCAATTTTCTGAGAGCTAGCCCGAAAGACATATCCAGACTTTGACTAATTAAATTGAAAGCATTAGTGTAACCTTGGGCAAATCACTTCTCTGAACGTCAGTTACCTCATCTGCAAAATGGGGATTAAAACTGAATCCCATGTGGAATGGGGATTGCATCCAACTGGATTAACCTGTATCCACCATGAGTTTACTACAGTGCCTGGCACATAGTAAGTGCTTAACAAATACCACGATTATTAAATTGGAGGCCTATTTTCTACTACTAACTGAACAGTGTGGGAGAACTTACTCCGGGTACCATCTTTAAGGGCTCATTCTTTTGGAATTGTGAAAATATTTCCCATTTAAGAGTTGAAGATCAGACAGAAATATTTAGCAACTTTGGCCTAAAGGCGCCAGGATGCGTCACCTATAGGAATCGCTTATATGATCCATAGATGGCAGTGTTGATCCACTGAAATGTAATTGGGAGGTAAACATTTACATGGAGGGGTACATGGAACAAGAGATACCGAACCCTTTTCCCCCAGCCCTCCTTCCCCCTGCAAAAAGCCACTCTTTTCCCGTGGTAAGAACTTCAAAATACAATCCCCAAATGGAAAAAATCTTAAGGCTAGGCACACTTTGAATGAAATAAAAGCTATCTGTTCCCTTGTAGGCAATAGCATCACTATAGTAAGAGTAAGAATAATGACATTTATTAAGCGCTTACTATGTGGAAAGCACAGTTCTAAGTGCTGGGGAGGTTACGAGGTGATCAGGTCGTCCCATGTGGGGCTCACAGTCTTAATCCCCATTTTACAGATGAGGTCACTGAGGCACAGAGAAGTTAAGTGACTTGCCCAAAGTCACAAAGCTGACAAGTGGCGGACATGAGCTATGGCAAACAGACATTAGCAATTCTGTCATTTCTGAAAATCTGGAAGAATTTATTTTACAGGGGTGGGGGACAGAACTACCTAATCAATAATGACTGGTATCTCCTTATTCGAGTTCTTAGACCGTGAGACCCAAGTGGGACAGGGACTGTGTCCAACTTGATTATCTTATATCTACTCTAGCACTTAGTATAATAATAATAATAATAATAATGATGACATTTATTAAGCGCTTACTCTGTGCAAAGCACTATTCTAAGCACTGGGGAGTTTACAAGGTGATCCCACTACCCGTGGGACAGCCTGATTACCTTGTAACCTCCCCAGCGCTTAGAACAGTGCTTTGCACATAATAAGTGCTTAATAAATGCCATTATTATCACTATTATCAAGTTGTCCCACGAGGGGCTCACAGTCTTAATCCCCCATTTTACAGATGAGGTAACTGAGGCTCAGAGAAGTGAAGTGACTTGTCCAAATTCACACAGCTGACAATTGGCAGAGCCGGGATTTGAACCCATGACCTCAGACTCCAAAGCTCGGGCTCTTTCCACTGAGGTACGCTGCTTCTTCTAGTATAGTATAGTGCTTAGCACATAATAAGCGTGGAACAAATACCACAGTTATTATTATTATCATTGCTAATGTGAGCTAAATGGATCTTAAAAACATTTCCCAAAGAAAATTTCCAAATAAGTAGAAGTATTAGATCCTGGAAGAAAGTCATATATGATTGAAAGAAAAAGAAATTTAAATTTAAAACAGTTTGGAGAAGAATTTCTCTAGCCTGGAGAGGAAATGCTGGTAAGACATTTGAGGGTGAATTTGTCCATCTAATGGAGTTCAACTGTCTCATTCACCTGATTTAGGGGCACAATTCATAGCAGGTGTCGCTGAAGTCCCTTCTCTGGGCATAGCCTGTGTGAGCGTGGACAACTAGAATCTGAATATGGAATAAAGGCTTAAAAATACCATAATTTTGACCCTACACTGTCCTTTCTTCTTAGGGTTGAGCTACCTCAGAGGAAAATCTGGATGTCTGCTCTCTGACCTGAAGTGAAAATTGCTCACATTTCACTTTTCCAGAGGGGTGAGGTGGAGAATGACAACACCCCTGGTCTGCCCCTAAATTTGTTCTTCATGGGATGTTGTTCCCTATGATGTCACATGGAATGTGACCGAGGCCCAGATACTTCATCCTTGTGCCCTTGTGCCTAATGCTTCTAGAAATTTGCCTTGGCTGCTGGATAGAGGTAGTCTGAGCCTAGATAGGAAACTTCCCCTCTCCTATCTAGGGTAAAGGTTTACAGAGGCATCCAGAGATGTTTGGTAACTGGCAAAGTGGGAACATTGCCAAGCAGCAAGGGAGGAAGGCCGTGTACGGAGGGCTCACGTTACTCTCCCTCCTTCTAGTCTTCACAAGCAGCATACAAATATCTGTTTTCATAAATATTTTCTTTCCATATATACAAAGTTGACCTCCATAGAAAAGTTGGTGACTCCAAATTGAAACAAGCGTCACTGAGTGTCTTTAAGTTAGCTTCAGGTTTTACTAATTTTCTCATTCTCTTTCTCATTTCTCTCTCCCCCCCATTCTCCCCAACCTCTTCCTCCTCCTTGTTCTCTGACCCACCCCCTCTTTCTGCTTTCTGCTCTCACCCCCTCCAAACTCCTCAAAACTATGTAATCATTCAGAGAGCAAAAAGAAAAAAAATGGAAAAATAAAGTAAAATGGGCAACATAAAAAAATGTGTAGTAGTTAACTTTGATAGGGATGCTGAACTCTATATTCCTCTGTTACAATAATCATTTTTAAAATGGTTAACTCCATGAGGAACTACATCTTTTCACCTCCTGTAAATAACCTGCTATCATGCTTTGCAAAACTAAGCACACAGTGGTACTTCTTTCTGGTATGGTGAAAAGAGATCTTCAAAGTCTCTTAAGGGGCCAATGAGAAATTTGGTGGTAGGAATGTATTCAGGGATCATGGTCTTGTGTTCTGTAGTGTCAAGATGACCAACCAGGCAGCATAGAAAACACATCGCCATTGTTGGGCAATGAGGCAGGGGAGGGTTGAGGGGTTTCCCCATTAGAAAGAGAAAGTCCTGGGGAGAGGAGAGAAAATTCACTCATGGAACTGGAGCCTTATTCAGATGTCTTCCAGGGACCTTCAGGAAGGAGCTCTGCCTCTGCCCCTTCTACCTGTACTCTGATGCTTCCAGAACCTATGGCCACCTCAAAAAAAGACCTCACTAAATTTAATAATTACTAGCATACTTTATTTTTACGTGTTTTTGTAAAGAGCCTGACTTCTCTGAGGAGGAGAAATGCTAAAAGGGTCAAAAATCAACTTCTGGAGAATCAACAACTATCCTAGGAAAATATAAGTGGAAAGAGGAGGTCCTTTTCAAAGAGCTAGCTTGACTTTGCTCCTGGGAGCCAGAAGTCAACAGTTCTAGGACCTCTTATTGAAGGAAAAAAAAGAGCAGGGATTACTAGCAACTCTGAATGGAGATTACAGGTCACTTTGCTATCTCAGTGTGAACAATGGACTTGTTCAAGCTGGTAGCAACATGAGTGTGTAACTTTCTCACTCCTATCTCTCTCCCTTCATACCCATATACCAGTTATACCCTTGAATCAAAATGTTTTCCAGAGATAATTTTCCCATTCATAATGTGACTTTTATCTTCCTTGGAAAAAGACTCTACAATATTGGGAAAAGGGAGGGTCACTGTAATAGTATTAAATGATGGTAAAATCAACCCATGATTAGCAAATTTTAACCTGTTGCATTCGACAAGGGAGTCAACTTGGGCACAGTGAGCTGGCAAGAGGAAAGACTGACCAAGAAGAATTGGAGAGGGAAAGGGTGACTTACCTATTTCGGTCATGGTTATTCCTGGTGCTAACTGCCCGTTGTTGAAAGAGCTGTAGGTAAACAAGTTTGGTACAGAAGTGAGGTCATAGATAGGTTCTTGCTTTATCTGCTTGATTCCAGTCATATCCAGTCCCGACTGATCCGGCGAGGGCTGGCCGGAATCCACATTATAATACCCCTCAGACTTTGGCAGGTCAATGACATGCCCGTTTGAGTAAGTGCCGCCTGTTTCGTTGTTCAGGTTGTTCAGACCGTTGCTGATGCTGCTGCTGTAGACCCTGGCAAGGGCCTCTGTTTCACCGCTCTGCTGCTGCCTCTGCTCCTGCAGCCGTTGCTGGTGCTTCTGCACTTCAGCGTACAGGCTGTCCCTCTGCTTCTTGGACATTCTCCCAAACTTTACAGCTGAGTTGGGAAGAAAAACAGAAAACGGGTGCCAATGTTTTCCCTTCCGGGATAATGATGTTATTCTGAGGTTTCACACTAACTGGCATAACTCATGGATTTAGCAAAACTCTGCATTCCCCCCCACCCCTACCCTCCCCCTCCAACCCCATGCAAGTAAAGGCCTACAGAAATACACCATACTAGCCAAATGTTTTACTCCCCATGATCACTGGGCTGAGGAAACCCACTCTACTCTGCTGTCTTATCAGCCAATCATCCAGTGGGTGTGCAATGGAGAGCTCCTTGTGTGGAGCACTGAACTAAGCCCTTGGGAGGGACAGAGTAAGCGGACATGATCCTTGCCCTTAAGGACCTTGTGATCTAGTGGGGGAGACAGACATTAAAAAAATATTACAGCTACTACTGCCTGGTATCGGTAGAATGAAGCCCAACTAAAGTGTGAGGGGAAAAAAAAGCCACCCAAATGTACTTTTCATTTTTGTTTACCTAGGACTCACTAGGCATAGTTCCTACATGCTCTTTAAAAAACAGTTAAAATTAATGACTGCCGCCAGGAGAAACTTAAAGTTTCTCATACTGTGTCAATCAATCAATGGTATTTATTGAGCATCTAATGTGTGCAGAGCCTGGGAGAGTAGAATACCACAGAATTGGTAGACATTGTGGTTCCCTGCCCACAATGAGCTTACAGTCCAGAGGATCATTAAACCTATTCTGAACTCTATAGTATCACTAGCATATGAATACGGCAGGCTCAATGGTCCTGATATTGGCCCATTTCAAAACAGCAATACATTTATATTACGTTGGAAGGGAATTCTGCACTATAGGATAAACACTCTTGCCATTGTTTGTTAGAAGGCCAGTGGACTCATAACTGAAATACATATCCTGCAGTTAACTTCCAGTCACACAGCATAAGCCTTTTTCAGCAAAGGAGAAAACCATGTTCTCTTTTTCTTCATTTACCCTTGGCCTCACCTGATCCCTTAGGCCAGATCCTGAGAAATTCAAATGAAGAGGATTTTGAAAAAATCCACTTTGGAGCAAATCCCCATTTCTCGCTAACAAGGATGCCATCATTTTATCAAGGCGATGATGAACGAAGGACTTGAAAGATGATGGGGAAGATGGTAAACTGATTTCTAAGGAACAGCCATTAGATTGGGAAGGCTCCATTCGTGCCACATAGAGGTTATTTGTTTCATTCATTCATTCATTCAAACATATTTACTGAGCACTTACTGAGTGCAGAGCACTGTACTAAGTGCTTGGAAAGTAGAATTTGGCAGCAGATGTTTCAGAGCCCTTAGGTTAGAAAGTGCAAACGGGGAGGTACTCATACTAAGGGAGCTCACTCAGAATGTACCCATCACAGCTTTTCAGGTAGATTTTTCCAAACACCTTACCAGAAATGAAAAACTACCCTCAAAATGTTCACTAGTGTTTCCCACTCAGATCAGGGACATAGCAATAATGCTTCAATGGCAGCGAACATTAGCTACCTGAGGAAGTACAATTTTAAGGCAGGGAATGTATCTACCAACTCTGTTGAATTCTACTTTCCCAAGCACTTAGTACAGTGCTCTAGACTGTGAGCCCGCTGTTGGGTAGGGACCGTCTCTATAGTTGCCAACTTGTACTTCCCAAGCGCTTAGTACAGTGCTCTGCACACAGTAAGCGCTCAATAAATACGATTGAATGAATGAATGAATGAAGTGCTCAATAAATACCATTGATTGATTGATTAACTGGATGCTGGGGGATAGGAGAGGATCATGCTTAAAAATTCTTATTCGCTCCAAGCCTGATTTCTTTCAGGCCTGGATTCACTTTTTTCAGGCTGTGGGGTGTGGGTCTGGACTGACATCAAATCAATATTATTAATATTTAAGACTGATGAAATATATGTAGCATATATATAATTCTACAAAAGAAACTCAGGTTTTTGGGATCCTGAAAAGTAGAGTTAGGGCTTTCTTTGCAGTCTCCCCCAAGTCTGTGCCACCTGCTAGGCAGTTTCACCTCAACACTGATGAAATTTTCTATATGTAGGTTGTCAGTCTTAAATGGGTTCTTCCAATGCCTAATCTTCCCTTTGGTGGTACATTAGACACCCACTTTACTATCCTACTACAGACAGCTATGTTTTGGGACTTGAAAGAGTTAACACAGCTTCTAAAAATGCCTGACTGGGGGGAAATGGTCTGCCAGGCTCGGCCTCCTGAGGAAAAATAGTGAAAATAATAATAATACTTGTGGTAGTTGTTAAGCGCTTACTAGGTGGTAGGAACTGTACAAAGCACTTAGGGTAGATACAAGATAATTGAGTTGGACACAGTCATCGTTCCACATGGGGCTCACGGTCTTAATCTCCATTTTACAGATGAGGAAACTGAGGCCCAGAGAAGTTAAGTGACTTGCCTAAGGGCCCACAACAGACAAGTGGGATTAGAACCCAGGCCCTCTGATTCTCAAGCCTGTGATCTTTCCAATAGGCCACACTGCTTCTCAGGTGCAGGTGCGTGATACTATAAGCCCCAGCTCTGCACTGTGGCATAGGTTGCAATTTTAAGTACAGACCCCACTCCCTCCACAGCCCTATTAGGCTTTTTGTGTCCGGCCCAATGATTCATTCTGGGCGTTTTGTGGTACAGTCCTATACAGCTTAACCTGGTCAGGATGCGGTTTTGTTTGGGTTTGGTCCCAAGTGGCCTTAGGTTGTTTGGGGCTTGGAGGGGGAAAGGGGCAGAGTCACAGAGAAAGAGAAAAGGAAAAGAGAGGGAGATGTGGGGCAGAGGGAAGAAGAAATAGAAAAAAAACAAAGGAGAGGGAGAGTGGGAGAGATTTTGTTAGTATGTTTGGTTTTGTTCTCTGTCTCCCCCTTTTAGACTGTGAGCCCACTGTTGGGTAGGGACTGTCTCTATATGTTGCCAACTTGTACTTCCCAAGCACTTAGTACAGTGCTCTGCACACAGTAAGCGCTCAATAAATACGATTGATTGATTGATTGATTGGCAATAGCTGTGCTAGCCTGTCCCAGGACAGCTCAGTTGAGCCAGAGCCATAACCAGGGTAGAAGTGGCCCTGCTGGCTCCAGACAACATCCCCTAGGGTGGTACCCGAGGGCAGGAATTGTGTCTTCTAGCTCTACTGTACTCTTGAGAGTACTTGAGAGTACTTATCTGAGTGTTCTGCACACCGTAGATGGCAAGCTGTTTGAAGGAAGGGAATCTACTGAATTCATTCTATTGTACTTTCCCAGGTACTTAGTACAGTTCTCTATACACGGTTGGCACTCAGTAAGCATGACTGATTGACTGTCTAGGGCAGCTGGTTGTTGGTGAAAGCTCCCGTACTGAATAGCCTCAGCACAGACACCGGCACAGCCATGGTGACAATGATGGCAATTGCAGCAGTGATTGTTCCTCCATTTAAAATAACTGAGTGCTATATAGGTAATGCTAACTGTGGCTCAGTGGAAAGAGCACGGGCTTGGGAGTCAGAGGTCAGGGGTTCTAATCCCGGCTCTGCCACTTGTCAGCTGTGTGACTTTGGGCAAGTCACTTCACTTCTCTGTGCCTCAGTTACCTCATCTGAAAAATGGGGATTAAGACTGTGAGCCCCACGTGGGACAACCTGATCACCTTATATTCTCCCCAGCTCTTAGAACAGTGCTTTGCACACAGTAAGTGCTTAACAAATGTCATCATCATCATCATTACTAATCCTCCAAATTCACTTAAATTACTTAAAGGCAATATTGCTTTGCTTATGCCCTAACAGGCATAAACATAAACATAAACGCCGGACGAGTGGAGGCAGACGGCAACAAGGAACAATGAAGCAGATACTACCTCCACTGTGTATCTATGAAATCATCACATGCAAAAAATCCCAGCTTTAACTGTGAAACAATGAGAGGAAGCCACCACTCCACTGTCTCACAGCTAGTTATGGAAGTAAATGTTCACAGACTTTTGGGATGCATCTGGGCAGAGACAATTTTTGAGTCAGGTGGGTCATTAATCTAAGATATTTTGTTTGAAAATAAACTAAAGCGAGCACTGCACTAATCCAAACAGCCCTCATCAACCCCTGTTTTTCCAGCTTATTTCACTTGCAAATTTAGAATTGAAATGAATCAAAACATTCAGAACTTTGAGGAGGTGGTATACGGACTGGATGACAAACAGCAACACACTGTCCATCATCTCTACTGTCAACAACAGACAAAATACATGGCAGCATGAAATAACCTAAGAGACTCTATATGGGACCTGCCTGATAAAAATAATAATAATTATAGTATTTAAGTGCTTATTATGTGCCAAGCATTGTACTAAGCACTGGGGTAGATACAAGATAATCAGGTCCTTCATGGGGCTCACAGTCTTAAGTACAAGGAAAACAGGTACCAAATCCCCATTTTGCAGATGAGGGAACTGAGGCACAGAGAATAATAATTATGGTATTTATTAAGCACTCACTATGTGCCAAGCACTGTTCTAAGCGCTGGGGTAGATGCAAGGTAATCAGGTTGTCCCACGTGGGGCTCACAGTCTTAATCCCCATTTTACAGATGAGGTTAAGCGACTTGCCCAAAGTCACACAGCAGGCAGGGCCTCACCCATGGTTTTTCCACTGGCTATGCTGCTTCAATACTGGGTGCAATCTCAGTCTTGATTCAACTCTGTGAAATGGAGGCTAGCAAATTTTTTTAGCTATAATTCAGCACAAGTAGTTTGGAGAAATCCAGGTTGGGTATGTAGGGAAAAGTTGCAGGGCTACTGTACTTGCTTCCTCTTGGGTGTCTCCTTAATGGTCTGGGCAGCTTTTTGATTGACAGCTGAGGATCGGGGGTGCTGATGGCTTTGCTTTCCCCCATCTTACTTCCTCCCTCCAATACCCCTTGCACTTTGCAAGCCTACCTAGATTTTAGGGACTACCTTAAGGTTTGAGTGCTTTTGGTCTGCCTGGAGAATGGATGGAGAAAAATGTTTTCTGTTGATCAGGAGGAGGTTAGGATGTCACGGGGTGGGTTCAGCGATAGTGTAAGTGGTGGGTACTCCCCTACCAGAGAGTTGCGCTCACACACATTTATACACTCTGAGGACGAGTGTGGTGATGGAGGCAATTCTGGTCAAATCCAAATCAGTCAATTGATCAATAAATAATATGCATTGAGTATTGACCATGTTCCAAGCACAGTACTAAGGCGCTTGGGAGAGAACAACACAGAGTTCGTAGACACATTCCCTACCTATAAGGAGCTCACAGTCAAGTGGGGGGAGGCAGACATGAAGATAAATTACTGATGGGGAAATGGGTGAGTATAGGATATGTAGTTAAGTGCTGTGGGGCCAGCTCTTGGGAGGTAGGGTGAATATCAAGTACTTACATCGCATACACACTGCATACCCAATGTAGAAGGGAGGGCAAATGGGAGAAATGAGGGCCTAGTCAGGGAAGACCTCTTGGAGGAGGTGTGATTTTAGTATGGCTTTGAAGGTGCAGCGAGAGATGGTCTACTGAAAAATTCAGCTTGAAATAATACCAGTTTCTGGAGCAGCAAGACAATAACCCACCAATTGAGTGCAGCTGGATGTACAGATGCAATGCAAGGTGGAGCAAGCATTACATAATTATTTGGTAAATTAGATCACTGCAGGTAGCCAGTCTGGATAATTCAGTACATACAGAAAATTATTTTCCTCAATAGCAGGTAATTTATATTGC
Organism: Tachyglossus aculeatus; assembly: GCF_015852505.1. Classification (NCBI taxonomy): domain Eukaryota; kingdom Metazoa; phylum Chordata; class Mammalia; order Monotremata; family Tachyglossidae; genus Tachyglossus; species Tachyglossus aculeatus. The sequence continues at coordinate 9,542,064 of NC_052098.1, forward strand.
TTGAAGCATTTGGGGTATTTTCCCCACCCCATTAATACTATTTCCTCCTATTTGTACTTAATCTATAGTTTATTTTAGTATCCATCTCCTCTGCTAGATTGTAAGCTCCTTGAGGGCAGGAATCACATCGACTCACTCTATTGTACTCTTCCAAGCGCTCAGTACAGTGCTTTGCACACAGCAGGTGCTCAATACTTTTGGTTGATTGATTTAATTATCCAGATATTATCACACTTTTACAATTTTTTTCTTTTAAGTTATAGACACAGTCTATGTCTTTCTGGGCATTTTCAAATATTAAAGGTCAGCAGTTTTGGAGTATTTTTGTGCAAAATACTTAATATGACTTTTAATTCAATCATCAATGTGTATTTTCTACATTTATGTGCTTCAAATCCATATATGAGACATATAGTTAAGCCATTTTTGAGTCACACAAAAGCAAAAAACCCCATATATAATTGAAAACTACATAACACATACAGTTGTCCTCCATATTTGAAGAAGATATTACTGACGGAAATTCACTTGTTTAACTACTTTGTCTTCTAAAGAACTAATGCATCATTTGGGAAAGAAAAAGACGGCAGAATATTTGGTCAGGGAAGCTGATCTTTCAAAATGTAATAGGTGACTCAACCCATCTCCCCATTCTCTCTCCTTTGTCTAGTGAAACTCCTGGCTACCTCAGGGATCAAAACAGCTTTCTGCTGGGGGTACTTAATCTCCACAGGGGAATACAGATCCAATTCTATCCACATCTGCCTCTCAGAATCTAGACTTCTGAGGATCCATCTCCTGCCCACAATGTGATGACATTAGTTGACGCTATCCTCTCTTTGTTCTCATCTCTTTCATATATGTGAAGAGTAATGGCTGAACCAAAGAATTAACAACCTAGTCAAATGATTTTGGGCTGAGAGCAACTCAGTTCAGCGGGGATGGTGGGTTTCTGACCAATCAGCATCCTTTCACTGCTCCCCCAAGGAAGGGCAGCAAGGTTGGGGAAAGAAAGAGCTGGTTGTGGGAAGCTTCAGGAAAGAGTGGTAGGTGGGCTGGGAAGAGATTGAGCTGGGGTGAAGTAAGGGGGATGGAGAGGAGGCCATGAAAGTGTGGGAAGAGGGCAGCAGAAGCAGGCGTGCCACAGTCAACTCTCTCCAGTTCTGTGTCTCCTTCTCTAAATTCCCCTCAACTGACTCTCTCTCTCCACACTTTCCCTCAGCTCACCCCAGCTTAGTTCCCTGAAGCTCCAAATCCCTAACTCTCTGCTGCACTTCCTCTCATGTCACTTCTTCCACTATCACCAGTGACCTCCCTCTCGCCACCTCTTCCATTAATCAATCAATCAATAGCATTTATTGAATGCTTAATGTGTGCAGTAGTGTCCTGAATGATTGGGAGAGCACAGTCTAACAAAGTCGGTAGTCACATTTCCTGCCCACATGGAATTTACAGTCTAGAGGGGCAGACAGATAGTAAAATAAATTATGGGTATGTCCGTAAATTCTGTGGGGCTGAGGGTGGGGTGAATAAAGCATACAAATCCAAGTGCAAGAATGACACAGAAGGGAGAGGGAGTTGGGGAAATGAGGGCTTATTTGGGGAAGACCTCTTGGAGGAGATGTGATTTTAATAAGACTTTGAAGGTGCGGCGAGTGGTGGTCTGTTGGCTATGGAGAGGGAGGGAGTTCCAGGTCAGAGGCAGGGTGCAGGCTAAGGGTGAGTGGCAAGATAAATGATATCGAGGTTCAGTTAGTAAGTTGGTGCTGGAGGAGCTGAGTGAGCAAACTGGGTCATAGTAGGAAATCAGTGAGGAGAGATAGGAAAGTCCCAGCTTGAAGTTGAGTTTTCATTGTAACCCTCCCGAAGAAAGGATCAGTGTTTGTTTTCCAAGGGAAGGAGAGCTTGCTATTAGTGCACGAGATATGGGTAAGTGTATTTTAGTCTAACCAAATTAGGTAATTTAGGCATCATGATAGGTTCATTTGTGCCACTTTTCATTTCTTAGCGCTCGTGGCAGTTTTTCTTTCTCATTTTATATACATGGCCATAATGGATTATCTACTTCTGTGGTTGACTTTTTTTCATTTTGGAGAAACGCAAGAAAAGGAAATGACAAAATCAAGGAAAGCATTTCCAGAGTGAGTCCAAAGGCAAATACATCACTTGATAAATCAATTAGAAACGGAGAACAGAATATTGTAAATAGAATGACTCCTGATCACTAAAATATATGAATCCATCGACTGACTTAAGGCGTGTAATTAGGCAACTAATCCCATGAACCTAAAATTTGGACACTTTCAGACAGATCTTGCACACTTGGGAAGCAGCATGGCTCAGTGGAAAGAGTACAGGCTTTGGAGTCAGAGGTCATGGGTTCAAATCCCAGCTCCGCCAGTTAAGTCACTTAACTTCTCTGTACCTCAGTTCTCTCATCTGTAAAATGGGGATTAAGACTGCGAGCCCCATGTGGGACAGCCTGATCACCTTGTATCCCCCCAGCGCTTAGAACAGTGCTCTGCACATAGTAAGTGCTTACCAAATATCATCATTATTATCTATCCATGTAAAATCCAAAGGGGTGTCTGCAATTCCTCAATGAAACAACACCTCCTCTCCTGAACAGGTTGGCCTTCCCAGGATTCACAGGGTCCCAGGATCAACAGCAGAAGTGTGAGAAAAAGGGGACAGAGAAACAAGCAGGGCCTGGAGATTAACATGAAGACTGAACTGGAAAAGTGTGAGATGTGCTAGTTGAAGAGCAAATGGACTTTTATGAAGGAAGCATGGGGTTAAGTATCCCCAGTATGGCCAAGCGGTTCGTCCAGTGCTCTCAGCGCTACGGGGAAAGCGTTCACTAAATACTATTGATTGATTTGACTCTTACTGTGGCCTCATTCAGGAGTTGGCTGCCTGTCTGTAGGCCCTGGAGAACTCCTAAAAAGGTGAAATTTCAGGGAACCCCAGCAACAGCACTGTCCATGCCAAATGGTCCCCCAGTGGTCATGATGACTGATCATGGTGAAGACAGTCTCTCTATGGCCAGAAACAATTACGGTTGAAATTATACTTACTTCCTAGCTTTATGTGTCAATTTGATCCCGGTCACCAATCACTGTAATGTTCAAGGAGCATTTTCAACCCTTCACGAGGAGCATTTACCCAATGCCGTATGCCGTGTACATATTTTCTCACACAGAAAAACATTTCACATCAAACCTCCTATTTCTGCTGCAATAAAGAGGAGGCAGAGAGCTTTCTGCATCTCATCTCAATTGTCTTTTTTGTCTGTCTTCTTTTCCCCTGTCTCCTCCTTATTTGGTTGGCAGACACCCATCTGCGGGAGGCAATTTGGAAGATATTCTTGGCAGCCTTGGGATTGCCTCTGGATCTGTGGTTAGGCGGCTGCCGGATCATTATCTTTCAGTCTCCAGTGTCCTTGGACACCATCTTGTTTTCATTTGCTTAGGGGTTTCTTGGATGCACCTTATTTCTCCCGCTTGGAGAATGTGACTCCACTATTGGAACATGACCCACAGCGCTTTTACGTAACAAGGGGGAGGCTGGGCCCTGGCCCCCGGGGACTGACTTTGGGCCTGGCCTTATCTCCCTTATCAGGGCCATCAAGGGCACTAACCCACAAGGCCTTACTGACAAAGGAGGTGTCTTTTCATTTTAGGGCTTGAGTAACAGAAATGAGGACGCCCTGCTTAGTCTCATTTCACATTTATTAATGAGGCTTTCCAGCTGCTGTCAATTAACAAGCCGCCTTCACATGGCAGGAATAAGTTACATGACCAACAATCCAAATTCACATATAATCGCTCCAAAATAATTCCAATGCGACTATTTTTAACCGTTGACAGCATTCTTTTTTCTTTGCTTACGTGGCACCACTCTCTCTTCCATGTTTACAGCATGGGATCTGAAGGAATGACTGGTGCCCGGGTCACAGCGGTAGGCCTGAGACCAGATGATTGGGAAGTGGTAGCTCTTGGGGTTCAGGTTCTCTATGCACCCCTATGCTGCCCGTGAGTAAAGGGTCAGGTGCCTCTGAGTTGTCTCGAGGATCTCCTCGGGCCCGGCTATTTGGGAACACCTTGTGCAGGAAGATGTGGACGTGACTAGGGAATGGAGGAGAGATGCTGAGGTGGCTTGCTGGAGAAGGTAGGCTGGGGCAATTAAGTACTTTTGTAGCACAGACACAGTTCCATGTAGCCAACTCATTTAAAGCCATGCCTCACCTTCTCAAATTCTCCTTCTGAACCTAAAATAAATGAAACTATCTACACTTTTCCATGACATAGTTAAAGGATCTGTCAAGGGTTTAGGGCAGTGTTTGAGGGCCCCCAGCCAGAGCTGCAGGACCCTGTTGTGTGTCCTTAATGCTGTAGGGCCCAGCTTCTGGGGCAAGAGCCATTCTACCAGGACTTCCTGGAGAAGCCTGAAAGGCATAGGATGACTTCACGATAGGGCAGAAAATGGAATAGAATCAAAGAGCTTTATATACCTGAAGCCCTTTAAAAGGGAGCTTCCAGGGGAAAGGCACGGGGAGGGGGCTTTGTTTTTCAGGGTGATCTGTGAGGATCTGAGTGAGAGATCTGAGTGAGAAGCAGCGTGGCTTAGTGGAAAGAGCACGGGCTTGGGAGTCAGAGGTCGTGGATTATATCCTCGGCTTCCCCACTTGTCAGCTGTGTGACTTTGGGCAAGCCAAGTAACTTCTCAGGGCCTCAGTTACCTCATCTGTAAAATGGGGATTAAGCCTGTGAGCCCCACATGGGGCAACCTGATAACCTTGTATCTACTCCAGTGCTTAGAACAGTGCTTGGCACATAGTAAGCACTGAACAAAAATGATTATTTTAATTATTATTATTATTATTAGATCCTTCTGACCATGATAGCATTTTCTGACCAGAGAATCCTAGTGTCAGGTGGAGAACCAAACATCAACCAGTCCACTAATACCCAAAGTTACGTTCGCCTATGACCTAGTGTAATACTGAGTCAGGGCTTTCACAGGGAGAAGTCTCTAAGCTTACCAGCTCAACTTCTCACACACCATTTTATCTCTTCAGTCTGACTTAGGGACACTATGTGACCAGAGACTAGCATGACACTTCCAGTGTCGTCTAGTAGGCTCTAGCAAGGCCCTCTCTTTGCCAACTTCTTTTCAACGATTTCCCTCAGAGTGAACATGGTGTTTATGTAGCTGGTTAATTTCCCACCCCGTCCCCCCACCCCACCCGATCCCATCCCATGCACATTCACATCCATTCTAGATAGTTCAGAAACCTGAATGGTTCTGTACTTTCCGGTTAGCAGGATACCAGAACAACACGTCTACTTCTCCCCCCTCTCCATCCATATTTATCTTATTAGAATATTCATTTCCAAGAATTTTAGTGTGGAGTAGGATGATAACACCTTACCATCTCTAGACATTCCCAGGGCAAGACACTTCTGCAGCCGGCAGTGTTGGCAACGGTTTCTATTGGTTCTGTCAATTAAACAGTTTCTCTGCCTTGGGCAGGAATAAGAAGCATTATTCTGTTGGCTCCTCCTAAAAAATCCCTAGTAAAAGGAAGAGAAAGAGAGACCGTGTTTATATTTTAAGTTCCTTGTGGACAGGGAATGAGTCTACCAACTTTATTGTATTGTATTCTTCCAAGCATTTTAGTACAGAGCTTTTCACCACAGTGAGAGCAATGAAAAGAGCATGAGTCTGGGAGTTGGAGGACCTGGGTTCTAATCCCAGCTCTGCCACTCGCCTGCTTCCGTGTGAGCTCAGGTAAGCCACCTCACTTTTCTGTCCTTCAGTTCCCTCGTATGTAAAATGAGGATTCAATACCTGCTCTCCCTTCTACTTAGACTGTAAGGCCCAAGTGGGACAGAGACTGGGTCTGACCTGATTGTCTTGTATTTAATCCAGAGCTTAGTGCAGTGCTTTGCACATAATAAGCGCTCAACAAATGCCACTGTTAGCAATTATTACTCCATCATTTGCCCTATCTGTATTTATTTTAATCTCTGTCTCCCTCTCTAGACTGTAAACTCCTTATGGGCAGGGAAAACAAGTACTCTCCCAAGTGTTTAGTACAGTGCTCTATACACTGTAAGCACTCAAGAAATACCATGGACTATTTGATCGATAGGCAGCGATATAAAGAGGCTACTGCCATTTATGCCATTTTATTTGGAGTGAGACCCTTGGCAGTTTGCTCTCAACCAGTACAATTCAGTTCAAGTTCAAAACTTTCTGAACTCCTAAGAATTAAATTATAAACTCCTATTAGAGAATAGGTTTACTTTTCCACAGGAAAAAAATAATAATAGGAATGCCATTTCTAGAAAATGGCAAAAGCACTGTTGAATGATTCAGAAGAGGATGTCCTCAAGAAGCATAGTATCAACAGGTCAATCACCATTGAGACATTGGCAATCTTTGAAATAAATGCCTCAGCTGATTCTCTGATCATATGTAGGGTAGGAAGCTACTCTGCAACTTTCCCAAGGTTTCCTAGGTTGAAATAATATGGAGAGAATTGTTTCTCTGGGAAGAAAAGAAGATCCAAATTATGGCCTTGGCCAATTAATCCATCACCACCTATTCAATCAATCAATCAATCAGTGGTATTTGGAAATGCTGCAAAGAACAATGTGACTATCTGCAATAGGCTTCAAAAGAAACACCTTATAGTCTCTCACCGTTTAAGAGAGGCAGTAGGATTTGCGGGGGCTGGGTGGAGGACTGGAGGAAACGGTGTAGTGGAGCATTCTGATCCTGACTTTGATAATGGTCACGGCCTTTATTTTATTCCACTTGGCATAGTACACTGTTTTCACCTTCAGTAGTGTCATCTTCGACTACGAAGGACAACTACATACCCAGAACTGTACTGAGCACTTGGGAAAGTATAATGGAGAAGCAGGAGATGTGTTCCCTGCCCATAAAGATTTTACATTCTAATGGTAGAGACAGACGTACACATTTTTACAAATGTAGTGGCTCTCTCACTGAGCTCCTTCTCTAGACTGAAAGCTCGTTGTGGTCAGGGATCGGGTCTATCAACTCCATTATATTGTACTTTCCCAAGCATTTAGTACAGTTCTCTGTGCACAGTAAGTGCTCAATGCACACCACTGATTGAGTTGCTGTATGGTTTTAGATGAAATCATGTAACTAGTTGGTAAATGGTGGAAATGAATGTGATATCAACAGTCTCTTTATGGGAATAAGGCTAAAACCATAGAGAACTCTGTGCCATTCTTTTTCTAGGACTGATGAGATATCGGTATAGTTCATTCATTCATTAATTCAGTAGTGTTTATTGAGCGCTTACTCGTACAGAGCACTGTATGAAGCATTTGGGAGAGTAAAATATAACAATATACAGACACGTTCCCTGTTCACAACGAGTTTACAGTCTAGAGGGGAAGACAGACATTATTATAAATAAATTACAGATATGTACATAACTGCTGTGGAACTGGGAGGGGGGAAATGAATGAAGGGAGCAAGTCAGGGTGACGCAGAAGGGAGAGGGAGAAGAGGAAAGGTGGTCTTAGTCAGGGAAGGCCTCTTGAAGGAGATATGCCTTCAATAAGGCTTTGAAGGGGGTGAGAATAATTGTCTGTCGGATAAGGGAGGGCATTCCAGGCCAGAGGTAGGACATGGGTGAGAGGTCAGCTGCGAGATAGATGAGATGGAGGCACAGTGAGTAGGTTGGCATCAGAGGAGTGAAGTGTGCATGCTGGGTTGTAGTAGGAGAAAAAGTGAGGTGATGTAGGAGGGGACTGAGTGTTTTAAAGCCAATGGTGAGGAGTTTTTGTTTGATGAGGAGGTGGACGGTGGCATACCGCCTCCTATGGAAGACATCAACAAGCTTGGAGTCCAGTGGGAGGTTTAATTTAGTAAGAGAGAAGATTTGGGTGACAGGAAAACTGTATGCATTTAGAGCCTGAAATTGAGAATGCACTCAAAGACCAATGATTTGATTGAACAGGGTTCCAAATCCTGTATGTAGGTACTACCTTTCCTGGAATCCCTAAAAAAAGTTGAAAAACATCATTTGAGCAGATCTACCTTGGTTGAAAACTTTTAATAAGCAGAATGTGGTTTTATACCTTTGGTGGCTCAGGTATCCATCAGCAGGAGAGCTGAGAAAAAATGTGCAGTGCTTATTTGCAACTGAGAAATGTTTTCCTGAAGCCACAGATTCAGGCTTCATTTAAGGCCAACTTGGCACTAATTGTACACCAACACTTATCTGTGGCTCTTTATTGAAAATGTACTTTTTGACATAAAAGCTGGTTTCTGTTTCACATTTTATTGAATTAAAGATAAATACGTGGGGTATTCTGTGAAGTGCTTACTATTTGCCAAGTACTGTACTAAGCCCTGGGGTAGATAGAAAATCATCAGTTCCCACATAGGGCTCAAAGACTAAGTAGGAGAGAGAACAGGGATTGAATCCCCATTTTGCAGATGATGGAACTGAGGGACAGAGACATTAAGTGACTTGTCCAAGGTCACCCACCAGACAAGTGGTGAAGTGAGATTAGGACCCTAGTCCTCTGACTCCTGGGCCCATGCTCTTTCCACTAGGCTATGGGCTGAGTCAATATTATATTGAAATGTGAATTATTTACACTGACTTGAAAATAATGTTATGAAATGCGATGGTTGGCATGGAGAGGACTGACCTGGACACCTTCTTGCTACAAAATAGTCCCTTCTGTTTCTTATTTGACGACTAATGTAACCTATTTGCAACTGTCTTTTTTTTCCTCATTCAGGCCATTTCTGTTCACATTCTGTAGGGCACATTGCACTTTTGGTCATCTCCAACCTTACACGTTCTGGGTTATAATAGCTGCATTCTCCGTGAAGGTCAATTTCTATTTCAGGTGGAGGTCATATGAGCGAGGATCAAAATACCTGATTCCTGACTTTTGCTATTGGCCTGCATTAGTATGTTTGGCAAGCTACTTGCTCTTGGGAAACTCATGTTTATCTATATGTAAATTATGTACAACAATACAATAATAGGATATTGAAAAGTTCAAACAATTGGGGATTGGAATACACTGTGAGATCACATTTTACCATCAAGTGGTTTCCACAACTAAACCTGAACCTCTCCCTCATCTCGACACTGAGCTAAGAGACTACACTTTGGTCTGTTAATATCACTGAAAATATATTTAGCCTAATAGATTGGAGCAGCTAAAAGGGATCCCCAAATAATAGTATGCTGAGAAAGTTGTTTTATCTGCCTGTTTTCCAAGAAGGAGTATGGACTTGTGGAAAGATCAGGGGCCTAGGAGTAACAGGGCCTGGGTTCTAATCAATCAATCATATTTATTGAGCGCTTACTGTGTGCAGAGCACTGTTCTAATCCCAGCTCTGCCATTTTCCTATTGTGCGACTTTGAGCAAGACACTTAACTTGTCCGTTCCTCAGTTCCTTTATCTGTAAAATTGGGATTCTGCACCTGTTCTCCCTGATACTTAGACCGTGAACTCTACGTGGGTCAGGCATTATGTCCGAACTGATTAACTAGTGTCTATGCATTCATTCAATCATATTTATTGAGCGCTTACTGTGTGCAGAGCACTGTACTCCCAGTGGTTAGCACAGTGTTCGGAACATAGTAAACACTCAACATATACCACAATTATTATTAACAATGAAACTTTCACTGCCAATTTCAATTTTGTGCAACATTATAAAAAAAGTCAGTTTTCTCATGCAATATCACTATGCTTGAAGGTTACAGTGGATTTTGTTTCATTTCTATTTGAAAGACTCGGCAAAAGATACTGGATCTTGGAATCTATTCCTGTGCCTTTCCCCCTCAGTTTCCACAACATTGAATAATGATTCACTTTGCTCGCACCTGTGCTCAAAGAAATAATTGGTCTTTGCAATGCCTGCACCTGTTACATCACTTCTTTTCTCCCATGCTGTGCTGTGTGTTATATGTCCTGTGTATAGTCTAGTCTCCGTGATTAGGAAGCAATTTTGTCACTTCGTAGTTTTTCCTTTTTTTCCCCTAAATACTCGTTGTGAAGCTCTCTCTTTGCTTCCTTCAAGCAACTCATACTGCAGTTCAATCTCTCCTGCTTTGTGGTCAGCTAAGTGTTCACTGCTTCACATTCACCTCGGCACTTTAAAAGCAATTGAGCATGCTAATTAATTTTGGTTTGATCTTAAAGTTTTTCTCCTTGAATTTGCGAATGAGGAACAGCTAAACTCCCTCTGCAACCAGTGTAGACTTCCGATAAAATAATTCCTCTCTCTGGATGGAGGAGATGTTTACAGTCATCACCTTGTAATACTTATTTTTAACCTTTTTTTCTTTTACGCAGGCAACAAATGCCCTGGAGTTTAGAGAGGACAGGCCATGCTAACACAGCCAGCTCCAATATTTATGCTACTGGATAGGAGAATACCTCAAAGCCATAAAAAAGAAGTGGTTTTTAAGGAGCTGTTGACTACTTGGTCAGTAGGAAGAAGATGCTGAGCAAAGTAAAATAAAAACAACCCTAACAATTCCTAGAGGACAGCACCAGGAGTGAGGGGCCTCAGGAACCATTCTTAAAAGGTGTCACCATGCACTGTATATACATATAGATGTCTGAGGCAAACCTTGTTGCCACTGACAATGCTATTTCCAAGTTTCATACCTTACAGCCTTCACATGTGATGACTCCGTAGTGGATTCCAGAGGATTTATCGCCACAAATCTTGCATGGTATCACTTCAATTTGTGCTGAAAGGGGAAAACAGAGATTTTGAGTTGATTGGATTTGTATTTTCCTCCTTTCCCGCACTGCAAGAAATTGAGATGGAAAATGCAGGATGGTTCCCCAGGTGTGCACCTGTTTTTCTGAAAGGAGTTCTTTGTGGTGATTTTTCAGATGAAGACAGCTCAGAGGCACAGAGTTTTTTCTGCGTTCCTTTCTCCCTTACCTGAAAATTATGATTTATACTTCATAATCTCTTGGACCTCCCTCAACCGCCCCTCCTTGAAGTCTGGGCTCTTCAGATCTGGGGAACTGTCTCATTTCAAACCAACAAGACAAGGCGGGGAGGGAGGGATGATAGTATCAAGAATGAGTCAACGTCTGAGTTACTGATTGGATTGAAGTTACAAGAGATATAATAAAAATACATTTTCCTCCTGAAATGTACTGGCTTAGTCGAGCAGGGTTTGGAGACAAGTGAATAGCTGTCACTGGAGGGCTAGATTGAAACTCCTCACTTGGTCAGCAACTGCAAGACTGAAAATGTTAGTGGTGCTGAGACACCCACATTCATGAAAGTCATGAAAGCTCTGAAAGTTAAACAAATCTGGAGGACTGGAAAGAGTTTCACGCCTTCCTGATACTATCTTTTTGGTTCCTGCGCTATATCAGCAAGGCTTCCACAGTTTAAGGAATTCTCATGTGGGGCTATGAAGTATCACAGAATAGTTATTGGCTGCATGAATGAATCAATCAATCATATTTATTGAATGCTTACTGTGCGCAACATAGTGTACTAAGTGCTTTGGAGAATACTATATAACAGAGGTGGTAGACATGTTCCCTGCCCATAAGGAGCTTGTGAGTTTAGAGTCTTATGAAATCTCTCTCTCTGTCCCTTCTCCCCTCCTTAACTTCCATCTTCAACCACCCACTCTCCATTGGTTCCTTCCCCTCTGCCTTCAAACATGCCCACGTCTCTCCCATCCTAAAAAGACCCCTCTCTTGACCCCACCTCACCTTCTAGTTATCGCCCTATCTCCCTCCTACCATTCCTTTCCAAGCTCCTTGAACGAGTTGTCTACACGCACTGCCTCAGATTCCTCAACACCAACTCTATCCTCGACCCGCTCCAATCTGGCTTCTGTCCCCTACATTGCACGGAAACTGCCCTCTCAAAGGTCACCAATGACCTCCTGCTTGCCAAATCCAACGGCTCATACTCTATCCTAATTCTCCTTGACCTCTCAGCTGCCTTTGACACTGTGGACCATCACCAATGACCTCCTCCTTGCCAAATCCAACAGCTCATACTCTATCCTAATCCTCCTCGACCTCTCAGCTGCCTTCGACACTGTGGACCACCCCTTTCTTCTCAACACGTTATCCAACCTTGGCTTCACAGACTCCGTCCTCTCCTGGTTCTCCTCTTATCTCTCCGGCCGTTCATTCTCAGTCTCTTTTGCTGGCTCCTCCTCCCCCTCCCATCCCCTTACTGTAGGGGTTCCTCAAGGTTCAGTTCTAGGTCCCCTTCTGTTCTCGATCTACACTCACTCCCTTGGTGACCTCATTCGCTCCCACGGCTTCAACTATCATCTCTACGCTGATGACACCCAAATCTACATCTCTTCCCCTGCTCTCTCTCCCTCCCTCTAGGCTCACATCTCCTCCTGCCTTCAGGACATCTCCATCTGGATGTCTGCCCGCCACCTAAAACTCAACATGTTCAAGACTGAACTCCTTGTCTTCCCTCCCAAACCCTGCCCTCTCCCTGACTTTCCCATCACTGTTGACGGCACTACCATCCTTCCTGTCTCACAAGCCCACAACCTTGGTGTCATCCTCGACTCCGCTCTCTCATTCACCCCTCACATCCAAGCCATCACCAAAACCTGCCAGTCTCACCTCCGCAACATTGCCAAGATCCGCCCTTTCCTCTCCATCTGAACCGCTACCCTGCTCGTTCAATCTCTCATCCTATCCCGCCTGGATTACTGTATCAGTCTCCTCTCCAATCTCCCATCCTCCTGTCTCTCCCCACTTCAATCTATACTTCACGCCACTGCCCAGATTGTCTTTGTCCAGAAATGCTCAGGGCATTACTCCCCTCCTCAAAACTCTCCAGTGGCTACCAATCAACCTACGCATCAGGCAGAAACTCCTCACCCTCAGCTTCAAGGCTCTCCATCACCTCACCCCCTCCTACCTCACCTCCCTTCTCTCCTTCTACAGCCCAGCCCGCACCCTCCGCTCTTCTGCCGCTAATCTCCTCACCGTGCCTCGTTCTCGCCTGTCCCGCCATCGACCCCTGGCCCACGTCACCCCCCTGGCCTGGAATGCCCTCCCTCCACACATCCGCCAGCTAGCTCTCTTCCTCCCTTCAAGGCCCTATTGAGAGCTCACCTCCTCCAGGAGGCCTTCCCAGACTGAGCCCCCTCTTTCCTCTCCCGCTCCCCATCCCCCCCGCCTCACCACCTTCTCCTCCCCACAGCACCCGTATATATGCATATATGTTTGTACGTATTTATTACTCTATTTTATTTGTATATGTTTATTCTATTTATTTTATTTTGTTAATATGTTTTGTTTTGTTCTCTGTCTCCCCCTTCTAGACTGTGAGCCCACTGTTGAGTAGGGACCGTCTCCATATGTTGCCAACTTGTACTTCCCAAGCGCTAAGTACAGTGCTCTGCACACAGTAAGTGCTCAATAAATACTATTGATTGATTGATTAATATAAATCATTCATAGTATATAATTATGGAAGTGCAGATGAGACTCTTTAAGCCAGCAGAGCGCCTCACACCTAACTCCTGATTGGTGGAGCTATATGGCTGATTGAAATGTCCCACCTGTCTCTTTTACCCAAACAATCAATCAATGGCATTTAGTGAGTGCTTACTGTGGGCAGAGCACAAATTATTGGGAGCGTACAATACAGTAGATAGACATAATCCCTGCTTACAGTCCAGTTTACAGACTACTTCTCTATTTAGGAAAGAAAATGTATAGCAAAACTTGAAACATGTTTCTTGAAGCATTTACTGCACCTCGATCTTGTCTATCTCACCGCCGACCCCTCGCCCACATCCTGCTTCTGGCCTGGAACTCCCTCCCCGCTTCATATCGGACAGACCATCAATTATCCCACCTTCAAAGCCTCCCCACCTCGTCCCCCTCTCCATCCCCCCCGTCTTACCTCCTTCCCTTCCCCACGGCACCTGTATATATGTATATGTGTTTGTACTTATTTATTACTCTATTTATTTATTTATTTATTTTACTTGTACATATCTATTTATTTTATTTTGTTAATATGTTTGGTTTTGTTCTGTGTCTCCCCCTTCTAGACTGTGAGCCCACTGTTGGGTAGGGACTGTCTCTGTGTGTTGCCAACTTGTACTTCCCAAGCGCTTAGTACAGTGCTCTGCACACAGTAAGCGCTCAATACGATTGATTGATTGATTGATAGAAGGGGGAGACAGACAACAAAACAAAACATGTGGACAGATTTCAAGTCATCAGAACAAATAGAATTAAAGCTAAATGCACACCATTAACAAAATGAATAGAATAGTAAATATGTACAAGTAAAATAAATAGAGTAATAAATCTGTACAAACATATATACAGGTGCTGTGGGGAGGGGAAGGAGGTAGGGTGGGGGGGATGGGGAGGAGGAGAGGAAAAAAGGGGCTCAGTCTGGGAAGACCGAAGTCTCAGACTTCGTCTTTCCAGACTGAAAAGCTCCAGTCTTTTCAGCCTTTCCCCATATGGAACCCGCTCCACTTTCCTGACTGTCTTGGAACATAAAGGAGCTCTTTTAGGTGAAGACAACATTCGTGTCGCTACCCCTTCTTTGTTTTCCGTGTAAAATGCAGCTGCACCATAGCTGCGTGTTGAAGAGGTTCTGTGAGGGCACAAAAGCTCGTATTTTCTCAACAGGGTAAAGCCAGAGTGCCTTTCCAGACCCTGGATTGGAAGAGGATCAACAAATCGTTGCCCCAATGCATCCATTAAACCTCAGTGACTTACTTGCAATTAAATTAGTTGTGCTCTCCAGTGGAACTGACTTATAGAGCAGCAAAGTCTACTGAGAAACCATATATCATGGCAGTAAAATGAAAACCCCCCAAATAGATGGAGGGTATTGGAATGCATGAGCTGCAACCCTAGCTACAGTGACGGTCTGCTTATTGTTAACAACACGTTATGTGAGGTCCCTTTCTTGTCTTTCTCCCTGGCTTATGGAGCTGATCCAAGCATGAAGCTCCTTTTGAAGCCAACTTTATGGCACTAAGGACGAGACAAGACATGGACCTGCGGCTTTCACATTTGTCATGTTTTCATTCTTTTCTCCATACTGTACATTTTTTCCATTAATAATCCACTTAAGAAATGGCAGTGGGATTTTTATTAAAAACCCTTTAAGATCATTAGTTCTAAAAGTAATGCTGAGGGGTTGTTTCCAGACAACATTCTCACACTGACAAAGAACCCCATGAACGATCTTGAATAAAATCACCCATTCACTAGCATAATTGATCTTACACTGTCACTTAATTATTCCTTAAATTAGAACCATGTTCTTTACAGCATGGGGAAGTTTGCTCTTTCCTAATCAGGGCTGTCGCCGGCGGGGTGCAGTCCTCAGTGCAGGATGTAAAGAAGAAGGTTGGAGGTAAGAAGGGGAGACTTTTGTGCCCCATGTGCTTTTGGGATGTAGAGTTCTGATAATAACCCTGACTGGGAAGGAGGAGATTGTACTCCTAGGACTGCATATCCCAGAAACCCTTGGGGGTGATGGAACCTATGGTGGTGGTGGCAACTCTGGGTAACCATGGCAACCATGGTATCAAAGTCATTATAACCGTGCCTTTCCTTGCTGGGCAGACACCATTGCGTGTTTTTTTGTGCTGGGGACATGCAGTGAATTGGGAGCCTTGTGTCACAGCCATGAGTTTCTGTTTCTCCTGGAAAACAACAGTGACCATTCTGCAGCTGGGAAACCCATAGTGGGAGTAGGAGTGGCAGACCTTTAAATCTGATGGACTGGTCCTTAATGGGACTGAATGACTTATATTATCTTCCTCTCAACAGCCTCTCACTTCTTATCACTCAATCCACCTCGGTCATTGCCTCTTTTCTGGCAACCAATGCTATCTTTTGCAGGGAGCCTTCATTCACCTCTCTTCAATTTATAGCCATTGCATTGCCTCAATAAACAGATCCAGTTAAATTCCCTGACTACCACCTCCCCAGGTCATTTCTACCTTACCTTTGTTGTTATTAGCTATGTTTGTTCTCCTCCTCCTTCCCCTGTATCTTTTACAATGTATGTCTTCTCATCTCACCTTTAGACTGGAAACTCCTCCAGGGCAGGGATCATGGCTTTTTTTTTTACACTTTAATCATATGCTCTCAAGTGCCTACTACAGTGCTTTGCACACAATTGGCATCCAATTAAATACTAAAGAAAGAAAGAAGACTATCAAATAAGAAAAATGGAAAATTGAAAATCTAAACCAAGAAGGGAAAAACTAATCATAAAATCATCATAACACATTTATAAGCATGATTCTTTCCATACATGTTATTGGTTTTAACAAGCCCCTAGAAGTAGATTTTTTAATGGTGATAGACAGTTTTGAGCATCCGCAGCATATTAAGTGCTGGGCAGGGGGTACATTTGATACAAGGCCTGCATTTTAAGACCTCCATGACACTGAGCAAACACATTCTTCTCGGTGGCTAAAACCCCCTGTGGTACGAAGTTAGGCACTTAAAAGGGAAGTGTTACCTCTTTCCAACCACCATTCATTCATTCATTCGTTCAATCGTATTTATTGAGCGCTTACTGTGTGCAGAGCACTGCAGATACAGGATAATCAGGTTTGAACCAATCCCTGTCCTACATGGGTCTCACAGTTTAAGTCAGAGGGAGGGGGATTTAATCCCCATTTTACAAATGAGGTAACTGAGGCACAGGGAAGTGAAGTGACTTGCCCAAGGTTATACAGCAGATGAGCAGCAGAACTGGGATTAGAACTCAGGTCCTCGGACTCACAGGCCTGTGCTCTTTCCACGAGGACCACGCTGCTCCTCCACAACATAACACTAAGAACTGCTCTCTTCTCATCTTCCCACTACCAGGCTGCACGCGATTCTCAAAGCCCTGCTCTTGGACAAATCCTAAATTCCACGATGAAATTCTCCTCAGTGAAATTCCACAAGCAGCTCCCATACATTTAGGATATGGTACTCTTCTTCTCCCATTTGAGACCTAGGGGAAGCATGACTTGAAAGGGTGATCCTGTTGGCTTTCAAATAATTGGCTTAGTTAATTACTGTCTTTGGGGGCCCCTTGGGATGCATTAGATGGAATTCAGTCTTACAGCATTATCACTTACCCAGCTCCCTCAGGGAACTAGGGTGAGGAAGCTGCTCTCTTGGAGCAATTCGCTCTCCCTTGAAAGGTGAATGACTCTTCCAGACTCCAACATGCAAATTAACCAGTCATCACTTGAAGAGGTCACTCATGCCTCACAAATGAGCAGTTAACACCAGAGAGCAGTTTATCCACCTAGCTTTATAGGAGAATTGGATCTCCATTACAAGCATAACCAACAAATAACAATTACAGCAATTAGGATGGGAATCAATAGCAATTACTGATAATAAACACAAGGACAGTATACCAACAAAAGCAATCATTGCGAGTTTTCGTTCCGCAAAATGGGATGCCTTTAAATTCATAACTCATAAATGGATCTAGTCTTGCCAAGATCATGGATTTTATGAAAATGCAATAACATGTGTAGATTGAGAGTGGCTCTTTTTCCAATCAATAAGAGCTCTTCCTTTGCGCCTGAAGGGGCATAGTCAAACAGCAGTGTTCTCTACAGTATCAAGCTAATCACTGCTGCCGGTCCTATGATAGCTCCTGGAATGTGTAACTAACTTCCCTGGGGTTGAGAGAAGAGCTTTCTAGAAGTTCGGAAAAGGAGACTCTGCTCTTGCCTCTTAGGCATTTCTCTTTTGTTCAAGAGACAGCAGGACAATTGAAGGATTTGTAACAGAAAACTTTGGTCATTAATTGTACAAGCCAGAAGAAAGAGAAGGCACTGTATTCCCAGAAACATCTTACATTACTGTAATTAACACCCAGCGTACCGGGTTTCCTTTGCAGATTTAATGATTGTCAGCTGCTCCTACATCTTCTTCACATTATACTGCCATTCAGCGGTTTGGTATTGTGTGTTGTCTCTCTTCTGTCTGAGGCTTGAGGTTGTATGCTCTAACTCCCTTTCTGTATACTCATTGCAATGAAGTGTCTCATTTTGGAAATTTTAGGATAATGAAGAATGCATCTTTTGCAGTTTTAATAAATCCTTCTCGAATTTTCCACTGGGGGGTGAGGGGCAGGTCATTTCATTCCATTAGGATGAATATATTTGTGATGAATACACTGTTAGTTAAAATCTTCAACAACAACATTTCTAATCTGGATGCTCAGTCGAGGATTACACTGTAGCATTCTCACTGAAGCTCAGGCAATTAAGCTGCACTCAAAAGCCCCTAATGCTGTATCTAGTAGGCTCAAAGTTCAGTAGATAAAGGTAGAAATGGGAAAACTGATTACTAGAGGGATAGGAAGGGGGTATGATATGATTTTCAATTGCTATTGTCAGTCCGTGGACCAAACGAGGAAGAAAATATTGGTGTTAATAGGGTCCTCGATCTCTACTGTTAAGACCACCCTTGAGACGCTAAAATAATCCTCCTGCCCATCTGCTGCCATACCCTTTCCACTGCAGGGGGGTTTTGATGCTCTTCATGTTCTAAGAATCTCTCTGTTACCCTGAGACTTTCCTTGTGATGAAAATGCTGAAGAGGGTGTGGTCACGGTGATCATTACATACCTAGATTCTAAAACAAGATGGGTAAATGCACATTTGGGACAAGACAGAGAGCCTCAGAAAACTCCCAAGAAAGAATAGTTTTCAGACTCTACATTAAAAAACAACAGTAAAGACGTCACCTATTTTCATCACCAGTAGACTTTTCAGAATCCACTTTTAAGTTCTCAAGCAAACAAACAAAAAGTCTCCTGGAGAGATCAATCAACAGTCACTTTTCCTGCAGCTCTGTGGGAAGTAAAGATCCAAGTTCCATTCACTAGTGATCTTACTCTGAAAGTTAATAAGTCGGTCCTTCATGATACCAGGGTTAGACTCTATTTCTGGCAAATACAAGTTGGACTCCGGTTTGCACTTTGATTTAGGCTACAGGAGGTCAGGGGATAGATGAAGCAGCATGGCTTAGTAGAAGGAGCATGGGACTGGGGGTCGGGAGTCCTGGTTTCGAGTCCCAGATCTGCCACTGGCATATTTTGGCAAGTCACTTAACCTCTCTGGGCTTCAGTTTCCTCATCTTTAAAATGGGAATAAGATCGATTGTGAGCCCTGTGTGGGACAGGGACTGTGTTCGATCTTATAACCTTGTATCAATCAATCAATCATATTTATTCAGCTCTTACAGTGTGCAGAACACTGTACTAAGCGCTCGGAAGAGCATGATATAAAAGAGTTAGTAGACAGGTTTCCTGCCCACATCTAGCCCAGTATTAATGACAGTTGTAATTATTTTCTAATACAATAGATCAATCAGTCATATTTATGGAGTTACTGTATGCAGAGCAATGTACTAAGCGGTTGGGAGAGCACAGTATAACAGAGTTGGCAGACACATTCCCTCCCCTCAGTGAGCTGGCACTGAGGCCTGAGCCAAAGAAAGTCAGGACCACACTAAATTGCAGTCAACTACAATTTAGAAAGCCTCTCCCTTCCCCCAAACATTAGATTATTTATTTATTTATTTATTTTACTTGTACATATCTATTCTATTTATTTTATTTTGTTAGTATGTTTGGTTTTGTTCTCTGTCTCCCCCTTTTAGACTGTGAGCCCACTGTTGGGTAGGGACTGTCTCTATATGTTGCCAATTTGTACTTCCCAAGCGCTTAGTACAGTGCTCTGCACACAGTAAGCACTCAATAAATACGATTGATGATGATGATTTGGAATCCCAAGAGGCTCGAATTGGGTAAGAATTGGTGTGAGATTTCTCAGAAAATCGGAGTTCCTCTAGGGGAGTAGGTTAAGCTTGTGACGACATCTTGTCAGATCAACTGATGCAAACCAATCAAAACAGGTGGAAATCCTGAAATCATGGTGGTGCCAGTGGTCCTATAAAGAGATCAAACTTAGTGGGCAGGGATCGTATTTACCAACTCTATTGTACTCTCCCAAGTACTTAGTTCAGTGCTCTACACATGGTAAGCACTCAGTAAATACCATTGATTGACTGACCTACTCCCTATGAAGGAGGTAGGCCTGAATGCCTATATTCCTAGGAGAAGCAGCGTGGCTCAGTGTAAAGAGCACGGGCTTTGGAGTCAGAGGTCATGGGTTCAAATCCCAGCTCTGCCAATTGTCAGCTGTGTGACTTTGGGCAAGTCACTTAACTTCTCTGTGCCTCAGTTCCGTCATCTGTAAAATGGGGATTAAGACTGGGAGCCCCCCGTGGGACAACCTGATCACCTTGTATCCTCCCCAGCGCTTAGAACAGTGCTTTGCACATAGTAAGTGCTTAATAAATGCCATCATCATCATCATCCTCCTCATCCTAGGCCATGGTCAAACACCTGCCAAAATCTATGAATCTGGGGAAAACACTGCTGGACCTCGATCCCAGTAGCAGTGGCTCCAAGATGAGAAATTAAACGTTTTTCATCAGTATAATGAAGAATATTTTGTTATCGAAATAAAAGTGAAGGCATGCCCTTTATTAGGACTTTAACACTAGAGATGATAGAGATGACTAAAAGGAAACAATGGGAGGAATTGAGGCCCCAGAACAATGTGCATTTTAACCTGTCTAATTTTCTCATTTTCTTTTGGCCTAAAGTTACTCATTTGGAGTGAATCCCAAGGCCAGACCTTCGACTCTGAGACAAGAAGTAACCTGTGAACCAGAAAATTTATATTGGGGGGCCAAAATGACCCTTTCTGAAGATGTCGGAAAGCAGTATCATCCAGGGTTCCGAAAGAGAACTTGGACAGCAGCTAAATTTTGAAATGAGGCAAAGACTCAAGCACCTCAAAGACTCAGGCAACTGTTCTGCACACTTTCCCTAAAGAGATTACCATAGTAATCCCAAATATTATACTACCCATGCTATCTTAGTTTTGAGCTCATCAGATCCAGCATTGTGCACGTAATCTCCCAACAGCTTTATTCAGTGTTTACTTACGCTGGTGGAGATGGGGGTTTGAACCCTGATGACCATGTGGTCTCTGAAACAGGGACAAAACCATGGGCAAACACTATGCAGTCAACAGTAGCCCTGAGAGCTGATGTATAAATTCTGATTTTTGAATAGCATACGATTTCCCCTTTCCAGACTACTCTCAGTTCTGCCAGAGAGCAATATTTTACTTCGTGTTTTGGCTAGAACATTGCTAAGGAATTAGGGACTGCTCTTCTGACCTGTCTGGATACAGCATGCCATAGTGGTGGAAGAAACGGTTGGTGCACATGTGTGCACAAACACAGCTTCAGACATGGTGAGTATGGTAACACTGGTTTTCCTTAACAAGGGGTTTTCCAAGAGTGTCACCCCTGCCTTACTTATGAGAGAGTTGGGAGCACTTTACTTGCCCACATAGGATTCATATTTTTCCTGTTATATCGTACTCCCCCAAGCACTGAGTACAGTGCTCTGCACACAGTGAACACTCAATAAATACGACCGATTGATTCATTCGATAACTTCATGAAAAGTTGCTAAATATCATTCTGTATTTATCAGTTTCATTTGTTGGCTGTCACTGGTACCCTGGTTTCCTGCCCAAGATTTTCATGAGTACTGAACTGATCACCATTGGTAGGGAAACAAGAACAGATATCATTTCTTGGGGGAAGGGAAGGAGCCGGAAGGAGAGAGGAAGGGGAGAATAATGGCCTCTGATGAATCAGAGGGATTTTAGAGAATGCTATATTAAAGAAGAGAGATATGGGTGAGCTTATGGCCCTGCCAATTACAGCAATGTAAGAATTTTTAAAGCAGAATTGCAGTGACCATTGTTTCCTGAGCATCAACATGCAAAACTAAATGCTTGTGAAAACTGCATTTCAATTCCATGGAAAATTCAAGGTAAAGGTGAAAAATAATTTGCTTTGTCTGCAAACTGCCAAAAATGTGGGGTTTTTTTCCATAATTTGCCTAAGTGGGAGAATTGCTTTTTACCACATATCTCCTCCTTAAATGTACTTGCATATATTTAGAGTAAACAGCTTTCTCATTGTCTTAATGCCAATTTTAAAATTGAGGACAACCTCATTTCTGCTACACAAAGTCACTGGAGAAAAGCAGGGAAGAGATTAGATTTGCATGGGAATACCAATGGCTGGCTCTGTATCTTTTCTCTTTGTGACTCTAGTGCTTAGAAGCCCTTTTATTACCTCCTTCATGAGAGTTTATTTTCCGAACAACGACAGCAAAAACATTCTGGGTAATCCTTCCACTAGGACTTCATTTAAGGACTCTACTAATGTCAAGCATTGTGATCTGCCTTTATGGCTTTATCTATCAATAAAATTGTTTTAGAATATCTAACAACCCCACTCTCCCCACCTTCAAAGACTTACTGAAATCACATCTCCAAGAGGCTTTCCCCAGCTAAGCCCTCATCTCCCCTATTCCCTCTCCCTTCTGTGTCACCTATGCACTCGATTCTGTACCCTTTAAGCACTTAGTATTCACCCCACACTCAGCCCCGAAACACTTATATACATATCTGTAATTTACTTTAATGTCTGTCTCCCCCTCTAGACTGTAAGCTCCCCTTGGGCAGTGATTGTAAGCTCCCAAATGCTTAGTACAGTGCTCTGCACACAGTAAATGCGTAATAAATACCACTGATTGATTGATTTCCATCTAAAGGATAGCTATCTTCTAAAAGACTTAGCAACAGTGAGACTTTAGCTTGTGGAAAGTACAGATTTCCTAAGGAGGAATCTCCTATATTTAGCTTGCTGAAAATTTCCTTCAGATGAAGCTTTTGCTTTTTCTCTTTAATCATTTAAGGGGTGATAATCAGACACCAAAAGCATATATGCTTATATGCTTATAGTCAAATGGTATGGGTGCTTTGCATAACTATATAATTCTAGTAAAGTAATAAGAATCTCATTTAAAAAATGCTCTGGACTTGCTTAACTTACCTGATAGTACATTGTATACATAAAGTCTACATGGCATTAACCTAGTAAGGGACTGAGCAGGAACAATTTGAAATTAGAGTTCTCAACTTCCTTCATTTAATGAGCATCACTGAGCCAGGCAAGGATCCCATGAACATGCATTTCTTAGACAAATTAGGGAAGAATCACATTGATTAAAGATATCAGACCAAACTCTTTGTAAATATACACCGTGATACGATTTGGTGGTGGCTCTAAACAGATAATAAAATAAATAATAAATGACTCCAAAAAATGGAGAATGTCAGCGCTCTCTCTACACCATTTCAAAAACGAAGTCATAGCTGGAATGTCTGTTTACAACTTGGGAAAATCAAATAACAGTTGAACCATGTTGGTCACTTAATTCTGATCTCAGAATTCCCAACCCCTGGTCATGTTTTCACACACAACACATTGCATATTTAAATGGCTTTTGAATTTAAATACATTTGTTAACCAAACATTAAGCCAGTGAGAAAGGTTTAATCGATCTCAGGTCTGAAAATGGTCTGTTTTCCAAACATCTGCCCATCTATCAATAGAGCTGATAGCTTTGAATTCTTTAAGCCTTTATTTTCTGAGTACAATTTGCTGCCCAGTTAGAACAAAAGAGAAAAAGTAGAACTCACCAGTTGCATCAGTTTTTGTTTTGAGCTGATTCTCACACATTTTGGATGTAGCAAATATTACTCTCTTCACTATCCTACTAGCTGACCACAACACTTAAGTTGTTCCATATCTGAAATCGTAACAGACTGCATTAATGAGATTAAATGAAAGAGGTATTAAAGGCATCATCTGTTCTATTTCATTAAGAGAGAAAGGCTATTCAAGGAAAGACGAGATGATAAAGGTTACTCTTCCCTGATACCTTTCCACTGCGGAGGCAAAATCCTGCTTCCTCACCTGTATCAGCTTTTAACATCTAGCATTATATAGACATATCTTCACCTAGGTTATTTTCCTTCCAGTTGGCAAAGCAGACGGAAAGATAGCAAAGTGACATTCTATGAAAGGGAAGATTCCTGTGATAATCGAACTAATTTTCTTAAAAAATAATTTGTTCTCAGCTCTTCTGGCTTCTTCCATTT
The DNA here is from genome assembly GCF_015852505.1 of Tachyglossus aculeatus. NCBI lineage: Eukaryota > Metazoa > Chordata > Mammalia > Monotremata > Tachyglossidae > Tachyglossus > Tachyglossus aculeatus. The sequence goes on from NC_052098.1 coordinate 9,566,218, forward strand.
GGATCGACTGCCTGGCTGTTAGATATGTCAGCTACCTATGGGATCAATGGACAAATAATAGGACATTCTGATCTCCAGGGAAAATGACATTTCTTATATCCTAACAAAACACATGTGTCATGGAAAAAGTGAACGCTGGCCTGGGAATCAGTATATTACTCAATACTACCACCTGCTCTATCACCCAAGATAAGATTTTGGGCACTCATTTACTCTTTCTAGGCCTCAGTTTACCAATGTGTCCAATCAGGATGATCCCAATAATAATTCTGGCTACATAGTAGTAGTAGTAATAATAGTATTTATTAAGCTCCCTTGTGAGCAGGGATCGTTTCTACCAACTCTACTGTATTGTACTCTCCCAAGTACTTCGCTAAGTGCTCCGCACACAACACTCAATACAAGTCACTGAGTTATTGATTGATTGATGGAAGGGAGCCAAAGACTAAACAATGAAAGCCGCATGGCCTAGAACTAGCATGGCCTAATGGAAAGGCCACAAGACTTGGAGTCAGAGGGCCTGGGTTTTAATCCCAGCTCTGCCACTTGTCTGCTGTGTGACTGTGGGCAAGTCACTCGACTTCTCTATGCCTCTGTTTCCTCATCTGTGAAATGAGGATTCAATACCTGTCCTCCCTCCCTCTTAGACTGTGAGCCCCATGTGGGACAAGGACTGTGTCTGACCTTGTATTTACCCCAGTGCCCAGCAAAGTGCTTGGCATGTAGTAAGCACTTAATAAAGACCACAGTTATTAAACTTGCCTTGAGGTCCTTAGAGGAAACTATTCTATATAAGTAGAAAGCACTCTTTAACTGAAATTTTAGCTTTCTTTTATTCTTTATCTATACCTCTCTTTAAAAGCTTTTTAAAACTTAAAACCATAACATCCATACCTCATACTTTTCTCTTCCTTGTCAAATTCTGAACTCAACCCCAACAGCATCAAATCCCTTGTCATCAGCTGATGTCATAAATGGGTCCTAGAACACGGTGTCTGTCATCTGTGTAGTGCACTGCAGTAGGCACCGGGAAACAATGCACAGTTAGGAATTAGACCCAATCCTTGCCCCTTGCAGGCCTCATAATCTAAAAAATAAACCTCCCAGAATGTACCCGTGGCTTCTGGATGGTGTAGACAAAGCATCCCCTTTGAACTTTGGACTTTACCTAATTTTCCTTGCCCTTGCCTTCCCTACATTTCCGTTGCCAGCTTTCAACAAAACCTGTCAGGAGAATTTTTAACAGCACCCTGCTTTGGCTGTGATCTAGCTGACTAAAACAGCAAAGAGCCAAAATTCTTACTGTAGGGTCCTTAGATATGCCAACTTCAGATATTCTATTGTTCTTTTGATATTTTAGCATGAATCAATCATTGGTGTTTATTGAGCGCTTTCTGCATACAGAGAACTGTACTAAGCACTTGGGAAAGTACTATACCACAGAGCTGGTAGATGCGATATTTGCCCACGAAGAGCTTACAGTCTACTAGGGGGAGACAACCATCAAAACAGATTAGGGATATGGGAAATAGTACAGTATAAGAATATCTCATAAGTATTGAGGGGCTGGGGTGAGTATCGATGTGGTTAAGGGATGCACGGCCAAGTGTATAGTCAACACGGAGGGGAGGGAGGATAGGGGAAATCAAGGACTTAGTCTGGGAAGGCCACTCGGTGGAGATGTGATTTCAGGAAGGTTCGGAAGGCGGGGAGAGTGGCAGACTGTTGGATATGAGGGGGGAGGGAATCATTGATCTCTTTACCTCAGTTGAAAATGAACAACAAGAATGTCTTGGACCATCAAGACTATGAGAGGGCAAAAGCTAATAGGTTGAGTTTCTTGCTCAGTATCACAAAAATTGTGATACTGAAGTCTAGACGTTCTCTCTCCTATTTCCCTTATAATTATCAATAGCATTTATTGAGCACCTACTGCTTGCTGAGCACTTACTAGGCAATTGGAGGACATAATAATAACAATGGTATTTGTCTAATCATTGGGGTAGATATGAGATAATCAGGTTGGAAATAGACTGTGAGCTCTATGTGGGACAGAGATCAAGGGGGAAGGAGAATAGGTATTTATTCACCATTTTACAGATGAGGAAATTGAGACACAAAGAAGTTTGAGTGACTTGCCTAAGGTCACGTGGCAGGCAAGTGGCAGAGCCTGAATTAAATCCCAAGTCCTTTGACTTCTGGGCCCATACTCTTTCCACTAGGCCCCACTGCTTCCCTAACCTCTGCCCTTGAGAATCTTTCAAGTTAATGGGGAAGAAAAGCAGATAAAATGTCAGGTATATATAAGAGTTACAGAGAATAAAGTAAGATATAATAGTAAACAGAAGCAGATAAAATAATCAAGTGTCTTCATCCTTCTTCCTTTGACACGTTCTTTTTTATGGCATTTGTTAAGTGCTTACTGTGTTCCAGGCACTATACTAAGTGCTGCGGTAGATACAATATAATCAGGTAGGTCACTGTCCCTGTCCCACAAAGTGCTTCCACTCTTAGTCCCCATTTTACAGATGAGGTAACTGGAGGCACAGAGAAGTGAAGGAACTTGCCCAAGGTCACACAGCAGACAAATGGTGGAGGCAGGATTAGAACCCAGATCCTCTGATTCCTAGGCCTGTGCTCTTTCCACTAGGCCAGGCTGCTTCTATGGAGATTTTGCAGGGAGAAAGGGACAAAAATTTGGTCCAAATCATTTTAAACTAAGATGATAAGATACCTGGCCACCACAGAAGAAGAAAGGGGGAGAAGGGATAATGGGGAGAGTGGGAAGAAGGGATGATGGAGGGGAAAGCAAAGGCGGAAGAGGAGTGAAAGGAGGAAAGAAGCAAAGGGGAGCTAAGCAAGGGACCATGAGGAGAAGGGAAGCGTTCATCTGCTTTCTTCATTGCTTCCATCAGAAGTCCCAGTGGAGGAAACACGATCCAGCCGGCACCAGTCCACTTGGGGCCTGTCCTGGCATTTTTCCCTGGATCGTGTCTACAGCAGCTCTGGCCCCAGGTGACCCCTAACCTGTCTTGGTAATTGTCCCTGCCAGGACTAATGGGCTGGTTCCATTAAGGCTACCCAAAATGCTCCAGACCCAATTGAACTGCCAGGGGACCCAGGCTTTCATAGTGGCCAGAACAGCCCTCCCCAGCTTCCCCCCATACCCCACTCCCCTCCTTCCTCTCGTAGGGAGGAAGTTGTGGTGTCCTGATATAGGTGGGCATCTCCTTCTTTTTGTGATCTTTTCCATCAGCAGGGATGCCAAAACATTTCAGCCAACTAGTTTTTTCTGTGTGCATTTGGGGGGGGCACCAACATATACAGAACAACCTAAAATAGGTGACGAGATACAGCCCCAAATCTGGGTCTGGACCACTTAATTTGGGGCCTCTTTTTTCAGCCCCCTGAATCATGCATCTCCTCAATCTGCCGGCCTGTACTCTGGCTAAAGAGAGAAACCAGACCCAGATATGGCAATGAAACATATCTCAGGAAAAAGGCACCTTCTCTTGGCTCGGGAAAAGTCCTTCCATCCCCAGCTCAGAAATGCTCAATCTGCCCTCCAAGGGGGTGAGAGCCAGAATGGGTTACAGAACTGCATTTTACCAAGAGGAGTGTTTACCTCACATCAGCTGGAACCCGTCCAAAGTGAACAGTGAGCCAGGAGGGATGATGGGAGAGCATACAGAAGGGGGAAGCCATCCAGGAAAAGGGATCTGGCATGCAGAGGGGGGAAGAGAGTGAACTGCCAAGATTACACAATAAACCTGGACAAACACAGATAGTGCTGGCTCTTTAGGTTTGCTCGGCCTTTCTCCTGGAGGACTGCGTTGTTTTTTTTTCTTGTCATTTGTTTGCTTGAGAAGGAATGAAGGCATAAGAGGAGAGATGATTTTCTTTCCTGTTTTCCCGACTCCCTGCTTTGTGCTTCATGGGGGGGGCGGGGGTTTAAGAAGGTGGAGCAAAGCTCAGATATTTTTTCCACCTTTTTCTTAGGACTCTCCTCTCCTTTCCCCACTTCCTTGAATGAGTCTTCTTTTTAAGAAACAGACACTCTGTTTGTCCCACTTTTCTCCCTGACCTGCCTGGTGATGCTTCACTATGTTTGTTTGCAGTGGGAAGAGAATTGATTTTGCCACAGATCTTCAATTTCCCTTTTAACGCTGCTTCCATCTCTAGTCTGGTGGGTACTGACTGAAACTTTACCCTTGGCAAGTACCTGCTGGGCTGAGAACTGTCCCGTCAGCCACAAATAGAGGATGGAGAAGAATAAGCTCAAAGATCTGGAGAAGTGCGAGATTAAGTCCCACGAAGTGTAGGGAAAAGAACATTTGCAGAACCAAGACAACGTGGATGTACGTGACTCCGGAAATTGCCTTCTCAGTTTATGGAGAGCTAATAGAAAGTGTCTATAATAAAAGTCAGCCTTTTTATTCTCTACTTTCATTGTCAATGTCTCTGAAAAGGGAAACAGGAGTGAACTTAGACACCGATGCTTGGTTTAGTGGAAAGAGCCTGGGCTTGGGAGTCAGAGGTCATGGGTTCTAATCTCAGCTCCACCACTTGTCCGCTGTGTGACTTTGGGCAAGTCGCTTAACTTCTCTGGGCCTCAGTTACCTCATCTGGAAAATGGGGATTAAGATTGTGAGCCCCACATGGGACAACCTGATTACCTTGTATCTACCCCTGTGCTTAGAACAGTGCTTGGCACATAGTTAGTGCTTAACAATTACCATTATTATTAATGCCTAATTTAATGCTACATGAACATTCTCATGGCTATTATCCACATGACTGTCTGAATTCAATCATTTGGGACATTCCTGCATACCTTGGTTTGTAAAACGATATCTACAGCAACTGTGTTTTTATTTTTAAATGGGTAAAGGTTCAGATGAATGAAATAATTCCTCTAGAGGCATTCTGCAACCACCCGTCCATCCAGCCAGTCAGCCAGCCATCCACTGACTAGAAAATCATGGTGGCCCAAGCTTGACCTTTATCTTTTCATTTACATACATGCTTTATTGTCACACTTCATCCATCCTGATAAAGAATCAGTGACTCATTTCCCTCTGTTCCTCACAGTTTGGCAGAAGGATATGCTCTGTCACGTTACAGATGCCATATTACTTAGCCTAACACATGCATATCATTCACCTTGCCCCTGCATCCCCTCCGCCACCCCCCCACCTCATCCTGCTACTCTCCTATTACCCACAAACTTCACCCCTCTAATGCCAACCTACTCACTGTACCTCGATCTAGTCTATCTTCCTGCCAACCTCTCGCCCACATCCTGCCTCTGGCCAGGAATGCCTTCCCTCTTCATGTCCAACAAAAGATTACCCTCTCCCGCTTCAAAGCCTTACTGAAGGAATATCTCCCCTAAGAGGCCATCCCTGACTAAGGCCTCTTTTCTTTTTCTTCCACACCCTTCTGTGTTGCCCTGACTTTCTCCCTTTATTAATTCCCTGTCCCAGCCCCACAGCGCTTATGTACATATCCATAATTTATTTATTTATACTAATGTCTGACTCCCCTTCTAGATGGTAAGCTCGTTGTGGACAGGGAATATGTCTGTTATATTGTCATACTGTACTCACCCAAGTGCCTAGCATGGTGCTCAGAACAAGGACACACTCAATAAACATGACTGATTGACTGATCTCTACCAAAAGAATTGCCTGTTTTCAATGTTTCTGTAAAAAGATCATTTACAACACTGAACATTCATTTCATTTGAACCTAGAGGGAACCAAGAGTTTGTAGCCAAGATTCCTTTGTGATCCAGTGTGACTTTGGTACAGGGTAGCATAGCTAACTATGAAGCATTTGGTGGCTGAATGATGTCTGGGCTATGTTTGGAAACATCCTAACTTTTACCACAGACTTGCATGGCAAGCATCCTTAAAACTTTCACATTTCATCTAAAAAGCAGTCAGTGGTTTATATGGAGGGAAGATTTCCCAGATGGTGAAACTCAAAGAAAAAAAAAGGCAAGGGCCTTTAGTACAATATGGACCTAGAAAATTAAACCCAGATGTCCTGCCCCAATTCTTTCCCATTTGACAACTGCTCGATCTTCCTCCTTGCCGTCCTTCCAGGTTTATATGGTTTTACTCTCTGAAATGCCTATGGTCATCAAACCATTGTTTCCTGGAAAATATATTCCAAAAATATGCCTTTGATGAGTAAAAGTAAGAAAGAACCTACAGACTTGCACTTTTTCAGAAACCAGTATTTCTCTGGTCTTCAATGGTCATCAAACCACTGTTTCCTGGAAAATATATTCCAAAAATATGCCTTTGATGAGTAAAAGTAAGAAGGAACCTACAGACTTGCACTTTTTCAGAAACCAGTATTTCTCTACTTGCCTGAAAATGTCTGCAGAAGGCGCTGTTCTTGGAAACTAAGCAAATGTGGATTTGCACAAGGGAACTCCTATCCACTTAATGGTAGAGTTTGGTGAATTCTGAAATCTCTGAAGCCCCATCACTACTAGAATTTTGACCTCAAAGTTCCCAGGGGAACTTGCCTAAGAGATTAATCCAATGCACGGTACAAATTGCATAGCTTTCCAGAGACTGACATCTTTTAACCATTATGACACAAGGGAGCCAAGAAAAATACATATTAGGTGGTTCTTGCAAATTTCTTCCCATGTGCAATATTTCCAAGGTCCAGATGAAGCATTAGTGTTCCAGGGAAGAGAAAAGGGTATCCTTCTATGCACCAATTTCTTTTTTTAAAAAAGAAATGGAGTTAAATTTAAGAAGACTGGTTTTTATGTTTCAACAAGCCTATGTAGATCTTCATAGCCATATGTATATATATATATATATGCATATGAATGAAAAATAGAGAAGGGTAATCTTCCCTTTTTTTTTGGTAAATGGAAATATTAGAGAAAATATCTTCTGGGTTTCAGGTTGAAGCTAAGAGCAAACCACAGTAAGAAAACACTATAGTATGGAAGAGAATTGTCTAGCTGTGAACCCTCAGAGGCAGAAAGGCTATTCGTGATGAATAGAGTTTAAGAAATCACAGCTTTTGAAACAACCTGAAATGGTAATAAGAACCAGTTTGTAAATGAGGATGATGGATACAGATGGATCCCAAGTGGTCTTCTTTTCTTTCAGGATTGAATGAAATAGGCATTTCGTTTAAAATCTTTTCCAATAACCAATACATAAGCCTGATGTCTTCTCCAGAGATGCCCAAGGAGATCAGAGGAGGATACAGAGTACCTCCCCCGACCTCAGCAAAGTCAACAGCAGGCTTTTAGAAAAATAAAAAGAGAAGCGGAAGACTCATTTTAAAATTCATACGCTTTTAAATGGAAACAATGACAAAACCACCGATCTCTTAATGTTTGATGCAATCATACCAATAATCTGGGTGCTGCTTGGTTCGTTCTAATTTATTTAATGGAGATGGCCTTTTGCAACCAAAGCTTTTCAGATCACAATCACCGGGACTGACTCTGTTACAGCACAGTGACGCCAGAAGTTCATCTCGACCTTGGAAGCCCTGTTGGCCACCTAAGGTCAGGTTCTGAGCAGAACGGAAGAAATGGTAGATCTTTTCACAATACATTTATGTTCTTCACGAAAACATGGAGCATGATCAGGAAGACAGCATGGCAGGAAAAATATTTCCTGGGATGCTGAGCCCAGATACTCTCCCTTCTAAGACCATGCATGATGAAGGCTAGGGCTTGGACATGGTGCCTGGGAAACTGTAGTAATTTGACCAGTTGCTGTTTCATTCAAAACCCAAGATCCATCTTCAGCTGCCTTAGTGTGTGGGTTATGGCCACAAGCAGCTTTAGGAAGTTTGTGCAATATCTTGTCCCCCTCTCCACCCCCATCATTTTATAGCTCCTTCATGCATGCTAGCTCCAATCCATCTTGCAAATGACCCCTCAGATCCTGCCTTCCTCCCGGGTGAATCAAAGAAAAAGAATAGTTTCTTTGCTATTATAAATTCCAGGGATTCAACCATTGCAAATTTTAAGGCTATGCAAATTAAGTTCCGTTCGGTTTGCCGGCTTCAAGCTCAGAGCCATTGCATCACATCCTGGCTTAAAGCGAAAAACAAGACATTCTGACTTAATTCAGCCATTGCCATTAGAGCTAGTTCCAATGATGGGAAGAGTGCTTGCATTTCTCATCATTTATTTCTGTAAAGACCCAGCCACCAAGAGACACCTTATAGCCCAGAGGCAATTAATTCACTTCACAATGTGGTCCTACCCATTTCTACATGTTGCTTTAAATCTCCAGATTGTATCATCGAGGGAGAGGAGGTGTAACTGAAGAACTTTTCAATATGAAGATGCAGAGAAATACTTCCACAAACCTGTCCTGGGACCTCTTCCAGTCCAGCCAAACAGCCAATTTAAGGAGCATCAGTATCCAGATTATCACCCAGACCAAAGTGGAAAAAAAATGAAGAGCAAAAGGCTTCAGAATTGATTTACTGCTCCAACAAATAAAACTTAGACATTTTGGAGGGCATAATCTTCAGTTCCTGACTCCAGATGAAAATTACAAAATGATCTGCTGTAATAGACTGTGTGCGTGTGTGTGTGTGTGGTGGGTGGGTGGGTGGGGGGAGGCTCTTCATATTCACTTCAACCAAAGTTTATTGAAAATTCTTGGGTTTTACAAATACTTTCATTCAGTTCTTTCTGACGTTCACTTAAAGTTTGTATTCATCAAATATTTTAAGTTATTTTTTTAAGAAAGTGGAATATTTAGGTGACCTAGGCATTGCAAGAATATGCATATATGGGTACAAAATTCCCAGTGGCAGCCAGGTCTGTTGGTGGTCTAGAAAGATGATAATAATGGTAATGTAATAATAATGACAATAATAATTGTGGTATTATGCACTTTAGAAAGATGATGGAGTCTCCCAATCAATCAATCAATGGCATTTATTGATGCTTACTGTTTGCAGAGCACTGAGAATGACACATGAGTCTTGGTCCTGAACCCAAGAACCTGTGCGGAGGAATTGATTATAGTACTAATGGTTTGTTCAGGATCATCACATTCTCTGGGCCCTGCCAGTCGTGTTCCTGCTGGGGCACTGAGTGCAAATGAGCAAGTAGGCTGCACGGGTGCAACACATTGCAAAATGCACGCAAAGGTTTTTATCAGCAGGACCCATTTTCGGTCAACCTGACTGGAACATTGTGTCATGTTGCTGCAACTTAGATGGCCTAGAGGGAACACACAATCGATGGGCAGACTTGCACAAAAAAGACCGCGTTCCAAACACCAGAATTAACTGCTGAAACTCTTTCCTGCCAAATTAACATTTCAAGAGTTTAAGCTCCTTGTGGGCAGGGGATATGTTTTGTGCTTCTGATGTGCGTTCCCAAATGCTTAGTGGAACAGACTGACTAGTAGTTACAAGAGGTCGGGTTAATAGCCGACAATGTAAAACCATCTGAACCTTTAAATGGAAGGATTTTAAATGCCGACTTCATTCAATCGTATTTCTTAAAAAGCCTGCGGCAAATTAAAACTACACAAGAATTCTGGAGATCTGCCTGGAAGATCATCACGTAAAATACTGACTTCACAAACATTTTAAAATTCTAGTCATTTATTACATACAAATAGTAAATCTGAATCAATAATTAAATGGCTCTACATTTGCACCTCTCCCTTCTCCTGGAAACATTATCCGACCTTGGCTTCACTGACGCTGTCCTCTCCTGGATCTTCTCCTACCTCACTGACTGCCTCTTTTTAGTCACTTTCTAGGACTCCTCTGCCTCTTACCCTCCAACTGTAGAAGTCCCTCAAGGCTCAGTGCTGGGTCCCTTTCTATTCTCCACTTACACCCACTCCCTTAGAGCGCTCATTTGCTCCCAAGGCTTTAACTACCATCTCCACTTGGATGATTCTCAAATCTACCTCTCTTCTTCTCTGCATTTGCATTTCCTCTTGCCTAAGGAACATTTTTACCTGGCTGTCCTGCTGATGTCTCAAAGTAAACATGTCCAAAACAGAACTCCTCATATTCATTCACTCATTCATTCATTCATTCAACCATATTTATTGAGCGCTTACTGTGTGCAGAGCACCGTACTAAGTGCTTGGAAAGTACAATTCAGCAATAGCGACAATCCCTGCCCACAGTAGTCTTACAGTCTAGAAGGGGGGAGACAGACATAAAAACAAGTAAACAGCCATCAATAGCATCAATATAAATAAATAGAATTATAGATAAATGCACAACAAAACAAGTAAACAGACACTAATAAAAATAAATAGAATTATAGATATGTACATATATATACAAGTGCTGTATATATATATCAGGTCTTCCCTGATTAAGCCCTCTTTTCCCCAGCTTCCTCTCCCTTCTGCATTGTCTCTGCACTTGGATCTGTGATCCCGACTTTCAGATCTGCTGCACACAGATTAAGGTAAGAAGTTAATTGACAATTTATGACACCTTAAAATGGGCAAAGTTTCAGATCACGTTTGCTCAGAATACAGCCACGTGAAAATTGAAACAAAGCTAATGATTAGCATCACACCCCATCCACTCATTTGAAATTCTTGACCATCTGGCTAGAAAATAACTGGATCTATTCTCCAGTTCTGTTTTCTACTCAACTGGCTACTTGCATATAGGAAAACCCCAGAGTACAATATTGATACTTTTCAGTTATCTGGCTGAGGATTTTATCTGGTAATTTCTAAAAAACTTTGTAAACATTATTCAGTTTACCTTGGAGAGTGAAAAGATGGTGAAAATCATTTCCCCAATTTAACAAGACCGAGCATTAATCTACAGATGCAGAGTGAAGATTTTCCAGTAAAACTATAAATACAGGGAGGGGAGTTAGATACTGTAATTAGGAGAGTAGCCTGGGGTTGACCAAGAAAATGCACACTGGGCCTTTTAAAAGAAAAGCCTTGGAGAAATAAAGGTGCTATTTTTATAATGTACTGCTGAACGTACCCCGCAAATTGGATTATATTCCTGGGAGAAGCAGCAACGTGGGTGTAAGGTCAGCTACGACAAGGCCAGATTAACATTCTGGTGGCCTTGGGGCTGACAAAGCCAGGGCAAAAGTCCACACTCCTGCTGCTTTGTCTGAGGATACACAGTCAATGCCTCTACTTTCAGAGAAGCAGTGTGACTCAGTGGAAAGAGCACAGGCTTTGGAGCCAGAGGTCACGGGTTCCAATCCCGGCTCCACCAATTGTCAGTTATGTGACTTTGGGCAAGTCTCTTAACTTCTCTGTGCCTCAGTTACCTCATCTGTAAAATGGAGATTAAGACTGTGAGCCTCCCTGTGGGACAACCTGATCACCTTGTAACCTCCCCAGCACTTAGAACAGTGCTTTGCACATAGTAAGCGCTTAATAAATGCCATTATTATTATTATTATTACTTTCCCCATCAGTGGCAGAAAGGTTGTTAACCAAGTTGCTGTCGAGGTCTTTCCTGGGGACAGTGGGCCTGGGCAGTTGCCCCTTCTCCCCTAGGGTTGAACTGGCTCTGGATGTCCAGAATTCATCACGGTCGAGCGACAGATTTTGACTCCAGTAATCATCAATAATACAGCAGGCAGCGTCAAACTCACTAAAAAACCAAGCCAGAACTTTTTTTTTTTAATCACTATGTCAGCATTTCCGATCTGCACTCTGGAAGCCCAAGGCAGTGCACTTCGATGAGGCGTCCATCTGTTTTAAAATCGCCCATGTGAACATCTCTGCAAAGATCCACTGCAGAATCCAGAAAGAGCAAAGTGCGATGAGATGAAATTGGGCTTGGAAGACGAGAAATGCACCTAGACCCGGAAACACTGCCTCGGTTTGAGCAGTGACTCTTTGCTGATGCAGATCTATTCTCCCTTGTCAGTGAGAATTATGGTACTTGTTAAGAGCTTATTGTGTGCCAAGCACTGTTCCACCTGCTGGGGCAGGTCCAAGTTCACTGGGTTGGACACAGTCCCTGACCCACATGGGGTTCACACTCTAAGTAGGAGGGAACGGGATTTAATCCCCATTTTAAGGATGGGGTAATGGAGCCACAGTGAAGTAAGTGACTTGCCCAAGGTCACACAGCAGCATGTGGAAAAGATGGGATTAAAACCCAGGTTCTCTGACTCCCAAGCTCACGCTCTTTCCACTAGGCCAGGCTGCTTCCCTAAGGGAGAAGGAGGCAGCGTGCTACTAGGGTCTGTCTCGATAATAACTGTGGAAGTTGTTAAGCTCTTACTATGAGCCAAGCACTGTACTAAGCACTGGGCAAGGTAAGTGCAAGATAATCAGGTCCCACCTGGGCCCCCAAGTCAAAGGAAGAGGAAGAACAGGTATTGAATCCCCATTTTGCAGACGAGGGAACTTAGGCACAGAGAAGTTAAGTGACTTGCCTAAGGTCACACAACGGTCAAGTGGTGGAGCCGAAATTCAAACCCAAAACTGTGATCTTTCCATGTGGCCATGTTGCTGCTCTGTATGTGCTCTTTTGCCAAGGAGGGAATGATAACTGTCTCCCTTCTCTACCCTTGGTCTTGCAAGGGACCAAAGGCCACCCCGCGGTGTGACTGCACCTTACGCAGAGCATGGCTGAGCAGTTCAGAAAAGAGTTGTGGCCCAGTGTGAGTCCAGAGTCTGTGGCCTGTGACTGGGCAAACTGCGATGACTGTCTTTTCCTCTCCATCTAGGTCTAATCCTGACTGGGGGTGAGCATATCAGGAAAGGAATCAGATAGCCTGTCTCCCCTCTGCATTCAAGAGGTACCATAGCCACCCCCTCCGGCACCCAAAGGGGAAACCAGAGCTGTACACTTCTTTCTCCCATGGAAAGAGAACGATTTAATCAGTTTGTTTTCAACCTGGTGGATCCATTCAATCCGTTCAATTGGTGAGATGGAAAACAGCAACCGAATGGCAAAAACTGAGGTCAAATCATCATCATCATCATCAGTCGTATTTATTGAGCGCTTACTGTGTGCAGAGCACTGTACTAAGCGCTTGGGACATACAAGTTGGCAACATATAGAGACAGTCCCTACCCAACATTGGGCTCACTGTCAAATGATTATGGGTTGGAGAACTAAGCCATACACTTCAATCAACGGCAACATCATCAGTATTTATTGAGCACTTACTATGTGCAGAGCACTGTACCAGGTGCTGGGGAGTATACAACATAAATGAAAGACCGGGTCCTTGCCCTCGAGGAGCTTGCAATCTAATGGATAATAATAATAATAATAATAATAATAACAATAATAATAATGGCATTTGTTAAGCACTTACTATGTGCAAAGCACTGTTCTAAGCGCTGTGGGGGATACAATGGAATAAAGTTGTCCCACGTGGGGCTCACAGTCTTAATCCCCATTTTACAGATGGGGTAACCAAGGCTTAGAGAAGTTAAGTGACTTGCCCAAGGTCACACAGCAGACATGTGGCCATCAGGATGTGGATGTGGTTAGTCCTCATCTCCACTATGCCATTATCAATCAGTGGAATTTATTGAGCGCTTATTGGCAGTAACAGAACTTTTGGGGGCAGGGTGCAGGCCAGGAAATAAATTTAGCTTTATCATCTGAATTTGGGCAGCAGGGGTGGCTATCGTGGCTCTGCCCGTAGGCGTGGCTCAGTGGAAAGAGCATGGGCTTGGGAGTCAGAGGTCATGGGTTCAAATCCCAGCTTCGCCAATTGTTAGCTGTGTGACTTTGGGCAAGTCACTTGATTTCTCTGTGCCTCAGTTCCCTCATCTGTAAAATGGGGATTAAGACTGTGAGCCCCACGTGGGACTACCTGATCACCTTGTATCCTCCCCAGCGCTTAGAACAGTGCTTTGCACATAGTAAGTGCTGAACAAATGCCATCATCATCATTATTATTATTATTGTGTGCAGACCACAATCCTAAATGCTTGGGAGAATACAATACTTCCATGCTTTAACCTCATTGTCATTATTTGCTTGGCAGATAACAGATCCCCCACATTTATGGTAGGTAGGTTATGGTAAGAAAGGACAACCAAAAATGACAGCAAAAGAATATCTGCAGTTAGAGTGCTATAGAAATGCGAGGCAATGAGCCCTCACATTAACCTAATAGTATCAATCCCGATACCCTCTCAGGATGGCACCTGGAAAGTTTCCAGTCCTCTACCAGTCTCGGCTACAGGAGGGAGAGTCAAGCAGAAGCATACCCATTCCATTCCTAGCTTGGACAGTGGCTAGCAAGCGGAAGGCAATCTGCTCAAGTGAAAACTCACCTTTGCCGGGCAGCAGCGGCATGGGAGAGAGACGAGGGAGGAGACTCAAGCTTACATTGTGGAAGGAGACGATGGTAAACCACTTCCATATTTTTACCAAGAAAACTCTATGGATACACTACCGGAACGATCGCAGATGGAGGTGGGGTGTTTTGGGAGACAAGTGTCCAAGAAGTCACCATCGATCAGAAACAACTCGACAGCATAAGACAAGACCATCCCCGAAGGCTTTCTCCAACATCATTCAATAGCCCAGATGCTAGATGTTCGATGCAGGGTTATCCTGCTGTTGAAAAGATGATGGACTCAAAGTGGGCTCAGTCAAGTCTAACTTGTACCATGGGCTAATTTCAGGCCTGACAAAAGAGCCGTCAGAATCTCGATTAGTAGCGGCACAGATAGGGGGCTATAATGGTGACAAGGGATGAGAGGATGTAGTCCAAAAGAGTTTCCCCAGGGCACTGAAGTCCCTCAGAGGGACCTTTGTTCAGGATTCTATATCTTGATTAAACTTGGGCCAAGGTGGCCAAAGTGCTTCAGTCAGAAATAAAAACTCTGTACAACTTGTGAAGTTGGAAACGGGAAAGGGAAAATGTATCTCCCTTGGGAAACAGGAGGGAATTCAGAGAGGTGATGCTACTGAAATGCTCTCCAAATAGAGAGATCTGGCCTTCATTTTCAAAGATGACGCTACTGATGGTGAGTCCCGATCCTTGTGAGTGAATGTGGCAGAAGAATCCTGACGTGCAATTAACAATCTCTTCTGCGTTGTGTTCCTCAAAGACCGAGCTTGGCTAGTGCAGATGCATTTGTTCCATCCGGGGCCTGTTTTTGAGCACACCAATTTACAGCAGGCTGTGGAAGCAGTTCCCCTTTCACCTTGTGGCAGATCTTGAGTGACTGTGAGCCTGCTGCAGATGCACTCAGCAGTCTCTCTGGGACATTGCCCTGGGGAAATGACAGATGTGGGTGACTGAGTGTCTCCATGGCAGGCTCAGATTGTGTTGAGTGGGCACAGGTGTAAGTACAGGCACTTCTGCCTCTTACAATCCTTCCCAACCCTTGATCTTGACCATGACATCACGATGGCGTTTGTGTGTGTTTCTCAATAGGCACATCCAGCCCACTCCGGACCTCCAGAGGTACCACCCACCCAGAGAGGGAAGAGATGAATATGGATACTGACTGATGTTTCAGAAACATTCTCTCTGTCTCTCTTGGTCTCCAGGTCCCCCTATGATTTCACTGTGTCAGAATATTGGCAGATCACTCAATGAGAGGGAGCAGCTCATGAGTGTGCCACAAATCAATTCCATCACCTGGGTGGAGGATGATCAGATCCGGGCCCCCAGGGATTCCCATAATCCAATCAAACATAGTTTAGCCAATGGGCACCCGCATCATGTACCCTTTTGGAGGAGTGTGTGATGTGTGCTGAAAAAATGTCTCCGAAGATGACCTGAGCACAAAGATGGACTACAGATGTAAGGGGAGAGAGGTCGGTGGCAGGGAGACCAGTTCAGTAGCTGATATAGTAATACTGGCTGTGATTTGACAACAGCCTGAGCCAGTTTGGAAGCTTTGGGAGAGGAGGAAGGGGCTGATTTAGGAAATATTTTGCAGGAGGAATTGGCAAGATTTAGCAGGTGGTTAAATGTGAGAGCTGAAAGACTGACAAATTAAGGTTAGCCGAGGTTGTAGGCTTCTGGGACAGAGTGGATGGAAAGCACAACAGAGTGGTCGTACTGGCAAAAAGGAGCTGTTCCGTGGGCAGGTTCTGCTGCTGAAGCTGCGTCCTGTAGGAACTAAACCTCCTCAGAAACTTCCTCCCTTCAAAGCCCTACTGAGAGCTCACTTCCTCCAGGAGGCCTTCCCAGACTGAGCCCCCTCCTTCCTCTTCCCCTCCTCCCCCTCCCCATCCCCCCGCCTTACCTCCTTTCCCTCCCCACAGCACCTGTATATATGTTTCTACATATTTATTACTCTATTCATTTTACTTGTACATATCTATTCTATTTATTTTATTTTGTTAATATGTTTTGTTTTGTTGTCTGTCTCCCCCTTCTAGACTGTGAGCCTGCTGTTGGGTAGGGACCGTCTCTATATGTCACCAACTTGTACTTCCCAAGCGCTTAGTACAGTGCTCTGCACACAGTAAGTGCTCAATAAATACGATTGAATGAATGAATGAATGTGCATGTGTTGGCACTGGTTCTGCTGGGTTTGTTTTGATATGGAGGTTCAGCATTAGAGTTACCGCAGTGATGGTGTTTGGAACATGCTTTCTCTGCCACTCAGTCTTTCTTATGTGCACAGCAGTGTGGGAGCTTGCACTGTTCACTGAATGGAAATCAGACTTTAGATTACAATGTTATTTTAATTGCATACCAAATGTTTGGCCTAGGATTCTCTACTGTGGAGGGGCACGGATATGGAGGAGAGAAGATGCAAAGTTCAGTTTTAATACTGAATTACCTGAACTAGATCGCTCATTCTTTTTGATTTGAATTCGTTTACAGCTGTTACCATCTCAGAATGATACTCAGATGCACATACAGAGAGACACTGGGAGACAGAAAGATGGTCAGTAAAGGTGGGTGGGAAAGACAAAAAAGAGAGACAGCTAAGAAACAGAAAAATACAAGAGGGATAGAGACAGACTTACAGAGGAAAAGGACAAAAAGAGGACTCCAGACCTCATGTTGGTTCTTTCTCCATTTGTCTTCTAGGTTAAATACTCTCTTCTATATATATATATACATACATACATATATACCTGTATATATGTATATATGTTTGTACATATATACATATATACAGGTATATATGTATATATGTTTGTTCATATTTATTACTCTATTTATCTTACTTGTACATATCTATTCTATTTATTTTATTTTGTTAGTATGTTTGGTTTTGTTCTCTGTCTCCCCCTTCTAGACTGTGAGCCCGCTGTTGGGTAGGGACTGTCTCTATGTGTTGCCGACTTGTACTTCCCAAGCGCTTAGTACAGTGCTCTGCACACAGTAAGCGCTCAATAAATACGATTGATTGATTTATTCTAAACTCTTCAGAGGTGAGGAGGAGGGACAGGGAAGAGGAAAGAGGGATGAAGTCAAATAGTTCCAGCTACACTGTGAATGCAATCAAGATTGCTATTTCTATAAATGACATCTAAACCTGCATCTTGGTGTTGGATCAATTGGATAGTTGTCTTACTGCTGGTGTTGTTTTCTGTGTCAGATTTATCATGGCACAGAGAGCCATGAAAAATGTCTCAAGGAAGGTCTTCTGACCTTCCTGCTCTTCCTCTGATTTGCTGTGGCCCCAAATTACATAATGCAATTCTGGTGCAGGGGCCAGTAATGATCTCATAGTTTAATACAGAAAGTAAAGACGTTTTCTACTGCACACAAACTGCAGGGAGAGTTGAGACAACTGAAACAGAGGTCTTGATCTGGACCTACTGACTGAATGAGGAAAGTCTCTGAATGAAGGAAATGATCTTTTTTCTGAGCCAACTTGAAGATATTATGGGTAAATTGAAAAGTGGTCCTGTAAGATTATTAGGGGTTAAAAAGGGAACAAGGATTGCAGAAATCCTAAGAATTGAAAAATTAATGGAATGGCCAAATTTGATTTGCTTTTGGAGATGAGAATATTTTTCAGAATTTCACCACTTCTCAACCATTCTGAAGGTCAAAAATAGTGGGAAGCAGAAAATGAAATGATTGAAATCTTCTTTTCTTTGTTCAGCTTGGAACCAAGACTGCATAAATTTGGAAAATCTTAGAATATCAGAAGAGAGGTAAATATCCAGTGTTTCAGAATCTGTCCTGGGCAGCCTAAGCAGGGAAGGTAAATATTTCTTATCAAAACCTGAAATTTACCTTCTGAGGAACTAAAGTAATATTGGCCCAATAGTCAGGTGTCCTCTAGGAGGAGAGGAGGAACAACGGCAGATATACTGGTAGTTGGTTATACACTGCTAACTCAGCCCAATATTCAAATATAATGATAATAATAATGAGGGGATTTGTTAAGTGCTTACTATGTGCCAAGCAATGTACTAAGCTCTGGAGGGGATACGAGATAATCAGGTCGGACACAGTCCCTGTTCCACATGGGGTTGACAGTCTAAGTAGGAGGGAAGACAGGTATCGAATCCCCAATTTTCAGATGAGGGAACGGAGGCACCGAGAATTAAAATGACTTGCTCAAGGCCACTCAGCAGGCCAGTGCTGGAGCTGGGATTAGAACCCAGGTCCCCTGAGTCCATTGAATCTAGGTTTCCTTCAGTTAGAGAGTGCAAAACATTCCCAGAGTGGTCATGTTTGCAAAATGGAGCTGCTCCATGGGCAGGTTCTGTTGCTGAAGCAGCCCCCCTGTAGGAACTAAATAATAATAATAATAATAATAATGATGGTATTTGTTAAGTGCTTACTTTATGCCAGGCACTAAACCCCCTCAGAAGCATGCACATGTGCTGACACTGGTTCAGCTGGGTTTGTATCCGGATGGAGGTCCAGCGTTTTCAGTTATTGCAGTGATGATGTTTGGAACTTGCTCTCTCTGCGACTCTGTCTTTCTTACATGCACAGCATTGTAGGAGTTAGCACTGTTCAATCAATCAATCAATCATATTTACTGAGCACTTACTGTGTGCAGGGCACTGTACTAAGCACTTGGGAGAGTACAGACAACAATATAACAGACACGTTCCCTGTCCACAAAGAGTCTAGAAGGGGAGAGTGGATTAAAATCAGATTTTAGATGAAAACATTTCTGTAATTGTTTAGCAAATGTTTGGACTAGGAGTCTCCACTACAGAGAGGGACATGGACATTGTTGTACATAATACAGATTTTCCCAAGCAATAGCTAGTGAGAATTCAAAGTAGTTTGAAAGGCTGTAGGTTATTTTTCTGTGCAGTCCAATTGGGATCCTGCACAGTGCCCGTTGGGGAATCAGGAAGATCTATGTAACAAAGGGTAGGGGTCGGTTGTTGACCTACATGATCAAAACAACATATGTGCCTTTCTTGAACAAAAGACATCATTAGGTGTGTGAAATCTGATACAGAGCTATACCATTAAGTGATGAAATAATTACATTTTCTAATGAAGTTGATCTGATAACAATTCTTAAATACTGGGCCAATAGTTCTCTTCCTCTTGTTCTACAGTTATCCCAAGTGAAAGTTCTATTAAAATATTTTTAACGGCACAGTATATGGACTCAAATCTGCTTAGAGTGACCTTTTTATTCATTATTTCTCTTTTAAAAAAATGCTCCTTTGAGTCGACAAATGTCCGTACCTTTGTCCTGCTTTTTCCCCCTATGGTTCTCATGCAATTACTGTGATTTCCTGCACCTCCAAAGTGCAGCCGTTTTCCATAATGACACAGGGAGAAAGAAAATGACTAGGTTTCAAAGTACGAAATAGAAAGACCTTAGTACCATAGCACTTATTACTTAAAATGACAGTGAATAAGAAGAAAAGTCACTTGCATTTTCATTTGAGGTCGTTATACCTTACTTAGGATCCACCTTGAGAGTCCCTGGAAAACGAATCATTTTTGATCACACGACTTAAGAGGTCCAGGCGAATCTAGAGACTGGTTCCATTGACAATCATCCAGCTGAGCTCTGGGAAAACAGTACTGTGCTATCCCCCAATGGTAAGTCATCTTACATGTGCTTACTGGGTGTAATTTAGGTAGGTACCTAAAGATGGGAAGAAGGACTTGGGAAAATTGCACAGCAGCTAGACTGGATATCCCCTGTTTTAACTTTTCCCCAAGAATTGTTGAAGGAAACAGAAATGCGAAAATATTTTGATTTGCGGATCAGAGCTGTTAAAACAATATGCCATTTAAAAACAACAACATAGCATACAAACTGATAAAACTGAAAAAAGAGCGGTTTTAAAAGGAAATAAAAGCAATGCAAAGCAGTTGTGTTCAATATGTCTACCTGAAACCTTTTCTAACAAAGTTCTCTCTCCACCTCATCAATCTAGTGCTTTAATTGGCAGGCACTAAAGTCTGATGGGAAAATAATGGTCTCTTAAATACCTGAGAATGAAAAGCAAATTAAGTTAGCACAGTGTAAGAGGCAAGTAATTGCATAATGTCAATCCTGTTTTATGCAGTTTAGTCTTAAACAGCATGCAAAGAAAGGACATGTCTCAGAGAATAAAAATGAATCCTTCTTCAGGTGACTCAAACACTCCTTTACCTGATAAGCAATGGTCTTATTATGAGTAACAACAAGCACTTAGCTAAAGGGTTTCTCAAATGATGATGCGATCCTTCCTGTGTTTAGAGATCCTCCTCTCTCTCGCCTATCAATTTTGAATTGCAGTAGCCAGTGATGGGGCCAGAGCCATTCTGAACAATGTAGCAAAGGATTGTACCCGTGGGAGGAATATTTGTTGCTTCACTAAAATTTTCATGACAGAGGAAAATATTAAGACTACCTCAAACCTGTTTTAGAACAGACCTGGGACCCATCAAAGATGGATACGCTGCCTTTAGCTTGGCTCCACAGGCTCTGAGTTTTAATTCCTTTTTTCCAGAATGACTGATTGAGTGACCTTTAGTTGATTGCCTATCTTCTCAGTGCCTCGGTTTTATCTTTTCCAACTGAGGATACAAGTAATGATTTACCTCATGGAATTTGGTGAAGAAAAGGGAACACCAACAAGAAAGCACTTTTTCAATGTGGTTGATAGATGGAAGTGTGGCAAAGGCCCGTAGGGCCAGCCTGGAAGGAATGGGGGGCAAGGGGAGCAGAGGAGCAACAGGGAGAGAAAAGAACCATGTTTGATATCCCAAGCCCCTCCTCCACACCAATATCCATCATCCGATATAAGCCAAAAGGGAAAGTATCACCCAGGGAGAAAGAGAGGAAAGGAACTGGGGAATCACGGCGGAAAAGTATGGGGGAGGTGTGGCCTCTCGGGTGACCTGGTTTCTCACTTCTGGCAGCTTTATCTTTCGGCACCCTGATTTCTAGAGACATGTTTGAATTGGTTTTGCACAGTTCACCTCTGGAATTCTATCATCTCTCCCGTCTCCATCCCCTCACTCGCACTGTTCCTCTGGCTTGGAGCTCCCTCCCTTTCCAAATCTGACACACCTCCACACCTTCAAAGACCTCCTAAAATCCTACCTCCTTCAACAAGGCTAACCCAAACAATTTCCCAGCTCTCTAAACCATATAAATCCATCAGCCAACTCTAACGCTTAGGAATCTATTTACAGCCATCCTCAGCCTTGTGTATGTGTATACCTATATATGTACGTATATAGGTATACATTCAATGTATACATGTTTATAGAGGTATACATTCAATTGCATATTCACTTATTTGGACTACTTCTGTAAATATTTTAATGTTTGTCCCCTCGATCAGAGCGTAAGCTCCTTGTAGGCAGGGAACATGTCTCTTTTTATTCTGCACTGCCTAAATACAGTACAGTGTATTGAAGCAGTGTGGCTCAGCGGAAAGAGCATGGGATTTGGAGTCGGGGGTCATGGGTTCAAATCCCGGCTCCGCCACTTGTCAGCTGTGCGACTTTGGGCAAGTCACTTAACTTTTCTGTGTCTCAGTTATCTCATCTGTAAAATGGGGATGAAGACTGTGAGCCCCAGGTGGGACAACCTGATCACACTGTAACCTCCCCAGTGCTTAGAACAGTGCTTTGCATGTAGTAAGCACTTAATAAATGTCATTATTATTATTATTATTATTATTATTATTATTACAGTGCATTGCACAGTGCATGCTCAATACATCTTATTCTACTGCAGCTATTACCACAATATCAACAACATTCGGGCTCTATACCATAGTAATTAAAAGACCTTTCACTCATTCCCCCTTCCTAAATGGCTCCAGGGCTGGCTTCAAGAAGGTAAGTGAGGGATGTACCTACCCCAGGATGCACCCTCAGGAGGCTTGCTGCAGGCTAGTGGGGGATGTTGGCTAAGAAAGGGCCACAGGGCAGTGGCAGTTGAAAATTGGAACATGCCCACCCTCCCTCTTCCGCAGTTGAAAGTGGTTCTTGTGTTAACAGGGTCTGGGAGGAGAAGGCAATGGCTTGGAACAAGGGGGGTCAACAACCTGGAGTCATCTTAATAAAAGCAATGTAACATAATGACATTATACAGAATGGGAAGGGGCAGTGAGTTTTCCCCCACCTCAGGGTGTACAAAATGTCCACTTTATAACAGTCAAGGGCCTAGAAATGGTGGGCACTTATAAAACCAGGTAGGAGAGTCTTGGACCTTGACTTCTTCTGAAGTAATAAATGAAATGCATTCAATCTACCTAGAAACCCTGCAATGTAAATAATTCAGTGGGAATTAATTTAGGTGTCAGCTATTATTCATTCATTCATTCATTCAACCGTATTTATTGAGTGCTTACTGTGTGCAGAGCACTGTCCTAAGTGCTTGGGAAGTACAAGTCGGCAACATGTAGAGACGGTCCCTACCCAACAACGGGCTCACAGTCTAGAAGGGGGAGACAGACAACAAAACAAAACACGTAGACAGGTGTCAAAACACCTGTTTTGAAGGGGAGTGAGAAGGAAACCCACTCTTCCCTGAGCTATTACCAGCTCTAGTTCAAAACAATTTGGGGAAAGACATAATATGAAACAATATCAAATTATATGAAAAGCATCTCTTTTACTCTATCAGTTATCCAATGGGCACTAAAATTAATGATCTGACCTGCCACAAGAACATAGTGAGCTATGCTCTCATAGTTTCAGTTTTGGGTTAAACTGGGTGAACTGTTTATTGCTCTGTTTAACACACTATTAGCCACTAGCTTGGAAAGGTTCTTTTGTCCTTGTAAATCTAGAAATCAATTAGTTTGAGTCTTTTTTGGGAAACTTTAAAAGCACAGGAATAAATCTGAGCTGGAGGTATAATTAGGAAAACTATCATGCTGATATTCTTTTTTCACACAATATCCTGAACAGCAATTACGCAAAAAATGCCTGTCGCCTGGTTTGGATATTTTGCTGACTCGGAGATCAACGTTACCGATGTCTCATGAAACACACAGCTATCTCTGCACATGTGTAGATGTCTACATTCTGAATGGCTTCCTAAATAGGGCCATCTCAGGGGCAAACCAGACCATACTAGGATCCTTTTGAAGTTCTGAATTTCCAGATCTTCATATGTCTTTTGTTGCTCTTTTCTCTGACCGATCCCACTTACCCTGCAACAACTGCACAGCTCCATTTTGCTAGTGGATTTGAAGGCCTCTATAATAACCCATATTGCAATGGTCCATTGGTAAGCATCAAAAAAACTAATAAATATATAATGGTAAAAAACAGCGAAAATAGAGACCTATGATTCGCTTGGCAAATGTGAGTGGTACCCTCAACAATGGCATATAAAGGCCCAACAGCGTTTACTTGTGCAAAGGTTACAGATATATTCTATCCCACCACCACAGACTGAACTCCTAAATCTTGATCGGCTCTCTCACAATGCGTACTGCTGGTCATAGGAGGACTGGGGTGGGGAGGAGAACGTGGAAATGACTACACAATCCAACGCCACTGCTAGAAAATAACTCACAGGCATATCCTGTTGAAGATGGGAAATACCTCTGCCCTGCCCTGCAACGAAAGTCCGATGCGAGTAGGTGGCTGAGAATATTGGTGATCTGATCCCTGATGAGGGAACGACGGCTTCTGGGCACTCTCTGGGTTCTCTAAGGAGCCCTGTCTTCTGAATGCCGTACTTACCCTGACTGAAGGAGGGGCTAGAAATAGTGCCCTAAACACTACCTGCCTCATCAGACTCCACACTAGCTCTCCAGGAGATCGCACTTGGTGAACGTCATACTTGCCGTGCCAAAACAAAAAGAAAACCAACGAATAGACAGAAAATAACTATCATGCTGTGAAACATCAGGTCGCTACTGAATGATAACAATGGAAATCATCCCCGAAGAAGCCCAGCATTG
The DNA here is from genome assembly GCF_015852505.1 of Tachyglossus aculeatus. Classification (NCBI taxonomy): domain Eukaryota; kingdom Metazoa; phylum Chordata; class Mammalia; order Monotremata; family Tachyglossidae; genus Tachyglossus; species Tachyglossus aculeatus. Next base: position 9,590,500 of record NC_052098.1, read on the forward strand.
TGAACTGTCCGGATATGGGTGTCAAAATAGAGGCTCTGAGTGAGACCAGGCTATCAGAGAAAGGACAGAAACAGATGCTGGACACACCTTCTTCAGAAGGGGCCTCCCCTTTCTGGAATGACACAATTCAGGAGTCAGATATGCAATAAGACAGTCCTTAGTCTCTGGCCTTCCAAATCCGCTCAGAGGCTTAAAGGATGGACCGATGTCCCTCTGCGTGTCTCTAAAGCTAAAAGGCTTTGCTGCCACCATTAGAGGATATGCCCACGACGATGACAGATAACTTGCCTCCTTCTGGTGGGGCCTCTAGATAGAGCACAGTCATCTGCAGATAGCAGGTCCTGAAGAGAGAGAAAATTATCTAGCAGTTGAAAATTTGACATGTTCATAATCACAGAAGATTTCAATCAAGTGATGGGCAGGGATGCCAAAACAGGGGAAAAGGCGATAGGAAAGCTAAATAGCAGTGGTCTAAGTAACAAGTGCCTGTGTTCGGCATGTGCCGAACACCAACTTCTGCCTTCCAAGTAAAGGAAGGTCATTATGGATGCCTCCAAAGTCTGTCCCTGTCTCCATTCCCCCAACTCTGGCCAGGCTAGGAGGCAGGACTGCAAACCAGCAAAGGGGAAGCTGGGGAGGAATGGCAGTGATAGTGGTAGATCCAGTGGCCATTTCAAATGTGGAAGGAAGAACCAGAACACTACCTCAAGGCATAGTTCAGGAGAGGTGACTGAAAAGGAACTGAGAACAGGGAAGGGTAGAGGTGAGTGGGACGGGGGAGTAAGCTCCTTGAATACAGGGATTATGTGTACCAACTCCATTGTATTGTACACTCTCAGGCACTTAGTACAGTGCTCTACACACAGCAAATGCTCGATAAGTAACACTGATCGATGTGGGGGTGGTAAGGAAATCGACGATCCTACAGTGATTGGATGTAACGTCGGGGGCAGCACGTATGAGTGCTGGACTGCGCCAACAGTGCACAAAGTACGCTTTGCAGGTACTGTGAGGAGTTTCTTGCGGGGGTACACCTGTGAGTTTTGTGTGTCCCACTTAGGATGCCAGTTTTCAGAGAACAAATTCACGAGAAAACCGTTGCTGCTCTGGACTTCTGGGAGTTACCATCTCAATTATATTGGAAGATCATTTCCCCCATGCTCCAATTTACTCTGAAATCTACAGCAAGATTTTGAGCCCAATCACAACCCACTGTATTACTCAACCCAGCGCCTGCTTGTAGTTGACCTGGAAGCTGCCCAGATGAATGACATTATCTCCTTATTTAGGATTTTGTTCAATAGCCAGGGTATTTTTACCCTGGCTTTGCAATGGAGATACATTCTAGTTTTAATTATCGGTAAAAGAATGTGCCAATTGGCACTTCCTGATTAGCTCATCAAGAGAGAGGTTTTTTTTCCTTTGCAGATTTTTCCATATATTTTTTTTTCAGTCTTTTTTCCCTTTTTAAATACACTTTAGGATTTCTTGGTTGGAGAAGAGAGAGTTCACAATATCTGATGAAGACATTAAGAATATAGGTTATAGTACCTAAAATGACTTTGTGTTTCAGAGAGATCTAGATTCATTGTCTTCTGAGGGAATTATTGACCATGGCAACTTCAAGTCAATAACTCTTGATGTTCACCTCAACAGAAATCAATATCTGCTTATTATCTACACACAAATAACACTTTTAAATCTAATGTTGGAAGTCTGTCCACTATTTGTCCTAGGAAACTCCATTATATCCAGGTTAATATTGTTATTGACCATCATTCTTTATTATTGGTTGTTCCCTGGTTCTGTATAGAATTATGATTCTATTAGTGATTTACTTAACTTTTATTCTGAGGAAGAATAAAAAGCATTTCTCTTTAGTTTCTGACTATTAGCACATGAAATAGTATATTCACTACATAAGGACTGGAGCTTTTAAGCTATCAGTGGCATCTTGCTTAGTCAGCTGAAGTACATGGATTGTTCCTTGTCGTACTGGTACAGAACGACTCAAAGCAAGATTCTTTCTAATACTCCGAGGAAAACAGGCATCTGTATATATCACTGGTTTCTTTTACCATCAAAGTTCCCTGTTTTTTTCTTTGTCCAGATTGGACACCACCATTAGATGAGAATTTTCTACAAGAGACTTGCTAAGAAACTAAATCCCTTCATCTAAAGGCTATTAGCAGCCTTAAGAGTAGGTTTCAAAACAACTCCAATCCAATGAAAAATCTGCTCCTTTCATATTTCCTAATGCCATTCTCTCTCTGATCTTTAGCCCCTCTCACTGCTCTCCATATCACTGGGCTAAGGTAACCTAAGTATCTCTCCATAGGAAATGCACTCTGCCTTTCTCCAAACAAAAACATGGGCAGATTAAATTAAATTTCCTTGGACCACCTGTTTTGGGTCTGGGCATGTGCTCATTTCCATAGAAAAGTTGTAGTTTTCTATTCAAATAAATTAATGCGACTAAGAATTCCTTAGGGCTTTGACAGCAGTGATATAAGGGAGAACGTATGGAGGAGAGAGCATATAAGGTTGGTAGAAAAGAGTAAAGGCACAAAGGGAAAGGAAGTGGTAGTTGATACACACTCTCCTGCTCCAAGTCATTTTTTTGAGCTTAGGAAGGACAGGGAGCAGGGGGAGCAAGGGTAGTAGGGAGAAACCCATGGTCCTTGAGGCTCTCCACCAGCTGAAAGGAAACGATGGCATCTGTTAAGCATTCACTATGTGTCAAGCACTGCTCTAAGTGTTGATGAAGATATAAAATAATCAGGTTGGACACAGTCCCTGCCCCACATGGGGCTCACAGTCTAAGTGGAAGGGAGAACAGGTATGAAATCTCCATTTCACAATTGGGGAAACTGAAGCACGGGGAAATTAAATGACTTGCCCGAGGTCACACAGCTGGCAAGTGGTGGAGTCAGGATTAGAACCCAGGTCCTTTGATTAATGGCCCAAGCTCATTCCATGACACCACTGCTTTCCAAGCAACAAAGCAATGCTGGTTGAAATGATTGATAGGGGGATCACTTCAACAGTGACTTGCTGAAGGAACCAAAGTACTGATCTTCAATTTAGTGACTTGGCTAAAGAAGTGGCTCCACCCGTCTTTGTTGCTTAAGTTTCTTGGTGCTATTCTCAGGCTTCAAGCTCCCCCCAATGTCTCTTTGGGAACAGAGGTAAGGCCTGCTATGGGGAAGGTAGGATGAACCCACAGAAGGGAGGGAGGAAGGGACTGGATACACACTGGGTGAGGGCGGGACTAGTTTTACATAGCTTGACAGGAAAGGGGCACAGTTTGTAAATTCTCAGACTCATAGAGGAGCAAAATTCTCTCCTCCAACAGAAACTCTCCTTGTGACAAGCCGGACCAATAGAAATAGGCAGGGAAGCAAATGAGTCCACTTTAAATTATGCCACTCTGTGAATGTGGATTGGGTTTACATTCTCCCAGTATATTCGACCCCACTGATAATGATTTCACTTATTGTAATTAGCATTATTATTATTATGGTATTTGTTAAGCACTTACTATGTGTCTGGCCCTATTCTAATCACTGGGTTAGATACAAATTTATCCAGTTAGACAGGCTTCACATGGTGCTAATCCCCACTCAAAATGCATAGATCTATGCTATTGGAAACTAAAGAGGGTACCAATGAAAACTGATCCAAACAACTTCTGATAAAACAACTGATCTCCCTCAGTGAGCATCTTTTCCCAACCCTCACTCTTTGAACATATCAAAAACTCTGGCACAATCAACTCATACCCCTGTTCTTGTGAAGAAAATTCCTTACAGAATAGAGATTATCCTCATTTATGCACTGATTATGACTCAGCATCATTCTCCCCATATTCCAGATGGTAACATTGAAGGTTGGAAAGTTCAACAATTTGTTCTGGCAGTGGAAGAGACTGAGCCACAGAGACACTTTGAAAACCAAAATATAGGACTTTAATGGGGAGGAAAGTAGCAGAACCTCTGATCTGATACCATTTTTGTGGTTGAGAATAGGGCCAATGAGCTGGAAAATGCATCCTCGGCCGACATGGGCAAGAGAGAGAATCTAGTATAGTTTATTTTATCGTTAAGCTCCTCTGAAAAGGGCAGCCAGTCTGAATAATCTCCTGAAACAATGCTTGAACACTTCGTATTGATCCCAGCACATCCTATCTTGGAAGCCAGTCCCCAGCTCACCTGTCCATTGTTGATCCAGGGGTCCAAAGAAGACCATTTTCCCAAAAAAAGATAACAGCATCCGTCTCAGTTTAGTTCCATTGCAACGCAACAGAGGGAAAAGGGTATTGACAATAAAAAAATCACACACAATTTCAGTGTCCATTCCACACTTTTTCTAATAAGACTCATGCTACAAAATGAATTCATTAAATTCATTCATTCAATCGTATTTATTGAGCACTTACTGTGTGCAGAGCACTGTACTAAGCACTTGGAAAGTACAAGTTGGCAACATATAGAGACAGTCCCTACCCAACAGTGGGCTCACAGTCTAGAAGGGGGAGACAGAGAACAAAACAAAACATATTAACAAAATAAAATAAATAGAATAAATATGTACAAATAAAATAAATAAATAAATAGAGTAATACATACAAACATATATACATATAGACAGGTGCTGTGGGGAGGGGAAGGAGGTAAGGCGGAGGCGATGGAGAGGGCGAGGAGGGGGAGAGGAAGGAGGGAGCTCAGTCTGGGAAGGCCTCCTGGAGGAGGTGAGCTCTCAGTAGGGCCTTGAAGGGAGGAAGAGAGCTAGCTTGGTGGATGTGCGGAGGGAGGGCAATCCAGGCCAGGGAGATGACGTGGGCCAGGGGTCGATGGCGGGACAGGTGAGAATGAGGCACAGGGAGGAGATTAGCAGCAGAGGAGCAGAGGGTGCGGGCTGGGCTGTAGAAGGAGAGAAGGGAGGTGAGGTAGGAGGAGGCGAGGTGATGGAGAGCCTTGAAGCCAAGGGTGAGGAGTTTCTGCCTGATGCGTAGGTTGATTGGTAGCCACTGGAGATTTTTGAGGAGGGGAGTAACATGCCCAGAGCGTTTCTGAACAAAGAAAATCAGGGCAGTGGCATGAAGTATGGATTGAAGAGGGGAGAGACAGGAGGATGGGAGATCGGAGAGAAGGCTGATACAGTAATACAGACGGGGTAGGATGAGAGCTTGAACGAGCAGGGTAGCGGTTTGGATGGAGAGGAAAGGGCGGATCTTGGCAATGTTGCGGAGGTGAGACCGGAAGGTTTTGGTGACGGCTTGGATGTGAGGGGGGAACGAGAGAGTGGAGTCGAGGATGACACCAAGGTTGTGGGCTTGTGAGACGGGAAGGATGGTAGTGCCGTCAACAGTGATGGGAAAGTCAGGGAGAGGGCAGAGTTTGGGAGGGAAGACAAGGAGTTCAGTCTTGGACATGTTGAGTTTTAGGTGGCGGGCAGACATCCAGATGGAGGTGTCCTGAAGGCAGGAGGAGATGCGAGCCTGGAGGGAGGGAGAGAGAGCAGGGGCAGAGATGTAGATTTGGGTGTCATCAGCATGGAGATGATAGTTGAAGCCGTGGGAGTGAATGAGGTCACCAAGGGAGTGAGTGTAGATCAAGAACAGAAGGGGACCAAGAACTGAACCTTGAGGAACCCCTACAGTGAGGGGATGGGAGGGGGAGGAGGAGCCTGCAAAAGAGACTGAGAATGAACGACCAGAGAGATAAGAGGAGAACCAGGAGAGGACGGAGTCTGTGAAGCCAAGGTTGGATAGTGTGTTGAGGAGAAGGGGGTGGTCCACAGTGTCAAAGGCACTGAAAACCAAAAAGGAGCTACATTTCCACAAGTCTAAAGCTAAGTGGTAATTCCGTTCTAGGTTTTCTGAGTCAGCTGTTGCTTTTGGGTGTTGGAGTTTTTAGGAGCCACCCGGCAGCTTGGAGAAGCAGCGTGGCTCAATGGAGCCAGAGGTCATGGGTTCAAATCCCGGTGCTGCCAATTGTCAGCTGTGTGACTTTGGGCAAGCCACTTAACTTCTCTGTGCCTCAGTTACCTCATCTGTAAAATGGGGATGAAGACTCTGAGCCCCACGTGGGACAATCTGATCACCTTGTATCCTCCCCAGCGCTTAGAACAGTGCTTTGCACATAGTAAGCACTTAACAAATGCCATCATTATTATTATTATCTGAAAGGGAGAGGGTGGGGTTCTCCCCGCCCCAACACCCATCAAGTTATATAAGTAGGGTATCTAGGGGTTTGTGTATTCATTATCTCTAGGAATTGCTACTGTCATCAGTGTTCTCCCCATGGACTGGAAGAAAACTTGGCAGTAGGTGAAATTGAAGGAGGGGGCTTACTTTCCACTGAAACTGATGAAGTAATAGTTGTAACTATGGTATTTATTAAGGGCTGACTATGTGCCAAACACTGTGGTAGGTGCCGGAATAGATACAAATGCCCCTCAACAATTCTATTCCCACAGCTCATACTCCAAAAATTTTCCTACCCTATAGAAAGTTTATCACTTCCATGGGAGCGAATTAGCTCTACAGGGGAGTGAGTGTAGACGGAGAAGAGAGGGGGGATCCAGAACTGAGCCTAGAGGAACTCCCATAGTTAAGGGGGAGGGAGGCAGAGGAGGGGCCAGCAAAAGACACTGAAGAAGCGGCCAGAGAGATAGGGGGAGAACCAGAAGAGGAGAGTGTCAGTGTCCTTTTTGGCTGTTGAGCAACACTGGGCATAAACAAGGAGAAAAGCCACCCAATTTACAGCACTTGACCATGCCCTCTGCAATCGCCTCTCTATCTTCAATATTTTTGGATTGTTTGCTAGTGCAGTCCAAAGTTCACTGCAAAAAGAGTTTCAAGACTGCGGCTCTGTCTGCACCAGCTCAATAAACTGCCCTTAGGAAACCTTCGGTCTCACGGTTTAGGGTTGGAAAGGTGAGTTCTGGACATTGCCAGCACTGAATGGGGACATGATGTGATCACGGGATTCCACTGGGTGGTGGGAATGCCTAGAGTTCCAACTATAAATTTTGGTCTGGCATGGTGATAAACCCCAGTCAGCAGTGCACAGTCTGGGAAAACTGCCCATCAGAAGGAAATCACAAACCAAACCTTGAGAGATGTTGAGGAAACACCATAATGTACTCCCCAGCAAATGTATGCAAATCATAATCTTGAGCTCATTTTAAGACCCTAAATGGTCTGAATTTGCTGCTTGGACAAGTTGTTCTCACTTTTAATCTAGTGAGCTACTGTTTTGTACTAAGGACTGAAACCTGCTTTAGAGCGTGAGGTGATATTCTTGCTATGAAACATTTAGATGGCCAGCGAGTTCTAAAACCCAAAGAACTCAAGCAGTGACAAGTGACCAACACTTAAGGGACTTAAAAATCCATAAAAGTCAGATGTTGTTTTCCAAATATAACCCTAAGTTCTTTGTTCACAGAAGCTAAATCTAAATTCTGAAAGCTAATTCAGAATTCAAAAGCTGAGTGTTATTTTGTTGAGAATTGTCCATCCACTCCTACAAACTGTCTACTACCCTCAGTGTGACCCTTGACTCAAACTGAAGTGAAAAAATGCGCTTCCAAGCAAAAATGAATATTCCGCAAGGAGAATAAGATGGGCGTGGAAAACCAGATGTTTTAGAAATAGCAAAGATTCCATAAATCGTGATTGGGGTAACAACTGCTAAAGTTCAAAGATAATAGCCACTATATCACAATCCAGGGGAATTGCTGTCCTGTAGAAAATATCGTTTTGGCCTTGAATCTGCACAGGTCATCGAGTGGCAACCCCTGCTAATGGAGACCAACTGTGCTGAGAGGATCAATGTTTTGGGGACCTTTTGCTTCTAAACCAGCCGCCAAGCCCACCCTCTGGAAACTGTGACTTTGGTATATCCTCCAACTGAAAGATAGTATTTCAGCCCCTTTCTATTCCCCAGGTGCGTCCTCTCACCCTGCTACTACCCTGAAGGAAGGCAGGGTCCCACCTAGGAAGGCACGGCCTAATGTTTGCACTCTATTTGTTTCATTAAAACTGAGCAAGGCTTTGTAACCCAAGGACAAAGGCATCTGTATTATATAAGTGAAACTCCATAACATTTGCAAACCTTCATGCCAGTCCAATACAGTGGGTATTAATAGGCTTAGTTCAATTTCTAAAGCCCTACGTTTCCAGAGCCATGACACAAATGAATGAAATAACACCCCACAGAAGCACAGTATAATGCCAGTGCCAGAGGGAGTTACGCACCTAAGTTCAGATGAAATTCACCCCTTGGTGGTATCAGTTCATTAGAGCAAAATCCTTTTATCAGATTCACAAAGAAGATCTTCTGGTAACCCAGGTGCAAAAGCAACCACCGGACAATTCCACTCCAGTTGGGAGAGCAGGATTTTGAAGGAGAATGGGGCTCCTTTTCCTATGGATAATTCACTCCCTGCCCCTTTGCATTTTGGCCCAAGACAAAAGCTCTCTTCTGTGTCAGCAGATGTGAACGTATTTTGTTGGTTTTGTGCAGTTGTGCAGGTAATTAATTCATTTGTGCAAAATTCTACCTGACAATAGAAATGGCTCTTCTGTCTTGAGTACTTGGGGCTAGGATAGATGAAAAACAAATAACAAACTGTTTCTGTAGCAAATGATTTATTTCTCATCTTCCTCCTGGATTTAATCTTAGTTCCCTTGACCAAGTCATGAAGCAGTTGAATATCACCAAACTCTTGCCTACAGCTCTAAGAGCAAGCAGGATTCCAGTATCATAGTTCACCACTAAAGGGACCTCTTGCATTGTTTGTCTTCTATCATTAATAGTTGTCTGGGTTGATATGGACATTCATTTTGCTGTTCATCATTCAGTTAGCTCCTTTACACACCTTCCCATAATCTTGATGGCACAGACCTGGGAAAGGAAGCACTGCCTGCTTTTTATGGGATAACTGAAAAAATTTGTTGAAGTAGAGGAATACAGGTGAGGATCTTCTGCCCTCCATACTCACGAGGGGTCATAGCAATAGTCTTGTTGAGTTCTAAGAGCTCTAAGGGGAGAATTGTTCTCATTATCTATGTAGTGATTTAGCTAGTCTGCACACTTATAATTCAGCAAAGAACAGAAGTTTACAACCCAAGTCTTCAGAATCCCACCTAAGTGTTCTTTTCACCAGACTTCATTTCATGCCTCTTCTTGACCAATGCTTCCCCAGCCACAGATAATCTCTGGCTTTGAATACCCACTGGACACCATTTGATGGCCCTCCTGCTTTTAATACCATTTCCTGCCTCTGTCACTACCAGTGAAAAGGGAAACAAAGTTTCAAGTCCCCGAAAAGGAGTTGAGACTTTTTAAACTTTACATTCACGAGCGGTTGGCCACTGTTTACTTGGATTACAGTTATATGTTATTACAATGCACTGGTGGTGACAGGGGAGCTGAGAAATCCCTATTGTCCATGGAGACAGGAGCACTGAGGCTCGTCGGTCCCTATCTAAATCTGAATCTCTAGGATTTTCATTTCTTTCACTTGGGCCTCTTTAAGGCAGTTTCTGCCATTTGTGGGGCATGGAACATAAGAAAGGTAGTCAGTGAAAATACTTTTCAAATACAAGACTATGCCAAACCAGGCAGCCATTCACATTTATAGAGTTGCTTTCTTTATAAAATGGTTGTTTGCCATAAATGTTTAAAGTATGCTCTATTTCTACCCTTGCAATCTGCAACATAGCATCTTTAAATATGATGGTGTGAAGAGACACCCCTTCTCCACCCCAACACACACACACACACACACACACACACTCCCCACAACATTTTGTTTCATTTAGGTACAATTTTAGGGGGAAATGCCTTTGGGATATATTTTTTTTTTAACACCCAGGTCCTGTCATCAACCAAAAAGGAAAATAAATCACAGTCTTTAAGACGTGAAATGTCTTTCTAATTTTGTGACACATCCAGGGACCCTAGGTATAGTGCAGAAATATGCTTGTTTGCTTAATTGGGCTGAAAGTCCTAAACAAATGAAAAATTGTACTAGCTTGCTATCTAGGAGGAACAAAAAAAACATAATCAATATTTCCCAATAGGACAGGACAAACCCAATGAGGGAATTAATGATATGTTTAGGTCTCAAAGAGGCATGGAAAGAAAAAAAAAAGCTTGCAGATGTGGTTTGGAATAGTCCCTTGCAGTACAGAGATATACACCTCTACATCTTGCAGAAACCACCAAGGTCAGTTAGTTCCCTTTTTTCCGCATACCTTAGCAGCAGCTGTGAACTGAATTAGGGTGATGGCAAGGAAGAGCGGGGTGGAGGAAGGGAAGCAGAAATAATGCTATGAGGATGTACTGAAGCACAATTTCAAATGATGAGGCATCATCGTGCCTCATCAGGGAAGGCAGGGAAGTAGCGATAGCAAGAGAATTCAAATGGCTCAGTTGAACCAAAGTGTTGGTCAGCCCGCACGGCCCAAAGCCTGAACCACAAATAGGCTTGGGAGCCACTAGCTACGGCTGCATGGCTGAGGGTATTCTTCCCCTAGTGCACTATGTCACGGGTCTAATGGATCCACGCCATTCTTTTCTGCCATACATGCTCACGAGGACAGAAACACCTATAAAATGGGTATTAAGACTGTGAGCCCCATGTGGCACAGGGACTGTGTCCAACACGACTTGCTTACATCCACCCCAGCGCTTAGTACAGTGGCTGGCACACAGTAAGCAGTTAATAAATACCACAATTACCATGCTCGATCAATTGATTGACTGATCGATCGAACCAGCCTCAGGCATCGGTTGACAATAAGCAGTGGAGTAGCGGCCTTTGGGCCGGCATAAAGTGGATGATTGGAGGGGCCTTGTCTTTATGCTGATGGGTAATCTGACTTAGTTCAGTTCACTGCTGCTGTGCCAGCAGTCACCCCCCGCCGTCTCCTGAAGTGAATATTCTCAGGCTTCATTAGACTCTCAGAATTCACTAGGCCTGAAAGATTTCTTTTACTTTTTCCTCTATTTCTAAAGGGGTAAGTAGGACAACCTATAGCCTTGGATTCTCCACAGTACTGTCAGCTGGGGACTTTTTTTGTTCAGGCTTTGGTTTCAAATGACAAGGTCACCTATAAGATCTCAAACACTCCTCAGGAAAGCTGAAGACTTTCACCCAGTCGTGGGGCCTGTACCGCTTTATTGTTATATAATAAAGAACCTCATTTTGATGTACCATGTGGGGCAGCATTCTTCTAAAGCTTAAAAAGATGCTCACCTCATCACTACACACAATGGCCAAATCTGTCTGGGGCCTGACATAATTTCTGAAAGCAATTTCAAAGCAAATTTCTGGTGGAAAATTCCTCTTTTGACCCGAATCTACACAGGACAAACCTAATTTTAAGCTCCGCGCTAACATTAGCTGGGAACATGCTGCACAGACCAGACTGATGTTTTCGGAGTCCTGTCCCACTTGGTCTGCCTCAGAGGTGGCTTCAAGAACTTTGACTTCCGCAAATCCACCGAACTGACAGTTAGCATTTTGGTCTTCTTCAGCACCCTGTCCTGACACGCAATCTTACCGCCTTCTTGGGAGATACAGGGCAGGCTCCAGAATCCAGGAAGCCTCGCAAAAGTGTGAGGGGAACAGTGCAGAACTGTCAGCAGCCCCTGGGGAGCAGCTGTCAATCAGGTGGATTCTCTGTACAATTAGGAGGAACGCATGAAGACATAATCTAACAGAACAAACAATGCATGTACGACCTCAATCAATCATTGGTATTTATTCAGGGTTTATTATTTGCAGAGCCCTGTAGAAAGAGCTTGGGAATAGGTAGACATGATCCCTGCCCTCAGTGTGCTTACAATCTACCAGACTTAATGCTTGTTAAGATGTAGGAGGTTCACTCAAAATTTTATCTGAAACACACATAAATGGTAATCTGTGAAAAAAAGTATCTCAGCTAAATATCTTGGATATCCTATAAAACAGAGCCATTTCAGCTTTATTCTTTAAGATGTCCTGGGCTTGCACCATAAAGCCCAAATAAATGTCACAGTAGAGTCCTAGATGTAGGTCGACAGCCTTAAATGGGTTATGTGGATTTTTTTTGCCACACTCAAATTAAGTTTGTTCCATGACCAAAGGGACTAGGCATACTATCCTCAAAAGGGCAACCCTGCTCTTAAGATGTAGGGGCATCATGCTTTTATCAGAAGTGAAAAAACCAGACAGTGGCACTTTCAAGCTTCTCTCACTACTTCGCCCATCCCCAGCTCCTTTTCTTGCCTCTTTCAACCTTTCCTCTCTAGTCCATGAGCCCGCTGTTGGGTAGGGACCTTCTCTATATGTTGCCAATTTGTACTTCCCAAGCACTTAGTACAGTGCTCTGCACACAGTAAGCGCTCAATAAATACGATTGAATGAATGAAGATGAGAGATGAGTTTCTTCACAGCAAACCAGGTGCCTTCAGTGGAAGGATTTACTGCAATAACCTTAATCTTCCATACCCAGTCTTCTGATAGGGTAAGCTGTGAAAAGAAATATATAATTCAGCTTTGCCTCTTTCTTGTATGCATCCTTCTTTGGTGTTTCTTTTCTTGGGCTCGGTCTCCTTTCCTTATTTCTCCCTCTGCTGCCCAGACCCTGTTGCCCCCTAGGAGCCTCATCTCCTGACCCACTTCAGTGGATCACTTCCTTATGCAAACTAAGCCATTGTGTTTCAAGAAGATCAGGGAAATTTATTAAAATAATATTTTTCTAATTGGTGTCCTCATTTTCTCTATGTCACCCATTACTCAGAACTCTTATATAGTGTTTCATCTATTGTGGATTTATTGATACACTTGGACTATTTATATCTACACTTGTGCTCTTGTAACTATTGTTTTGTCTTGGCAGTTTGTCTTCCCCATTTGACAATCAGCTCCCTGAAGGCAGGGATCCATGCCCTCAATAAATACTGGAGATGATAATATGATAATTATGTAATTTTTCCATATGTTTCAAGTTCTTAAATTTATCCTTCCACACGTTGTTGCTGTTAAAAGTATGGTCAAATCCACAAAGAAGAAAGACCCAGACAAAAGAGTACAGTTTTTGTATGGGTGCAATGAGAGAAGCACCTTCTAGGATAGCAGAGAACCCTGTTTAGAAAACATCCCCATTTTTAACTTGTCAGAGGACAATGGAAATGCCATTAAGGCAGAATATTTGCAATGTTAAAAATGACATGCAATATGCAGCAGAGCACAGGTCTCCCATTTGGTGAGCTGATTTAAACTTCATTATTAACTTTCTGAATGACTTCCTATTTTTTATTCAACATTGAGTTTTCTTGAAGTTCCTGAAACGGAGTTACTGCCCAGATTGTCTATTATTTAGTAAACGAAATGGGAAAATGAGGGATAAGCACCTGAACCGAATTTAGTCTTGTACTTATTTTGAGGTGTCTCCTTAAATATGGTAATGAGAATGCAATTTGAGGCAAACAAGAAAGAAAAAAATGAATCAAAGCCTGGAAATCTAGAACTTTATATCTTCTTCTTGCAATGATCATAAAGACTCTTCTGTTCCTTTAACTACTGCTCAGATAATTGACTGCCTCCCACACATTTTGAGAGTGGGCAATTCTCTGCCTCTAGCTTTACTGAAATCCTAGACGGAACACGGACCTTATTTTCCCTTGCAGCCTTGATATCCTGTTCAGCCAGGTTATCCTCTAGAGATGCTGCTGCTATTGCTTTCCATGTACTTCACAGTGGCTTTATAAATGGTTTCAAGAGCATTTAAGGACAGAAAGCTCTGTCAGCTCCACCTTCTTCCTCTAACCACTCCCCTTCTGCCCTTCCGCTCCCTCTACACTCTTCCCCGCTTCCCCCCCAATTTACACTATTCATTAAGGGCTTCGTTGGTGAAGCACACTTTAACATTAATCTTGGGTGAAAATCTGGCAGTGCTTCTATGAGCTATGGCTGTACTAACAAGAGAAGCAGCAGCAGCAGCAAACAAGAGTCTCCGTCACTAGGAGATTGTCAAGTCTTTTGTCCTTTCTGGTTGGGGATGGCAGTGTGATTCATTAGCAAGCCCTGGCTAATTGAATTTGATTTAATGTCAACACTGCCACAGTCACATAGAAATACACCAATAACATTTCAGCTTCACTGGCTGAGATCATTAAGTCCAGTTTTCTAACCCCAGGAGTTCTGCCTTTGTGTTTAATGTCACGGGATTGAATTCTAGGAATTCGGGACTTCCCTACCTCTACATGAAATAAATACAAGCGCCAAAGCTATCATCTATCTTGGAAAGATTGATGGAGAAATGGATTTAACAGATAGCATGCAAGAGTGCCGTCGATGACTTCTTGTTAGTATTTGATCTCTTTTATCCTCTCCAAAATCACAGGCATACAAGAGGGAAGGAGGCGCCCGTTAGGTAAATGACTGACATGACAACACATTCTCTCACATATTCATGTGAACAACCACTGTGTGGGAACACCCCGGTTTAAAACCGGGCCCTCTCCTTGCGGTTGACAGAAACGTGTAGCTTTTGTAAATCTTACTGGACGCTTCGTGCTGATTCACTGGAAGGGAGAGCGGACCATTCTGAATTTGAATTGACTCTAGATTGCTGAGAAGGAATAAAACTGGACCAACAGAAAGAGGAGGGTATAGGAACTGGACTGAGCTGGGATTCAGATTCACCCCTAGTGCTGGAAGAACACACTCTAAAGGTTTGCCCTTACAGGCTTTCATTTGGCCTCAGCTCAGCAATGGGTGGAAGCAATACAACTCAGGCCGTCTAACATCACGCCGACCTCAAGATCACCTTCTCTTTCCTCCCGTGGCCTGCCCTTAAAGGCTGATACCATCACCTCATCAATTGCCAATGGCCATCAGTTCAATAACCACCTATCGCTGTGGAGCATCTGCATTGATGTTACTCTGGCTTAGTGTCTGGCTCCCAAAATAGATTCAGCTGCAGTTCCAGATGTATCCCTGATTTCCTTAGGAATTAAGGCTGGAAGAAAGTAATTCATATACCTGTGCTGTAGTTCCAATAAACCCCATGGTCATTAACTAGCCATGAGGGAGAGGTAGGCAAAGGAGGAGAATGAAAAAATCCCTGTCAATGCCCACACCCCTGCTCCCTTTCAAATCTATGGAAAAGTATTCTGTTCATCTAGATAAAACATGCTACCTACTCCGATGAAATCCCTCAGCCTAAATTAAAAGGTCATTTAAAATTTAGTTTTGGATTTCACTAAAAGAACGCCTCCAGGAAATCTTCTTTAACTACCGAGGCTTACTCCTGGCACAATTCCCGCATTTCCCACAATTCCACAATTTCCCATAATAGCCTATTTTGTATCTACCTCAGCGCTCAGTACAGTGCCTGGCACCTAGTCATAGTAAGCGCTTAACAGGTATCATAAAAATATTCTCAGTCGCAACATAATAGAATTTTAAATAACTTCCCCTAATTGGTCAGGTCAGGAATTACCCCTTGAAGGTCTTGAATTGTGAGATATAACACTAGTGCCTGGCCTAGCAGAAAGAGCCTGGGCCTGGGGCTCTGATGACTTGGGTTCTAAACCTGACTCTGCCAGTTGCCTGCTTTGTGAGCTTGGGCAATCACTTAACTTCTCTGGGTCTCAATTGCCTCAACTGTAAAATGGGGATTCAATGTCCATCCTCCCTTCTACTTCGACTGTAAGCCCCATGTGGGGTAGGGACTGGTCCCAACACATCTAGGATCATGACGAAGAAGGTGAGCAACACAGGAGAACTCAAAGACTCAAGCGAAGGAACTGTAACAAGTGCACCATCTCCATTATTTCTCAACCAATCTATGGATGAGTCAGTGAAGAGACTCTATGGATGATGGTCATAAATCAGCCTTTCTGGTTTCCAGTGCACTAGGAATTTTTCCTAAAGCTTTATGCAATGGGAAAAATTCAACCTTCTATGTCCTTGTGTGCTCTCTTAGGATGAATTCAGTTATAGATAACTGTTACAGAAAATAAATCATGAAATAGAATTATGGTAAGGGTTTTTTTTCCAATTTTCTGGTGACAATGGCTATTTTTGGTAACTGTCAATATTAGACCAAAGTCTTTGATGAGAGAGAAGGAGCAAGAGAGTGAAAAAGGCTTTAAAACAAGTGACTATCATTAGCATCCACTCATCCAATGAAATCATAGACATGTACAGAAACCCTGTTAGCCCAGATATGATCCATAGTTTGGTTTTTTAGGGACTAATTTTGTTGATGATTGAACTTCAATTTCTGACATCATCCATGCCATATTGTCATCAACTGACTTGTGCATTTATTTTGATTTGTCACTCAGCACTCTATTCTCACTTTAGACCCAGACTTACAAGACCTTGAGCGAAGAAACACTCTTCTGAAGAAAATGCTCCCTCTCATGAGATGAATAGCCTCATCTAAACTAACTGTCTGGCACAGCAGTTGACTCTATTGGGTAGCTTTCTTTAAAAGGGTTTGTACTGGATTCTACTAATCTTCAGCCTGTATAATTAACTTCTTTCTTTCCCTAGGGGTCAATGACATTTTAAACAACTACCTTCTGTGCTCTCACCCTATGCATACAGGAGGAGAGACTAAGAGACAAACCTCCCAAGAAGCAACCAGTAGAATGAACATGGGAAGTATACTGGGACTTGGGCGTGTCTGTGTATCATTGCCAATAGAATCCGCCCATTGCTAACCACTTGGCCATTGCTTTCTCTCCATGGTCCCTAGTGGCCTTCTCTGTTTTTCTGCATCACTTTTGTAATGTTGAAAGCTTTTATTGTTGAAAAAATTGAAATCCCTCTGCTTTTAGCTCCACCTTTAAATGGAGAGCCCCCTGAAAGTAATAATAATAATAACAATAATGATGGCATTTGTTAAGCTCTTACACTGTTCTAAGTGCTGGGGTAGATACAATAATAATAATAATAATGGCATTTGTTAAGCGCTTACTACGTGCAAAGCATCAGGTTGTCCCACGTGGGGCTCACAGTCTTAATATCCATTTTACAGATTAGGTAATTGAAGCACAGAGAAGCTAAGTGATTCGCCCAAAGTCACACAGCTGACAGGCTGGGCAGCCGGGATTAGAACCCACAACCTCTGAATCCCAAGCCTGGGCTCTTTCCACTAAGCCATGCTGCTTCTCCAAAAGTAGGGATCTTTGTTCTTTGTTCTTCTCCAGTGCCCAATGAATTGGAGCGGGGGGTTGCATAAATATTTGATTGTTTGCTGTAAGTTCCCTGAAGTGGACTGGAGGAAGATGAAGTATAAATTGGGATCACAGTATCAGTGGAAATTACCTTTTTTGAATTTGAGGTAGAAATAAATTTAAATTTTCAACTTTTATAACTCTCAATTACAGCATAATGTAACCATAGATATTACACTGTAGATACCATGATCAGCCACATGATGTCACCAAGAACTACAGTACAATGTTACCAGAAAGAAGCTTCATAAAATGGGTAGTTTTAGAGAGAAACTATGTACATGCTTATTGCTCTACAGAATAAACCATAGTGCCTTTTGTTGCTAAAATTTCTATCTTTCCATAAAACTATCATATTATTTTAGATTGTCGCTTCTTCTGGAATGACTCCTGGGAAGGCAGATGAATTTTCTTCGTTCATTTTGTCACTGGAACTTTCCACAACATATAATTCTTATGAGAGGAAGAGAGAGAGAGGGAGGGAGAGAGAGAGAGAGAGAGTGTGTGTGTGTGTGCCTGTGTGTGTGTGTGTGTGTGCATGTATGTATGTATGAAAAGAGAGACACAAGTGAGAGAGGTTCAGTTTGAAGAACAGACCATGTCCCACCTGGTCAGCTTCTATCTACCCCATTGCTTAGAACAGTGCCTGGCACATAGTAAGTGCTTAACAAATACCATTTTTTTTTTAAAAAAAGAACACACTATCAGTGATGAGATTCTATTTCTAATCAATCAATCATATTTATTTAGCACTTACTGTGTGCAGAGCACTGTACTAAGCATTTGGGAGAATACAACGCAACAGTATAACGGGCACATGGGGGCCACAGGGGCCCACAATGAATTCATACTCTATACCCATGATTGTGGCTGAAAAGATGAAAGTAAAACTGGTAATTCTTTCCCATCATGCAGACACAAAGACATCCCTTTGCTGAGCTATTAATAATAATAATCACGGTATTTGTTAAGCACTTACTATATGCTGAGCACTGTTCTAAGCGCTATGGTAGATACAAGATCATCAGGGGCTCACAGTCTTAATCCCCATTTTACAGATGAAGTAACTGAGGCACAGAGAAGTGAAGTGACTTGCCTAAGGTCACACAGCAGACAAATGGCAGGGGTGGGATTAGAACCCGCAACCTCCGACTCCCAAGCCCGTGCTCTTTCCACTAAGCCACGCTGCTGTGCCTTGTGTTGTTTTCAACTGGTTCTCTTGGTATCACAGCTTCCTCCAAGTCTCTGCATTAGTGATAACACACCATTCCTGATGATCAAAACATATACTAATGGCAACATGCTCTGCAAAAATACCCGAGGCAAGAATAAAGGCTAGAGATAAATCATCATCATCATCATCAATCGTATTTATTGAGCGCTTAGTACTAAGCACTTGGGAAGTACAAGTTGGCAACATATAGAGACAGTCCCTACCCAACAGTGGGCTCACAGTCTAAAAGGGGGAGACAGAGAACAAGACCAAACATACTAACAAAATAAAACAAAATAAAATAAAGAATGCTCACCGTCTGCCTGCTATTAGTGATATGACTGGTTAGAAAACCCATCATGTGACTAACACAAGAGGAAGTCAAGGAGACTTGGAGCTCATTGTGGGCAAGAAATGAGTCCATGTATTGCTGTATTGTACTCTCCCGAGTGCTTAGTACAGAGCTCTGCACACAGCAAGTGCTCAATAAATCTGACTGAATGAATGACCTTGCCTGCACTACATTTGCTATCAAGGCGGTTGATATTCTGCTCAGAAGTTGAAGGTTGGATGAGGAATCTAGTCAGGTTTTCCGTTCCCGAGAGGCCCGCCCATCACACCGCGCAGCCTTGCTGTTCCCGGAAGGATCCTCTCCTCAGAGCGCCGCCATAGACGCCCGGGACTCCGTTCCCGAGGGGCCCGCCCGCCATCACACCGCGCGGCCTTGCTGCTCCTGGAAAGATCCTCTCCTCAGAGCGCCGCCATGGACACCCGGGACTCCGTTCCCGAGAGGCCCGCCCGCCCGCCATCACACCGCGCGGCCCCCGCTGCTCCTGGAAGGCTCCTCTCCTCAGAGCGCGCCGCCATAGACGCTCGGGACTCCGTTCCCCAGAGGCCCGCCCACCATCACACCGCGCGGCCTTGCTGCCCCCGGAAGGATCCTCTCCTCAGGGCGCCGCCATGGACGCCCGGGACTCCGTTCCCGAGAGGCCCGCCATCAAACCGCGTGGCCCCCGCTGATCCCGAAAGGCTCCTCTCCTCAGAGCGCCGCCATAGATGCCCGGGACTCCGTTCCCGAGGGGCCCGCCCGCCATCACACCGCGCGGCCTTGCTGCTCCTGGAAAGATCCTCTCCTCAGAGCGCCGCCATGGACGCCCGGGACTCCGTTCCCGAGAGGCCCGCCATCAAACCGCGTGGCCCCCGCTGCTCCCGAAAGGCTCCTCTCCTCAGAGCGCCGCCATAGACGCCCGGGACTCCGTTCCCGAGAGGCCCGCCCGCCAGCACACCGCGCGGCCCCCGCTGCTCCCGGAAGGATCCTCTCTCCTCAGAGCGCCGCCATAGACGCCCGGGACTCCGTTCCCGAGAGGCCCGCCCGCCATCACACCGCGTGGCCCCCGCTGCTCCCGGAAGGCTCCTCTCCTCAGAGCGCCGCCATGGCGCCCGGGACTCCGTTCCCGAGAGGCCTGCCCGCCAGCACACCGCGCGGCCCCCGCTGCTCCCGGAAGGCTCCTCTCCTCCGAGAGCCGCCATAGACGCCCCCTGCTTCCCCCCCCCCCCCCCACCGCCATTTAAGCGACCTTCCTTAAAGTGCCCCCCATCCCTCCCTTCCCGGTCCGGACCTGACTGACTCTCCCCACCCCCCCTCCCCCGGGAAAAAGGCCCTTGTTATCACCAAGTTACATTAATGACAACCTCATTGGCACCTCCTCAGCCCTCCCATGCTAGTTGGCTGTTCACTCCTCTCCCCGGGTATCTCTGCTCCCTGACCCCCTTAACAGGGCCACCCTACTCCAGCACATAATAGTGACATCATTATCTGCCAATTTCATTATTGCCATAGCATGTTAATCGTCTAACTACCCCCTGTGACGCCATCGCCTACTTCTATCATTGCTACTGTTTTATCGCTTCGGCATCTCAATTGTTAACCTCCCGCTGTACTGTCACTCGCCCTGCTGACCTCACCATGAACGTTCAATTCCCTTGCTCCCAACTGCCATTCCCATTCCTCACTTTCTCCTTCCCCTCTCACACCCACCTTTTTCCCTCCCTCTTCCCCACCAAGACCCCTCACCCCCTACCAACGATCCCTCTGTACCAGCGCCAGCCCAGCCCGCACCCTCCTATCCTCTGCCGCTAATCTCCTCACCATTAGGCCTCGTTCTCGCCTGTCCCGCCATCGACCCCCGGCCCACGTCCTCCCCCGGGCCTGGAATGCCCTCCCTCTGCCCATCCACCAAGCTAGCTCTCTTCCTCCCTTCAAGGCCCTACTGAGAGCTCACCTCCTCCAGGAAGCCTTCCCAGACTGAGCCCCTTCCTTCCTCTCCCCCTCATCCCCCTCTCCACCCCCCCATCTTACCTCCTTCCCTTCCCCACAGCACCTGTATATATGTTTGTACATATTTATTACTCTATTTATTTTACTTGTACATATCTATTCTATTTATTTTATTTTGTTAATATGTTTGGTTCTGTTCTCTGTCACCCCCTTCTAGACTGTGAGCCCACTGTTGGGACTGTCTCTATGTGTTGCCAACTTGTACTTCCCAAGCACTTAGTACAGTGCTCTGCACACAGTAAGCGCTCAATAAATACAATTGATTGATTGATTGATTTCCCAATTCCCCTACCTAACTCTGTGTTTGTGTTTTTGCTTTGTGCACATGCACAATATACAAAGAAATAGATAAGCACTCAGTAAGTGTAAAGCCTATCTTTTTCCTTGAGGGATGCTAGAAGGTTATCATAACATTATCCCTAATTATGCATAGATGCTAGAGGCCTTTTTCGGATGGGTGCATCCAGCCAAATTCAAACATGATAAAGGTAACAAATGTGTATTCATATGTTCACAAATGTCTGAAAATGCAATATGTACCCTCACATTACAAATCATGCCATATAACAATGATAATGGGTTTCATGAGAAAAGCACTGAGGTTGACGGAAGATGAAATTATTTACCAATAGCCTGAACAATTTAAACTGTCACTCTTCCTATTATATTTATAAATTTAATCATTGACTATTATTTTTAAGAATAAGATCGTGTTGTCAGATAAATAGCATGAGATAAACCCAAATTCTGCTATTTATTTTATTACATAGTTAAAAAAGGGGAAAAGACCATGAACGAACCTTTCAAGAACCACTGTGATTATCAGAAGGCCGGATTTGGGAAATGATTTGTCTTTAGTCCTAGGTGTAATTTTGATTAGATATCTGCTTATTTTGTTTTGTATCTGTTTGTTTTGTATCTGTTGCCAACTTGTACTTCCCAAGCACTTAGTACAGTGCTCTGCACACAGTAAGCGCTCAATAAATACGATTGATTGATTGAAAGAGCATCATAAATCTTATGATAATATCTTGAAATTGGCTGCTATTGAACATTGTGATTTGCTTTTTAAAAAGAACATGTTTCATCCTGTAAATGCAGAGGGTTGAGCAGTTTACTAATCAAATGAAAATTAGGAGTGATTAGGATGAACTATGAGATGAAGAATAAACATAATAGAAGTACCAAGTATTAGTTTTCACCATAACAACTCTAAATTTTCATTTTACTAGTAAGCTGTCCAACCCTCAAAAAATGACAATGAAATGTATTTTAACTGCTTAGCAAAGGGTTTCTATCCCAGTGCCCTGGAAGGAGGCTGCAGCAGCAACGTTCTTTAAATGGGGACCACCAAAAATTCACTGCTTTCAATTCAATAGCGTATTAGGTAATATTGACCCAGCTCATTTCTAAACAGAGTGCTTCATCTGATTGGGGTAGTCATGGCCTAAATGTCCAAAATACCTGTGATCTAGTAATTCTAATTAAGAATATCAAGCTAAAACCAAAAGACATCAAAATGTAATTTCAGGACTTCCATTCCCTTTTGTTTATTAGCCATTTTGAAAGGACTGGATGCATTAAAATTTTTTAGCATGTTTTATCAATATTATATAATGTAGACTTATATAGATGGGCATTTTATCAATACAGTGACATTCTGATAGCAAATACTTCTTGCATTTTGGGACCAATATGCCTATTTAATAACTCATTCATTCAGTCACACATTCACTAAAATGCCTCTTCGTAGGGTATATCATTTGCATGTTTAAACAGCAGATAATCCTGTAACGTGATTTTTTTTTCAGACTTCTCTGGTTATAAATGCACAATGAGGAGCGAAGAAATTCCATGGCTGAAGAGTCACATCATGTACTGTATGTACAATGTCGCAATTGAAAACACTTCTTAGATCTATTTCTTCTTCCTAGTTGGGCATTCTAGACTTTGAAAGTTCAGAGTTTTTAAGACAATTTTCAGATTCAATTCACCCCAAATTTCTTAACAAATAATGTAGTCTGAATAGCTATAGGGTATTTATTAGGGAGATAAGTCTGTTAGGGGCTAGTTTATTCTCCTGAGGAAGAAGTGATAGTTCTATTCATAGCCTTATTTATTCTGTCACTTTCCTGTATCACTAAGTGAAATGGCTAAAAAAAATCATAATAATCTTATTGCCTTACATTTCTGGAAAATTAATGTAAATACATGCTGAAATGCCAGCATGGAAATAGGGCATTTTTCACCTGAATCACTTAGCTGTGGGAAAGTGCTGTCCAGTGCTGAATTTTATTTTGTTTTGTTAAGCAAAAAAGGCAATTTTGAAATATTTGCAGTGCTGGATGGTAAGGGATGTTTGTTTTTGAATTGATGGAGGAGGGGGTGAGTTGGGGAGAAAATGACCTGCATGTGCAGTTGAAGATTGCTATGCTTTGATTGTTAAAGGAGAATTCACCAATTTTAATTTGAGATGTTTGACAAATGAATGTGTAACCAGCCTACTAAAACCCTGTTTGGCTAAAATAAAATGATAATGCTTGAAGACCTTTCTGACAAGGGATCTGACAGTTTTTTTGAGGTTTGCTCAGTAATTGGTCAAAATCTGTTTTCTTTCATGACACTTTCATTCCCAAGAAAACATTGATCATTTCAATGCAAAATGTACAGAAGATATACGGTCCCTGAAAACTGATGCACTGATGTGAACGTCTCCCCCAATTCAAGGAAATGAAATGGTGGTTTGGGGGGCTTTATAATGGCGGGCTTCTGAACCCTTCTCTTTTCTGAGTAGTGCAGTTTGACTTTACACTGGGCACGATGGTGTGAAAAATGAGCAGAAGGTTTCCTCGGCATAAGCCCATGCAGAGGACAAAACCTTGGGTTTGACACTCTCATATAATCTCCTCCTACACTTCGATTCCATCTCATTGTTCACTTTGTATTCGCTAGCCACCACGGGGCTTAAAAGAACTCTTAAAAATCTAAAAGTCACCAGACCTGTCCTGGGCCGGGTAAAGACGGTCAACGGAAGGGTCAGGGCTGATCAGCTCAGAAGATGCTTAGCTTTCGGTTGTGCATGAGTGCATTCTCTAGAGCTACCATGAGTACAATCTCCCCATCACCGGTATTAGCATCGGGTGCCTAATTGGTGTAGCGTACTTAACTAGGCACTTCTGCTATCAATCAATCGATCGATGGTATTTATTGAGTGCTTACTGTGTGCAAAGCACTATACAAAGCACGTGGGAGGGTACAATATACCAGAGTTGGTAGAGATGTTCCTTGCCCACAAGGAGCTTGTTTCTTCAGAAATGAAGGATGGCTACATATACTGACAAAGAATAAATACCTTATTAATCAGTGGTATTTACTGAACATGTATGGTGTGCCCAGCACTTTACTAAGTGCCTCGGGGAGTAACATGAAGTTGGCAGACACAATCCCTGCCCCCATGGAGCATCTTAGGTTCTCTGATCTAACAGTGCCCCATCTCGCCTGTCTCATGTAAAGTTTCAGCTATCTGAAAATATAACTGTTCTATAAAGTGATGTGCACTCTAGAAAGTGATCGGATGGACAGATTCCTCTCATACAGGGAGACTTATTCTGAGTTCAAAAGGGTGACATAGGAAACGAATGTCATTTGCTTGCCCAGTTACACTTGCTTGATGATTAGATCTTGCTTACGTGACTCAAGCAAAACCAGATTCCTAGTACCTTTGACTAGAATTTTATTAGTAAAATGAAAAGAAGCTACCACATCCCCAATCTACACATATGTTCTCGCTACATTCTCATCTGCCAAGAGCACATTTTCGCGGGATGCCTGGGCCAGCAGAGGGAATGGAAAGAGTAGGCTGTTACACCATCAGCAACTGGGAGAAAATTCCAAATAGTAAAAAGAGATTCACTAACAGTTGAAGAGTATTAAGGGAAAGCAGTGATTTTATAGCTCAGATTGCCGCAATTCACACAGACAACCAATGAGGATAAAAATGGTTGGCCTACCAAATACCAAATAGCCTGAATTGGAATATCTTGCAGGCATCACATTCCCCACACTCTTTAACTATGCCTGACCTCTTCTCCTTCACTGGAGACTGTTAAGTATGGGCTCTTTTCATCTTATTATCTTCAATGGAAACTGAGAAGTTTTGCTCACTTTATATGCTGAGATGGATGAAAGTGTTTGTCAACTCATCTGCTTTCAATTAGCTCTTATTACCGGTCTCCCTGATTGGGGCTTTCTCCTTACACCTACAGGCTGTCCAGTGGAGGAAGAAACAGATGTAAAGATTTTTTTCTTTTTTCCATTCTCCCCCCAGTTCCCGCGCCTTACCTCCTTCCCCTTCCCACAGCACCTGTATATATGTTTGTACATATTTATTACTCTATTTATTTTACTTGTACATATTTACTATTCTATGTATTTTATTTTGTTAATATGTTTTGTTTTGTTGTCTGTCTCTTCTAGACTGTGAGCCCGCTGTTGGGTAGGGACCGTCTCTATATGTTGCCAACTTGTACTTCCCAAGTGCTTAGTACAGTGCTCTGCACACAGTAAGCGCTCAATAAATACGACTGAATGAATGGCCTTGCAGTTCCTCTCTCTTGGTTGACTCCCTCCCCCCCTCAAAAAAAAGCTACATTGATTTCAGGTCCTATAAGATCTTGCCCTGCCACTATCAACGATCAAACCACCAAATAGCCCTTTCTCTTTAGATCCCTGCATTCTTGTGGAAGACAATTTTGAGATTGTTTTGACAAAGACTCTATTAGTGATTCAAAGAATGATTCAAAGAAACACCTCTTACCACTCAAAGAAACCAACTCCTGAAATGGGTCAAGGAAAGGAGACCTGCTCAAACATGAAGGGAAAGGCAAGGCAAGGGACACACAGAAAGAGCTAGCTTAAACTACTACAGTTGATTCAAGAACAGTAAGGAATAATGGGAGAAGATAGTAAGTTAAAGCTGTCTCCATTTTCTGTAGCTCACATAGGAACACTTAAGTTGTGGATAATCCAAACAGACACTGACCTTGGCAGCAGTCAAAGTCACAATATTATGGAAGGCTAAGATTTTTCTGTTAAAACCTCTCTAATGGAATAAGCACCAGTCACTTTCCTTTAAAAGCATACATGAAAGTCACCATGTGAAATTTACTTTTGCATTATGGCAACTCTTTTTCATGGTAGCCAGTGTCATAAAAAACTTACTGTTTACATTCTCTTTTCCCAGTGCTTTCAGTAGTCACATATGAGAATAGAACTGAAGTTCACACTCAGTTCTCCTCTAACATAGGAGATTGGCTTCTTGCAAACCCTGTGTTGAGGAAAACCTGTGCTGTAGTAATCAATATATCCAATCCCATGAGCATGCACACAAACCATTTCTCCCAACACAGCGACATAATGTATCCAAAGAGGTTTGTGTTCCCAGGTTTGTGGGTTTTTTAAAAATCCGGTGACTGTTCCCTAATTCTCTAATAATGTTCTAGACATAACGTGCCACTAACTCACATACATATCCCCTTTACCTTGTTCCTCCTGTCGGTAAATTATTTTAGTATTTGTCTCTTCTGTTAGATTGTAAGCCCCTAGAGGGCAGGGATCATGTATTCTAATTCTATTGTACTCTCACAAGCACTTAATACAATACTCTGCACAGAGTAGCTGCTCAATAAATATGAGTGATCAATTGTTGAAAAAGTGTTATGGCAAGACTGAGTGTGTTTTATCAGTTACAAGTGTGAATACATGTCAGATGTGTGTGTGTGTGTGTGTGTGTGACAGAGAGACAGAGAGAGAGAGACAGAGCTTGCAGCATTTTCTCCTTAGCCTCATAAAATCTTGCATTTGAATGGACTTTCTTAATGGCAGTGGCTCCTAGCCACAGAAATTGATTTTCCTTACTTTTATAGGGTCACTGCCATTAGTCAATTATACCAATATTAGCACTGTGGAGTGTAGAGAGAAAAAAATTCCAAAGACATGAAAAAAATGTTTAATGCCTCAAAGGTTGAAGAATTGTGACTTTCGGGATTTCAGACTATGCGAAGATAGTTCCACTTTGTGCCAAAAAAGCTGATGGAGTTTTTATTCTGATTGATGAAAAGGCAAATTTAGGACTGTCCTGAAATAACAGTGAAGGTCTTGAAGAGTTATCATTTTGTCAGAGTTGAAAAGCCTTCCCAACTCAGTAGTTGGCAAGTCCATACTTAGACAGCAGAGCATGGTTGTGAATCTCAAGTAATAAAAGTGGCACCTTGAATTTGTACTATACCTTTACTTTTCCAAAGTATTTTCACATCACTTATCTCATTTTGTCCTCACAGCATTCATGAGTGGTAGTGAAGAAGGAGGAATTAGAATCCCCATCTTAGAGATGAGAAAAACTGAAGCACAGAGAGGTTAAGTAACTTACCCAAGGTCACACAGCAGATCAATGGCAGACCAGCTGGTGCTAGAATCCAATTTCATCAACTCCCAGAACCATGCCCATTCCACTACACCATGCTGCCTCCCCCATGAGTTGCTTCTGCAAAAATATATGCCTATGCTCTGTAACCTTTTTATATGAAATGAAAGACAGCATACACAGAAGTTTTCTCATCAGCGTGGCTCAGTGGAAAGAGCACGGGCTTTGGAGTCAGAGGTCATGGGTTCGAGTCCCGGCTCCGCCACATGTCTGCTGTGTGACCTCGGGCAAGTCACTTAACTTCTCGGAACCTCAGTTGCCTCATCTGTAAAATGGGGATGATGACTGTAAGCCCCACGTGGGACAACCTGATCACCTTGTATCCCCCCCCCCCGTGCTTAAAGCAGTGCTTTGCACATAGTAAGCGCTTAACAAATGCCATTATTATTATTATTATTATTACTATTTTGATTGATAGAATGGTGGGACAGTCAGTATTGGATTCAAGAGACCACCCTGGTTTAGTGGGAAGATTGGATCAGGGAAGAGGTTGGGAGCTTGAGTGGAGAGGGTGGGGGATGGAAGGCCAACATGGAGGGCTTTCTGTGGGGGAAATTTTCAAAGTAAAAATGTCAAAAGTTGTGCCCCCCCCCCCAACCCCGCCATCCAGTTTTTCATCACTCAGGGACCGCGGGCAAAGATTTGTTGCCAAATGGCACTGCCTCACACAGGTAGCCAAAATTCTGATTTCAACATTCATGAGCAATTTTTCCACTGGTACTGATAGGATCCAATTTAGGCAGCAAGAATGAAACAGAGTCCAGCCCACACAGATACCGAAAAACAGATCATTTACTTTACTCCTGCTATATGTTGCTTTGATCACTTCCAAATTTCTTTCAAGAGAATCCTTTACCCTTGGACACTGCCATGAAAAAGGGATACTAATCATTTTTAGACAATACCTAAGGACTGTGGGCAGAAAGAACCCAACATTTACCTTCATTTTGGGTAGAAATTTCATGTGAAGTGACTTTTTATTGCTCTAAAAAAAGATCCCACAGATGTGAGGGGAACTGAAGAAAAGCATAGGATCCTTTGCAAAAAAACAGTTCGAAATCCCTTGGCCATACCATTCATCTAAGGTTCTCAAATTGAATAGTTGGAATTTGTAGCACTGCTTTGTAGCTGGAGACGTCGAGACTTAGAAGATTAGAGCCTGACAGCACAGCTCTTTCATATAATTTCATTGGCACGACGCTCTTTTGCTATAGAAGCCCAATGGGACAGAGACCATGTCTAATTCCCACCTGTGCATTCTCTCCCAGTGCTTAGTACAGTGCTCTGCACACAGTAAGTACTTAATTGCAAAGACTACTTCTACTAGTACTACTGCTACTACTACCAGAAATGAGATGAATCTGTCACAATAGTGGTAACATAGTGCACAATCTCCCCTTTTTACCCCTTTTGTACACATCCTACCCCTGCCCCAGATTCAGATATTCAAAGCATCTTAACCTGAAGCCAGATTTGAAACTGGAACCAACCCTGCTCTACCTAAGCTGTTGCCCAGATTTAGCTTCTAATCCCAAACAATTAATAGTAAGTAACTCACAACAGGATGTGTGATCGTGATGAGGCTTCCCCAGGGCATAGATCCTCAGCAAGCAGAAACTGGGAAGTCCAACTGCCTTTGGATTCATCAAATGTCCCTGTCGATTTTCCATGCATTTTGCAAACATTGTTAAAATCCCTAACATTGTCTCAAGCACATTTTTCTTCAGTTTTTAAATTGGTGGGGATTTTAGATGAAATTTAATCCACATGGTTCAGGCTTTTTCACAGTTACCCCATCAAATTGTTTTTGGTAACAGCTTCCTGATGTTCCTATGAGTTCTGTTCATGGAACCTTTAATGTCTTCTTTTATAGGCAAATCGTTATAATCCTGCTCTGGTAGTGGGAAGGTGTGGATTTAGACCTCAGCTCCATTGTTAGTGAGTGGGTGAATTGGGGCAAATCATTAAACCTTTCTGTGCTGGCTAACTCTCTCTCTCTCTCTCTCTCTCTCTCTCTTTCTCTCTCTCTCTCTCTCTCTCTCTCTCTTCCTCCCAGGGATGTTGTGAGGTGAAACAGCATATTCCCTGAGAGAGTGTTTTGAGTTCTGAAGGAAAGCCCTCTATACTGGTCAAAACTACAAACTCACTAGATTTTGATGAGACCTAAAGTCTGTCTCAACACATCTTCCTATTCACACACTCAGAGTTAGAAACGTAGTTGACTTCAAAACAAAAACCAGGTGTGAAAAGTTGGTGGAAGTGATGGAAGTGAGATCTATATTTGGGGTTGTGGAAGCCCAATGATTAAGGCCCTGCATTTGTCCCCCTCTTTTTATCTGAACTTTCCCCTCTGAGTTGTTTCAGCCCTAGGTCAGCTTGACCACTCTGAGTGTGCCTAAGGGCTTGGTTTACTCAAGCCAAGGCTAGTTGTTTGACTGAGTCAAATAGCTTGGTTATTTGATTGACTCAAATCGAGTAGCCAAGCTTCATCGGAGCCAATCACATTACGGCATATCCTAAACATGATTCATTCATTCATTCAATCATATTTACTGAGTGCTTACTGTGTGCAGAGCACTGTACTAAGTGCTTGGGAAGTACAAGTTGGCAACATATAGAGACGGTCCCTACCCAACAACGGGCTCACAGTCTAGAAGGGGGAGACAGACAACAAAACAAAACAAAACAAAACAAATGAAACTACCCCCCTGAACTAAACTATGAGAAGCAGTGTGGCTTAGTGGAAAGAGCCTGGGCTTGGGAGTCAGAGATCGTGGGTTCTAATCCCGGCTCCGCCACTTGTCAGCTGCGCGACTTTGGGCAAGTCACTTAACTTCTTTGGTCCTCAGTTCTCTCATCTGTAAAATGGGGATTAAGACTGTGAGCCCCAAGTGGGACAACCTGATTACCTTGTATCTACCTCAGCACTTAGAACAGTGCTTGACACATAGTAAGTGCTTAACAAATACCATTATTATTATTATTATTGTTATTATTAATCAAGACCCTCTGCCCTGCTTATTAGTAGCATCAGATCACCTAGAATGAAGCAGGTGCGGGGCTGAACGGAAACCCCCCGAGGAACTTACTGCTTTCTATCCTAAAGTATTTCTTTTATATTGTATTCTTCTGATCATTCATCCAATCATATTTATTGAGTGCTTAACACATGCAAAGCACTGTACTAATACGCTTGGAAAAGTACAATACAGCAATAAACAGTCACACTCCCTGACCACAACAGGCTTACAGTCTAGAGTGGAGGAGACAGACATCAATATAAATAAATAAAATTACAGATAGGTACATAAATGCCATGGGGCTGGGAAGGGGTAAAGAGCAAAGGGAGCAAATCAGGGTGACACAGAAAGGAGTGGAAGATAAGAAAAGTGGGGCTTAGGCTGGGAAGCCCTCTTGGTTGAAATGGGCCATCAATAAGGTTTTGAAAGTGCTCTGCACATAGTAAGCGCTCAATAAATACGATTGATTGATTGATTGATTGATTGATTGAAAGGGGGAGAGTAATTGTCTGTAGGATTTGAGCAGGGAGGGTGTGCCAGGCCAGAGGCAGGACATGGGCTAGGGGTTGGTGGGGAGACAGGTGAGACTGAGGCACAGTAAGAAGGTTAGAACTAGAGGAGCAAAGTGGCCGGGGTGGGCTGTGGAAGGAGAGAAGTGAGGTGAGGTAGGAGGGGGCAAGGTGGTGGACTGCTTTAAAGCCAATGGTGAGGGGCTTTTGTTTGATGTGGACGTGGATGGGCACCCCAATGGTATTTAGAGAAACTCTGTACTGCTTGAAGTCGAGCTGGCCTTGACTAACAGGGGAATCTCTGCCACTCAACCACCTCTCCCTACTAATGCTGGAAGAAGCACTAGTAATAAATAAACTTGTCTCTGACATACCCTTTAAAACACAATGCAGAGTCTGTGAAGTTTTTCTTCCACAGGGCCCGCTCTCCTCAATGGATGCCAGAATATACACTTCTGGCCATTTGAGGCCTTTCTTAACTTAAGCTCTCATTTCCTCTTCTCCCACTCCTTGCTGCATCACCTTTACACTTGGATTTGCACCCTTGATTCACCCCAGCCTCAGCTCTGCAGAACTGATGTGCATATCTGTAATTAATTTATATTAATATCTGTCTCCCCCTCTAGACTGTAAGCTCACTGTGGACAGGAAATGTGACTACTGTTATATTGTATTCTCCCAAAACCTTAATACAGTACTCTACACACAATAAGCACTCAGTAAGTACCATAGATTGATTGATTGTTGCGAGTTTTAGCAAGGTATTGTGTTCTGTTGCATGTGTTTTCCTCTTTCCTATCTCTCCAAATCTGTGCTCTTGTCATATCTAAAATTATTGATCTTCTATCTAAACCAGTGATTAGTACAATGCTTGGCACATAGTAAAGGCCAACACCACAATTATTATTAGTAGGAAGTTGGCGGTGGCTACCTCCACAGTTTTAGCAGTATCTCAGAGTCACGTTGCATCATGCCTGCTTCCCCCTCCCTGTTTTCCCCAGAAAGTCGTCAGTGGCTCAACAATGGTCATTTGAACCCCTCTGACACAGAGGAAAGTTTGTTCGTGAATGAGAAATAACAAGTACAGCTCTTTGGAGCAAGGTGACTATTGTCCTATAATCCCCTGGTTTGGAGCCTTAATTAATTAGGTCCATCAGACTGTTCCCTTAACCTTTCCTTTTTCTAAACTGCTCTTGCTAACAGGTACTGACCCGTGTATGTTTGCAATGATTCCTCTCCAGTGGGGTTTGCACTTTAGTGGGAAAATGCTCAGCCACTTGTTAAAAAGAGAAAGAAAAACATCTAGAAAACCCTGGTACAAAGGACTGCCACTCAGTAGCCTTGCCTGGGCACACCTAGAGCAATAGAAACACATATTAAAACCTCCAGAAGGTCAATGGGTCTCATTCCAGCTAAGGGGCTACAACTCGGGGTTCACTGATGGGAAACGTATGACAGGCACCCCCCCCACCCCCCCCAATTTGCTAATGGACAGCAGGGCCTATAAATACGGAGTCCTCTACTTAAAAAAAGCCAGCCTGGCAGTCCCTCACAAGGAAGAGAGCGATACTATAAAAGTTGATTGGCCGCAGATCCAAACTGTTAAATTGCCCTCCTCCCTAGCTTTGTTTAGTGAGCCATCTTCAGATCAGGCCTCCGCTGAATGGGCTTTTCAATTCATTGGTGTTCAGCTGGAATGGGATGATGCCACCTGACTGAGTGTACCTTTTCACTGCTTCCCTGGTGGCCTCTTGTTCGAAGAGAGGATCCCAAAGGGCATGGCCTCCCTGTGAATGATCTGCTTTGAAAATAAGATGCTTAGTATGTGAGACTTGCAATTAGGAGTACATAGGAAACCGCTTAAGTTTTACCCGACCATAGAAAAGAGAATCAGAAAATGGGCCAGGGCATAGTTCCTTAGTTTTCATTCTTCAGTGCTAGTGAATGGTGCCTCCACTACTCTTTTAAGGGCCTCACACAAATGCAATGGGCAACTGGAAAAAGAATAAAATGGTATTTTCCACATTTTCAAAACACAGTATAACCAAAAAGAACCTGGCAATTGCCGGTCCCGAGGTTCAAGCTAGGCTAGAGTGTAGTCCTTAGGTAATTCTCTGCCCGGTTGCTTCATCTAGAATTTCCATTTATGCACACTAGGACTGGGCTTTTGTCTTGGCTTCACTATGTGCCACTTTTTCTAGACTAAACAAAGCATATACAGAGAAGCAGCATGGCTCAATGGAAAGAGCACGGGCTTGGGAGTCAGAGGTCATGGGTTCAAATCCCGGCTTCGCCACTTGTCAGCTGTGTGACTTTGGGCAGGTCACTTAACTTCTCTGTGCCTCAGTTTCCTCATCTGTAAAATAGAGATTAAGACTCTGAGCCCCACGTGGGACAACCTGATCACTTTGTATCCTTTCCAGCACTTAGAACAATGCTTTGCACATAGTAAGCGCTCAACAAATGCCATCATTATTATTAGTATTATTATATACTCCTTAGAATATAGTTATAGGTGAAATTCTGGAAAAAAAAAAACCTTAATGATCATCTTGAAAAACCGCTAACAAAATAAGAATTGTATTACCTAACACAGGAGACGGGTATATAATATACCCATGGGTATATAATTCAGTTCTGCCACAGTGCATGTTTTCACTGTGCGTGCACCCTAGAAAGCTGTTAGGGAATTAGGTAACATTGTTCTGGTAAAGGGAGCACACCCCAAAACTGTTACTGGCTCTGAAAACCTTTGTAACAGCATTTACGGTATGTGTATGAATATATATTCATTCATTCATTCAATCGTATTTATTGAGTACTTACTGTGTGCACAGCACTGCACTAAGCGCTTGGGAAGTACAAGATGGTAACATATAGAGACGGTGTCTACCCAACAATGGGCTCACAGTCTGGAAGGGGGAGACAGACAACAAAACAAATATATTAACAAAATAAAATAAATAGAATAGTAAATATTTACAAGCAAAATAAACAGTAATAAATATGTACAAGCATATATAAAGGTGCTGTGGGGAGGGGAAGGAGGTAAGGCGGGGGGGATAGGGAGGGGGAGGAGGGGGCTCAGTCTGGGCCCCCATATGAATAGGAATCTATCCCACATATATGTGCGTGTCCGTTTCATTATTTTGGTAGGTTTCACTGAATATTCTCAAGATGGCTCTCAATGCAATGCTACTACGCATACTTAACACTACAGAAAGTCACCCTGATGATATCCAGGGAAATCAGGGCGAAATGTCAAGCACTTAATACAGTGCTCTGCACACAGTAAGTGCTCAGTAAATACTATCGATTGATAAATATGATTAATCAATCATAATATGATTAACTGGCCCTGCTGAGAGCTCACCTCCTCCAGGAGGCCTTCCCAGACTGAGCCCCTTCCTTCCTCTCCCCCTCGTCCCCCTCTCCATCCCCCCATCTTACCTCCTTCCCTTCCCCACAGCACCTGTATATATGTATATATGGTTGTACATATTTATTACTCTATTTATTTATTTATTTATTTTACTTGTACATATCTATCCTATTTATTTTATTTTGTTGGTATGTTTGGTTTTGTTCTCTGTCTCCCCCTTTTAGACTGTGAGCCCACTGTTGGGTAGGGACTGTCTCTATGTGTTGCCAATTTGTACTTCCCAAGCACTTAGTACAGTGCTCTGCACATAGTAAGTGCTCAATAAATACGATTGATGATGATGATGATGATCAATAAATACGATTGACTGAAAGGTCAATCACAATACCATCTTGTCCGCATTCTTATGGGTCTAATGGAAAGAGCATTAGCCTGGAAGTCAGAGGATCTGGGTTCTAATCCTGCCTCTTCCACTTGCCTGCTGTGGGACCTTCAAGTCACTTAGCTTTTCAGTGCCTCTGTTACTTCAGCAGTAAAATGGAGATTCATTATCGGTTCTACCTCCTACTTAGACTGTGAGCCCCATGTAGGACAGGGACTGTGTCTAACCTGATTACCTTGTATCTACCTCAGCACTTTGACACATAGTAAGAGCTTAACAAATACCATCATCATCATCACTAGCTCCACAAAGAGCAGCCCATGTGACACAAACTGAAAATATGGAAGTCTCTTCCTAGTCTGTGGATATGTGTGCATTACTAGCTCCATTTTCTTTGTGAGTATTTTCATTCTGACAGTCATTTATCTAATGTCAGATTTGCCTGTGGCTCTAACATAGCCTAGCAAAACAGTGGAATGCATATTCGTCAGAGAAATTCAAGACAGTCCCAGTAGCAGATGATTAAGAGGAATACGGCCTTCTATCCCTGAATTACTGCGTTTGGCTGTGAGAATGCACCCAGATTCTTCAGCTAATTGTGTGGCACTCTATTCCCGTTTGTGTGGTTAAACATAATTCATGGAATCCGGCTTTTTTAGAATCGGGAACAAGCTCCACTGTAGTGCACATAGGAATGTGTGTATGTATATACATACATATATGCCACTTTTTCAAAGCAGGAGACTACTGTTGCAGGGGTCACGATATTTCACCTTGAGGGTCCTAGGATGATCGTCGTGTCCATAAGAACCCACCGATGATCTCTGCATTTCTACATATGTAAATCTAAACCATCTTTTTCCTAATATTTATTCCTTGAAAATGTTTTTTCCCCCATAGTGTTTGAGACAATCAAATTATTTAGACAGAACGGTCCATAATAGACATTTGGATGAGTTAATCATACATCACTGCAAATGACCTCTATTTTTATTTCTTTCTTTCCTTGAGAGAGAAAGAGAGGGAAAGAGAGACAGAGAAAGCCTTCGTATTTTCTATGTACTCGGTAGGTAGGTTGCTGTTTCTTCTTATGCTGTTTCCCTAGA
This sequence comes from Tachyglossus aculeatus, assembly GCF_015852505.1. NCBI lineage: Eukaryota > Metazoa > Chordata > Mammalia > Monotremata > Tachyglossidae > Tachyglossus > Tachyglossus aculeatus. The sequence goes on from NC_052098.1 coordinate 9,626,183, forward strand.
CACCTTCAGGATGACTCTCCAGTGAATTAGCTCAACAAGGAATAACTTACATACGGCACACAGTGAGTGTATGAAGCTTCTCCATACGACCACAAAAAAACCTATGCATGCCCAAATAAATATATATGGAAAATACACCTGTCAGAGTTATAACAGGTCCATTGAGGAGGAGGAAGGTAGGCAGGGTCGAGCTATACAAATACAATAATTGGTAAGATTTTAAGATTTCAGGATATTTAAAGAACACTGTTTGACTTGTGTGTCCTGTAGTGTAAGCCAGACACCTACCTCCCGGGGGAAACTTCTGCTAGGCTGACAGATGCTAATACATACTTTTTTCCCTGCTGACTTCGTACACAAACTGGCATGTTGAGTGTGTATTTGGATGCAGTAGTTGCTCCTGTAGCATTATTAACCCTTTCTTACAGCTATTACTGAGCCTTGAGTCCAACCTCTAAAGGGAATATCAGTGCATTTTAAAGTCAGGCCCCAGAGACTTCTAAAATGGTCAAGCTGCCACCAAACCCAGGGCTTTTAACAATGTTCAAATTCTGAATCCCAAAGTCGTAATGAAAATGCATTAATTAATAGCAACCGTTTCCCAAATGGCAAATAGAATTTATGCCATTTTAAAAATAGATTTCTTTGTGCCTTTTTTAATCTAAAGAGCTTAGGAATTGTATTTGGCAAATAGAAAATGGAACCAAGGCAGTAAACGGACTATGTTTGTTGGATTTTAATTTTCTTCAGTCAAATCCAAAGTCTTTGGTCTCCGTTTGTCTCCACCTAAATAAGTAAACTCCCACTTAGAATATCTCCTGATCACTGGCCCCTTCAGAGTCTAATAAAAGCTGCTAAATCACTGCTAGGACAAAGGTCTCCACTGTAGTGCATGAAAAAGAAGATTTACAGTCATATGCTATGCTGAATAGCCTTGTGGAGGGGAATACAGTACACTGCATCTGTGACAGCCTGAAACAAAGCACATGCCAGATCTGATTTCAGCCTTACATAAGAGGCAGACCGTGCTATATCCTTAGGACTTAGGAAAAAAAAAAACCTGACATGGGAGAGGAAGGTATTTGGGCAAGGGAACTGACGGGTAAGGGTAGAGAGCGGTCATCTAGAGGAACACAGGAAGTAGACTGCGTGGCTGTAATTACTCATTTTACTGTGCATCATATTCCTAAGGTTGAGTTTGACCATTTGCTCTCGCTCTCTCGCTCTCTCTCTCTCTCTCTCTCTCTCACACACACTCACACACAATCACAAATATACAGACACATACACACATCCCTCCATCAGAGTAACTGTACAGTATTTGGATATATTAACAACTACAGAAAGGAGATGCCAGTACAGTTCTAGAATGACAAGATCTTTCAGCATGTACTGAATTTGTAATGCCATCTAACCAGCAAAGAAAGCAGTGTGGGGGAACCAACCAAGGTCTGGGTGCTACTACATATTCACCCATCATCTGGACTTTCAGGCTAGTATTTCACCTATCTTGCCACTTCTTCTGGGACCTTTGTATTAACTCCTTCAACAAAAAAAGCTTGAATTGGAGCTACCATCAGATAGGGGCCTGTGAAAAGAGATAGCAGACCTCTGTTCTCTTTTTTAAAAGTTATTCAAATTGCAACTGGAAGAGGCTAGATCTAAGGTAGGGCTGTATCGCTTCTCGGATTCAGCTGGAGCAAAACAGGGTTCCCTGTGCCTGCTCATTACTTATGCAGTTCCAAAACAACAAATTCCTATAACTGTCCACAGAGGAGAAAGCCCAAGAGCACCAGCAAATAATACCTTTTCCTGGTGGAGGACAGGAGAAAACAGACCCCACTCCCAACCAAGAAAATGGTGATGGATCTCAAATGGCTTTTCTCAGATTGCCTTTCCAATGGCTAGAGGAACGAAACACAGATCATTTCATGTTTATTTCATGTGAGGCTGGGCTGGGGGCTGCTTCTGGTCTGGGCAGGGTTCAGTTGAAGTGATTTGTGGGCAAGAAGGGGGTCCAGAGCTGTCTTAGCTATTAGGAAATAACAGAACTCAAATTCTTCACTCATTTACTTCTCCATTCATTAACTTCTGTTCTTTACAGGGCTGCTGAGGCTGATTGCAGATGTATTGGAGATGGTTACTTCAAAGCCAAAGCCTGGAGAGCTATTATTCAATTAATAATCACACAACCAATCAGTCAGTCATTAGTGATTGTGCAAGGCAGGTTTAAACATTCACAGAAAATAGATTAGGTTAAAGAATCACTGAGTCCCTTCCCTTCTACCTCTCCCCAAATCTAGGATCTGTTTCATAGAGTTGGGGAAAGTCTCAGATTGGAAGCTGGGTAGCCATCTCTGCTCTGCTGACATTGTATTTCAACATTAGGCAAGCATCTAAGTTGGTGAGACTTTGGCCTTCCGTTAATATAAATCATTATTTACACAGGCAACCTTCTCAAGTACCCTAAACAAGCTGAAATCACAAAAGAAGTTCATCTGTTGGGAAATGGCACCAGGGATGTCATGGTATACTTTGTAGAGGGAACGGCTTCATTAGGTTTTGCTCTATTGTTATAGAAATATGGAAACTAATACTGCAGACAGGAAATTTTCTGTCCAATTCCTCTCCTCCAACTCTCTCTTTGACCTCCCACAATTTGGCTTCTTCCCCCCCTTACTCCAGGAAAATGACCCTCTCTAAAGTCACCAATGACTTTCATCTCTCCATATCCATTGGCCACTAGTTCACCCTAATCTTCCTCGACTTTTCTGACACTGTGGGCTGCCCCCTTATCCTGGAAAAATTATATTACCTTGGCTTCATTGGCACTGTCCTCTCTTGGTTCTCCTCATCTCTCTCCTTGGAAGTTCTGACCCACCTCAAACTTAACATATCCAAAACAGATTTCCTCATCTTCCCACCCCAACCCTATCCTCCCCCTGATTTTCCGATCACTGTAGATAGCATGACCATCTTCCCTGTCTCACGAACCCATAACCTTGTCATTATCTTCAACTCATCTCGCTCATTCAACCCACATATTCAATCTGTCATGAAATCCTGTTGGTTCTAACTTCACCACACACCACAAATCTAGAATCTACCCTTTCCTGTCCATTCAAATCACTATCATGCTGATCCAAGCACTCTTCATTTCCTACCTTGACTACTACATCTGTCTCCTTGATGACCTCCCTGCATCCTGTCTGCTTCAGTCTGATGCCCAAATCATTTTTCTGAAAAAAATGTTCAGTTCATATCATCCCACTCCTCCAAAAAATCTCCAAAGACTTTCCATCTACCTCGACTTTAAATAGAAACCCCTCACAATTGGTTTTAGCCCATTCGGTCATCCCTGATTTGCTACTACAACGCAACCCCCACACCCCAACACCAACCTACTCACTGTACCTCAATCTCATCTATTTCACCACCGACCTTTGCCCACGTTCTCCCTTGGGTCTGGAAAGTCCTCCCCCTTCTTACCTGATGGTCCACAGTTCTTCCTACCTTCAAAATCCTTCTAAATTCACATCTCCTACAAAAGGTCTTCTCAGACCAAGTCATTTATGTCCCCTAGCCACCATTCCCTCTGTGTCGACTCTGCACTTGGCCATGTACCCCTTAAGCACTTTGATACTCACCCGAGCCCCACAAACTTATGTAAATATTCTTATACTCTACTGTTTTCCCTATCCCTAATCTATTTTAATGTCTGTCTTCCCCTATAGACTGTAACCTCTTTGTGGTCAGGGAGTATGTCTACCAACTCTGTTGTACTGTACTGTCCCAAGCGCTTAGTACAGTGTTCTGCACACAGTAAGTGCTCAGAAAATACCATCGATCGATTGATTGATAGATACTGGGCTAGCGTTTCGAGTAGCACCACTTGAACTCTCTTGTCCCTGCCAGTCAGATTCCTGGCAGGGTACAGAAAGCAGTGAACAAGTACTCCTTCAGTACAGCTTAGTACAGGGCTTTGCACACAGTAAGCACTCAATAAATACGATTGAATGAATGAATGAAGTAAATGACAGCTTCCGAACGTTCCAAGCTACCACTCAAATAGCTTACTTAGCCTCTGGGAGAATGAAATCTGTTGCATTCCAAAATAGGGAAGTTGATTCAGTTTTGATGAAAACCCAGAGAACTTAGTAAAATCTACAACTTTTTCAAGGGTGGCTATTGATGTGGCCCAACTGAATTATTCATAATTTAAAGAAATTTCTACATTAATTTATTAAAATATGAGCAATTATTGAATCACTGAATTGTAAAATATTCATGCAAACCAGCTATGCATACTTTCCTTGGAAAGTACTTCAATAAATATTTCCATTAAAAATGGTTTCATGTTTTAGCATCTGAGTGAGCTGGAATGTTGGAAAATTTCACAGAAAACAGTAAACTTCAAAAAAGGAATGGATTTAAAACAGTAACCGACTGATTCTTCAAAAGAATTCTCAACTACAACCAAACTGAACCTTCCACTTTCTGAACCACTATTTCATCAACTCGAGTCTCTGATTAAAACATACAATTCTGGATCCCTAACTCTCTGATCGAATGGATATGTCTGAATTTAATTTGCTTCAGCAGGCATACTTTATCTTCAGTTGTCACCTACATGAGAGACATTCACAGTCCAGGACAGTGTTTGGACTATTAGTTTGGATTTTACTGTTTACTGCCATCAGGATTTACCTGACTGCTGAAAAAGAAAAGATAAAATGGTTTGAAGTGAGATCTGTCTCTAGGTTTATAACTGCACATACTGTCAGTTGGCTTACAAGGCTGCAGCCGGTCAACTGGAAGATGGGAAGGACTGAAGAGTGGTGTTACCTAATTAAAAGGAAGCAATGGTGGGAGTCTATTGAACAGATGTGCAGTTGGCTAGAAACTGCGAAATAGTTTCCCTTCCACCATTGGAAGGCTACAAGGGACAGGGCCTTGGGGTGGGGAGGAGAAGTATGCATTTCTCAAGCAGTGTGATTGGATTTTCTCTGTGTTCTAAAGGTGTTTTTTCTGTAAAACGATGTACTTACATTGAAAAACTAGGTTTCCATGCTCCTCCTTACTGCTGTTAAATCCGCCAGATTTAAAAAGGTTTTGCTTTATGGAAAGAATAATAAGATGAAGAAAATGAAACCTAGCAAATATTGTTGGTTAAATTTTGTTCAATTCGGCTTTTTTTTTTTTGCTGGTTAGTCCAATTTATGTGGTCTAAAGGAAGGGGCCCAAAGTTCCTCTCTTCGACCCAAATTACATCTGCTGTTTCCTTTTCTCAGAAAAAGCAAATTGTACAATGGAAACATTAAAAAGAATTAGACCAAAAGGGATACAGTGAATTCCAGAGGATAAAAGAAATATTTTCTAGACCAAAGAGCTCACTTACAGCCTAGGGTTTATCCACTGTTTTTCTTGGTGTTGTATCTTTTATTGTATTCATCAGCTGACAAAAACTGCCAAAGAAATGAATCTACTTTTCTTGCTTAAGCAATGAAAAACAGTGTTTTATTGCAATGAAACAATGTTTTCTTAGAAATTAATGTCTTGGGAAGCAAATTCACCCAATCAGAATATCACTGGTGCAAAGAAAGAAAGGTTTTCCCTCTTGCTAAAAACCTCAGCTCTTGGCAATCTTAAGGGAGAGAGAAAATGGAATTATGTCATATACTCTGGGAGATTCAAGAGACCCTCTGGAAAGATTCAAAAAGTGCAGGGAGACTGATGGTACTACAGTAGAGAGAGGGAAGGGAGAAACAATATAATGATTATCAGGTCTTTTTTTTTCTGTTGGAACACGCCAGAGCAGTGTTTCAGGATTTTTTTTTTAAAGGAACCAGTAAGCTAACTTACAATCAGATGTGATGTTGGTTCTGAGGAAAATCTGGTTTGTTCTCTCGGTAACAAAATTGATTTTGCCCACTCAATGGTCCAAATCTGAAAAGACCATACACTTTTCAGATTAGCGGGCTTCTTAGATTTACTTGTTTTTAGTCATTTACAGTATTTAGCTGAGTAGAGCAAAATTGTGCACTGTGGCCTGTTTATGCTAGAAGAAATAGAGGAAAGAAGGTCTAAGTGAAAATCAAGTTTTCCCACAGACCTGCCTTCCCCTACGCTGGTGGGACAGAGATAATCAACTGTCGCCTGGCACCTCCTCCACAAGACCTCAGGAAGACTGTGGCGGCTATTGCTGTAGCTCTCACAGTTGTGGACTCTAAGCTGTGAAGACCCTAATATTCTGCTCCTCCTGACACAGCACCCTACAGATCTTTGTTTTCGTCTTCAAGTTGCCTTAATGTTTTGTTTCCTCTCTCCTTATGCATCTGTCACCAGTCCCCTCTCCCCCTTTTTATTTTTAGATTGTGAGACCCGCCAAGAGGCAGGGACCATGCCTGATTCCCATCTGTGCATTCTTTACCAGTGCCATCCAGTTTCAAGATTTTCTTTTTAACCACAGCCCCCATCACATCTTATTCTATACATACAGATGAAACTTGCTTTCATGTAATATTCAGAAAACTGAGATTGTGTTTCCTAGTCATTTCCTATTTGGCTCCATTGAAGTGATATTAATTTCCTTTGCACTACTACAAAGGAAAACATCCCTCAACCTCTTTAAATGCTCTTTGGTGAAGTACTGTATTAGCACTCGATAAAAGTGATTAGGGAGATACTATTTACTGACTCTATTTGCTTTTATTAGTGGCAAGACACAAAACATGAATAGAATTTCACATACAGTTCACATTTCTTCTGTTTCTTGATTCTCCCTTTCCTCTTGTATAATTATCTCCCTGAACTACATTTTCCCCAAAAAGGCTCCTAAAATGATCATTAAAAAAAGGAAGATTGATAAGATCTAGGGACTAATGAACATGGGAGTGTTTGTGAGGTCAGAGGAGCAAGTGGGTGTTTTATTACACTCCACAAGCTTTGAAAATGATATGAAAAGGAATGATATAATCATTCATTCAATCATATTTATTGAGCACTTACTGTGTACAGAGCACTGTACTAAGTGCTTGGGAAGTACAAGTTGGCAACATATAGAGATAGTCCCTACCCAACAACGGGCTCATAGTCTATAATCCTCAATCACCAAATATCTTAAAGTGCAAACAAGGAACCAGGAAACCAGGAAAGATCCAAAAGAAGCTTACGTCTGGCTTCTTTTCCATATTTTTATGGGGTTTGGTGATAATTTTGGTGGGTTATTCCTGAACAGGATTTCTGTCTGGAGATGATGTTAAGATTGAAATTTTCTTTGTTGGCAAAACCCCAGCTTGATGGAGCTGAACTGAAACTCCTGGGTCCTTTTCCCTCAGGCTTCAATTTGGGAATTGTTCAGAATAATAAAGATTTTGTAAAAGCCCTCTCATCAATAGCATTTTAATGCCCAAAGACCAGGGGTTTTGTTGTATTAAAAAAAAAAAAAGCAACCAAAACTGTCCAAGAGCTCTATCTTTCTTCCATCTTCTCAATATCCACATTACCCGACACCTATTCACCATAACCACCTTAACTATTAAAATTTCAAATGGGTTGTGATTACACCTAGCCACAGCTAATACAAAAGGTTTTTCATTATAAAGTGAATTATCAATTTATTCCCTCAAAGATTCAATGAAAACCACATACAGCAGAATCTACCCCATCCCTGTAATCCTCCCCATACTCAAAGTCACTTCCCAACAGTTACACACTTTGAGAGGAACATTAATTCTTTCAGACCACTAAGGTACCATTTAAGGCACTGCCGCAGTAGGTGTACCACGTAGTTAACAATGGCCAAAGTAGTGCTCAAATGGTCTGACACAGTCAGGTCTCCTCCCAGAAGTGTCTGTGTGACAGAATCTAACTTTAGGCACAAATGGAATTGGGCTAAAATGGTATTAGTCATAGTAGAAATAATTATAATAATAATAATGATGCTGATAAATCATCTGAAAGCTAAAATCGAGAGGACCACTCTACCATATGCAGAAGGTGGAAGTGGGATACCCTCCTTTCTGCAACAAAACAGATGTATTACCTATATCAGTCAATAAAATGAACAATGATCTAACGGAAAATGTACATATCAATTCAATTCAACAGAAAACTTAAAAGATTTGCACGGCACCTACCAAATTACTTCGATGAAACCGTGCCTGACAATCTAAAGCAATGTTGACATTACTGAGATTGAAAAGCTTGCTCACAATTGACTATGCCTCCATCCTCCCCATATCTCAAACCTGTTACCTTGGCATTGCTCTTGACTCTTCTGTCTCTTTCAGCCTCCATATTTAGTCTATTACCAAATCCTGTCGGTTCTACCTCTACAGTATTTCCTGAATCCACTCCTTCTTTTCCAACTACACTGTTACCATGCTGGTCCAGGCATCTGTCGTATCCTGACTCAAGTACTTTTTCAGTCTCCTCACCGACCTCCCTGCCTCCAGCCTCTACAATCAATGGTATTTATTGAAGTACTTATTGTGTGCACAGCACTGTACTAAGTGTTTAGGAGGGAATAATACAATAGAGTTGGTAGACATGCACTCTGGTCACCAGGAGCTTACAGTCTAGAGGGGGAGACAGACATTAAAATAAATTAAAGACAGGGGAAGTGACAGTATAATAAGGATATGTCCATAATCGCTGTTGGGCTGAGGATGGAGTAAATATCAAGTGCTTAAGTGGTACAAATCCAATTTCTCAGGTGATGTAGAAGGAAGGGTGAGTAGAGGAAATGAGGATCTACTCAGGGGAAGGCCTCTCGAGCAAGATGTGATTTTAATAGGGAGAAGGTGGGGAGAATGGCGGTCCGATGAACATGGAGGGGGAGGGAGTTCCAGATCAGGGGGAGGATGTGGGCACGAGGTTGGTGGTGAGATAAACGAGATCGAGGCACAGTGAGTAGGTTGGCACAGAGGAGTGAAGTGTGTGGGGTTGGTTGTAGATGAAATCAGTGAGGTGAAGTAGGAGGGGAGAACTGATTGAGATTCTAGTCTATTCTTCTCTCTGCCATCTGGTTCATTTTTCTGAAACATTGATTTTTGCCCATCTCCACACACCTCAGAAACCTCCAATGTTTCCCCAGGCCTCTCGGCAACAAACAGAAACTCCTGGCCATTGGCTTTAAGGTACTCAAACATCCCTCTCCCATCTACTTATCCTCATGTCTTCTCATTACACTCCAACTTGCATGCATCGCTCCTGTCCAGCCAATCTACTTCACTGTATCTCATTCTCTTCCTTCTCGCCACCAACCTTTTGCTCACATGTTCCTTCTTGCCTGGAACTCTCTGCCCCTTCACATCTGGCAGAAAATGGCTCTCCCCATCTTCCAAGCCCTTCTGAAATCACATCTTCTCCAGAAACCTTTCCTCATTCATCTCTCATCTCCCTGCCCTACATCCAGACCTACTGCCACTTCAGCCCTTCCGTAGCATCTAAAAGCACTCTGGTAATCACACCCCTCCATTGCACTTACGTACGCATTTTTACCCTCTATTGCTTCTTCCTACCTACCTGTAATTTACTTTTCATTCATTTATTCATTCATTCAATCGTATTTACTGAGCGCTTACTGTGTGCAAAGCACTGTACTAAGCGCTTGGGAAGTACAAATTGGCAACATACAGACGGTCCCTATGGGCTCACAGTATAGAATGTCTATCTCCTCCACTAGATCGTAAACTCCTTATAGACAGGGATCATGCCTACTAACTCTATCGTACATTGTATCAAGTGAATCATACCAAGTGTCTCATACAGTGCTCTGCACAGAGTAAGAGCTGTATAAACACTATAGATTGATTGATTGCTGTGGTAATTCAAATAGAGCGACTGACACTAAAACTTATTTAATTTTCCCTAAGAAAAATTACTGAAAGTACTTTGAGATTGAATATCCAGGCCACGTGTGACTGCTAGCAAAACAAGTGAACATGTAATTGCTGCATGTGCTACCTTCATTGCTTTGGAATATTTCAGAAGGGACAATAATGCCGCTAAAATCATACATTGGTGGCTAATCCTCGATTGCAAGGTAGGGAATGATGCATGCCATATTAAAAGACCAAAACCAAGAAAATGATGGAGAAAAATCGGCTTCAAATTGATCTGTGATATTGCCATAAAAGACCAAAAAATCTGGACATCAGTCCAGGCATTTTGCTATTTGATCCTTTAAAGAAATGGAACTTTTAAACAATGCTGCTCCCCAAAACAGGAAAAAATTATAGTAGGCAGAAATGATGAATAAATCAGTGAGCCAAGTTCAGGAGTTGAAACAAATGTGGAGACTGAAGCAGTGCAAAGTAAAGCCAATTTCCATCTTGGCAAGCAGAGCGGTTCCACATACAGTCGTTCAACATCTTAATGAACTGGGGATTCATTTTACACTCATCTCAATTCAGAAGGCTGTTCTTCGGGATACCTGTTCACATTCCAGGAGCTTTTGAAGTCAACTATACATAATTTAAAGTGTTTGGCCACTGTCCATTTCATTGTATTGCATAAAAACCACATTAATAGAAGAAATAAAACATTATAATTTTTACTATAATAATATTTAAAAAGTCCTAACATATTATTATACAGGTTATCTGGAAGAGATTTGCATTATTGTTCTTAGATGACTATATTTGATGTATTAAAAAGCTATCACTCACCTCTGGTTGTAAGGAACTTCTTGCTACATGGAATTATTGTGATTTTATTTAATAACTTTAAGAAACACATTTGCAAATGAACTTTTATACTGCATTTAAGCCTTCATTTCAGTCTAATGAACATGGATTTATGTTCTAATGTTAAACACAAGACGATCACAGTGCTGTAGTAACATGCTAGTGGTTGAGGAAACACTTTCATAATGATCTTGTGTTTTCATATTGCCTAACAAATGTCTTTAGGATTGAAATTCATTCTCCATTTTCTAATCCTCCCTTTTTAAAAATCAGTCAATCAATAACACTGAGTACATGCTCTGTAAAGAGCCCTGCATTAAGCACCTGGGAGAGTACAACAGAGTTAGTAGACCTAATGTTAAACACAACACAAGGGTTAGAAGAACAGCTCCTCACTCTCAACTAGTTCAAAATCTAGTTAAAATCCTTGAGAGTAAGGATCAGATCTATTGAATCCTCTGGAGTGACAGACACTAAAATACATTTCAGGTTGTGGTGAAGCAACAGGGTGTAAAAATGTCTCTATTTGTGGATGCATAACTAGAAATAGATACTTTTCTTATACAGTGGTAAGACAGAGGATTCCTTTCAGCTATTTTTCTAACAAGCCAGTGCTCCATTAAAGATGATAATAGTAATAATAATCATAATAACAATGGTTTTGTTAAGCATTTACTATATGCTAGGTACTAGACTAAGCACTGGGGTGGATACAAATAATAATAATAATAATAATGACACTAATAATAATGGCATTCGTTAAGTGCTTACTATGTGCAAAGCACTGTTCTAAGCGCTGGGGGGATACAAGGTGATCAGGTTGTCCCACATGGGGCTCACAGTCTTAATCCTCATTTTACAGATGAGGGAACTGAGGCACAGAGAAGTTAAGTGACTTGCCCAAAGTCACACAGCTGACAATTGGTGGAGCCGGGATTTGAACCCACGACCTCTAACTCCAAAGTCCAGGCTCTCTCCACTGAGCCACGTACAAACAAACCAGGTTGGACGTAGTCCCTGTCCTACGTAGGGCTCACAGTCTCAATCCCCATTTTCCAGATGAGGAACTGAGGCACACAGAAGTGAAGTGATTTGCCCAAGTTCACACAGCAGAAAAGTGGCAGAGCCAGGATTCGAACCTCTGACCTTCTGACTCCCAGGCTCGTCTGTGATCCACTGCATCATGCTGCTGATAATATTGGGTTTTCCATCAAGTGAGAAACTCTTTCGACTGGATTGAAGGGTATGCTTGGCTAAATCACCAAAAGGTATTTAAGGCATCAGATAGCCACCCCTAAAGGTCAGTGAAAAAAAAATCACCTTAAAATATTAAAATCATGACTTAAAGTACTCCCTCTGAAATGGAGGCATTAAGATCAAATTTACATTTTCGTTTCAGTAAAAGACCCCGCTTGAAGACTGCCTCTATTACCTCCAGGGTACTGCAGTGGGAAAAGGTGGAGGGAATAAATAAGCCCTCTCAAATTCAAAAGTAGCTGGAAAAAACCTGCTTTTTAGTGGAATAAATATGGAGAATAAGACTGAGTGAGAAACAATCATAAACAGTACAGTGCAAGTAACAGAGGAATACTTGTGTTTGCCTTTCAATGAAATGAGAGAATCACTCAGCACATTAATGGTTTATGATTCTAGTGTCCTAAACTGAAACTGACTCTTTCAATTTACCATAAGGGCCCTGAAATAGGCAAGGGTGTAACTTGGCATCTTCAGTAACCAAATTAAAGTTTTATGATTTTTCAGAAACTGAGAGAAAAGACGCATAATCCCTCCTGTCACAGAGATGTTTGGAGCATGAGTTTAGTGATGATTTAAGAATGTTCCCCACTCTGAAAAAACAAACAAACCCATAAATTCAGGTAAAGCTAGGAGACATTCATTGTGTTTCAAAATCATGAGGTTGGTGGAACATTAACATTTTCATGTCTGTAACATTCATTGTGCAAATTACTGCACCCAAAGCAGTTCATGCTGACTGCACAATTAGACTGTAGTCATTCATTAGCAATAACTGAGTTCCACAAAATGGGTGTAAGTTCTCAGAGGGAAGGTAAAACACTTAAAATCCTAAATCATTTTCATAGTTCTTTGAGTAAATGGGCCTTTTGTGCCCCAAGCAGATAGAAGAGTTTAAGCGAAAATCACTTCCAAGTGACTTGAAGTGACACTAGTGTTTTTCTTGTTAGCACTGACCTGTCCTCTATACCTAATGGTCCTTTTAGTGGCCTGTCAGAGTTAATGCACTGTCTAAATGTCCTGAAAATGTACTGAATTCTACCAGGCACTTAGCACTATATTAGACGCTACAAGGGAAGATGCAGCGTGGCTCAGTTGAAAGAGCATGGGCCTAGGAGTTAGAGGACCTGGGTTCTAATCCCCCCTCTGCCACTGGCCTGCTGTATGGCCTTGGGCAAGTCACTTAACGTCTCTGTGCCTAGGTTTCCTCAACTGTAAAATGGGAATTCAATACTTAAACTGTGAACCCCATGTGCGACAGAGACTGCCTCCAACCTGATTACCTTGTATCTACCCCCAGGGTTTAAGAGTGGTACTTGACACAGAGTAAGCACTTAACAAATACCACTTGAAAATATGGATGCTCTTCCCATTGACAGAAATGTTGCCAACTTGTACTTCCCAAGAGCTTAGTACAGTGCTCTGCACTCAGGAAGCGCTCAATAACTATGATTGAATGAATGAATGAATGGATATTGTGTGTAAAATGCAAGGAATTTAAATGGGCAAGGGATTCTGTTTAAGGGACAGCAGGACAGGCAGTAATTGAATGTGGGCAGAGTTTTTGGGTTATCTAATCTAGTGGTGCAGTTGAGCTTGTATCATAAGGGGAATTAGCCATCAAACATCATGGTGTGAAGTCCCTGGGAACATTTTTTAAATGATCTTGGCTATGTTTGCCAAAGCAGAGTTAAACAGATTCCCAAGGACATAGTGGCCAGCAATATATGGTCAGAGCAGTCGGCTTGGGGTTTTTCCATCACTCAGATGGGTGATAGGACCATATCATGATTAGACTGAATGGAGGGATGCTGATAGCTAACTAATCCAACCACACATTTTGGTTAGAAGCAGCTCCACAAACCAATTTATTCTGCTTAAGGAGACTCGGCTCTTGTTTTCCTCTGTGGAAGTCTGTAGGGGTAATTTGCTAGGTTTCACTGAAACATCCCTAAACCTCTCAGGGAAAATCCTAAGGAAGATTCTGGTTCACCATTTCTCCAATTGACTCCAAATGGAAAACATTTCCATTTCAATAGCAAACTATTAGGTCCATCCAGATTTTGCTCTGGAAAGTGAGAAATATTCAGGGGTACATGATAGGTTAGTGGCTCACTTATCTACAACTCCCACAGCCAACGATAGGCTTCTGTGGTTTCACGGTACCATCTTCAGTTCTGCCCACTGGGCAACCATGGCAGTTTTTTAAGGAAGTTATTTTTAACCTTATACCTTTCCATTGTTTCAGGAGTCTCGGTTGATATTATTTTGCAAATACTGTAGAGTTAAAGTGAACCAGCAAAGGAAAAGTTTTTCCCAACTCCTTGAAGTAACTTTTTAAAATTTCTTAGATTTGGGGGCTGAGAGTGGGTGGTTTGGATTCCTCAGTGGAAAACAGAAGCCTCCTAAGTGTAAATATTTTACTGGAGGCAGAAAGCAGAGGGCTTGAAAATCAGGCTCTGATTATTTTTATCCTGTCATTCTAGGTGTTGCACTGGCATTCTAAAGGCATTCTAAATACATGCTCCTATTAGCCAGAGGCTTCCTTCATTAAGTAATTCTCGGTGACTTACAGGGGTGAAAAATGTATCTGGTGTGGCTTCAAACAGCAACGTAAATCATTCATCTGCCTAACAAAGATTTGTTCTTCAGTCCTCTATCTCTATAGATTTCTCGATGGATTTTAATAAAGTGAGGAGAAGATTATGTCTTTTTTTAGTGAAATGACACAAGCATACGCATGCACACAACACACACGCATATGCACACGTGCACACACGTGCACACACACACACATTGCTACGTGAAGGTGGTGGTTTCCATGTAAAATAACTGCATGTTTCACCTTGTTCTCCAGGGTTCCAAATTGCCAATCTTGTGATGTGCTGTCACAACTTATGCGTGACTGGCTGGTTACAGAGCCTGCTGATCTATATGGAGAAGTGAGAATTTGTCACTGTGCATAAGTAGAAAGATCAGTCAGATATAGTGATAGATCTGTTCTTTGCCTGGATTCATCTACTGCTATATTAGGGTGGCTCAGCAGCTGCCAAATCCAATTCTGAGCCTAGTTTTGTGGTTGAGAAAACAGAAAAAGAAGTAGTGATGCCCTGACATACCCACTTTGAGGTACAGTAGCTGCAAAGAGAAAATATTATTATACTCATTATGTCAAAATATTCTGAGCAATCTCCATCTTCTAACTCACCCATAGGATCTGGGAACCATCTCAGAGGGCTTTTGCCCTTGGGATGCAATGCTTATTTCGATATTGTGCACAGGGATCAGAAAGAGCTACTTATCCCCTTATTTTTGGTACATTTGCCAATAGAGATAATCAGCCACCCCAGGTTTAGAACAATCATTCTATTCCAGAAAGGAAATAAGGACTGCTGACAAACACACATGTTACTTATGGAAATACTGCAGTATTGTACAATAAAGGGCTAGAGATTACACGCTCTAATTGCACTTGAGAGTGTAAACCGTCCACAATGGTTTTGTGCTTTTTTGTTGGATCAGTAAACTGTACCCATTAGTGTTCCTGTGGATTAAAGAACAGAAATGAATCTGCAATGAAATAAGATAAGAAAAATTCAATTCAATATCAATCTTATTTAACCAGTAGGGTTTCCCCTGACGATCTACCTTGTTTTCTTTTTCTTTTTTTATGACTGGATTCTATAGAATAGAGATTCTTCTTTTGTTTTTAGTGTTCTCCAAGGGACCACTCTAAAAGCCATTTTATCTACTATACATTCCGGATGGAACCGGCCATATTAATCTTTGGGATGAGAGAAGAAATACAGACTGGGGATACTAAGGCTGTAAAAATGGAACTGACCCCATGGAAGACAATCAAACTCGGGGTCATTGTCCATCTGCACCCAGGGAGTCAGGCAGCATGTCGGAAGAGAGTGTCATGATGACCCAGATCGAAACCTATTATTGTCTGGGGTAAAATATGTCCCTGAACAGCCACTGCCTTTGTCTTTTTGGGATTGAAAATGAAGTCCGTATAGTTACAGACTGGAAATTTCTGGAAATGAAGCAAACAACCACATATCTCTTAACCCCTTCCTAATGGAAGAATTGTAAATGCTGCATCCTCGTGTTCTCAGTAATAAAAATAAACTAGGAATAATGATGCCTGGTTTAAGTCTGTTGCCTCATATTCATCATTGCAATCAACTGAAATATAACTGACAAACCACGCAGATTTAAAGGCTTGACCAACTGTCTAAATCCATTCTGTTTTAACTCTTTAGGGGGTTCGTGGGATGTGTGTGTGTGTGTGTGTGTGTGTGTGTGTGTGTGTGTGTGTGTCTTAAACGCCACTGTAAAGTCATGAAATCATTAAAGGCAAAATCTCTCCAGCCTTGTAGTTACTAAACTTCAAAAGACCCCCCCACCCCGTAATGAAAATTCAGATGCCAAGGTGTCTGCGTCTTATCAAAATTACTGTTGAGTCAGTGATATTACCATCATTGCTCATCAATTATTTTTCTGAACTGACAAAAGTTTAGGGAAATTTAACCCATTTCCACATTACTTCTGTAGTTAGAGCAGTAGCAGCTAAACACATAAATTTTTGATAATGAATGCCCTTTTCACAGTTCTTTCAGGGAAGGAATAAAAAATGCTAAGAAAGATATGAATAGTGAGTCGAGCTTGATTAAAGAGCAGGTTCTATTATTATCTTACTTCTGGGGAAGGTGAAGAAAGTCACTATTCATATATATATACATATGAATACATATACAGCTATATTCACAACTGTCCTTCATTTCCAATAACAAACAAAATACATTGTATTTATTCTTCATAATTAAGAAAGATGAAATTCACTTTCTCTCTGACTCTTCAGACCACATTATCAATTGATGGATCAAGTGAAGAATGAGAGAGAAAGTGACCGGCTAGGAATGAGTTTAGAAGAGGGTATTTTGGGGTTGGACATTAATTCCAGAATAAAATCACCAAGAAAGATTGAAGGAAGCTGGAGAATTCCTTTAAAATACTCTGTGGGTTTCCGGTATGGAATTCTGTTTTCTTTTCAGATACAGTACTTGTTACTAGATAATGTTACTGTTGATAGTACATGATTATTCCCTGCATCCTTATCTCAACCCTCTCCAGTCCATACTTCACTCTACTGCCTGGCTCATTTTTCTAAAAAAAACTCATTCAGCCCACGTGCCCCCACTCCTCAAAAACCTCCAAGTTTGCCCAACAAACATCTTTAAGGCACTGAATCAGCTCTCTCCCTCCTACCTTAGCTTCGCTGAACACAACCCAACCTGCATATTCCTCTCCTCTAATGCCAACCTACTCTCTGCTCCTCAATCTCATCTATCTCTCCAACGATCCCTTACCCATGTTCTCTTTCAGGCCTGGAACTCCCTTCCCCTTCTTATCTGGCAACCCACTATGCTTCCCCACCTTCAAAATCCTCCTAAAATCACATCTCCTCCTAGAGGCCTGCCCAGACTAAGCCCTTTATTTCCCCTATCTGCCCTCCCCGCTGCATCAACTATGAATGTGGCTCTGTACTCTTTAAGCACTCTGATAGTCATCCCAGCCACACAGTACTTAGGTAAATATTCTTACACTATACTATTCCCCCTATCCTTAATCTATTTTAATGTTGTCTCCCCCTGTAGACTATAAGTTCTTTGGGGGATTGGGTCTACATCTTTCCCAAGTGCTTCGTGCAGCGCTCTGCACACAGTAAATGCTCAATAAATACCACTAATTGATTGGTTGATGATTACAGTTTACTCAAGAATTTCCCTTATGTCTAAAATGGCTTCTGCAAGAGTAAACACAACACTGCTTTAAAAAGACTGAATTGCAGGGGTCTTGAAAATTTGTTAAGGAATGGGTAAGCATGACAGAAAGGTCAGCTTGGAAACAGGATTCCAATGCACTGTATGTTTTTCTTTACATCTTGATTGATAAAAAGGAACATGGACATAGGCTGCAAATATCCCATAGCATTAACACTGTCCTTAGTCTCTCAACCCATGCGTATGAACAGTTTTGATACCCCGAGGGCCCAGAGAGACACTTGATAAGACCCCTCCATTCATTCAGGGCCTCAAAAGAGTCAACATCTCTACTGCCCACTTCTCACTGCTTAGTTGAAAGAAATGCATCAAAATTAACTGGAAAATGTTCATTGTTGGCTCCTTCTGTTTCACTGTTTCAGAAGTTTCCAATGAAAGCCATAATTGGCTATTCTAAAACAGGAATGACAAAGAAATGAAAAAACCTCCTTCTATTTAATAATTTTGGGACTGTACAATACTGACACACAGATGTGACCCTAAGCGATATGGTTCTTTTAATGACGGTACTTGTTAAGCACCTACTATGTGCCAAGCACTGTTCTTAGTACTAGGGTAGATACAAGTAATCACACTGGACACAGTTCCTGTCCCACGCAGGGCTCATAGTCTAAGTAGGAGGAAGGATAGGTATTGAATCTCCATTTTACAAATGAGGAAACTGAGGCACAGAAAAGTTAAGTGAGTTTTCCAAGGTCACTCAGCAGACAATTGCCAGAGCTGAGATTAGAACCCAGGTCCTCTGACGCCCGGGCCCAAGTTCTTTCCACTAGGCCAAGCTGTTTGGAAACAGATCCAGATTCTGATCTAATACCTACACTTTAATCAGTCAATCAATCAGTAGTGTTTTTTGAGAGATTACTGTCTGCTGGGCACTGTATTAAGTGCTTGGGAGAGTGCAATAGAGTTGGTAGACACAATTCCCTGCCCTTCAGTTTGGGAATACATTCTGTAGCACGAAATTGGTCAAACATTTTCAGCAATGGAAATGCAATTCTTTAAAGGGATGAGCAACTTCAAAGCTGTTTTTCTTTTTCAACTTGCAGCCCATCAAGAGTTAGTGCTTAGTAGAGTGCTGTGCATACAGTAAGCACTCAATAAATACGATTGAATGAATTAATGGATGGAGTAACCCATTGGGAACAACGTATGAGATTGGGACTGAGGATTCAGGCCCAAGGACCCGTGCTGAGGAATTACTTGTAGTGATAGAGGTATATGCGGCACCGCTATTCCTCTTGTCCTTGCCACTCATGTTCCCCCTCAGGGTGTAGCTCAGGGTGCTACAAGTGAGTGGGTGGGCAGGTTTGCAGTGACAGTCCATATCCCAAACAGAATCATCCCATGGGGAGCTGTGACTCTTGTCCCCATAGTGTATTAATCCCTAAAATATATTCAGGGATTGAGGACACCAAAACCTCATTCTGGAATGGAGGGGGAGGGGGGTAACCTTCAAATGATATCTTTATCTGTATCTGTTTAGTTTGCTAGTCTCCACCCCTGAAAGCCTGTTTACTTGTTTGGATGTGTATATATCTCTAATTCTATTTATTTATATTGATGTTATTGATGCCTGTTTACTTGTTTTGATGCCTGCCTCCCCCCTTCTAGACTGTAAGCCCATTATGGGCAGGGATTGTCTCTCTTTATTGCTGAATTGTACTTTCCAAGCGCTTAGTACAGTGCTTTGCACACAGTAGGTGCTCAATAAATATGACTGACTGACTGACTGAATGAATGAATGAATGAAATCCATTTGCTGGTCCAGGTAGCCCCTTCAATTTACTAGGCTCCCCGGGTAGGACAGTCATCTCCACCCCTGTATCTACCGCACCTATTACTCTCTGGAAGTTTCCACAGTCCCAATACATGTTTAGCGGTAGGGGAGGCCACTGGGGTTCTTTTGGCATGAGCTCATTCCTTCTCATTGGGAGACATAGTCTCTCTCTGATGGGACCCTGGGCTCCACAGGGCCCTATGTAGGTCGTATGTTCAAAGGACACCCTTGGGAGCTCTGTTCCTTCCTATGGGCTGGCTATATTCCCACGATGGACTCAGGGAGTAGAGAGAGCTGAGACATTACCTATTTGTCTTTCTTGAAAAACAAGGGTCTGCACGGCTTATCTATCCTAGTTTTTTTTTTTTATCTCACTGCCGACCTCTCGCCTCCATCCTGCTTCTGGCCTGGCATATCCTCCCATTTCATAGACAATTGCCAGAGCTAAGATTAGAACCCAGGTCCCCTAACTCGTGGGCCCAAGCTCTTTCCACTAGGCCCGACAGAAAATTACTCTCCTCACCTTCAAAGCCTTCCTGAGGGTACATCTTCCAGAGGCTTTCCCTAAGCCCTCATTTCCTCTTTTTCCACTCCCTTCTGTGCTGTCCTGACTTGCTCGCTTTACTCATCACTCACATCCCCCAAGCCCACAGCACTTATGCAAATATCAGTGATTTATTTATTTATATTAACGTCTGTTTCCCCCTCTAGACTGTAAGCTCATTGTGGGCAGGGGCCGTGCCTGTTATATTGTTATGTTCTACTCTCCCAAGCACTTAGTACAGTGCTCTACACACAGTAAGTGCTCAATAAATACAAGTGATTGATTCACTGATTGATTGATTTTTACGTCTGTTTGGGTCAGAGCAGCACATAGCAAAGCATGAGTGGTCTTTGCCCATACCTGAGCCAGCTAGAGGCAGAACTGGGACTAGAACCTACATTTTCCTAATTTATTATTTTTATTATTATTAATAATCATCGTATTTATTGAGAACTTACTGTGTGCAAAGCACTGTACTAAGCACTTGGGAGAGTACAGTTCCCAAACAATGCTCTTTCCCTGTTATATTAATAGCACTGGGCCAAACAGGAAAGGCCCAGTGAAGATTAATACTGGGAAAACTGGGACAATCCTAGAGCTGTGGTAGCAACTTTGCAGACAAACACCCTGGCACCAACACCGAGCCTTGATTAGTTCCTGTTACTTTGGTAAAATAATCAGTGATATTCCAGTGTTTTGAATGTCAGTTACCATCTGTAAAAAGGTGTGAATGCATGCAGATAGACAGTATTGCTCTCTTCCAGTGAAATGCCACCTCAGCTCTGCATTAATATGTACCACTGGGACTAACTCCTGAGAGAACTGTCTCATCCTGGGAACAATTTTCACATGTTTCGGGAGAAATGCTGAGCAAACAATTCAAAATTCTGAGATTTTGAGCGGAAACAAATGATCATTAAGGCTTATGAATTAAGGATGGTAGATGGGAGAGGGATGGATTTAAGGAATATTGGCTTTTGTTATTATGGCATGGGGCGCATAAAAAATGTTTTATTAAAATATCTTTTGGGAAACAAGCACTTACCTACAACTGAGTTAATTGGACTGAGAGCAAAGCAACCTAGAAGGGTAAATATGATGCAATTCCTTGATATGCTCATGATTTACAAGAAAATTCAGGATTCCAAACCCAGGCCATAGGTGTTGCTGTTTGATCTTGGCACAGTGCCTTGCACTTACAAGAACAAACGTAAGGATTTGACAGCATTCCGTACAATTTGGGAAATGGACTCAGATTTATCAAGATGTCTAGCAAAGCCAGATCTCTGAAGCACCCGGGGCTGGATTTTCTATCTGGGATAAAAGCAATTCAAAAATGCCTTCAAGACCTTATCTACCTGGATGTCAGCTTGGATGATCATCCAAAATAGCACACTTGGGTTTTCTGGTTAGATTTGCCCAACATTTTCATCTTTCTAGGCCATATTTTTGATTTCTGTTTTCCTCCACGTTGGGAAAATTTGACATTTTCTAAATAGTGCTCTTCCTTATCAATCCGGTTTCATTTCCCCCTTTCCCCAGCTCATTGAACACTTTCCTTATCACATGGGGCTCACAGTCTGAGGGAGTAGCATTTCAGTCCCATTTTACAGATGAGGAAACTGAGGCACAGAGAAATTAAGTGGCTTGCCCATGGTGAGACAGCAGATAAGTGGCAGAGCCAGGATTGGAACCTTGGTCCTATGTCTCCCAGGCCTGTGAGCTTTTCCACTAGGCCATACTGCTTTTCTTCACTGTATCCACAGAGGTGTGACAGGCGAGTGCAGCAGATGCTATACTTGCCAAACCCTTGACAGCACTGGATTTATTTACCAATCTTTTCGCTCTTTCTCAAACAAGTCAACTCCACCCTCTCATCCACCAGATGTTTTACATTACAGCATTCATTCTACTAAGGCGATATAATCCTCTGATACACCGTTTCCCTTCAGACAACATCATAGAGCAAAACACGGCAACGTCCTGAAATTGCCAATCACAGAATCCTAGGGCCGCAAGCGACCTTGTTCCTTGCTTCCCCCAACACCTCAGCTGTCACAGAGGGCTAGGAATCTAACCTGTTTTTAAGGATGGTCAGCGAAATAGAATGTAGTGATGCAGGGTTGTTAAGAACAGGGGCAAGAGTAAAAGACTAAAAACAGGCAAACACTGTATTACGGCACTGTCATTCTCAAAGCTGTGCCTAGGACCTGCCAAAATGAGACTGCCCAAATGACCTCAGAGGGTTCCATATATACTTTTCAGGGACGATCATGTCAGATACTGGTGGTTTAGGAGTTAAAGGGTGATTGCTGCAACTGCATTCTCAACCCAGAAACTGAAAATGAGGCTTTCCTTCCCCTCCTCCAGAAACAGAACTTCCACAGCGCCAGCTTAGGTGGCAGTTTAGTTGGTGCCTGAGGCAGCATAGAATTCAGTTTATCCTTTTGCTGCTGCATTGGTTTTGCGGCACTAACAATAGCAAACATTTGTTTTTGTCAGTAAATCCAGCAAATATGATGACACAGAGAACAGAGGCATCGAAAAAGAAAGTGACATTTCGATCACGTCACTTTTCTAATCATAATCACTCTTAAAAGACACTTCAGCATTTAAACTTCTCATACCCCATTCACACTCAGAGAGCTGAGCAAAATTTCCCCATCTGCCTTTTTTCCTTAAATTGCTCCTTTCCTCTTTCCTTTTTTTTTAGGCCAATGTCAAAGATCAGCTTCTCTGTTTTAGGGCCAGTGGTGTGCAGTTGACTGTAGGTTCCTGGTGGGCTGTGAATGTGTCTGCCAAGTTTGTTGTGTTGTGCTTAGTACAGTGCTCTGCACACAGCAGGTGCTCAATAAATACGATTGAATTCTTCCAAGCGCTTACTACAGTGCTCTGCACACAGTAAGCACTCAATGCATGCCATGGATTCGTTAACTAATTTGGAGGTGTCTTTAAACTAATGCTATCAAGAAAAAATTGAAATATGTCAAGCAATATTTAGTGACATTAATTTAGTATAGTTCTCTGCCTGATAGTCCACAAAAATTTCAGTATCTGCTCTGTGGCTCCATTTTGAAATCCCGTTAAATGATCTATTCATACACTTCAGGGAGCTCAAAGTTCTCTATCATATAAAATGCACTGAAATCAATCTGATGACTTGGCTTTATCCCTATTTTCAAAAAAAAAGAAAAAAAAGCATCTTTCTGAATGTCTGGAATTGAATGAGCAGGTGATGAGGACTTGAGATGATGTGTATTAAATTCTGGATCTATGTTTAAATATCCACATGTTTAGATGATTAGAAGACCAGCTTTTCCTTAATGACCATTATTAGCAATATTCTTTATTGAGCAACTTTTTGTTTGAAATTGCCCAATTGCTGTTATTCTTCAAGCTCTGATTTATATGCTATAGTATAAAAATGTTCTTGCTCATAAATTTACATGAAAAAAATTAGAATAATGGGTCCATGACATACTGACATGCATTTTTCTGTTCACTTCCTAGCACCTACATATGGTAACAGCACAGCGAGCTCAAAGATTACACCTATAGAAGTCAATGGTGCTTCCTAGGACTCAATAAGAGGCTTGAAACATGTCTTTCTTAGTAATGCATCAGGTACAGAAACATTCAATTGCCCCTTTCTGTGAGCTAGCACAATTTCAACTGCAAAATCATACTAGAGTTTATAGGATTAAACTTACCTTAGTTATCCTGGCAAGTGTGGTGTTTTTGAACATCCACACAGTCTAGAAATGAGAATCAGACCCTGATTTGATGTGCCTCCGTGTTCTTGAATTGAAAGTCTTAAACCAAAGGTCTTCTTTAGGTGGGGTGTTTGAATGAAAAGCAAGGCTTCAAGCATGTAGAGTTATCAACAAGGTCACAGGTTTTTTTTTCCCTTCCAGTTCTTATCAAAATTCAACCAGCATCACCAGTCTGGACAGCTCAATAAACCTCAAAAAATGTCTCTCGTTTGAAGGAAAATTCAAAACTGATAGGCATCTTATCCTTTCCTTCAGTGTTCAAAGGATAACATGCTGCAGGGACCGGGCCTTTTATTTTTTTAATGCCTTTATATTTATATTTTTTCAAGAGCACTCTGATGCCATCCAGCTTTCTCTAAGACTTGTGGGTTTCAACTGATCTTCAGAACTACTAGTCCCTAGTAACTGATGGCAGACAAACAGAATAGATTGAGTTAAAGCTGCCCAAATTGTGTTTATGGACACTGTGTTTCAAGGTGAGAAGCGCAAGGGATGCTCTGTAGCCCAAATTCCATCTCTGGTTTCACAGAATGATGAAATACAAATTAATGACCAGTGGGGCTCTTTCTTACTTCTTTTGCAAACCAATGAAGTTACCATTAGTGCAGAGCACGGACATTCATAGTAAATAGATCAGCAGTGAGAAGTAGCATGGCCTAGTGGATAAAGTATGGTCCTGGGAGTTAGAAAGATCTGGGTTCTATTCCCAGATCCTCCACTCATCTGCTGTGTGACCTTGGGCAAGTCATTTCACTTCACTGTGCTTCAGTTTACCGCATCTGTAAAATGAAGATTAAGACTGTGAGCCCCATTTGGGAAACGGACTATGTCCAACCTGATTACCCATCCCAGCGCTTAGAACAGTGCCTGGCATATAGTAAGTGCTTAACAAATACCATAAAAAAGATAAGTATCTGTAGAATACTAAATAGATCAGGAATGCTCCAGGGTACTCTCTCCTTCTCTCTCCTCTGGTATGTTCTTCAGGATTCAGGATTCTATTCTGTTGGGGCAGAAAATAACTCTCTGGATTCTTACTGTGGGTAAGGATGTGCCTAATTACTTCACTGTATTTTCCCAAACTCTTAGTACAGTGCTCCATGCACAGTAAGTGCTCAATAAATACCACTGATTAATTGGTTGATTATTGCAGGTTCAGTTGCTCTTACAATCTGCTACTCACCTGCTCTTTCAGGCATATGAGAGACTTTCTATGAGAGAATGGTTCCATTCCCAAAAGGCTGCATACCTTTGTTACACTGTTGTTTCTCTGACAGCCTAGAGACACCATGCAGTGTGCTGTGCTATGCTCAGTGAAAGGGGAAGGGGAAAGGAGGGAAGAAGAGGAGAAGAAGAAGTGGGAGGAGGAGGAGGACAAGGAGAAGGAGGAGAAGAGGAATTTTGAGTGTTGGTATCTCTGCTGCTCGGAAAGTAGGAGAGGGTGATGATGATGATGGCATTTATTAAGCACTTACTATGTGCAAAGCACTGTTCTAAGCGCTGGGGAGGTAACAAGGTAATCAGGTTGTCCCACGGGGGGCTCACAGTCTTAATCCCCATTTTACAGATGAGGTAATTTAGGCACAGAGAAGTTAAGTGACTTGCCCAAAGTCACACAGCTGACAAATGGCGGAGCCAGAATTTGAACCCATGACCTCTGACTCCAAAGCCCGTGCTCTTTCCACTGAGCCACGCTGCTTCTCTCTGTTATATTGTACTCTCCCAAGTGCAATATAGTTATTTAATGTTATATTGTACTCTCCCTTCAGATCCAACTGTCTACCGTTCACCCCACCTTCAAAACCCTCCTAAAAGCATAACTTTTCCAGGACGCCTTCCTAGACTAAGCCCTCATTTACCCTATCTACCCTCTATTCTGTATCAACTATGAACTTGGCTGTATGCCCCTTAAGAACTTTGAAACTCAACCAGCCCCACAGTATAAATATATATCATCATCATCATCATCAATCGTATTTATTGAGCGCTTACTATGTGCAGAGCACTGTACTAAGCGCTTGGGAAGTACAAATTGGCAACACATAGAGACAGTCCCTACCCAACAGTGGGCTCACAGTCCAACAGGGGAAGACAGAGAACAAAACCAAACATACTAACAAAATAAAATAAATAGAATAGATATGTACAAGTAAAATAAATAAATAAATAAGTAGAGTAATAAATATGTACAAACATATATACATATATACAGGTGCTGTGGGGAAGGGAAGGAGGTAAGAAGGGGGGGATGGAGAGGGGGACGAGGGGGAGAGGAAGGAATATACCAGGAATATACACATACACAAACACAGTGCTTGCCAGCCTCTTACTACTTGTCAAGCACTAAGCGCTGGGGTAGATACAAGTTTATCAGGGTGGAGACAATCCCTGTCCCACATGGGACTCCTAGTCTAAGTTGGAGGGAGGAGGATTTAATTCCCATTTTTCCGATGAGGTAACTGAGGCGCATAGAAGTTAAGTGACTTGCCCAGGTTCACACAATAAGCAATTGTCAGAGACAGGATTAGAACCCAGGTCCTCTGACCTCCAAGCCCATGCTCTTTCCACTAGGCCAGGCTGCCACTCATACAAATATTCTTATACTCTACTATTTCCCCTACCTGTAATTAGTTTTAATGTCTATCTCTCCCTATAGACTGTAAGATCTTTGTAGGCAGAAATTGCTTCTACCAAATCTCTTGGACTGTACTTTCCTGAGCATTTAATATGGCATTCTGCACACAGTAATCACTCAATAAACACCACTGATTGATTGAGTGGGGACCAAGAAGCAGCGTGGCTTAGTGGCAAGAGACAGGGCTTGGGAGTCGGAGATCGTGGGTTCTAATCCCGACTCCACCACTGATCAGTTGTGTGACTTTGGGCAAGTCGCTTGACTTCTCTGTACCTCATCTGTAAAATGGGGATTAAGACCGTGAGCCCCACATGGGACAACCCGATTACCTTGTTTCTCCCCCAACACATAGAACAGTGCTCGGCCCATAGTAAGCGCTTAACAAATGCGAAGGAAATACACATTCTTTTATCCCCAACTAAACTTACAGAAGTATTCATTGCTTTCCCTCTGTGGATCCCTGGTGGTCTAGTGGTCAGGATTCGGCGCTTTCACCATTGCGGCCCGGGTTTGATTCCCGGTCAGGGAAGGTTACGTTATAAGTGCAGCGTGGCTCAGTGGAAAGAGCACGGGCTTGGGAGTCAGAGGTCATGGGTTCTAATCCCAGATCCGCCACTTGTCAGCTGTGTGGCTTTGGGCAAGTCACTTAACATCTCTGTGCCTCAGTTACCTCATCCGTAAAATGGGGATTAAGACTGTGAGCCCCACGTGGGACAACTTGATTACCTTGTATCCCCCCAGCGCTTCGAACGGTGTTTGGCACATAGTAAGCACTTAACAAATTCATTCAATCATATTTATTCTTCTAGACTGTGAGACTGATGTTGGCTAGGGACCGTCTCTATATGTTGCCAACTTGTACTTCCCAAGCACTTAGTACAGTGCTCTGCACACAGTAAGTGCTCAATAAATATGATTGAATGAATGAATGAATCACAGTTTTGTTCTCCCTTTTCAGAGTGAGGAGCATTGGGTCATTGGGACTAGGCAAACAGGAAGCGTAAATCCATCTTTGTTCAAAACTAAGCCTTCTTATTTCTTCAGTTACTACCGGCCCTGAAGTTGGATTTAAGTTTTTGTATGGCTGGGGTCCAAAAGCTATAGGGTCTCTTAATAACATGTGTGGTCTCAATAGAATATACTGTACAGAATTAGTTTTATGTTAAGGATTTGTTAATGACCAGCTCTTCTTCTAAAAACATGACAAATCACACCTATTTTTAGTTTGGGTTCTAATCCCACCTCTACCACTTGTCTGCTGTGTGACCTTGGGCAAATGACTTCACTTCTCTGCATCTCTGCAGTTACCTCATCTGCAAAATGGGGATTGAGACTGTGATTCCCCACATGGAACAGGGACTGTGTCCAACCCAATTTGCTTCTATCAACCCCAGTGCTTAATACAGTGCCGGGTACATAGTAAGTGCTTAACAAATACCACAATTATTATTACTATTATTTGCTTCCATGGGTTTTTTTTTAATGTATAGGCCACTTCTAGAGGCAGTACCACTGACATTTATAAGTGTCCCGACATTTTCTCTAATTCATGTCAAATCCAGTGCTCTTTGTAGATCTTCTCTCATTATTCAACTCCATTATATGTCAACTACTCTGATGACCCACTAATAGCACAAAGGTCTCTTCTGCAACAGCTTTACACATGAATCCATGGTCAGTGACAATATCTTCAAATCCAAGGAACAATGATGCATACTTCTAAGGGTAGTTTCATTTGAAAAATAAAAGTAGACCTTTGTGTACACTGTCAGATCCCAAAAGTCATTTAGCTTGTGTCACAGTGTTTCCTTAATTCCCAACTGATTATTGCAGGTACCTACTCAAAAGGCTGCTATATTAAAAATGGCCAACTAATTGTGATGTTGAGGTCATCAATCAAATCCGATGCATTACTACAAATCTGGGGTAAATGACTTATCAGAAACACAGGGCACAAATTTCAGTTTATAATAGCTGACAAGGTCACCTCTGACCATTCGCACAGGGAAAAATAGCAGCTTGCATAACTGAAGGCAAACTCTTAAAACCATGATTTCAGTGCTTAGAACAGTGCTTGGCACATAGTAAGTGATGAACAAATATCATCAGTGTTATTAAAGAGGATATCCTTTCCAGATGTAGCTGCGTTTGACTTCATGATGGGCTTTGTGTGAAATGCAGTAGTAAGGGAAGCATCCTACTTTAGTGGATATGGCACTATATGGTCCCACAGACTCACCGGCCTTTTTTTTTTTAATGGTATTTGTTAAGTGCTGTGTGCCAAGCAAGCAATGTACTAAGCGCTGGGGTAGATACAAGCTAATCGTGTAGGACACAGTCCATGCCCCACATGGGGCTTACCATATTCATTCACATTTTAATGATGAAGTAACCGAGGCAGAGAAGTGAAGTGACTTGCCCAAGGTCACAAAGCAGACAAGAGGCAGAACCAGGATTAGAACCCAGCTTTTGAGCCCTTTAACATCTCTCCATCTCCCTCTGCTTTCCTGTCGGAACGATGAGAACAGTGCCTTCAATAACTCATTGGATACTGTGCACATTAACTAGAGAAGGCTCCTGAAATCACTCTTTTTGGAAAAGGTGGTAAAGAAGAAAAAGATTATTATCATTATTGATTGCCCGTGCCCCATTAGATTGTAAATGCTTACTCTTCAGGGCCGGGTCCTTGTTCTTTATTTTTATTGTACCTTCACGGGCGCTAATAGATGCTCAATAAACATGATTGGGTAAGAACTGACGTTTCACTGTATAGTTCTAACCCATTATTCTATTTTCCTAATGGCTTCATGGAAAATATTTCACTTCATCTGCATCATGAGTTGGAAACATATCCAAATTCATGACAAAATTGTACTCAATCGATAGTCAATGGGTAGCATTTAGACAATTTAGCCATCAGCGGCAGAATACCTGCTTCTGCCTTGTCTAGAAACCAGGAAAGTACACGGGCATTTTAACAAAGGTGTTCTTTGAAGTATAGTAAATATAAAAGCCTCAGATTCATTCTGAAAATAAAGAAAAGAAGCTCTTTGAATCATTCTTCTTCCTACAGGAGCAGCTAAGCTTTGAGGAGCAATTTTCCAACATCTAATAGACCTGCCCTTGGTGTGTTCCTATAGCAAAAGCTAGGAAGATTAATGCAGCTTGCTTCTATTTCCTTTAACAGGCAACTCATGCAGAAAAACGTTGGCCATTTTTATAAAATGTGTATGGCAAAGTGTAGAATTGCAGAATTGCAGAATTTGGCTATGTCCAATAACTGAAAATGTGTGGTTTTCTTGAAGAGATATCAAAAATAAAGAAATCCAAACACTCTTACAACTATAACTTATTACTAAACAAAAATAACCATTTGATGAACTGATGGGTTTTTTTTACAAAATAATTTTTGGAAACATGACTTCTGGTTGCCATGATATTAGAATTGGTTTTACACTGCTTGCAAACCTTTAGCTAATAATGAAAAATCAATATAGCCTCTAACTCCCTATAACGTCTACATTTTATTTTTCAGTGGATTTTAATAAGGCACAGTGGGAAATACAGGACACAAACCGCATTTCATTATTGTATTCTTGCTTTGTTCCGTCAACAGGATGTATCATCTGTTTCTAACAGTTGGATACATCAAACTTGAAACACAGAATTTTCCACATCCTTATTCCTTTCCTTTATTTCCTGTCTTCAGTGGCATAATTCTTAAGTGCTCAAGTCAAAATCTGTATCGAAAAGGTGGCAACGATGCCCAAAATTGGTTTTATGTAAGCATTAGTTGATTTTTCCCAGCTGAGATTTCATTTCAAATACATTATCATGAATCTCTATCGTAGTTTAAAATGTTCTATCTTAGTCCAGTTCCTAGGGATAAGGTCTCCTCACGTGAGGAGCACCATAGCTTAGTGGAAAGAGCAAGGACCCAGGAGACAGAAGACCTGGGTCCTAATCCCAGCTTCACCACTTGCCTGTTGTGTGACCTTGGGCAAGTCACTTAACTGCTCTGGGCCTCAGTTTCCTCATCTGTAAAATAGGGATTTGATACCCATTCTCCATCCTACTTAGACTGCGAACCCTGAGTGGGACCTGATTAACTTTCATCGACCCCAGCCCTTTGAACAGTGCTTGACACATAGTAAGTGCTTAATATCTACCATTATTATTATCATTATTATTATTAATAATAAAACTTCAAAAAACCATTATTGCAACTTCAGTTCCTAGGAACCAGATCCCTATTTAGCAAAATCCAACTGTGTCCAAGCCCAATCAGATTTAAAGTGAAGATACACTGAAGAGGGCTTTTAGACTGTGAGCGCACTGTTGGGTAGGGACTGTCTCTATATGTTGCCAACTTGTACTTCCCAAGCGCTTAGTACAGTGCTCTGCACACAGTAAGCGCTCAATAAATACGATTAATTGATTGGCCTGGGGGGTTTACTTCCTTTACATTTTTGGTCTCAAACTCCAGTCCATTTATAAAACTTTAAATCCCTAAATAACTTAAAGCAACAAAAACACCCAAAACCACTGAGGCCACCAGCACGAAATCCATGAATAATTATGGAGGTAAGTAGATGTCTGGAAGAAAATGTACCAATTTACAATGCATGTGACTTTAATATAGGTTTGTTGACCTACCCTCCTGTGAGAAAAAGCAGCTTCAGCACCAGAGCAATTCAACCCACCTTCCCTCTGTCCTCCACTGACTGCCCACTCTGACGCCCTGTGAGTCCTAATCCTAACCCTAAACATTGCATTATTGCATTCCAGAACTACTCTGAGGTAAATCCTTCATTTCAGGAATAATTTTATTAACCCCTAACCCTACCCCACTCTCTTTGAAACTACTGTCTCCACAAGTCCCTCTCTCTCCCCACCACACTGGTTCCACTAAGCCCTTAATGGTACTTTATAAGTGCTTACTAGGTGCCAGAAACTATACTAAGCACTGGGGTAGATACAAACTAATCAGGTTGGGCACAGTCCGTATCCCTCAGGGGGCTCCCAGTCTTAATCCCCATTTTACAGATGAGGTTACTGAGGCACAGAGAAGATGGGTGACCTGCCCAAAGTCACACAGCAGACAAGTACAGGGCCGGGATTAGAACCCAGATCCTTCTGTCTCTCAGGCCCTGAACCCACTCCCACCCCCTACACTCACCTTCCACCGGGCCAGCTCCTCAACCTGAAATCTTGAACACCCATACACCATTTGTTTTAATTAGTTCCATTTCCCTCGTCTCTTAGCCTTTTCCTTCTGAGTGATTCCCTTCCAGACCCATTCTGCTCAGGACCTCAAATCTACCACCCCACCCCAGGCTTCTGGGTCCTGGGTGGAGTTGGTCTTGGGAAGGAAGGGAGCTGGGAGGGGAGGGCGAGTTTAAAATCAAAGTGCCTGGAATGGGTTCAGGGTTTCAGCACACTGGGCTGGCTCATCCAGGGGTGGGGAGTGGGGGAGAAAGGAGAGGGACCTTCCTGGTGCTCAGGGGAAGGAGAATTGCACTGAAGTTAAATGGAGGGCAGGGACATTGGGGAAGCAAATGAGAGGGGTGGGAAAACACGAGCCAGAGAAAAGAACAATGAATGGCTTACCTGTTTGGTGGCAGCAACAGGGAGATTTACGTTGTGCTTGCCAGTGGCAGCTAGCGAAGGCACCTGGCTCTCATGGAACCAAAAAGCACTTCAGAAGCGATCAGTTATGAAGTCACTGAAACTCACTGTCACCAGACAACAAGATTCCAAGATTAAACCAAACCCTCTCCCACCACCTCCGAACAATACAAAGTTGCTAGAAAAATTTGGGAGACAATCTCAGGGCATCACAAAGATTTGACTAGGTGACTGCTATTTAACCGGGAAGAAGGCAAAATGCAGGTTAGGGATGGAAGGTTGATTGAGTATGGAAACAGAGGTGTTTACATTGAGTAAATCGGGCACAGATTTGGAATATATTAAACAGCGGTGAAATGGCCATTTCCCTTGCAAAATAGACATGCTGCAATATTTAAAATTTTATAGCAGTTTCTTGAAATGATGGATGGTCAGGGCAGTTGGCTGTAGCCAATCATAAGCAAAAGACAGTGTCACTAGATTGTTGCCAAGAAGCATTTCCATGTGAGCCCACTGTTGGGTAGGGACTGTCTCTATATGTTGCCAACTTGTACTTCCCAAGTGCTTAGTACAGTGCTCTGCACACAGTAAGCACTCAATAAATACGATTGATTGATTGATTGATTCTAAGCAACATTGATGGGTTAGTTAAACATCACACAAAATATTGAGACTGTTTCCAAAAGGGAGAAAAAAAAAATCAGTAGTCTCTTCCACTTACGTCAATGGTTCCAGGTTCTCATGCAAGGAACTAAGAAGTCAGCAAAATCAGGAAGTCCATTAAAATGGTAAGCTCCTTGAGGGCTCGGAACATGCATTTTTTTTTCTGGTGTATTCTCCCAAGCGCTTAGTATACTGTTCTGCACTTGGTAGGCACTCAATACCTACCATTGATTGAATTAATTATTGACCAAAAATCAAGGCAGATGGTTGAGTTTTCTGAAAGATCTCCCAAGAGTATTTAGGTGAGTAAGGCAAGTGGAGTAGAGATGAAGGAAAGAGAGAGGACAATGTAAAGAGGATAGAGGGAATTATGGGAGGCGTCAAATGCTTCATAAGAGACAGTTCACATCTTTATCAACAAGAAACAACAGCTCTAACACTGAGAGAAAAACAGTACCCCAAAATATGACAGCAAAGTGTCATCAAAAAACTTTCTAACACATTCATAGATAAGTGGACGAAATGGCAGTATAATTTAATATCCAGAATCTATTTTCTCTCTCAATTTTATTAATCCATGTCAAACCTTAGAGTTCTGCCTTGGGCCTGCACTTTTCAAAACAGGTTTGTTATTCCTTAGGGAAGAGCAAGAAGAGAAATGGAAAGACATTAGGATTATTACGGGAATTGCTGGGTGTTGGTTTTTCTTGTCCTCAGACTCTATTCCAGCTTCCCCAAAGATTCTCCAGATCCTGTGAGCTGGAAATTCAGCATGGATCCACAGCAGCCCTTATTCTGAAACTAGTCTATAGAAATAATCAGTCCATATTTAATGCTCATTTAGAATGAAGACTCATTCATATTGACAGTGAAAGCCGATTTGCCTTAAGAACAGAAGCATTGCCATCTAGCTGGGTATTCTGCTTCCAGCAGAGGCAACCAATAAGGCTTTGACGAAGAGTGAGCTGGTTGCCCTCCATGACATCTAAGGTGTTCAGGTGATTCTTTCTAAAATCCATAACTCTTCCCTTTAATAAGCAATTATGGATTTCTCAACCATTAATTATCCCAATTCTTCTTGAACCTATTGGTGTTTCCTCCTCGCACGACTTCCTGGGGTAACGATTCTATAAGCTTATCACCTACCGCGTGACATGCTTCCTTTCGTGTTTTGAACCCACCATCGTCAGGCTTCAATGAGTGCTCCCTACTCCTGTTGTGCAGGAATTTCATTAACAAAAATCATAATGATAATTAAAGTAGTTGTTAAGTGCTTACTTTGTGCCAAGCACTGCTCTAAGTGCTGGGGTAGATATAAGGTAATCAGATTGGATACAGTCCCTGTCCCACATGGGGCTCACACTTTTATCCCCAATTTACAGATGAGGTAACCGAGGCATAGAGAAGATAAGTGACTTGCCCAAGATCACACTGCAGACATGTGATGGAGCAGGGATTAGAACCCAGCTCCTTCTGATTCCCAGGCCCGTGCTCTATCCATTAGACCACACTCGTTCACCCTGTCGACACGCTTCAATCATGCCATCTCTTTCGCTTCATCTCTTCAGATCAGAGAAACCGAAACTTTCCAATATATCCACCAAAGAAAGATCCTCCATCCTTCTAACCCAACCTTCTTCAGCACCATAATGGGATGTGGCCACCAGAAATGCATAGAGCACTTCGGGGGTAGATGTATGGTAATCTTATCAATCAATGATATTTATTGAGCACTTGTATCTATCCAAGTTAATCAGGTCGGACACAGCCTCTGCCCCACAGCGGCTCACAGTCTAAGTAGGAGGGAGAACAGGTATTTAACCTCCATTTTATAGATGAGGAAACTGGGCACAGAAAAGTTAAGTGACTTGCCCAACGTCACACAGTAGGCAAATGGTACAGCCAGGAATAAAACCCAGGTCTTTTGACTCCTAAGGTCATGCTCTTTCCATTAGTTTACCCTGCTCCACCCTGCACTTGTGCGCAGAGCTCTGTACTAAGCACTTGGGAAAATACAATCAAAAGGGGTTGGAAGATGCAATCCATCTTGCTAAGAGTTTACAGTCTATGACTAGTCTAATGCTTACTTTTCAGTACCCTTCCTGGTCTTGTCCAGCATTTTGTTAGTCTTTGTAACGGTCGTTATACCATCTGCTAAAAGTTTGAAGGACAGTTTGAAACGGTGAGGCAGTAAAATTAATTTAAACTTGTGAGCACATGAGAAATTGCAATTAGAAGAAACATTTGCTTTAGCTACTTGTGGCTTAAGGTCTGTATCTGTTAGGTGCTCGGTCATGCATGTGAGGGAGGAAATTTAAAATTCTGTTTTTAAAATCGGGAATCACCTTGTTTTCCCCCCGGGGCCAGTTGGCAAAATCAAAATAAAAATTTGTGTGTAGTTTTGGAAAATATCTCTTTTGATTATTTTACTCATTTCATCCAGAACGTGGAGCGTCTTTTACGTATTCGGTGGAAGAGGACAGACTGGAGAGAAAAACCACCCCTTTGAAAGACCATAGGAGCAGGTGGTCTTTTGATACATTCAATGCATTTTGTGGGAGTAACTTGTTCCCACTAAATTGGTAAAGGGGAAAAAATGGAGGAAAATAAGCAAATTGGAAGAATTAAAGAGAGGGAGCATGTGACTGAAGAAAACAGGCAAGGGGAGAGCACTGGGCTCGGATGATGAAAGGGAAGGGAAAGAAATCCAAAAGAAGTGTGAAAAGGCATGAGGAGAGGAAGGGGAGCAAAGAAATTGGTATCAGGGAATATAATTGACAAATTAAGAGAAAAGGAATCACAACTAAAGGGAAAGATGGTCTTAAGGAAAATGTATAAAAGATGAACAGGAGAACTAAGATAATGTAATAAAAGAATAAAAATCAAACAAATTGAAAATGAAAGAGAAACTGGGCTTATCAATAGCTATTATTTTGAGGCCAAACGACCTCGGCAAATCTACTTAATGTTTACTGCTTGCTATTCTTTTGAACTAAAACTGCAGTCTTCTGACCCAATAAATCAGCGTGAAGCTCTGTGCTAATGAGATTTAGAAGTACTTGAATCGTTAGAAGAGAGCTCTTCATATGTGTTTTATACAGTGTTCACTTTTAATAGAGTAATAGTGATTTACTGTGAGTAACCTATTCATCAAAGTGCATTATTCTATTCTTGAATTTATTCTCCATGTTCTGTGGATAATTGAGCAATGGCTCTAGTTTATGGGTTGTTTCATGTGAAGGATCACCTGCACACATTCTGATTTATGCTTCTTCTCTTTTTGGCAACTATTTTTAGAATCAGGTAACAATGCAATCCTCGAGGGAGGCATGCCCCAGACAATGGGCTGCATTTTAAATGATCCCTCTCAGTAGATACAGTTAGTCACCATCCCATAGAGACTGGCATCTTCTGCTGCTTTGCTCATTTAGGAAAGGTGCTAGAGTGAGCTTAATTTGCCGATTTAGTTCAGCCAGCATACAGAGGATAACATATTTTGTTTGAATCACACAACGAAATACAACTGATGATTTTATTTTTTGGAATAGAGGGGAGTCATCTCCATTTTCTCATCTCCGAGAGAATTTGCTGTTTAATGCTTTATAGCTACAAATATGATGGGCCTGATCATTGGCAATTGTTCTCGTTGAAGGTGCCTTCCATACTTCCAATGGAAATCCAGAAACGCGACACAATTAGCTAATCTGCAAATGACTGATGTTCTGCACACACTAAGCCCTCAATAAACGCCACTGATTGATTAATTAATGTGTGGAGAACTGAAAAAGGGGAGGTGTAAATAAAGTAGTCCTATTTAGCTCAAGAGCTAGAACAGGATTCCAAGAAGAAACTATTAACGAGCTTGTCATACATACTGTTTACATTAATCAAAACAAGCATTGCTTATGCCTGTGCTATCCTAATGAAACAAAAAGAGAGCAAGGGTCTTGCAGGGTACCATGCTACTGAATTACTGGATGGCTTTAAAAACACCTGCATTTGAGAAGTTTGGAACATTTCAATGGTATTCTGTCCTCATGCGTTGCTAAGGGGTTAAATGTTCTCTCCTATTTCACAGATGGGGAAATTGAGGCAAATTAAACTATCATTCCTATCAAAAACTTGCTTCAAAAGACAGAATCAGCTGGAAATAGAACACAAATCTCCTTCCTGCCTGCCTCTTGAGCACATTCTCCTATAATTTGATCCAGCATTCATGATGAGACACAGCAGAGGTGGAGATGAACTTTGAAGAGTCCTGGGAAATATCAAAAAAGATGTAGTGCAGAATGTCACACCAATTATTGGTAGAATGAGATAGTGCAAATTAATTTCAAAGTATGTCTGTGTAGGAATATCTAAGAGCCCTTAAGATGGGGAGAGAGGAGAGTGTGTGTACTTAGCATAAGGATATTCATTCATTCATTCATTCTTTCAATCGTATTTATTAAGCGATTACCGTGTGCAGAGCACAGTACTAAACGCTTGGAAAGTGCAATTCAGCAACAGATGGAGACAATCCCTACCGAACGAGATATTTGGTCATGGGTTCAAATCCCGGCTCTGCCGCTTGTCGGCTGTGTGACTTTGGGCAAGTCACTTAACTTCTCTGTGCCTCAGTTCCCTCATCTGGAAAATGGGGATTAAGACTGTGAGCCCCACGTAGGACAATCTGATCACCTTGTATCTACCCCAGTGCTTAGAACAGTGATCTGCGCATAGTAAGCACATAACAAATGCCAATATATGTATGTATATACATATATATATATATATATATATTTCACTGTGTCTTTGGGCAACACTCTGGGGACGAGGCTGGGGATGGGCTTCGAGCAATTCTGCTAATATTGTAGCCACTCTTGCTCTATTCATCCCTTTAACACACCTCAAAGTGCTTTGTTGGAGAATTATGGAGTGGGCAGTAGCACAAGTAAAGAGTTATTCTCTGCCTGAAGCAGGCTTCTTTAGAGAATGAGGGAGGGGACAAAAGAAAGTCACTTTCCTCTCCCTCACTGCCAAGAGTAAATTTTTGCTTCCTTAGAAGGCCGAGGCAGGAGAGATACTAAAGATACAATCAAAGGGAGGGTGGCTTCTTATTAATTCCTAAATAATTGGAAATGGGAGAAGGGCATAATTCTTCAATTCTCTTCCCCACCCTTCCTCCACCCACCCCACCTTCAATTCACTGGAGGGACTGGGGGGTGGGGGGGGGTAGCCCTGATCTGTGGGCCCAGGCAGGAGATCTCAAAGTCATTCTCATTTGACATGAACTAATTCTTCAAAGTCCATTCAAACTAGCTTTTGACTTTTGATTTGGGGATAAAAAATGATTTACCAAAGGGGAAAAAATCAATATGCCTGACTGAAATTTGCTCATAAAGGTGAAGGTGGCTAGTTATCCTGATTAGTTTCTACTGAAACTTCAATTCTACTTCAATGACTCAGAGAAAATATTCGTGGATAACCCATTCTACATCTGCTATAAAACTTAAAAAGGGATAATTTACCTCATTTACGTGCCCTTTCTGCCTCTTAGATTGTGAGCCCCATGTGGGACAGGGACTGAGTCTGACCTGATTATGTCTTTTCTACCCCAGTGCTCAGCACAGTGCTAGGCACATAGTAAACCCTTAATGAATACCATAGCTAACTATATGTTGTTACTGCTGCAATTCACCATATGAAGTACCTTGGTTATATGACTGGATCCTTAATTGAACTCAATATATCCAGTATGAACTCAAT
Organism: Tachyglossus aculeatus; assembly: GCF_015852505.1. Taxonomy (NCBI): domain Eukaryota; kingdom Metazoa; phylum Chordata; class Mammalia; order Monotremata; family Tachyglossidae; genus Tachyglossus; species Tachyglossus aculeatus. Next base: position 9,664,745 of record NC_052098.1, read on the forward strand.
ATGTAGACATGGATATACTGAGTTCAATATATTGAGGAATCTACTGAGTTCAGCTTAAAGATACAAAATTCTCTAATGATAGCATCTATGACACAGTCAGGTCTAAATTAATGGTGGGTCCTGAAAGGTTCTTTTTTTTTCGGGGGGGCGGGTGCTAATTAGGTTCTTTGGTGGGAGGGAAAATAGGCCGGTCAGCAGCAGTTACTCACCAAACTGAAATAGAAGTGTAGTTGTGTAAAGTTTATTGGCTCAGTTCAGCTACCTTGAGTGGGTAAATCAAGTTTTATATACATAAATCTTGCTTTGATTTTTTTTCCCTTTGGGACATATACAGCAAACTAGTGTAGGTGTAGTAGCAGAACAGCATTGTACAATGCCAGTTCCTTGTAGATAAGGCAGCAGAAGGGCAAGGAATAGGACCAAAGTGTATTGCTTGTGATAATCTTGTGGGATGTGAAATAACTAGAATTGTATTTAGTGGTTCAGTGGGAGCAGAAGAGAATCCCTGTCCTTAGAGTATAACTAATATGTCAAATAAGAGGAGCAGCATGGCCTAGTGGTAAGAGCAAGGGCTTGGGAGTCAGGGGTTGTGGGTTCTAATCCTGGCTCTGCCACTTGTCTGCTGTGTGACCTAGGGCAAGTCACTTAATCTCTCTGTGCCTCGGCTACCTCATCTGTAAAATGGGGATTAAGACTGTGAGCCCCATGTGGGACAACCTGATTACCTAGTATCTATCCTAGTGCTTAGAACAGTGCTTGGCACATAGTAAGCACTTACCAAATACTATAATTATTATTATTATAATTATTAAATATGACAAGAATTTTCATCAGTGAATATTGTAAAACTCTTGCCATCATTATAGCCCTAGAACTACATCTATGGATATTATTTGGACTACTTTCACTAATCATGGCCCCACAATCCTGTGGCAGTGCAGCTCTGGGAACTATGGCTGAAACAGGTAATGAGGAGTAAAGACCCTAGCATTTTATCCTGATCTCCTCCTACTCTGCTCTGTGATTTTGTTGAAGTGACTAGTTTTTCTGTAAAGCAGTAGAAAGGAACATTTCTATTTCTCATTTATAATCAATCAATTATATTTATTGAGCACTTACTGTGTGCAGAGCACTATACTAAGCGCTTGGGAAGTACAAGTCGGCAACACATAGAGACAGTCCCTACCCAACAGCGGGCTCACAGTCTAGAAGGGGGTGACAGAGAACAAAACCAAACATACTAACAAAATAAAATAAATAGAATAGATATGTACAAGATAAATAGAGTAATAAATATGTACATATATACATATATACAGGTATATATACATATATACAGGTACATTTATAAAAGGGTAGGGACACCATCTATCTGAATGCTATGTGGAGTAGCTAGCAAAACAAGCGTTAGCAGAAAAACAAATGGATGTTGGTTGTACCACAATCAGTTCAGGCTTTGTAATGGACTCTGGTGTCCATGGAAGGTGATAATGTTAAATGTGAACAAAAATTATCACTGTTACAAGTGACTTGTTAGGAATATTTTAAATTTTTTTTTTCTTTAGGATGGGTTTCTGATGATGCATGTCAGGAATTAAGAGGAAATATATATGTTTAAGAAGGGTTCTGATCTTCACAGCATTAAAGCTGGTGAGTCTGCGTAGCCAGAATGAAAAACTGTAGGTAATTGTAAAATGATAGGGGCAGGAGAAATTGAAACATGTTTGGCAGGAGAAAGTCAGGTCCTCCTCTAGCAGAAAGTCCACATCAGCATTTACTTAGAAAATTACTTATAAAAGAATTATAGAAGCAGTCATTAAGTATCAATATTCTCTGAGCAAATTCATATCTTTCAGTCTGTAAGTATCAATATTCCCTGTGAAAACTCATATCTTTGTTCTTTGCTCTCTCTCTCTCTTTCTTTCTCTCTCTCTCTCTCTCTCTTTGAATTTCCTATAAAAGCTAAATTAAGTCTCTTGGGCACTGCACCACTAAACAAGACTCTCTTCTAGTCCATTGTGATGGAAGTAAATGTACTCAGGAGGCAGATGTACTTGAAGGAAAGGCTAAAGTATCTCCTTTCCCTGAATTCCCCGATCTTTCGAAAGACTTTCCTATCTTCTATCCCCTAAACCGCTACACACAAATACATATAGAGCCACTTCAGTTTACTGAGTGGGAATAAAAAAAAACCCCAAAACCCTCACAGTAGACACTCGTGAGTAACTCCAACATTCAGAGCACATGATTCGTCCTAAAGTCTCTTGTACGATATTTCCATTCTGTACAGTTGGCATACTAAGAAACTTTCTCTTTAGTGCACGCCAGATATGTTAACAGGATGTAACAAAGGCATAGCCAGCAGCCTGTAACTCAATAATAAGTCAATTTAGCTGTCCCTGAGGCTTCCAGTTTACTGCAGGCAATAATGAAGTTCTAAAGTTGAAAGTTTCCCCAACTTAAACTCTGTTAACATCAGGCACTAAATTTACTGGCAGGATAATCAGTACATTTTTATTATGCCAATTACTGAAGTTCAGCACTGCCATTTAGTGGAAAAAGGTACATATTTGTAAGGTCATTTCCAGGTAATCAAAACAAGGCAAACACATTTTAAAAATCTAAGCGATAGAAAGCAAATTCCATCTCTGACAGAAAAATTACTTTTCTCTGTCTATCATCCCAGTCATTTACTAGACTACCCACGGGGAATACTAATCTCCTACTGAGGTTGATTATCGACTTAGAAATAGATTTTTTTTTTCAGAAACGGCAAGTTAACTACTATAGCATACATTTACATGGGTTTATTCCATAAATTATATGTTATGATAATTGCAAGTTTTGGTCTGAAATTTTCTGGAAAGCCAAAGGACATCTCTTTAAGTACAGTACCTATTTTATGTTGTTATGCTCATTATTGTTCTTTGCACCTAGAGATTACTGCAAATTATTTTATTTCCTATGCCACACCTCTCACTGTCGGCAGATAGGATCCAGTCAGGGACCACTGGTGGAAATTTCTATTTAGAGCCTTTGCAGGAAATACATGTCCGCAAATGAATAAAACTACTAACCATTTATAGCAACCATTAAAACACCATTTATAGAGTGTTTTAACTAATGAATAACTCTGAACATACTCTACAAAATACTGCTAGACTTAGTTCCTAGAGTGAGGGATGATGTTGGGGAGGGACCGTCTCTATATGTTGCCAATTTGTAGTTCTCAAGCGCATAGTACAGTGTTCTGCACACAGTAAGCACTCAATAAATACGATTGAATGAATGAATGAATGAATGAATGAGGGATGATGTATTCTAACTCTACTGTACTCTCCCAACCAATCAAAGCCTATTTATTGAGCACTTACTCTGTGCAGAGCACTGTACTAAGCCCTTGGGAGAGCACAGTAGACATGAACTCTGTCCTCGAGGGATGCAAAATTGAAGTATTTAGTACCATGCTCTGCACACAGTAGGCACTCAATAAATACTATTGATTGATCGATGAATAATGGCAATCGCAATTTTATTGTACAGGCAGTTTTTTTGTGGTGATATTTGTAAAGTGAGTGCTAGGTGCCAAGCACTGTACTAAGCACTGGGGAGGATACAAGATAATCAAGTCCCACATGGGGCTCATAGTCTAAGTAGGAGCGAAAACAGGTACTGTTTTACAGATGAGGGAACTGAGGTACAGAGAAGTTAAGGGACTTGCCCAAGGTCACATAGCAGTCAAGTGTCAGAGCAGGGATTAAAACTCGGGTCCCCCGACTTTCAGGCCTGTGCTCTTTCCAATGGGCAACAGTGCTTCCCAATACCATTGCATGCTTACTTATTGACTGATTATATTTTATGCAAAACTTTTTAGTCTTGAGCTTAACTTTCTAAATGATGACAAGGATTTTGAGCCTTATATGTATTAGACTGTTTTATGGAATATTAAGACTCATACGTAGTCACAGATTTACTGTTAATAAGGCAAAATTAAACGCTAAATGTTGCTTGTTTCCTGCCTCGGCATGCACATGATTGGAGAATCAATCACAGGTATCTACTGAGCATATACTATGGACAGAACACTGTATTCAGCACTTTGGAGTACAAACACTAGAGTTGATGGACATGACGCCTGCTCTCAAGGAGCTTACAATGTAGTGGAAACGAAGAAGGGAGCACAATCTGGTTCAACCCCCTCACCAGTAGTGAGAATATGTCACGTTAATCCAAGCACTTAACCTATTCCGCTCTGATTACTGTATTGGCCTCCTTGTTGACCTCCCTGCCTCCTGTCATGAGAAGCGGCATGGCTTAGTGGATAGAGCATGGGCCTGGGGTCCAATACCGGCTCCGTCACAGGTCTGCTGTGTGACCTTGGGCACATCATCTAACTTCTCTGGGCCTCACTTGTCACATCTGTAAAATGGGGATAAGAGTGTGAGCCCCATATGGGATAAGGGACTGTGTCCAACCTGATTAACTTGTACCTACCCCAGATCTTAGAACAGTGCTTGGCACATAGTAAGTGCTTAACAAGTACAATAATAATCATTATTATTGCCTCTCCCCACTCCAGTCAATACTTCCCTCTGCTGCCTGGATCATTTTTCTACAAAAACATTCAGTCCATGTTTCCCCACTCCTCAAGAACCTCCAGTGGTTGCCCATCCACCTCTGCATCCAACAGAAACTCCTTCCCATTGGCTTTAAAGCACTCAATCTCCTTTTCCCCTCCTACCTCACCTCGCTAGGCTCCTATTACAACACTGCCTGCACACTTTACTCCTCTAATGCCAACCTACTCACTGTACCGCAATCTCGTCTTTCTTGCCGCTGACCTCTCACCCTGCCTCTGACCTGGAACGCCCTCCCTCTTCATCTCCCACAGATAATTACTTTCCCCCACTTAATAATAATAACAATAATAGTGGTATTTGTTAAGGACTTACGACTACTACTACTAATAATAATGATACCATTTATTAAGCGCTTACTGTGTGCAAAGCACTATTCTAAGCACTGCTCTTTCCACTAAGCCACGCTGCTTCTCTATGTGCTTCTCACTTCAAAACCTTATTGAAGGCATATCTCCTCTAAGGGGCCTTCTCTGATTAAGCCTCTTTTCCTTTTCCTTCTCTCCCTTCTATGTCACCTTGACTTCCTCCTTTTATTCATTCTCCCCTCCTACCCGCACAGCACTTATATACATATCTGTAATTTACTTGTTTATATTAATGTCCGTCTCCCCTTCTAGACTGTAAGATCACTGTGGACAGGAGCTGTTATATTGTACAGTTCTCTGCACAGAGTAAGCACTCAATAAATATGATTGAATGATTGATCCCATTTCAGCCTCTTTATCACAGGGATACCTGCCTATTAATATCCTCATATCGGGCATATGGTGATAGGGCCTCCCTTCGAGGACAGAGAATCTGTGCAAAGGAACTGATTAAAGTACCACTCCAACATCCTCTTTCCTGCTTGTTATTCATTCGATCGTATTTATTGAGCACTTACTGTGTGCAGAGCTTCCGCTGGGACAAAGAGCACAATGAATGAGTAGGGGGGCAGGGGTGTAGCACATTGCAGAGTACATTTTTTCTGTGAAGGACCCATTGAGAGCCAAAGTGATCACATCATAGTGCTGATGCTGTTCTATAGTACCACAACCCAGTAGTAGGTTGCTCAGATAGCCGATGTGGGTTTTTTTGCCCATGTTAGCCAGCTATTTTTTGGGATTCCTGCTGGGTTTGTCCACCTTGTGGCATCCCTTTGTGGTTCTTCAGTCAGAAACCTTAGCCACTGATGGCATACCCCCAGCAGGCATTCCCCTACTTTCAGAGTCAGGACAATAACAATAATAATAATAATAATAATAATACAATTTTGTTAAGCATTTACTATGCCCTAAGCCCTGTACTAAGCACTGGGGTAATAATAATAACAAAGGTATTTGTTAAGTGCTTACTATGTGCCAGGCACTGTTCTAAGCACTGGGATGGATAGAGGCAAATCGGGGTGGACACAGTCCCTGTCCCACGCTGGGCTCATGGTCTCAATCCCCATTTTACAGATGAGGTAACTGAGGCCCAGAGAAGTGAAGTTACTTGCCCAACGTCACAAAGCAGACAAGTCGAGGAGCCGGGATTAGAATCCACGTCTCCTGATGCCCAGGGTCCTGCTCTTTCCCACCAGACCATCAACAGGACTATGTAAACCCTGTTTGAATGGCAACATAAATGCCAACAAGCATTTGTCTTGTAAAGGTGCCTCAACCTCTTTTCCTGTGGCCATGAGTCACTTTGGGAACCAAATTTGCACTGAATCATTTCTAGTCAATATTTTGTAAATCTTCATCTGAGAAATAGGTTCTCCAGGGTTTTAAGATAAATTAACTGGGTATCATAGAACAGTATCCGAAGTGGGTTGAGAAAAATTCTCAGTTGAGTCAAATCAGCTATGTGAATTATGAAAACGGGAGCAAAAGAGGGCTGAGGCTGCGTTATGTATCCTTTCATAAAATGACTTTCAAAACAATCAGATAAATACTACCAAATCCATGGGGAAATTCTGAAAACCCTAAAGCAAGAACAAAGAAGAGCAGATAGGGCAATTTTACACTTTCAAACAGGAAAGAATAAGCTTTTAAATCAGTGTTTACATTTTCCAACTTGGTAAGCTCTTTGAGGGTACGACTCGTTTCTACCAACTCTATTGTGTTGTATTCTTCCATGCGGTTAGTATAGTGCTCTACACACAGGAAGTATGCAACACATACCAGTGATTGACTGATTGATTAATCTTGGCTTAACTAGGGAGAAATGAATTCGAGCAAAGGAAGTGACCATTCTGATTTAGGAGATCTCTTTTCCAGCAATGTAAGTGATCATATTTGACCAAATTTTGGACAGTATATAGGGGCAAAAGAGCCATTAAATATAGTTTTTTTGAACTCCTCCTGGTCAGAAGAATTAGGAGAGAAAACGAAAACCAAATCCAAACTTCTTACATCATTGTTTCTCAACAGCAGACCTGTACATGTTTCAGGTAGCAGCTTGCCTAGGGATAGTTACAGATAACTTGGTTAGAGAAGCAGTGTGGCCTCGTGGATGGAGCCTGGGCCTAAGAGTCAGAAGGATCTGGGTTCTAATCCCGGCTCCACCACGTGTCTGCTGCGTGATCTTGGGCAAGTCACTTAACTTCTCTGTCCCTCAGGTTCCCTCATCTGTAAAATGGGGATTAAGACTGTGAGGCCCATGTGGGGCATGGGTTGTGGCCAACCCGATTACCTTGTATCTAACCCAGCATGTAATATAGCGCCTGGCACATAGTAAGCACTTAACAAAAACCATAAAAACAAAACAAAACTGAAGTCATGGGAGCAGATGAGCTCCCCAAGGGAGTGAGTGCTCTTTTGTACATATCAACTTACTCGATGTACTATTTAAACACTTTCTTTGTCCTGTTTCTTCTCCCATTAGTACTAGTAATGAGATAGTAGTGGAATAGTAGTAATAATGCTTATTGAGCATCCACTGAATGCAATGCACTGTACTAAGTGCTAGGGACAGAACAGAAGCAAAAGACACATTCCCTGTCCATAATGACCTTATATTCTAACAGCAGGGCAGGGCTTGTGACTTCAACCTCTGCCACATTCTCCCAGTGCTTAGTACCATACTCTCCACATGGTATGTGCTCAGTAGGTATTATTGATTGATTTTCTACCTAGTTTCTCACTTTTGCTGCCTGTATGAAACAAGCATGGTGAGTGAAGAAGGGACCAGTGATGTTCTAGTAAAGAAAATATTGGGAAACATTCCACAATTTATCTCTATGTGGAAAAAACCCCACAAGGACAGTTTTTCCACTTCACCACTACTGCACAAATCAATCACCCACTGTACAATTGTACTGCAATTACCCAGCTTGGGTATGCCAGAGATAACAGTACCTCCGCCCCCACCCGTGGTCCACTGGGTTCAGGCCCTTTCCAAACCCTCCAACTGACCTATTCCCTGTCCACAATAAGAACTTAAGAACATAAACAAATTCATTAATAGGCCACACCAATAGCCCATCAAACCCAGTGTTGGATCTCCAAACATGTCAACTGGATGTTAGGGGGAATAATGTGATCCTTGCCCCTTTGGACATCCATCCTCTTTGGTGGAGATGTGTCACCTAACATCTCAAGCTTTTCCCTTTTCTTCCAAAACCTTCCTTCCTAGTGATCATCTTGGACTTTTTGTCCATGAATTTATACAAACCCTCCTGGAACCTCCCTTTATTTACTGTCTGCCCAGCCCCCTGGGGTAATGAGTTCTATTTTCTTACTTGTAAGCCTGCCCATATTATTTGGGGCAGGAGTAAAAAGTGCCCTGGCATTTGGGGCCCCCTGCTTCCATTGTCACCAGGTCCTCCCGTCACCTTAAACTGGCAACACCTTGGTCAGTGAATAATCTTTGAAAATGCAACAAGTTGTCAGAAAATTTCTTCAATTTAGACAGCAGTTTTGCAATTCCCACATCCTTTTGACACAGGGTTCACGCTAAATGAACAGGTCAACTACAATTCGACCACTTGCAGCAACAAATCTAGCTTTTCATATGCTAGCATCATTCCTGATTACATATCGAAGGCCCTCTGTGAGAAAGACCCGATCCTAGACACTTGGGAAAAATTAAATATTCAAAGGTTAATCAAGTGAAATGTTCCCTGGGCCAATGAACTCATATCTGAAAGGGATATATTAAAATAGGGAAGGATGAATAAAATGCTCTCTGCTGTGAGCTAACAAAAGTATGGAGAAAATAGCATTTTGCTTCTGTTTCATAACACCTTACAACGTTTTATCAGTAACAGTAAATTTAATTATAACGTGGTACCTTGTTTTTGCATAATATCTTTCTGCCGGAGAAGTTAAAGGACTTTCCATGTAATCAGCCTGATTCTTCCCCAAGCATAGGAGGCAGAGTCCTGTCTAAAAGGAGCATGGGTATCCTTTTAGGCACCTTAGCGAGAGTGGAGATGGAGGAAGAGAATCACCCCTCTACCTACCCCAAGAAGAGTAGTGGTCTGTGCCTCCCAGCCTAATGAAGTTCAGTTAAGACTGAACTCCTTGTCTTCCCTCCCAAATCCTGCCCTCTCCCTGTCTTTCCCATCACTGTTGATGGCACTACCATTCTTCTCGTCTCACAAGCCCGCAACCTTGGTGTCATCCTCGACTCCGCTCTCTCGTTCACCCCTCACATCCAAGCCGTCACCAAAACCTGCCGGTCTCACCTCCGCAACATTGCCAAGATCCGCCCTTTCCTCTCCATCCAAACAGCTCCCCTGCTCGTTCAAGCTCTCGTCCTATCCCATCTGGATTACTGTATCAGCCTCCTCTCTGATCTCCCATCCTCCTGTCTCTCCCCACTTCAATCCATACTTCACGCCGCTGCCCAGATTATCTTTGTCCAGAAACGCTCTGGGCATGTTACTCCCCTCCTCAAAAATCTCCAGTGGCTACCAATCAACCTACGCATCTGGCAAATACTCCTTACCCTCGGCTTCAAGGCTCTCCATCACCTCACCCTCTCCTACCTCAGCTCCCTTCTCTCCTTTTACAGCCCAGCCCACACCCTCCGCTCCTCTGCCACTAATCTCCTCACCGTGCCTCGTTCTCGCCTGTCCCGCCATCGATCCCCGGCCCACGTCATCCCCCGGCCTGGAATGCCCTCCCTCTGCCCATCCGCCAAGCTAGCTCTCTTCCTCCCTTCAAGGCCCTACTGAGAGCTCACCTCCTCCAGGAGGCCTTCCCAGACTGAGCCCCCTCCTTCCTCTCCCCCTCCTCCCCCTCTCCATCCCCCTGCCTTACCTCCTTCCCTTCCCCACAGCACCTGTATTTATGTATATATGTTTGTATGTATTTATTACTCTATTTATTTTACTTGTACATATTTATTCTATCTATCTTATTTTGTTATTATGGTTTGTTTTGTTCTCTGTCTCCCCCTTCTAGACTGTGAGCCCACTGTTGGGTAGGGACCATCTCTATACGTTGCCAACTTGTACCTCCCAAGTGCTTAGTACAGTGCTCCGCAATCAATCAATCAATCAATTGTATTTATTTAGCGCTTACTGTGTGCGCTTACTGTAAGCGCTCAATAAATACCATTGAATGAATGAATAATGAAAAGGCACATTGCCCAGGGTGTGGTGTAAGCAGGCTAGGGTGGAACTGCCAGCCACATATTTTTGTCAATTCTTTCACCTGACTGCTGAGGCTGGTAAAGAGAGAAGAGTTAGACTCGCTTCAGGATAGAGGGATTTATTCCCTTCCCAACACAATGAGAGTATAAGGGGCAATGACGCTCACTGTTTTATTTATCATCATTATGCCCCTTCAAAAGTGAGGAAACAAGCAGAATTATGCCCATTTCACTGATGATAGAACTGAGGCACCAGGGTAATCAGTTTTGAAGCCAGAACGTTGATTCCCAGGCCCATACTCCTGCCATGAGAAGGAACTGCTTCCCATATATACAATCTTAGTCTTAATGACTTGCACCATAAATGAGAAGCAGCGTGGCCCTAAAGGATAGAGCCCAGGCCTGGTAGTCAGAAGGACCTGAGTTCTAATCCTGGTTTTGCCCCATGTCTGCTGTGTGACCTTGGGCAAGTCACTCAGCTTCTCTATGCTTCAGTTACTTCATCTGTAAAATGGGGATTAAGACTGTGAGCCCCACATGGAACATAAACTGTGTCCAACCTATTAGCTTGCACCTACCCCAGAACTTAGAACAGTGCTTGGCACATAGAAAGTGTTTAATAGCAAGCACATAAACTAGCACTTAAACTTGTAAAAGCACAAGTTGTAGAGAAACAGCATGACCTAATGGGTAGAGCATGGGCCTGGGAATCAGAAGGACCTGGGTCCTAATCCCGGCTTTGCCACATGTCTGCCATGTGACCTTGGGTAAGTCACTTAACTTCTCTGTGCCTTAGTTACTTCATCTGTCAAATGAGAATTAAAAGTGTGAGCCTCACGTGGGACAGGGACCATGTCCAACCTGATCAACTTGTATCTACCCCAGCACTTAGAACAGTGCTTGGCACAAAGTCAGTGCTTAACAAGTACCATAATAATAATAATAATAATTATATATTATTATTATATAAATATTATAATCCTCTTTTGCAAACGTAGTAACAGATTCACAAAGAAATAAACTGGTTTGCCTACGGTCACTGTTTGCTTTTTCTTTTTTGTCTTTCCCTTGGTTTGTGCCAAGTGCAGTATTGTATTTGCAGGATAGAGCATGCGAAAGATTATTTCTCAAAGACACTCACACTCGTGGATGCAGTCTCACCGTCAGCCACGTCTTCTTCAAACCCAAGGACAACTCTACCAGAGCACCAGAGCAAAGTACAAGAATGAAATACGCAATATCACATTCTACAATTCATGTCAACAGGCACGTTGGTTACTTGTATCTGTTATTTAATAGCACAAAACATTATGTACTTCCATATTCAGACTTTTTGTAAAACAAGTGCTCTCTGATTTCTGAATCTGAGACTGGAGACAATCTTTGATCCTTATGTTTAATATAATATTAATTTGAAATGTTTAATATTTTAAATGCTAAGAAATTTCATCATTTCACTTGGGACTGCTGAAAAGAGTAAGGTAATTAGGAAGAATTTTTAAGATGAGCTCTAAGACTACTTTTACTTGGCTTACCAAACCACATTCTCCTCCATTTCTTGCATAAATATTATTATTACGGCTATCTAATGCCTCTTTTGTAAAGAAATGAGACTGAATCTGAATGTCCCACTTGAGTTTATATAGCCCTGTTAAAAATTATTCTCCAAAATAAATAGGAAAAACCAGCTGCACAGATCACAAATGCTAGGGAAAATGAAAAGAAATATAAAAATAAATGAGTGAAAAATGTACTTTATATCTAGCAAACAAAAGGGAATAATCTGAAATAAATGCAAATCAGCATTACCATTTAAAAGTATTCTGATATTAGTGTTTCACCCCATGATAAGATCAATTAAGCGACCTAGAAACAAACGTCTAAAGAGAGGATAGTGACTCAGTGCATGCATGAAAAGGCAAAGAGAAAACTGCAGAAACACAAGTCAACCATAAGGTAAAGACAGAGCATCACCCACAACGATGTGGTCCAAATCAATTTTAAAATGTAAAGAAAATCCGAGGAAAAGATGCATAACCAGATAGTTTGATGCAAGATAAACCATATAGGTTCAGCACACTAAGTTATATTAGGCCTTTCTTGAGCAAGCAAATAATAATGAATTGGTCACTACTAATGATAATGATAATCAGTATTTGTTAAGCGCTTACAATGTGCGAAGCACTGTTCTAAGTGCTGGGGGGGGGATACAAGGTGATCAGGCTGTACCACATGGGGCTCACAGTTTTAATCCCCATTTTATAGATGAGGTAACCGAGGCACAGAGAAGTTAAGTGACTTGCCCAAAGTCTCACAGCTGACAAATGGCAGAGCTGGGATTAAAACCCATGACCTTTGGCTCCCAAGCCCGGCTCTTTCCATTGAGCCACACTGCTTCTATAGTATTTGTTAAGCACTTACTATGTGCCAAGCACTGTTCTAAGCGCTGGGGTAGATACAAGGTCATCAGTTTGTCCCACAAGGGGCTCACAATCTTAACCCCCATTTTACAGTTGAGGTAACTGAGGCACAGAGAAGTGAAGTGGCTTGTCCAAAGTACTAATAATAGTATTTATTAAGTATGTGCTATGAACCAAGTGCCGGGATAGATGCAATAAAATCGCTGACCCACATGGGGATCATAATCTAAGAGGCGGGGGAAGTACATTATCCTCATTATACATATCCTGTATATATGTTTGTACATATTTATTACTCTATTTATTTATTTATTTATTTTACTTGTACATATCTATTCTATTTATTTTATTTTGTTAGTATGTTTGGTTTTGTTCTCTGTCTCCCCCTTTTAGACTGTGAGCCCACTGTTGGGTAGGGACTGTCTCTATATGTTGCCAACTTGTACTTCCCAAGCGCTTAGTACAGTGCTCTGCACACAGTTAGCGCTCAATAAATACGATTGATTGATTGATTGATTGATTTTACATGAAACTGAGGGTCGGTGAGGTTAAGTAACTTGCCCAAGGTCACGGAGCAGCCTCACGGCAGATCTGGGACCAGAACTTTCTCTACCTTTCCAATGTCAATCCTTAACACTGATGGCCATGATTCACCAAAACACCTTTTTAAGGTGACGACATTTCCCTGAGAAACATTCTATACTTCTGCTTCCATGGAACCCCACTGGATATTAATAATGGATCCTCAATGATTAAAAAGCGAGCATAACAAGCAATGTTGAACGCTGATGAAGTTTCAATTTCAGGACCTGCTGATTTCCTGGATACCTTGTCTGGGAAAGGCTAGTAAAATCAGGCTCATCTTCAGATTCTTAAGAAAAGAACAAGTTGGCAAGATCTTCATGCAAAAAATTAGATTCCCAAGGTTAAAAAAGACTTTTCAATAGAAACCTGTTAATGAGTGTGAAATAAAACTTGCAGTAACCCACAGGACTCATTTTTTTTTACAAAATGACTAGAAATATTTAGCACATTCTATTTGAGTGTGCATTTTGTAAATTTGTAATTTGGCAATAATTATTAGCACTTACTACATTTAATGATAGATCTCAAAATGCTCTATAAACATTCAGTCTCACAATCGTCCTTTAAAGCAGATAAATATAATTATCCTTATTTACAGATCAAAAGTATGCAAAAATAAATTATTTGCACAGCAAAACGGAGTTAAGTACTTTTGTACGCTTGGTGTGAAAACCAAAAAACACAATACTAGATTTTGTGAGGAGTTTGCCCGCATCTTTACATTTTCCCTCCTTCTGATTATTTACTTCTCTTGTTATTTTTAAGTCTTGTCTTGGCCCTAAATTACCAGTGGGTTCAAATGTAAGCCTGATTAAATACAAACCAAGGCACAATTAGTTTTGCTGCTGGAATGCTCTCAGGTTCAGGTCCACTTTAAATTTCCAGCCCATTGATATTTTCAATTTTAAATAATTAATCGATAGTATTTACTGAGTACCTACCCCTGCAGAGCACCATGCTAAACTCTACTGAGAGCACAAAAGAATTAGAATATGTGCCCCCTGCCCTCAAGGAGCTTACAATCTAGCAGGGGAGAAAGTTACCGTCCTAAATTAGAGGTAGGAGAAATATAATATAAAGATCTGGACATAAGGGCTACGGGGAGCAAAGCCTGGGAAGGAGGGTATGTGTACCCGAGTGCCTAGGTGATGTTGAAGTGGCACTTGCCACTTCATATGGGTGGGGACATAAAAAATTAATCAGGGGAGGCGTTCTGAAGGAGATGTGTTTTCAGAAGAGCTCTGAAGATGGTGGGGGGGAGCAGTGCTCTGCTAGATGTGAAGGGGGAGGGAGTTCTAAGCAGGAAGGAGGGTGTGAAGAAGAAGTCAGCAGCCAGAGAGATGGGAATGAGGCAACATTGAGTAGGCGAGTTTGAGAGGAATGTAATGTGCAAGCTGGGGTGTTGGGGTGTAGTGGGGGAAGACAGTGAAGAAAAACGAAGGATAGAGATGACTTATGTGGATCGAAATGGGCAACCACTAGAGGTTTTGAGGAGTGGGGAGACATGCAGAGCACAAGGTCTTAGGAAAAATAACTGGGGCAGCAGAGTGAAGTATGGACTGGAGAGAGGAGAGACTGGAGGCAGGGAGATCACTGAGGAGGATGACACAATAGTCAATAAAGGATATGACAAGTTTCTGGGCCCTTTGGCAATAGTTGGTAAGCAGAGGAAGGGGGTGAATTCAAGTTGTGTTGCTGAGCATTAGCTAGGTCAAAGTTAGAATAGGTGAGGATGAATGTTAGATGGCCAAAGTTGGCCTGGTGCCTGGATTTCTGACAAATGGGCTCTGTGGCACAAGTGCAGAAGCAGAGGAGGTGTACTATGGAAGTGAGCCAGCATTGGGGCTTGGTGGTGTGAGATCGACGAAGGGACAAGGGGTGCGTGAGGGAGTTGAGTTCTGCGGCGAAGACAGAGGTTGAGGGTGTGAATTTGTGCATCAAGAAAGGGGAGATTGGGTAGGGTGTCCAAATTGGGCATAAAGACCCGGAATAAGTGAAGGGGGTCAATAGTCAGAGGTTTCTGTCAAGTCAGAGGTCAGTTGTGTGGCAAGGGTGTGTGCGTGTGTGTGTGTGTGTGTGTGTGTGTGTGTGTGTATAACAGAAGGCAGTTAAGGAAGTTTTGTTTGAAAAGTGGGGTTTCAGAGTTAGTGAAGCAAAGATAGTACAATAACAGTGATAATGAGATGTAGAATGTGTCCTAGTTGGTGAGTAGTTGAGGAGGGTGTAATAGGAGGTCGGCGGAGTTGAGGAGTGAGAGCAAGTGAGTGACTGGGGTGCCAACAGGAACATCCACATGGATGTTGAATTCCTCAGTCATCATTGTAAAGAAGGAAGAGGAGGAGGAAGGAACGTCACAAAGGCAACAAAATCACTCAGAAAATTGGAAGTGGAGCCAAGGGGAAGCTAGATGAGAACAACTAATAATGGTAGCAGGTGGTAGAGGCAGATTTGGGATACGAAGGAAGAGAAGGTGAGGGATGGGAGCAGAAGATGCAAAAGTGACATTGTGGGGTGAAGAACGGGCTGACTCCACCCTCTATCCCTGTGAGTTGGCGGGAGTGGGAGAAAGTGAAGTCTTTTAGAGGAGAGCCACAGGTGTGTCATCTGAAGTAGCCCAAGTTTATTTTTGTGTGTGTGATGCTTTTTGTTAAGCTTTTACTATGTGCCAGGCACTGTGCTTAGCGCTGGGGTAGATAAAAGATAATCGAGTTAGGCCCAGTTCATGTCCCACATGGGACTAACAGCCTTAATCCCCATTTTACAGATGAGGTCACCGAGGCACAGAGAAGCGAAGTGGCTTTCCCTAGGCCACAAAGAAAACAAGTGCTGGAACTGGGATTAGAACCCAGGTCCTCCGACTCCCAGGCCTGTGCTCCTTCCAAAAGGCCAAATCTTAGTGAAAGCCAGGAGGAGCAGGGATTGGGTCAGGAATAGGTTGAGGATGACTGGAAGTTTGACCTTAATGGAGTAGGGATTTCACAGGTTGCATTTAGATGGGGATGCAGTCGGGGAACAAGAGGGGCACAAGGATTGGGGATGGGCAGGATGACAGTGAACTAATGGGGTGTGATGCTAGAAATGGGTGGTTGGGGGGGGGGGGGGGCAATGGTGAGATACAAGGCCAGGGATGTGGTGAGCGGAGGGTAGGATGGGGGTGGACATAGAAGCAGCATGGCATAGTGGACAGAGCACGGGACTGGGAGTTAGAAGGTCATGGGTTCTAATCCCAGCTCCGCCACTTGTGTCCAACCCAACTTGCTTGTATCCATCCCAGTGCTTGGTACAGTGCCTGGCACATAGTAAGCACTTAACAAATACCACCATTATTATTATTGTTACGGTGAAGTCCCAGAGTCTCAAGGCCCACAGCTTCCAGCCACTGGTCAAGAGACTCCTTAGCAATTTCTACTACCAAGATAACATATATACAATAACCTGTGGTTCTCCAAAGGGCTTTTTCCCAAAGCCATAATTCCTCTAGTACCTCACTGGTTTTGTTAGAATGATCATATATAGAAGAGCTTAAATGCTAAGCTTGAATGTTATTATCTCCACGGAAAAGTGAGCCACTATTGTCTGGTCTTATGCTGCCGACTCATCTCCGACCCATAGCGACACCATGGACACAGAGTGGCTCAGTGGAAAGAGCACGGGCTTGGGAGTCAGAGGTCGTGGGTCCTAATCCCCGCTCCACCACTCGTCAGCTGTGTGACTTTGGCCAAGTCACTTAACTTCTCTGTGCCTCGGTTACCTCATCTGTAAAATGGGGACGAAAACTGTGAGCCCCACGTGGGACAACCTGATTACCTTGTATCTACCTCAGTACTTAGGACGGTGCTTGGCACGTAGTAAATGCTTAACAAATACCATCATTATCATTACTATTATTATTATCTCTCCCAGAGTGCCCCGCCTCCATCTGCAATCATATCCACAGAGTTTTCTTGGTAAAAATATGGAAGTGGTTTACCATTGCCTCCTGTACAGTAAACTTGAGTCTCCGCCCTCGACTCTCTCCCATGCCGCTGCTGCCCAGCACAGGTGAGTTTTGACTTGTATCAGATTGCCTTCCACTCGCTAGCCAGTGGCCAAGCTAGGAATGGAATGGATATGCCTCTGCTTGACTCCCCCTCCTGTAGTCGAGACGGGTAGAGTACTGGAAACTCTCCAGGTGCAGCCCTGAGAGGGGCAAGCCGTCATACGCCACATTAAAGAATATTGCCAGTAAATTTTGTACGCTGCTATACATTCTGAAACATAAATAGAATCAGTGAAAATACTTTGTTAAAAATTCCCACAGAGTCCTGCACCCTACTGATTTGATGTGTTTTTCCGAAGCAAATATTCTTTACCACCAGACTGAGTGGCATTTGCTCATCTTCACAATTGCACAGAGGCTGGGAATGTGGTTTGAAAATCTGTGTTTAATTCCCCTACTAAGTGCCAGGCAAAACTCCCATCAAAGTCAATAAGAAAGCTTCACATATAAAGACTTCTGGGCTGCGCTGAAAATATGATCACAACTTCACATTTTCATTAGAAGCTAAACACATTATTAACTGTATCTGTCTTTAAACTCTGATCAATCCTAACAACTAGAAGCCAAAGACTGCTGTTTTGGTGGTTTTTTTTTTTCCAGACAGGTGAAATGAAAGGATTCCACACAAACATCCTTTCAACTAAGTCTCTGCCACGTGACTATGGTTTGATTTGTAACGTTTGCCCACAATTTCCAACCATCCTGTGGTAATGCAAACAGCACTTCTGTTTCCCATTTCTCCAAGTTGATCAAAGAAATGAATGCTAGCACAGCTACATAATTTTCTGAATAGTTTTCTAAATAGTGGTTACTCTTTGGCAGCCTCTTGTCTGAGCATAAAATACCCAATGGTTTATCTTCCCTACAAAACCAGGGGTGTTTCCATCCACTTGAAGACTAAGATTTAATGACTTATGCAATTTCCCAACTGAAATCTTCTTATTACCCCTTAAGAACAATATGGAATTTGTTTGCATTGCTAACCTATAGTGAGCTCCATTCTCCCCAGTGCCTAAGTTAGTCCCTGGTGGTAAGTTAAACACTTTGGAAAGTGTATTAAATCTTCCTGGCCACTATGGGAACATTTAGTACAATTCTGCTGCAGGGTACTCAGATAGTGCACTTAATGGTACCCCAGTGACCTAGAAGAGTTAACACAACCTCCCTAAGTACCTAAAAGAGAACCAGAGAGTAACTCTGACCCTGGGAAGAAGCAAATTCAACGACATATGATTGCAACCCTTTCTCTCAAAGCCCCCAATGAGGAATGAATGAGTGTATACTGTTATGAAGAGGTTTTCCTAATGAAAATACAGATTTAGTTAACAAAACATATTCCAAACCATTTTGTTGAAACCGAGGAGCAGTGTGGCCTAGTGGAAATAGCCATGGGCCTGAAGGTCAGAGGGCCTGAGTTCTAATCCCGGCTCCTCCACGTACCTGCTGTGTGACCTTGGGTAAGTCACTTCTTTGTGCCTCAGATACTTCATCTGTAAAATGGAGATCCAATTCCCCATCTCCCCCCGACTTAGACCGTAAGCCGTGTATGGGACGAGGAATGTGTCTGACTTGATTATTTTGTATCTTCCCCAGAGCTTAGAACGGTGCTGGACACATAGTAAGTGCTTAACCAATACCACAATTATTATTAGTAGGATTGTTATTGTTATTCTATACTCGGTCATCTCAAAGGGAGTTTTTATCCAAATCAATTCTTTATTAGTATCTACTGAAGACAGCTTTCATGTGAGTTGGGGTTCATGAGCAGCTAGAGTGAATTAGTTGCCAACTATCAACAGCCTATATAGTTGCGTCGCTTACTCAAAATACCATCTGCAAAATCCTTTGTCCTCCCTGAATAACAACCTTTCGAATTCCTCCCCTTCAAAAATCCTCCATGGGGGGGAGAAAGTTTTTAAGGAATGGGCTAGGAGGATGGGGGATGTGAGGGGAAAGTTTTCAGGTTTTAGAGGGTCTTTTGGATTGATGAGGGTTTTCAAAGGAGACCATTTTACGGATGGAGGTTGAAGAGGAACTATGGGGATGACCTGGAAGGCGTGAATCAATGAACTAGTTTGGTGATGTGGTCAAGTTCACCTCAGCAAAGCATTTGTTTGATTGCTCAACTGACATCATTGTACATCTTGTCGGCAAACGTTACGGGGAGTAAAAGGACTCTCCAAACATTTGGAGTCAAAATGTGCAATATTACTTGACAAACAGTTTCCTCATGTGGACACGGCCAGTGTGTGGCAGAGATTCATTATTTGTGGATGTTTAGTTTTCCACACTAAATAATTGAAACGATGTTTGCAAAATTATTTTAGCCTTCTTCTCTTTATTCATTATAGAATATATGTTCTTAAGCATTCAATTTCAAATATGTTAGATGTTTAAGAATTATGTACTCTTAGACAACCTTGTTTGTTTCATTTTATCATTAAAGATTCATTTTACTAGAAAAGTTAGTTTCACTTGCAAGGGAGATTGAATTTGTTCCATAAAGTTTTCACCCCTCTGGATAGCTCATTATCCGGACAGGGCCCAAAATACGTACATAACAATTTGTTTTTGTTTTTCCATCTTTAGAGCTGCATCTCTAAAGAAATGAAGGATACTTGCATCCTCCAAAGAAGATGCAATGAAGGAATAATGGAAAACTCTTGACTTAAACCATGTGTATACTGACAAAATATATGAAAAGATTTGTGATTCTTAAGCAGCTTTGTAAAACATGTACACGGCTGTGGCAAGAGTCACAATCTTGTGATTTGGATTGCTGGCATGGCAATACTGAAATTCTAGAATACATTTGGTCATTAACTAGAGATTATAATCTAGAGTAAGTGTCTGAATTTTGACTCCTATGAAGTGATGTTGTAGACAACTGCTGTAAACAAAGACCCTGTCTCCTGGACTGGTTGATCGAATCAGGAACCCTGAAAATGTGATTTTCTGCCGTAATTCTTCTTCTTGTTATTTTTATTAATAAGAATAATTATTATAATAATAATAGTAGTATTTGTGAAGTGCTTACTATGTGCCAGGCACTGTCCTAAGCAATGAGGTAGATACAAGAAAATCAGGTGGGACACATAGAAAATCCATGTCCCACATAGGGCTCACAGTCTTAATCCCCATTTTACAGATGAGGGAACTGAGGCACAGAGAAGTTAAGTGACTCGCCCAAGGTCACACAGCAGACAACTGGCAAAGCAGGGATTAGAACCCAGGTCCTTCTGACCCCCAGGCCCATGTTCTATCCACCAGACCACACTGCTCTCCGTCCAACTCCTCCAATCAGGTACTAAAAAATATCAAAGGGATTTATAGCTAATCTTAAAATAATTTATTTCACATTATATCACCCTAAAACACAGAGCGATCAGATTTTTTTCCCCTTCTGAGACTAACTTCATTTTACACCCTAAAATATTATTTTCATAGATAATGTGTTATTCGACGTCAGTGGCATCTTTTTCAATCCTACGAAAGACAACTATATAGAAGATACTATTGGTTCTGATAAAGCCTGACTCAACTTTAGTATGGAAAACTGTTAAGAGACGCCAGCAGAATAATTAGAATAGCTGCTATTGGGGTCGACTGCCGTTAGGTTTAAAGCTACCTAGTACCGATATGGCTCATTTGGTTACTAGAGCTCTATTTGCTGAAAAACTGATCATTGTACATCGATGTTTTTGAATGTAGCATTTTGGGGTTGAAGGAGGTTTTATTGCCCACCTCACATAAAAAGGTTAGAATGGAACGTGCACGATCCACGAATTTGATTTTTCTCTAAGCTTCAAATACTTTCATATCTTCTACAATGATCAAATACTAAGATAGAGATAGATAATAGTCATATATGTTATGAAAGTTTAATTTCCTTTCACTAATATACAAATTCAATTATTTGGCATTTAATGGGTGTTGTTTTTCAAATCTCGAATTAAATGACGATTACCTGGTGCTGGATCACGATCTGTAACTTTTTAAAAAATTACAGCCAATGAAATTTGTCAGTGCTCTTTTTAAATAACTTTCCCATCAATATGTACTGCTGTTTTGGAAAAAAAAAGATTCCGGGGTAAATACGTGACATCAAATTGAATGGCTTTATGCTATTTTATTGGTGGCGCAGAAACAATTACTACTGTATTTACAAAGACTTTCGATCCATTTTACCCGCTATATTTTGTCACACTGACATGTCCATTTTACTCAACAAAAGAAAAATACATTAGATTACAAAAAATAACTTACACTATGAAATCTGTTTAAAGATCATATTTTAACCTCTATTTAGCAGTAGGATGCTTATTAACATCAAAGGGAATTTCATAGCAATACCAGAGTAAAATGTTAGGTACTACGGTGAAACACCCTCAAATCCGATATCACGACGTGCTTGTTTGCCATCAGTGAAAACAGAAGGTAGTGGAAAATTAAAAAAAAAAAAGTTTGGAGCTTTCAATTAGCTTACTTAAAATAATCACAAACAGTCATCAGATTAAATTCTTAAATTTAATACACAGAGTATTACATTTAAAGGGAAAAGAGAGAGTGAGCTAAAAATAATATTGATAATAATATGGGACCACAGTGCTCCCTGTTGCTCTATACAATGTTTCCTTTCATTAAAATTCCACCCAACTACTACACTACTGTTGGCTATTTACACAGCTATTATATTTAGTTTGATTTACCATAAATGCCGTTATAACACCTGTGGTTTCCCTCATTAAGAATTGAATGACTAGGGTCATGGGTTGAAAGGGCAGCATATGGGCTACCAAAGGGCTAGTTAACATAACCTATTGTATTGGTGCACTGGTAAAGCTCATTTCTATTCATCAGATGATTAGTTCAATCAATATTTATTCCTGTGTGCTTCCTTTGTCTTCAGCTACAAAGCAGACATCCTTCAAATTCATAGCACAAGCCTCGTCTTCTATGAATTTATTAGTACTTACTTTGAGAGGAAAAAAAATGGATTTATTTGGCAATTTGAATATTTTCCCCCCCATCATCACGTAACTATTGCTCACATAATAGTACACCACATTTACTGGTAGGTTATCGAAGATAACTTTTATTAACATACTCCATTATTATACTATATAAAAATGTATAATAATAAAAAGTGGCAGGTGTTAGTCTTACTCTGTGTGTCAGGGAAAGATGTCTCTCTGAGATGACACAAATTATATTTTACACAGAAAACCGGGAATTCTGAGTGGCAAAACTAAAGAATATATATACCTTTGTTCCCCCCAAATACCCACTCCTATGTGAAAGATGCAAATATATATGCAAATGCATATATATTTAGATAGCAATTTGACCATATTTATATATCCGATTCAGTAATAATTTGAAGATTGCAACTTGTTATGATTTGTATTTTGCATTCAGCCTCACCAATAAATGTCAAAAGTAGTCATTCATTGACTATCTTATTCCAACACTTTGCATAATAATGATCAAATAGCAGAACTAACAAGATGTTGATACAAAAATGAGGACATAAGGCAGGACATGAGAAAAAGTGCTTCCCAGTCAGTTGTCCAACTGATCCTTTCTATATTAACCAGGGAAAATACAGCTCATTTGCAGTGTGTAATACTGAATTCATATCATGAATTCACAATTAATGTCTTATCAACAATGTACAATTCAATTGAAGTAGCATGAGATAATCCAAATAATTCTCACGATTTTTTAATCTTCAAAGAATAAACATTTTAATGCTTGTCATGAAAAGTTATTCTCATTTTAATGGACTGTAAAATGATACCATTAAATATTAGCACCCTCAATACGTAAAATTCTATTAAATCTTAAGAAATATAATAATGTCCTAAACATACGGATAAAAAGTTCAGAACTTCATCAGTTATGCATTTTCACTTCAATTTCCCACATTCTTTTGTGATTTTATTGCACTCATGGATTGCTTATTTTTTGATAATATGTTGCAGCTACTTAAATTTGAACAGTTTTTAATTTCAGTACTGTTTATTTAAAATTAATTGGAAATATATTATCTCAGAACTATTACCTGGGCAGATTTTTTTTATAGTTCGGCTGATTAGAAAGATGACAAAATTACCTGCGTACTTTACATCTAGTAGCTCCAAAGAAAATCATGTTTTAATTAGTAAATTAATTAAAAGGACATCTAATTATACTTTTTCCTATTCTTGTTTTTCTAATGAGCATTCAGAAAAAATTACGAAACTATCCTGTCTCCATGATACTTTGCTTCTAGGGTCACTTCTAAAGCTGAAAAAAGTCGTCTTTTGCCGTCAAGCCGTCACAATACCGTGCCCTATAAAACTGCCATAACTCCAGAACATTCAATTTAAGAAAAATCCTGGGTCTGACCGCTTTTATGACACTATTTTAAGGACATTTTCATAAAACGTGATAATGTTATCTGGAATTTCTTTTATGTGATATGTCTAAAGGATGCAAGAGTCTGTCTTCCAGCAAAATACAATTTCATTTGCTATTATTTAGACTCCAATCTAGTGCTTAACAAGAAATCCAGATACATAAATACACCATTAGTGCATCTGTACTTTTAAAAGTCATTAAAAGTATCAGAGTTGAATATACCGTGGCACAGAAAAGTAAACGTTAACATTTGTCTTTTGCTTAATCACATTACAAATCCAACTAAAAGGATCTCAGAAAGAAAACATGCGTGTTATAGCTAAGCAAAGTATTCCTTTTCTCTTCTTTGAGAATATCGCCTGAAATAATCTTTGATGAAGGAAAATCAGTTAAGCAAATGTTCTGTTTCTGCTGGTGGAGAACTCCAAACTTCCTGGCTTTAAAATACACCAAGGAACTTAATTCGCACGCCATTTAAGTTGGTAGAAGCGATACCACTGTGATTATTCTGATCCTTTTTCAGCTGGAGAGATTCGACTTTGGATTCGCAATCATGAGAAATGAAAACGTGGACTGGTGAGGGTAACCGCCATCTCTGAGGCATAAGGGATGTTGCCATATATGTTGCCAACTTGTACTTCCCAAGCGCTTAGTACAGTGCTCTGCACACAGTAAGCGCTCAATAAATACGATTGATATGATGATGATAAGGGGCCTCAATGGTCAACTTAGTCCACGGTGTCACAAGATCGTTGTGCTCTGGCGTAAGTTAAAAGTCTAAGGACAGGAGATTTTTCATTAGGGACCACTTTAAGCATGCTTGAAATTGTTTTCAGAGTTAAGTGAGACTTCCGGACTATGGATAGCCTCCCAGATTGGAATTTAACAAAGGGTACCGATAACCCCCCTCCAGAGATACTGTTCCAAATCGGTGCCGTTATGACGATTTCGGAGAGTGTCTTGATCGGGAATAGCTAATTCAATTTTAGGGAGGTCATTAAGGTCCATGAACGTATCTTACACTTAATGGGCCTTAAGCAGAATGCTCTCGGCTCCGGTGGAAAACATGTAGGAATCGGGCCTGGGGTGTCTTTGAAAGACAGCAGTTCCTCCTCCAAAGACAGTAGTTAATAAAAATTAACTCTCTTGAATAATGGATGAGTATTGGACCTTTCCCAGTTGGGTGGAGGTGGGAGGGGGAGAGCTCTAGGCCTGTTTACAGCCTGGCACTGTTAGACAACACTTTAAATCTCCTATTGATTACAGTGTCTCCTGTCTCTGAGCTTTGGGGAACAGTCTTTGGTGGCAGGGTTTGAGCACTCGACGCAAATGGATCCTGCAACAAACAACTCCCCTGTCTAGCTAGGCTAGAGGGACACTGTCAATCAATCCAGGCTGGAGAGGAGTCCTTCACCTCGGGCTAGAGCCGGTAACTGTCGGGCTCGGAAGTCCGCCTGGAAAAGGATGAGGGGGTGGGGGGGCTTCCTGAACCCTTGATGACACAAGGGATTAATTGGGGAAGAGGAGAGAAATGGAAAGGAACAAGAGGAGAGAAACAAAAGCAACTTTTTTTTTCCCCCTCTTAGCACACATCTCTTTTTCCTCCACCTGCCCCGTGGTCATCCCGTGGGGAACTGGCCAGTGACACTGAGAATCTGCCTTGGACTTTTCGTATTCTTCTTCTGCAGCCGGAGAGAGGCAGGGTTGTGTGTCCGGGCGTTTGTGAATGTGTCTGTGCCTGCACTTGGCGCATCTGCGCGCTTGGGTGTATGTGTATGTCTATGCGTGCTTGTGTGCATGTGTGTTTGTGCGCCCGTGCATGGCTGTGTGCGTGTTGGTGTGTCTTTAAAACTCCGCCCCCCTGCCAACGCCCCGTGCTGGGCCCGGGATCAAAGTTGGGTTGGCATGTGCCTCAAAGTCCCCTAATGCCACCGTCCCCGCTGCTTATTCTGTCGCCCCCTGACCCTCTCCCCTCCTCCTCCTCCTCCTCCCCAACACCGGCGGAGCGGGGAGAAGAGGAGGAAGGAAGAGAGAAGAATGTATCCAAAAGAGAAATGAAGTGGGGCCCACGCTGGTACCCCAGCTCGGCTCCCCGGGAGAAGCGGGCCAGTGGAGCACAGGCCCAGCCTCGAGACGGGAAGACACGGAAGAAAACAAGGCAAAACCCATCCAAGTCTTCTCTCCCCTACCCATCCCCGCCGGCCACAGGCACCCCCGCTCACACCCGGAGTCCCGGTTCTCACCTGCCCCTATTTTCCACCCCATCCTCCCTCGTCAGTTGCCCCGTTTCCTTTCCTCACTGCACACACAACTGAGCAGATCCCAACCTTTCCACCCTGTCCCTACTCCGCAGATTGGCAGTCACGGGATGGAGGGATGGGGCCTGTATACGGGATGGGCCTCCAGGAGGCCTTCCCACACTGAGCCCTTTCCTCCATCCCCCCCATCTTACCTCCTTCCCTTCCCCACAGCACCTGTATATATGTTTGTACATATTACTCTATTTATTTACTTATTTTACTTGTACATCTCTATTCTATTTATTTGATTTTGTTAGTATGTTTGGTTTTGTTCTCTGTCTCCCCCTTCTAGACTGTGAGCCCACTATTGGGTAGGGACTGTCTCTATATGTTGCCAGCTTGTACTTCCCAAGCGCTTAGTACAGTGCTCTGCACACAGTGAGCGCTCAATAAATACGATTGATGATGATGATGATGATGATGACCGTGTGTCCACCCTCACCTGCTGCGCCTCCTTGCCCGCCTCTCATGGTGGTGGACGGCGAGAGGCTTAACGGCCTTTGCCAGATAGCCACCCACTCTACTGCCGAGGCCTCAGGAATAATAATAATAATAATAATAATGATAATAATAGTAATAATAATAATAGCATTTATTAGGTGCTTACTGTGTGCAAAGCACTGATCTAAGCGCTGGGGAGGTTACAAGGTGATCAGGTCCCACAGACGGGAAGGCTACTCTCTAGGGTCGAGGAGTGGGTGGAGAATAGGATAAAAAAGCAGCTTGGCTCGGTGGAAAGAGCCCGGGCTGCAGAGTCAGAGGTCATGGGTTCAAATCCCGGCCCCACCAATTGTCAGCTGGGTGACTTTGGGCACGTCACTTCACTTCGCTGTGCCTCGGTTACCTCATCCGGAAAATGGGGATTGAGACTGCGAGCCCCCCGTGGGGCAACCTGATCACCTTGTAACCTCCCCAGCGCTTAGAACAGTGCTTTGCACGTAGTGAGCGCTTAATAAATGCTATTATTATCATTAATAATAGAGGGGAGGAAAGGCAGTGAAAGAAGCAAGGACCCCCAGCCTTCCAGGTCAGGTTCCTTTAAAGTCACTAACTCGCGGAGTCCGGGCTGCTGAGGGGGGGTGGTGGTGGTGGTGGGTGTGTGTGTGTGTGTGTGTGTGTGTGATGTGCTGTCCTAGACACAAAGTTAGGAACGGCGGGAGGCAGTGGGCATTCGGGATAGGTTAGGGACTGAGAGGGAAGGGAGGGAATATAAAGAAGCTAAAGACAGAGAGTAGGGAGGGGAGGGGTAAGGAGGGGAAGGGAAAAGAAGGAGCGGGATCCTTGGCTTTCACACTAGCCAGGGTCCACATTGAAATGCAAGGAGCTTTCCTGTTTCGCGATGAAAGAATGAGTCATCTTGAAGTTCGGGGGAAAGAAGAAAGGGGAGAGGGGAGGAGGGAGCGGGGCCTTCGGATGGAGCGGAAAACTTTTTTTTTTAATGGCATTTATTAAGCGCTTACTATGTGCAAAGCACTGTTCTAAGCGCTGGGGAGGCTACAAGATTATCAGGTTGTCCCTCATGGGGCTCCCAGTCTCAGTCCCCATTTTACAGATGAGGTAACTGAGGGCTTGCCCAAAGTCACACAGCTGACAGTTGGCGGAGCCGGGATTTGAACCCATGACCCCTGCCTCCAAAACCCGGGTTCTTTCCTACTGAGCCACGCTGCTTCTCTTGAGTCCCGTGTAAAGGCAGAATGGGAGTGGAGGGATGTAAACCTCGCAGCCCTGGTGGAGCAGGTGTCCCGTCCCCCCGTCCCTTCTCCATTCTCCTCTATAACCTCAGCCGGCCCTAATTGCGCCCGGTATCATCATCATCATCATCATCAATCGTATTTATTGCGCGCTTACTATGTGCAGAGCACTGTACTAAGCGCTTGGGAAGTCCAAATTGGCAACATCTAGAGACAGTCCCTACCCAACAGTGGGCTCACAGTCTGAAAGGGGGGAGACCGAGAACAAAACCAAACAGACTAACAAAATAAAATAAATAGAATAGATATGTACAAGATAAATAGAGTAATAAATATGTACAAACATATATACAGGTGCTGTGGGGAGGGGAAGGAGGTAAGATGGGGGGATGGAGAGGGGGACAGGAAGGAAGGGGCTCAGTTTGGGAAGGCCTCCTGGAGGGGGTGAGCTCTCAGCAAGGCCTTGAAGGGTTCCTTGGTATCCTCCAAGGAATCTCTTTCCCTCCCCTTCCCTTCCCAGCCCTTTTCCTCTCTATTTCGGAAAGGCAGAAGGAACCCACGGGCCGGCTTCCGCGCTCCGCCGACAAAACAAGGAACTTCCCAAACAACTTTTCCGGGGGCCCTCCCCCGGCTTCCCCAGGCCGAACCCCAGCAGGAGCGGCGGCGAAGCGAGGGGCGTGGGAAAGCAGGAAGGAAGACAAGCCCTCCCCACCTCCCCTCTATCTTTGCGGACACACACACACACACACACACACACACACACACACACACACACACACTCCCTATTTGCCTTGGCAGCACCGCTGTGTATCTGTGTGTGTGTATATGTGGTTCCTCCGCCCATTCCAAGAGCGTTGACAGGGCTGGGAGTGCGCGCTCGTGGGGCTTTATTTTCTCGACAGACGCTGCCGAAATAAAACACACACACACACGCACGCAAACACAGACTCACCCTTGTCCGCGAGCAAAAGACAAAAAGAAGGTGCACCGCAACTCCGCGGAAAGCAAACAACTCTCCAAAGAACTCTCAGCCCGCCTCTCCCCCCCCCCGAGCAGCATCCACAACACTTCACAACTTTGTGCAACCATCCCACTCTCCCCAGCCTTCTCTACAACGCGGTCTCGGTGAAATGCATCCTCTTCCTCTTCCTCTACTTTCTTCCCCTCCGTGGAGCCCAGCACCCCGACCCTTCAAGGCCCATCTCTCGGAGGTGAAGGGTCCGAATCCGTTATATTTGAGCCTTTCCCCTCTCTCTTACCTCGCATGGTGGTGGCGGGCCTTCACTCAGCGCAGTCATGAAGCTACCAGCCCGGACGTCGGAACAGAAAAATCCTCGCTCAGCAAGAGTGAAGGCTGCAGCCGAAGATCGGATCTGCTGAGAAAATCATCCCTTCGAGGCTGTTGTGGTTGCCGTTGCCGCCGCCGCCGCTTTTAAACTGGTTTTTATTAGGATGGTGGTGATGGTGGTTTGTTTTTGTTTTGGTTTTGCAGGCGGGTGAAAATGTGTTGTCTGATTGGTGCCCGGATTGACTGTGGGGTTTTTTTTGGTTTTGTTTTTCTTTCTCTCCAACGTGCTTTGCTTTAAAAATGCCACCACCGGCTCCCAAAGATTTCTCTTGTGATCACTTGGATTGAAGAGTTGGTGGTGGTTTTGTCAGTTACAAAGCAGAGGGGGAAAAGAGCGAAAAAAAAAATAAAATCAGAAAGAAAAGGCAGGAGGGCCGTGTGGATGGCAGAGCATGTGGGCTTTCACATGACATCTGCGCCTGTTAGCGGATCCGCGAGGTGAAATTTTCACTGTTCAGTTACAGGGACGCTCAGGAAGGGAGAGAGAGAGAGAAAGAGAGAGAGAAAGAGAGAGAGAGAGGGAGATAGATGGAGAGGGAAAGCTGCAAAGAGGCTTATAGCAGAGGGCGGGCTGCACCGGGAGCCTGCGGCTCCTCCCCCTGTCAACGTGGTCTCCAATCAGTAGCCTCCTGCTCTTGGGCCGGCTGGGACCACTTGGGGGACACCCCAAGAAGCGGAGCCGGGAAGGGGGGCACGGGGGAGGGAGGGACAGAAGGGGAAGGGCCGACAGTGGAAAGGAGACAGCACAGGAGGGAGAAGGCCAGAAAGAGTTGGGGCCAAGGCCACTGGGAGCTTGAAATGGACTAATTCATTAGTGAGTCCTACCCGGAGCCTAGGGAGGGTAGAAAAGGGAGGGGACCCCAGTTTCTGCCCCCTCTGTAGCTAAAGAGAGAAGCTACGCCCTTACTCCAGTCTTTCTACCTTGTACAGTTAGAACCCAGTTTCTGCCCCCTCTGTAGCTCGAGAGAAGCTACGCCCTTCCTCCAGTCTTTCTACCTTTGTACAGTTTGATCTCTCCGATATCAGGCAACTGGGCACTTGAAATGGACTAATTCATTAGTGAGTCCTACTCGGGGCCTAGGGAGGGTAGGAAAGGGAGGGGACCCCAGTTTCTGCCCCCTCTGTAGCTAAAGAGAGAAGCTATGCCCTTACCCCAGTCCTTCTACCTTGTACAGTTTGAACCCAGTTTCTGTCCCCTCTGTAGCTAAAGAGAGAAGCTACGCCCTTCCTCCAGTCTTTCTACCTTGTACAGTTTGATCTCTCCGATGAGGCTCTGGCTCTGAATCTTCCTCACCCCTTCTCCTAGTCCCTTTTCAATCGGTTCCCTTTCACCTGCATCTCTGAGCGGGTATTTAGTTTTGTATGATTACTTATTATTACTATTATCAGTTCTCTTCTTAGGAAAAGCCCCTCCCAGAACGACTAAAGAGCAGACCGAGCAAAGCAACAGACTGTCTTGTTTGAAAACATCGGTTTTCTTTGAAAATGTTGAGACCTCGGATTTCGTCTGGTTGAATGTCTTGGGCTTTTTTGTCTGCCTCCCTGTCAAAGTGGAATGTGAAGATTTTGAAAGTCTGGGGGCTGTAGGCAATGCGGTAGGCATGAGAAAATGAAACATATTGGAAGTTGGGTAAGCCATTCAAAGTTAGAGGTTCTGGGGTGTGTGGACATCTGGGCTTGGGAGAGGGGTATGCAGGCATCGGGTACAAAGCTGGTAATGCCTGGAAACGTTTCTTTTTTTCCTTTAAAGGAGCTGGTCGATATTTCTTAAAGGGCCTTGGAATCCTCAAATGTAAGTCACCACTTGAGTAGTCCGTAATTATGGCAATTTTATTTCAAATAAAAGGTTGGTGGATAATATTTCTCAGTGAATGAAATTTGGGTGGTAGAAAGGGATAGTTAAAGAGTTGCGGAGAGCTAAGAAGTGATTCCAAAGCTTGTTCAGAATTGAAGGGGTGGGAACAAAAAGAAACATGACTCACTACACTTGCCTTACGGACGAAAGCCAAAGCCTGTACCTATACCACAGATGGACTTACATCGGCAAAACGTTTGCACATACCAACATGTTGTATATTTATAGGGCTATAGTTCACTTAAAAACCCTTGAAGGCTTGAGTGAATCCTGATTAGTATATTTATGAAACGGACTGAATTGAGGAAAATGATCTTTCGGAAGAATCCACTCAACTGAAAAAAAAAAAACACCCTCTTTTCCTAAATCTTCAGTTGACAGTAGTTAATCTTTTAAGACAATATTTAAGGCTGCACAGTTTTATCATTTTTAATCAAGTTAAACATATTCATCATAACTACATTAAAGCCACACCAAGTTATGCCTAATTTAGTTGCTTCATTAAAAATTACTGAATATAAAATAGCCCAGAAACAAATTGTGGCTTGATCATTTTTGAATCTCATATGCCTCAAGCATATGCAGTTGGTATGTCATGTCTTTCAATGCCTTTGGAAATAATAGAGACATTCTATTATTGTTGTTGTTACTGTTTTTGTCTCTGGCTATATGGTAATTGTTGAGAGACTCAAAAATCTGAACTGTTTGCAGAAATTCTGCAGCTCTAATTCATTTTCTGATTTATACATTTATTTGCTCTCTCCTGTATTGTCTGTAATCCTAAAAAATGATAGGCAGAGTATGAACAGGGAATACATTACTTTTTGTACTCCTACGTATCCAGGGTGTCATTTATTTTGTGTTTGACTGTTTCCACAGTTTATTATTGTATTCAGGAACTACTTGTCACATTTTTTTAAATCTCTTCTGAGCATTTTGAAAAACAAGGCTTTAAAAATAGTTAATCAATTAGAAACAATTTTCTGTAAATGAAAACCTTTAATTACATTATCTTATTTTTGGAAACTAAGAATGTAATATATGTGACAAGACGACAGGCTTCAAAAACTGATTATTTCTTTTGTCTTTTTGGGTAAAATGAAAATTGATCACCAGTCATAGTATCTTTCGTTTTCGGAGTAATTCAGAAAATTTGAAAACTGCTTCTTTGGCTATTTGTTCAACACCTCTCCTTAGGTTCTTGAACCATTTTGAATATTTTTTTTCTAAAAAAGAAACAATTTTCCCTAACTCTTCCCATACTTAACCAACGTCATTGTGATGATGAATGCGATAGCAATTTTCAGTAGCCTGGAGAAATACAGCATCATGCTTACAGTTTTCATTAAAATTCTTACTTGCCCTCAGTCCGATTTCTTTTAGGCTTAATCTAATTTCTTTCAGGTCCTGGCCTTATGCTAATTTGCATGGCTGTAGGAAGTAAATTCTCAGGCAAGTTCGAATAGACCAGAAGTAAAGCCGGCAGTTCTAGCAGGTTTTTAAACTGAGGATATAATAAAGACAAACACAAATCAACTGGGAAATGATCTTAAAATTCATTTTTCTTTGGATCCAGATCTTTCTAGCACTGGCAATATTGAATGTACAAAGTTGTTGAGAAGATATATTCAACCTTAATTACCGTCCTGACAACCATGCTCCTTTGCTCACATGTGTATATACACTGACAACTCCTCCCCCCACTCCAGCACACACACACACAACACACACACACACACACACACACACACACACACACATTTGGGATAGGAAGTATAACACTGATGAAAGTATGGATATTGAAGACTGTTGCTCACCCGCCTCTGCATCAAACAGAAACTCCTTACCATCGGCTTTAAAGTACTCAATAGTTTCTCCTCCTACTACCTTAACTCACGGATTTCCTACTACAATGCAGCCTGCACGCTTTGCTCCTCAACATCAACCTACTCGCTGTACCTCAGTCTCATCTCTTTAACCTCTGACCCCTTGCCCATGTCTTTCCTCTGTCCTAGAATTCTCCCCCCTTCATATCTGACAGACCAGTATACACCCCCGACTCTAAACCCTCCCCAAGTTACATCTCCTCCAAGAGGCCTTCCATGACTAAGCAGCACTTGATAGTCACCCCACCCTTAGCCTCACAGCACTTCCGTACATACCCTTTCATTCTGCCATTTCCCCTATAATAATAATAATGTTGGCACTTATTAAGCACTTACTATGTGCAAAGCACTGTTCTAAGTGCTGGGGAGGTTACAAGGTGATCAGGTTGTCCCATGGCGGGGGGGGGGTGACAGTCTTAATCCCCATTTTACAGATGAGGGAACTGAGGCACAGAGAAGTTAAGTGACTTGCCCAAAGTCACACAGCTGACAAGTGGCGGAGCGGGTTTTGAACCCATGACCTCTGGCTCCAAAGCCCGTGCTTTTTCCACTGAGCCACGCCGCTTCTCATATCTGTAACTTACTTTAATGTCTAAAATCCTTGTGGGTAGGGACAGTGTCTACCAATTCTATTATATTCTGCTTTATCAAATGCTTAGTACAGTGTTCTGCACACAGTAAGCAGTCAGTGAAAAAGTGTGAAGCTTCAAAGCAAATAAGTTTATGTTTGACCACCTTTCCAGAGAAGGGGTTCTATTACCATTTTTGCCCCAGATCCATCCAACCTTATTATTTTGTCACAGAGCAAACACTCCATTTCAGCTTCTTAGATAATGAACATTCTGTTCATATGTTTCTGTAATAGGAAGTGACAAACAAATTGAAATTTACCTGCCATTGAAGCTTTGCTCCAAATGAGCAAGGCATGCATACTTGCCATTGTTATAGCCATTGCTATGCAACATTTAGAGAGTGTATTTATTCCTACACTAGCTGAATGAAGATTTAGGCAAAATCTCTTCCTGAAATTCAGTACTGGGGCTTAGAAAAGTCACTAAGTAGGTGTTCGCTGTTTAGAGACAAGCATGTATTTGAAACTCATTTTTTTTGTAGAAATTCAGGTTTGGGATCAAATAATAATAATAATTGTAATAATGATATCTATTAAACACTTTTCATGTTTAAGCGATAGGGGTGGATACAGAATAATCACAGTGGGGACAGTCCCTGTTCCACATAGGACTCAATGTAAATAGGATAAGGCTAAAATAGCCATGCAATGAAAATTAGTAGAAATTGGGCCTTGAACGTATTACCAGACCCACCTCCAAACCTACCCCAGAACGAACATCTCAACATTTTCTTCCCCTCAGTCATCATTCATTCATTCAATCGTATTTATGTGTGCAGAGCACTGTATTAAGCGCTTGGGAAGTACAAGTCGGCAACATATAGAGACTGTCCCTACCCAGCAACAGGCTCACAATCTAGAAGGGGGAGACAGACAACAAAACAAAACAAGTAGACAGGTGTCAAAACCATCAGAATAAATAGAATTATAGCTATATGCACATCATTAATAAAATAGAGTAGTAAATTTGTAAAAGTAAAATAAAGTAATAAATATGTACAGATATATACAAGTGCCGTGGGGAGGGGAAAGGGGTAGGGCGGAGGGAGGGAGGGAGGGGGGTGATGGGGAGGGGAGGAGGAGAGGAAAAAGGGGGCTCAGTGGGAAGTCCTCCTGGAGGAGGTGAGCTCTCAGTAGGGCTTTGAAGGGAGGAAGAGAGCTAGTTTGGCGGATGTGTGGAAGGAGGGCATTCCAGGCCAGGGGAAGGACGTGGGCCGGGGGTCGACAGCGGGACAGGCAAGAACGAGGCAGAGTGAGGAGGTTAGTGGCAGAGGAGCGGAGGGTGCGGGCTGGGCTGTAGAAGGAGAGAAGGGAGGTGAGGTAGGAGGGGGCGAGGTGATGGAGAGCCTTGAAGCCGAGAGTGAGGAGTTTTTGCTTCATTCGTAGGTTGACAGGCAACCACTGGAGATTTTTGAGGAGGGCAGTGACATGCCCAGAGCGTTTCTGTACAAAGGTAATCCGGGCAGCAGAGTGAAGTATAGACTGAAGCAGGGGGAGACAGGAGGATGGGAGATCAGAAAGGAGACTGATGAAGTAATCCAGTTGGGATAGGATGAGAGATTGAACCAGCAAGGTAGCGGTTTGGATGGAGAGGAAAGGGCAGATCTTGGTGATGTTGTGAAGGTGAGACCAGCAGGTTTTGGGTGATGGATTTGACGTGTGGGGTGAATGAGAGAGCGGAGTCAAGGATGACACCAAGGTTGCGGGCTGCTGAGACAGGAAGGATGGTAGTGCCGTCTACACTGACGGGAAAGTCAGGGAGATGACAGGGTTTGGGAGGGAAGATAAGGAGCTCAGTCTTAGATATGTAGAGTTTTAGATTTCAATGCTATTTATTGAGCACTTACTGTGAACACAGCACTTTATTAAGAGCTTGAGAAAGTACAATGCAACAGATTTTAGTCCCAGACTGAAGAAGGCAGGAAATATATTCCCCTAGTCTTAGCTGGCCCCAAATGTAATACCAAATATGTTCCCCACCAGGTGTCTACCTCTTTCCTGCTCTTGTCTGCTCTCTTCTCTCCTGTTATTCCCTGTAGACGCTAATCTCCTTGTGGGCAGGGAATGTGCCTACCAACTCTGTTTTATTGTACTCTTCTAAGTGCTTAGGATGGTGTTCTACCCGCGGTAAGCACTCTATAAAAACCATTAATTGACTGATTGATCCCAACTCATACTCTTTGCTCCTCCCAAATTAAATCTCCTAAATTTACCTTAACTGTGCCTCACTCATAAACTATCCCTCTCCAACTCACTGCTATGTCTTTCCGCTCCCAGAGAACTCCCTACCCCATCAAATCACATCCTTCCCACCTTCAAAACCTTCCTAAAAATCCCGTTCCTCCAAGACTAACACATGACTCCCCATGACTCACCCCCACACCTTTCTGATCATACCAACAGCCAGCTGACTACTCATGTGTGCATAACTGTTGATTTTTAAACTGTAAGCTCCTTGTGGGCAAGGGACCATGTCTAGCAAGTCTATTGTTTTGTACTCTCCGAAGTGCTTAAAAAAAATAAAAAGTACCATCGATCATTTCCGATTCATAGCCACTCCATGGATATACTTTCTCCAGAACGTCCTGTCCTCTGCCATAATCCACAACCTTTCTAATGGTTCTTCTGTTATCGTTGTTATGGTCTCTATCCATCTAGCTGCTGGTCTGCCTCTTCCACATTTTCCCTGGACTTTTCCTAGCATTAGTTTCTTCTCCAGCAAAGTAGTCCTCCTGATTATGTGTCCAAAATATGGTAATCTAAGTCGGGTCATTTGGCCTTCCAAAGACCACTTTGGTTTAATTTGCTCCAAAATCCATTTGTTTGTTGTTCGGGCAGTCCATGGTATTCACAAAAACCTTCTCCAACACCACATTTCAAAAGAATCTATGTTCTATCAATCCTGTTTTTTCACTGTCCAGCATTCGGATCTATACATTGTCACTGGAAACACCATAGAAACCCAAGTGCTTACTGCTCTGCATACAGTAAATGCAGTCGTATTTATTGGGCGCTTACTGCCTGCAGAGCACTGTACTAAGTGCTTAGCAGAATACAATACAACAATAAACAGGCACATGCCCTACC
This sequence comes from Tachyglossus aculeatus, assembly GCF_015852505.1. NCBI lineage: Eukaryota > Metazoa > Chordata > Mammalia > Monotremata > Tachyglossidae > Tachyglossus > Tachyglossus aculeatus. The sequence continues at coordinate 9,701,191 of NC_052098.1, forward strand.
CATAATGAGCTTATTATTATTATCAGAGGACAGTGCTGGGGTAGATACAAGCTAATCAGGTTGGACGCAGTCCGTGTCCCACTTGGGGCTCACAGTCTTAATCTCCACTTTACAGATGAGGTAACCGAGGCACAGAGAAGTGAAGTGACTTGTGTAAGGTCACACAGCAGACAAGTGGTGGAGTTGGGATTAGAACCCGGGGCCTTCTGAATTCCAGGCCCATGCTCCATCCACTAGGCAACACCTATGCTCTCATTCTTTTATTTATTGTATATTTGGCAGTTTGTGTCCACTTGCCTCTGCCATGAGAGTGTTTTAACAGCAGGGACTGTGGGTTTTACAGCCATTGTATATTCTCGTAGTCCTACTACAGGCTCTGCACCCAGAAGACACCCAATCAATGCTGTTGATGATAGTGTTCTTGAAGGCTTGGGAAGATTTATTTTGTTTTGTTTTCTGTCTCCCCTTTCTAGACTGTGAGCCCGTTGTTGAGTAGGGACTGTCTCTATATGTTGCCGATTTGTACTTCCCAAGCACTTATTACAGTGCTCTGCATACAGTAAGTGCTCAATAGATACGATTGGATGAATGAAGATTCCACATTCTTTTCACTCTCCAAGAGGTTGTCCCATTCAGGCCCATCGAGACCTAATGGTTGTATGCCTCTCCACCTCCTTCCCTGTTTCTGAATGCCATGTTGAACCTCCAGGTTGTTTCCAGCCACCACTCTCACCCTTTCTAGGGGCTGGGTCAGATAGATAGATAAAGAGTATAAGCCCCTAAAGTCCCAAGGAGGGAACTGACAAAAAATTATGTTGATTCAAAAGTGAATAGAGGCCTTCCCCGATTAAACCCGCTTTTCCCCAGATACCTCTCTCTCCTGCATCATCAATGCACTTGGATCTGTGATCTTTGGGCATTTGATATCCCCCCCCACCCTCAACCCCCCAACACTTATGTACATATCTGTAAATTATATATTCTAAATGATTTGTTTATGCTAACGTTTGTCTCCCCCTCTAGACTGTAAGCTCGTCGTGGACAGGAAACATATCTACCAACTCTGTTGTACTGTGCTCTCCCAAGCGCTTATTACAGTGCTCTGCAGAAAATAAGTGCTCAATAAATACGATTGACTGATTGATTGATTGGAAACAAGTGAAATGACTGCGTGGCACAAGTCAACATTCCCTTTCTCTCCTTCTTGGTTTTGTCTTCTTTCTGGTGGGGTTCCTTCCCACCTTTGGAAAACACCATTACCACTATTGAGCACTTACTGTGGGCAGAGCACTGTACTAAGCGCTCTCTACACCACCCCCACCTTGCTCCGCGATCTCTAGCAGGAGTGATGGTATGGGCTGAGTGCCTGCTGGGTGTGCAGTGCTGTACTAAACGTTGGGGAAGAGTACACATGGGCAAGGACTGAACATGCTCTCTGGCCAACATGGGGGTCCCTGCCGAGAATGGAGGGCCTGGGTTCTGCTCATTTCACCCGTAATCATAGTAATAATGGTATTTGTTAAGCGCTTCCTAAGTGCCATTCACTGTACTAAACACTGGGGTGGACCCCCCCCCCCCCCCCCAGACTGTGAGCCCACTGTTGGATAGGGACCGTCTCTATATGTTGCCAACTTGTACTTCCCAAGTGCTTAGTACAGTGCTCTGCACACAGTAAGCGCTCAATAAATACGATTGAATGAATGAATGAATGTATAATGACTTCTTGACATCAGTATTCATGGAGCTTCTGCCTCCTGAGGTACAAGGGTTAAGGTCCCTTGAAAATTGCGCCTGAGTCTTCACAGGTTGGGCCTTGGTCAGACTGGGATCCACCTATTCTGGACTTGCACTAGAGCCACGATATTGCAGAAAACATGTCCTGCCCCATTTAAAAGCTAGCAGGCAGTTCTAGTCATTTTTTAAAAGTGGAAGAAAAATTCATTTTTAAGTGAAAAATAGCACTTGCCTTTCATGATAGAGTAACATATGGGAGCTCAGCATCGTTCCCTTTTTCTTAAACTACATATGAGCAAGGACAATGAGCTATCATCTACCTCGAAGAGATGGACAAAAGGAAGGAAATTGCAAAGTTAGTCAGTCTGGAGGAGTAAATTATACCTGTGGGGTCAATTTGCTTTGTGCGCGAGTGCAAAAGCACATAATTTAGAGAGGACTTTCTGAATCTTGCTGACTGCAAAACTGTCACCAAGAAGCTTTGCCCCGGCATACCATAGAGCCACATGAGGATGGCAATGGTGGGGTTTGAGAGAGGGCTGGGGCAGATAGGGGCATTCCAAGAATGGGAAATTGCAAAACCAGTTATTTTTAAAAAACAAATCCAACTCTTTCAATGTCTTCCCTTTCTTTCTCTCTCCTTTACCTTCTGCTCTCTCTCTCTCTTTTACATCTTGTTTGTTTCCTGCTGACTTCAACATCATCAACAGCTCTTATTGAATGCCTACTGTATGCAGAGCACTGGACAGGGCACTTGGAATAGTACAATAAAACTAGATGACATGGTCCCTACCCTTGAAAGGTTTACAGTCTAATACACTTGTTTACCAATGGGCCACCAATAAGAATTGGGATTAGTAAGGTCTGAATTTCAGAGGTAGTAGTGATGTTAATACAAATAAAGTAAGATTCTCTTGATCAAAGAATTGAGCCAGTCTCACTGTGGTATTTGTGAAGCACTTACTATGTGCCAAGCACTGTACTAAGCACTGGGGTAGATACAAGTTCGTGAGGTGCGACACAGTCCCTGTCCCACATGGGGCTCGCAGTCTGAATAAGAGGGAGACCAGGTATCGAATACCCATTTTACAAAAGAGGAAACTGAGGCACAGGGAAGTTAAGTGACTTGCCCAAAGCCACATAGCAGACAAGTGGCAGAGGTGGATCTAGGACCTGGGGCTTTTGACACCCAAGCCCATACTCTTTCCACTAGGCTATCCTACTAATAATAATAGTAATAGTAATTGTGGTATTTTTTAAGTGCTCACTATGTGCCAGACACTGTACTAAGTGCTGGGGTAGATACAAGGTAATTGGATCGGACACAGTCCCTGTCCCACATTGGGCTCACAGTCTTAATCCCCATTTTATAGATAAGGTAACTGAGGCACAGAGAAGTGAAGTGACCTTGCCCAAGGTCACACAGCAGACAAGGGGCAGAGCAGGGATTAGAACCGAGGTCCTCCTGATTCCCAGGCCCGGGCTCTATCCACTAGGCCACGCTGCTTCCCAGAGGATGCTGCTTATTAGAGGATCTGAGACCTAATGTAGGAGTCAAGAATGTAGAGCCTACAGTCTCTAGACTGTAAGCTCATTGTAGGCAGCAAATAATAATAATAATGGCATTTGTTAAGTGCTTACTATGTGCAAAGCACTGTTCTAAGCGCTGAGGGGGGATACAAGGTGATCTGGTTGTCCCTTGTAGGGCTCACAGTCTTAATCCCCATTTTACAGATGAGGTAACTGAGGCCCAGAGAAGTTAAGTGACTTGCCCAAAGTCACACAGCTGACAAGTGGCAGAGCCGGGATTAGAACCCGTGACCTCTGGCTCCCAAGCCCGTGCTCTTTCCACTGAGCCACGCTGCTTCTCAAATGTGTCTGTTTATTGTTATACTGTACTCTCCCAGGTGCTTAGTCCAGTGCTTTGCACACAGTAAGCCCTAAATAAATGCGACTGCATTTACGAGTGAGTGAGTGGAGAGAGCCTCTTTACCACAAGCATTTCTGGGACAAGTAGTTGGAGTGATGTCATCTGGTAAACAGAAAAAAACTGCTAAGAATGCATATCCCAGAATGATTTGGGCTGGCCACCCAGGGCTGCAAAAAAGCTAAGCCCCAGGCCTTGCTACTGTAAGTTTGGTTATCACGGCCCAACTACTTGTTGCTTTCGAGCCAGGAAACATGCAAGAAGGTGGTGAAGATGTGAGACCTCTCAGAAGTGGGGTCGGATTCCCAGGAACCATAGAACCATCCCTGAAAAAGCCCTTTCCTGATAGAAGGTTCGAATCTTGAGCGATGATGACGCCAACATAATTTTATTTGTTTACTGAGCTAACGTTATGGCTGAAGAAAGTGGTGATCTAAAGAGAAATTTTCTAAAATAAGCATAATTATGGTATTTGTTAAGTGCTTACTATGTTTCCAGCACTGTACTAAACACTGGGATAGATACGGGGTAATCAGGTTGGACACAGTTCATATTCCACATGGGGCTCACAGTCTAAGCAGGAAACAGAAAGGGTATTGAAAACCTTTTCTAAAGAAGAGGAAACTGAGGCACAGAGAAGTTATGTGATTTAACCAAGGTCACCCAGCAAGCAGTTTGCAGAGCTGGGAGTAGAACCTGGAATAATAATAATAATAATAATAATAATAATAATAATAATAATAATAATAATAATAACAATAACATATGTTCAGCTCTTACACCGGGTCAAGCATTGTTCCATGTGTTGGGGTAGTTATGGTTAATCAGGTCAGACACAGTCCCCGTCATAGCTGGGATTCATAGTCTAAGTAGAAAGGGAAACAGGTATTTAACCTCCATTTTACGGATGAAGAAACTAAAACATAGAGAAGTTAATTGACTTGTCCAAGGTCACACGGCATGCAAGTGGCAAAGCCGGGATTAGAACCCAGATCCTCTGACTCCCCAGCCCGTGCTCTTTCCATTAGGCCATACTGCTCCTCAGACTAATGCTTTTTTTTTAATGTTTTGTTCAAAACATTTTTCCGACCACCTATGTCTACTGAGCAAATTGTCTATACCTGCTGCCTCCACTTCCTCTCCTCCAACTCGCTCCTTGATCCTCTCCAATCTGGCTTCCACCCTCTTCACTCCACGGAAACTGCCCTCTTAAAGGTCACCAGTGATCTCCTTCTTGTCAAATCCAGTGGCCTCTACTCCATCCTAATCCTCATCGACCACTCAGCCGCCTTCAAAACTGTGGAAATACCCAATCTTGGCTTCACTGACAATGTCCTCTCCTATCTCTCTGGCTCCTCATTCTCAGTCTCTCTCACAGCCTCCTCTTCTGCCTCCCACCCCCTGACTGAGGGAGTTCCTTACAGCTCAGTTCTGGGTCCCTGTCTAGTCTCCATTTACACCCACTCCCTTGGAGAACTCATTCGCTCCCAGGGCTTCAACTCTCTCTCTCTATGCGGATGATTCCCCAATCTACATCTCTAGACTTGACCTTTCTCCTTCCATGCTATCTCATATTTCCTTCTGCCTTCAGGACATCTCTACTTGGATGGCCCACTGACACCTCAAATGAAACATGTCCAAAACAGAACACCTCATCTTCCCACCCAAACCCTGTCCTCCTGACTTTCCCTTCACCCTTAGAGATCCTCCTTGTCTGTGGCTGTGACTATAGGGTGGCCATAGCATGCTTGAGGATGTTTGCCTGCCCTGACATCCGTTCTATTGTTTAGGGAGGGACCACGTCACAGCTTTACCTTGTTTCTTCTCTGCATTCCTCAACTTTCCCCTCTAGTAACCCATTTCAGGCCACTCATCCCCGAATGAAGCCATATCTTTTCAAACCTATTGATATTTTTACCACCTTCTGTGGTAACAAATTCCATATGCTTACCACCCACTGTGTGAAAAAGTGTTTCCTTTTGCTTGTTTTGACCCTATCACCTTTAAGCTTGACCTGGCGTACGGGATTTGGTGAATAACAATTTGAAGTTGGCCTTGTCCACCCCCTTTATTATTTTTTATAAACTTTAGTTGTGTCTCCTCTTAACCTTCATCGTTCCAGGCTGGAGCCTTAAGCCATCCTTACCCCGAAGCTGTTCCATGTCCCGTATTATTTTGTCGCTCTTCTCTCCTCTTTCATTCTTTCTAAGAGACGTGGTGACAAGCTTCGCTTGCTATATTCCAGGTGTGGATGCTCCATGATGTTATATCAGGCAAAAATCTATTCCTCTGTTTTATTTCTTCCGGCCTTCCAGATGCCCAGCACACTAGCTGCTATTGTTGTATACTGAGCCAAAGATTTGAAGGAACAGTTGACAACATAGTGGCTAGAACATGGGCCTGAGAGTCAGAAGGTCATGGGTTCTAATCCTGACTCCACCAACTGTCTGCTCTATGACCTTGGGCAAGTCACTTCACTTCTCTGTGCCTCAGTTACCTCATCTGTAAAATGGGGATTGAAACTATGAACCCCATATGGGACAGGGACGGTGTCCAACCCAACTTGCTTGTATCAACCGCAGTGCTCAGTACGATGCCTGACACATAGTAAGCACTTAACAAAACACCACAATTATTATTATTATTATTATTATGTGTTATTTCCTGAATTTTGACTGATAGCTCAGAGTCCATCATCATTTATGTATTTGGATTATTTTTTTCTTAGACCTTGTCTACTCTTGCACCAGAACCCATCTGCCACCGTTTTTATCCTTTCCCTCATCTTCCTAAATGGTACTTATTGAGTGCCTACTGAGAGTGAAGCAGTGTATTAAATGTTTGGGAGAGTGCAAAAGAAGCAAGAAACATGATACAGATGATCACAATTCTCAAGGATTTACAATTTAATCTTCATGTGTTCTTTCAGCAGCTTATCTTCCTCGACAGTTTGGCCTAATGGAAAGATCATGGATCTGAGAGTTAGGAGGCCTGAATTTTAATCCTGGCTCTGCAGTTTACCTGCCGTGTGACCTTGGGCAAGTCACTTAATTTCTCCATGCCTCAGTTTCCTCATCTATAAAATGGGAATTCAGTACTTGTTCCCTCTCCCCCTTAGACTGTGAGCACCAGGTGGGACAGGGACCATATCCAACCTGATTATCTTGTATCTACCCCAGTGCTTAGTAAAATGCTTGGCATATAGTAAATTCATAACAAAAATCGTATGTGCATGACATTTCAATTCCAGGGGAAGAGTGGAGAATCATCGACAAATTTGGAGACTTCACTGCCTGCTTCTTTGTCCTGATAATTGATGAACATAGGTCCCAACTTTTCATTTTGAAGGCAGGAATGGAAATGTGGTAGGGCTTTTATGGGGTTGGGAACTGGAAGGGAAGCAGCAAGTCCTAATAGAGCACAGGCTGGGTACTGAGAAGGACGTGGGTTCTAATCCTGGCTCTGCCACTTGTCTGCTGTGTGACCTTGGGCAAGTCACTTCACTTCTCCGTGCCTCAGTTACTTCATCTGTAAAATGGGGATCAAGACTGTGCTTAGCACAGTGCCTGGCACGTAGTAAGTGCTTAACAAATACCATTAAAAAAAGACCCAAACCCAAAAAATACACTTCAAAGAGGTAACGGACCAGAAAGTCAGTCAGTCTTGATTGGAACCCCTCAGGCTTTGTCAGAGGGAACTGAGGTAAGTGAGGCTGGGAATCCAGCTCAAAAAGCTGTGGGGGTGGTTGCACCTGTGGAGTGGGCACCTGTCTTTATGAGAGAGAAGCAGCATGGCTCAGTGGAAAGAGCACAGGCTTTGGAGTCAGAGGTCATGGGTTTAGATCCCGGCTCTGCCAATTGTTAGCTGTGTGACTTTGGACAAGTCACTTAACTTCTCTGTGCCTCAGTTACCTCATCTGTAAAATGGGGATTAAGACTGTGAGCCCCCTGTGGGACAACCTGATCACCCTGTAACCTCCCCACCGCTTAGAACAGTGCTTTACACATAGTAAGTGCTTAATAAATGCCATTATTATTATTATTTTCATGTAGAAACAGTCCTGTCATCGATCCCTTGGGGACTACATCTAATATGTTCCATGATGGAAGTCCACTTTTATGGACAGCCATCCTGCTATTTGATGACTTCCTCCAAGGTAATCAGATGACATGCTGCATTATTTTATCAGCTTGGCCTTTTTCTGAGCTTTTTCTGATTGGGTTCCACAAGGCTTTTGTTTTTTTTGGGGGGGTGGGGGTGGTAGGGCTGGGAGAAGTGGCAAAGTGAGGCTTCCATCCAGTCAGGCCTGTCTCCCTAGTGCTGGTATTTCTGAGGTCCCAGCAACCCTCCTTTCTTCTACCCAACTCTGAGGAGCCACGAACCACAAGGCACAAAGGCTCTGGGGGCTTGTAAGCACAGCACGGTAACACACTGCAATGGCCTCTATCAATCAATCAATCAATGGCATTTATTGAGTGCTTACTGTGTGCAGAACACTGTACTAAGTACTTGGGAGAGTAAAACACAATAGAATTAGCAGGCACATTCCCTGCCCATAACAAGCTTACAGTCTATGTAAGAAACCATTCAGTCCGCATCTTCCCACCCATCAAAAACTTGCAGTAGTTACCAATCCATCTCTGCATCAAGCAGAAACTCCTTACCATTGAATTTAAGGTATTTAATCCACTCTCCTCTTTTTACCTAACCTCCCTCCTCTCCTACTACAACCCAGCCTACACACTTCACTCCTCTATTACAAACCTACTCCCTGCGGCTTGATATCATCGCCCTCATGGCCGACCTCTAGCTTCTGTCCTTCCTCCCCATTTATAGCTGATAAAACACCAACCAATGGTATTTCTTGAACACTTATTGTGTGCAGAGAACTGTACTAAGCACTTGGAAAAGTACAACACAATGGAGATCACTGCCCATAAGGAGTCTACAGTTTACACCACTCTCCCCATCTTCAAATTCCTATTAAAATCTCATCTCCTCCAGGAAACCTTCCCTGACTAATCTCAAATATCTCCCCATCCTATTCTCTCTCCCTTCTGCATCACCAGTACACTTAAGCCTGCACCCCTCAAACACACTGATACTCATGACATCCCCACCTCATAGCACTTATGTAAATATATTTATAATCTGTTACTTCCCCCATCTAAAATTTATTTTAAGGTCCATCTCTCACATTATATTGTAAGCTCCTTGAGAGTAGGGATTGTGCCTAACCAATCTATTGTTCTTTTCCAAGTGTTCAGTACAGTGGTCTGCATATGTTAAACATTCAATAAATACCAATGATTAATTTACTTTAGCCAATTTGCTATCTATGGGAAAGTCTTTCCAGGGCCTTGATTACTCTTTTTTCATAGTGGCATGGTATATTATCAAAGACTTTCTGATGATATTTCCATTTCCGCCCACCATCTACTCCTTCAAATAACTCTGTTTTTCTAGGATGGTCTAGTTTTCCTTTACCAAACAACATTTTTCTCCCAACAGGTGATGTGTGCTTAAGTGCTCACTGATTTTGAACTTTTTAATAGAATCTACCCATCTGCCAGGAATAGAATTCCCAGGATTATTTCTGTGCCCATTCTTTGTAAATAGGAGTTACAGTGGCAATCTGTCAGTCTTCCAGGACCGAGGCCATTTGTAAAGACAAGTTGTAACTCCTGCAGTTCTGGGACTATGGGAATAATTGCTTTCAAAGTTCCACTGCATTTCTGGACTTGGAAAGGGCCTTTCTGAACACACGAGAGACATCTCAAATTCCAACATGCCTGGGTGGAAATCAAAAGAGGGACCACATTACTTAGGTGCATCTTTCAATTGCTCAGTACAGTGCTCTGCACACAGTATGTGCTAAATAAATATGATTGATTGATTGATTTTGATGAAGCATTTGTATATGTGGGCCTATCTAAGGCTATGCTGTCCAGGTGATTGTCTATGGGCCTATAATGGGAGAATGGATATGATATTATTATTTTTTCATATCCCATTTCTTGCTAGCTTTCAATTTGGTTAGTTTAAATGGAGTGGTCATTTGATAGCCAGATGCCATTCCTTACAACAGTGGTGGGCAGACACACCTGGAACACCAAAAAGCAGGTTGGCGGTTTCCCTTGCAGGCTGGAGGGCTAGTGCCAATAGCACTGGCTCAAAAGCGTGCCCAGCCTTCCACCGATCCCAATCATTATTGGCAATTAGGGAGAAGGGGGATGGTGGAGCTCATAGATAATAATAATGATAATAATAATTGTGGTATTTGTTAAGCGCTTACTATGTGCCAAGCACTGTACTGAGCACTTGGGTGGATACAAGCCAATCGTGTTGGACACAGTCCCTGGCTCACAATCTTAATCCCCATTTTACAGATGTGGTAACTGAGGCCCAGAGAAGTGAAGTGACTTGTCCAAGGTCATCCAGCAGACAAGTGGCAAAGCCGGGATTAGAACTCATGACCTTCTGACTCCCGGCCCTGTGCTCTATCCACTACGCCATGCTGCTTCCCCTGGGATCAATACAATCAATGGGATCAATGGGATCAATATGAGCCCATTCCCCTGGAAGTGACCCATTGACCCAAGAGTGAAAGTGATATCTTTAGACATGGAGACACTGTGGGGTTTGGGGGCTCAGGGAAGGTAACACCTCAGGTAACCCTCTAAACTGTGTTTCTTTAGTCTAATTTTAAGCCTCTTCCCAAGAGATACCGAAGGACCAAAGCAGAGCACTTGGAGACGTTCCTGAAAAGCTTACTTCTCTGACCTCATAGCCTTTTTGCTTGACACAGTACTAATCACAGTGGGTTGGTTGAACAGTTGGACTAAGCTGCAGCCTGGCCTGGTCATTTTGAGCAACTATATGACAGTCTAAGAAGCCCACACTGCTCATGAACTATAGTTTGGCATGTCTACTCATCATCATCATTATCATCATCATTCATTCAGTCGTATTTATCGAGTGATTACTGTGTGCAGAGCACTGTTCTGTGACTTTTTTTAGACTGTGAGCCCACTGTTGGGTAGGGACTGTCTCTATATGTTGCCAACTTGTACTTCCCAGGTGCTTAGTACAGTGCTCTGCACACAGTAAGCGCTCAATAAATATGATTGATTGATTGATTGTACTAAGCGCTTGGGAAGTACAAGTTCATCAACAAGGATGGTATTTATTGGACACATTCTGTGTGCAGAACACTGCTAAGCACTTGGGAGAGTCCAGTAAAATGAGTAAATCCTACCCTTACCCTTGTGGAGCTTACACTGTACCCTCCCAAGCACTTAGTTCCATGCTCTGCACAGAGTTAACACTCAATAAATTCATTCAATTCATCCAATCGTTTTTATTGAGTGCTTACTGTGTGTAGAGCACTGTACTAAGCGCTTGGGAAGTATGGATTGATTGACTGGCTATCCTTGCCTCTACTCTGGTAAGGTTTCTAATTCCTTGTGTGTCTGCTTTAGTTAAATTCTGCTGTGCATAAATTTTCAGAATCCTGGCACTGATTTCTTTTTGGATGTCTGTCTCTTCTGGATCTCAAAAGCACGTACGCCACAGAAACTATTGCCCCCTCCAGTAGAGAAAGCTTATCTGTGAGGGACAGAGGAGCAATGTCTAAAATTAAGTAGAATGAAACTCTAAAACGAAGGCAGAGGAAGCAGATGGAATTTGACCTCACAGAATGTGGTGAATGTGTTTTTCGAATTGGTTTGGCCGGCAACTTCATCATCACCATCAATCGTATTTATTGAGCGCTTACTGTGTGCAGAGCACTGTACTAAGCGCTTGGGAAGTACAAATTGGCAACATATAGAGACAGTCCCTACCCAACAGTGGGCTCACAGTCTAAAAACTTCAGGGATGTGGTTAAGCCTGTGAGAGCAAAGGCTTTGACAGAGTGACAGGTGGTAATGTGGCTGGTTTAATGCATGCAGGTGAAATGCAAGTGAAAGACCATAGGGCAAGTGAGGGCGATAACTATTTCCAAATGGACATTTAGAATGTCAACATCCGTATTCATTTGCACCCCTCTCAGGATTGCACCTGAAGAGTTTCTGTTACTCTACCAGTCTCGACTGCGGGAGGGAGAGTCAAGCAGAGGCCTACCCATTCCATTCCTAGTTTGGGCAGTGGCTAGTGAGTGGAAAGTAAGATGCTACAAGTCAAAACTCACCCGTGCTGGGCAGCAGCAGCATGGGAGAGAGTCTAGGGTGGAGACTCTACTGCACGGAAGAAGACAGTGGTAAACCACTTCTCTAATTTTACCAAGAAAACTCTATGGATACACTACCAGAATGATTGCAGATGGAGAGTGGGGCATACTGGGAGAGATGTGTCCACGGAGTCGCTGTAGGCTGGAGACGACTTAGAAAATTCAATAGATACACATCTGAAGGTAACCACAGATATTCCCCAGTAAAGATCATCACCTCTAAATGCCAACCAAGGTCAAGCTTGGAAGATTATTCTTTCAATTGCCATTGAGAAAATACAAAATTAAATTGACGTACTCCAACATAGGTATAAACCAATGCCTTGGATTTTGGAGAGTGCTTTAATTCCCAGAGCACTTTCACATTACTTTTCTCATTTTTGCTCTCATGACAACCTTGTGAGGGAGGAAGAAAGGCAGGCATTATTCTCTCCATTTTGCATATGAGGAAACTGAGGTACAGGGAAGTTAAGTGACTGGATCATGGTCACACAGCAGGGCAGTGGCCGACCTTGGACTCAAACCCAAGTTCTTTGGATTCCAGACTGGAACTCTCCCACTACACCAGGCTGAAAATCTGATTCGGCAAAGCATTCCAGCTTTCACATGAATTTGAAGGAAAATATATATTCCCAAAGATATGTTTGCCATATGATAGTAGGTGATAGACTATAGATAATTTGGTGTAGTGGATGGAGCACAGGCCTGAGAGTCAGAAGTCCATGGGTCCTAATCCTGGCTCCGCCACTTGTCAGCTGTGTGACCTTGGGCAAGTCACTTCATTCTCTGTACCTCAGTTCCCTCATCTGTAAAATAGGATTAAGACTCTGAGCCCTATGTGGGACAGGGACTGTGTCCTACCCAATTAGCTTCTACCTACCCCAGTGCTTAGAACAGTGCCTGGCACATCGTAAGCGCTTAAATAGCACAATTATTATTATTAAGAAGCCATTGCTTCATCATATTGGGTTTGGATTACTCAAAGAGAATGTCTGGCAGAGAACCCCAGGGTGCCTTTGGCTAGAGAGATAGGAAAATAGATTTCCCTCCATTAGTATTTGCATGGCAGGAAAACATTGCAACATTGTGCAAAATGTTTTGACAAAGACTGCCTCAATTCTCCCAAGGGGGTTCTGATCTAAGTTTCAATATTCTGGAAATTTAGGGAGCTAGGCTAACTTGGCTGTTATTCTATAGGAATCTTAAGAGGCTCTCAACTATCCAGATGTGTCATCAGATCTCTGGGAAATAGGCCAAGGAGTAGCTCCAATCTCTGGGTTATTTCCCTATGTAGACACAGCTGGGGAGGAAAAATCAGAAAAGGCAGCTGGTCGTAATGTGGGACCCATTTAATGAAAACCCAATTTTAGCACATTCCCTCAGTTTCTACATAGGTAAAATTTATTTTGACTCCATCTTCATCATCATCATCCACAGAATTTATTAAGTGACTATTTTGTACAGAGCACTGTACTAGGCTCTGGGGAGCCTACAATAAAGAAAGACATGGGTAGTGTCCTTGAGTAGTTTGCAATTTAATGGGGGGTGATAGCCAGACTCAAATTGAAAACATACCATCAATACAAATGACAAAAACAAACATAAGGAAAAAGTGAAAAAACTGGGAATAAATCCGCGGAATAAATAGATATGCACATTAGTGTTCAGGCTGCTGATGGGACGAAATGACCGGGAAGTAGGGGTTGGTTGGGTGATGGATGCCTCCCGGAAGAGGTAGGTGGTTTTCTCATTAGAGTAATGAATACTAATAATAATGACAATGATAATAGTGGTATTTGCTAAGTGCTTACTATGTTTCAAGCACAGTACTATCTGCTGGGGTAGGTAAAAGTCAATCAGATCGGCCACGGCCTCTGTCCCACGTGGGGCTCACAGGCTCAGTGGGAAGAAGAGCAGTCAATCAGTGGTATGTATTTAGCACTTACAGTGCACAAAGCACTGTATTAAGTGTTTGGAAGTGAACGTTACAATAGAGTTGGTAGACAGGCTCCCTTCCCACAAGGAGCTTGCACTCTACAATGAGGAGACAGACATTAAAATCAATTACAGAGAGGAGAAGCAGGACATGGACGCAAGTGCTATGACGATTGGGGTGGGGTAATATCAAGGGCTTAAATGGTACATATCCAAGTGCTTAGGTGATGCATAAAGGAGAGAGAGTAAGGGAAATGAGGGCTTAGTTGGGGAAGGCCTTATATTATTTTAATAAGGCTGCGAAGGTGGGGAGAGTGGTGACCTATCAGATAGGAAGGGGTAGGGAGCTCCAGGCCAGAAGGAGGATGTGGGCAAGGGGTTGGCATCAAACAGATACTCCTTATCATTGGCTTTAAAGCACTCAATGAGCTCCCCCCCCCGCCCCACCACCTTACTTCATTGATCTCCTACTGCAGCCCAGACTGCCCACTTTGCTCCTCTAGCACTAACTTGCTCACTGCCCCGACCTTGTTTACCTCACTGCCGAGCCCTTTCCCACATTCACCCCCTGGTCTGGAACTCCCCCCGCTTCCACGTATGCCAGACCATCATTCCCTCCACCTTCATCAAGTCACATCTCCTCCAAGACACCTTCCCCAATTAAGCCCTCTTTTCACCAGCTCCCTCTCCCTTCTGCGTCACCTACAGACTTCGATCCGTTCAATGCACTAAATGGCTGGCTGTCATATCATTCAGTGTGGTAATTAGTCTACATACACTCACTTGTCCTGTAATATAGTAGTTACACTCTTGCAGAACACCACAATAAGGAAAGCTCACCTTATACTTGTAGTATTCACCTTGTGTCCCACACCACGTGCATGTGCACAACTGTTTCTTCTGATATTGTGTCTCACTGAATCCAGACAGATGTTGGAAGAACATTACCTAAGAAATGTATGAAATGTGTGATGGAAACACATATTCTGGTAGAACTGCATGCATTCGCTCTGGATCATATAATAATAATACTAATGTGATGGCAAACCATACTTTGATTCCCCTTTGCCGTATTATGTGACTATTGTACGAAAGAAAGAGAAACCAATTACAATAATAATAAATGAACAGATACTTAGGGTTGGGAAATTACCACTGGGGTGAAGTGGGTCATAATTAATTTAGAAAAATAAGGCATCATAAAATCACTCAATCAACACAGAGCTACAGGGACAGAATGCCAGTAAGAAAGCTATTGACCGATCAACAGAGAGAAAGGGATTTTTAAAAAAAGACCAGATGGTTAAATTTGAGGAATGGGATTGTCCTTGATAAAGTTAGGTCAGACTTTTGCTAAGGGTGTGGTTTCCATGGTATTTGTCAGAGGTGCATGCTTTGGGAGTCGAGGGGAGATAGCACCATCATGCCTAGTACTTAAATCTGCACCTTTGCAGAACCGCAGTCAGTGGAGAGCTAAGATAAGAAAGACTTTTGGCAAATGGCACTAGGAAGCAGCAGAAGTGGGAATGATAAAAGTCACATTAGTGATGGAGAAGAAAGGAGCCATCCATCTTTCTATTTGTAGAGTGGAAAGGAACTGATTTACCAGTAGAGAGGAAAATCTTTTGTCACAGATTGAAAAAAAAACCAACCCCGTAGACCCAGCCCTGCTCTAGACACATAGGATTATGTCTACAAATTCTATTTTGCCCTCCCAAGTGCATAGGACAGTGCTCTGCACAGAATAAGCATTCAATAAATACTACTGATTGATTTTTTTTTTTATGGTATTCATCAAGTGCTTACTATGTGCCAGGCAGGGCACTAAGCACTGGAGTAGATTAAGACTCACAGTCTTAATCTCCATTTTACAGATGAGATGACTGAGGTACAGAGAAGTGACGTGAAGTCACACTGCAGACAAGTGCTGGAGTTAGGATTAGAACCCAGGTCTTCTGACTCTCAGGTCCATTATCTTTTAATGACGGCATTTATCTTTTCACTAGGCTGCACTGCTTGATTGGTTGGTGGTACACCTGGACTTTGAGGAAGCATTTCAGATCCATTAGTAGGTTCACTGTAGATGTATTTTAATTGCAGGCTCCAAGAGGCCAGTGGCTAAATCATTTAATTTAGCTTAGTTCACCAGGATGACGGTGATAACGATGATGGTGATGATGATGACAGTGGTGAGTATAATGCATGCAGGGGTTCATTTCAAGTCTTTTAGACTGTGAGCCCACTATTGGGTAGGGACTGTCTCTATATGTTGCCAACTTGTAATTCCCAAGCGCTTAGTACAGTGCTCTGCACACAGTAAGCACTCAATAAATACGATTGATGATTTTAAGTCCTCCCCCTGGCCTGGAATGCCCTCCCTCTGCACATTCGCTAAGCTAGCTCTCTTCCTCCCTTCAAAGCCCTACTGAGAGCTCACCTCCTGCAGGAGGCCTTCCAAGACTGAGTCCCCTCCTTCCTCTCCCCCTCCATCCCCCCCACCCTACCTCCTTCCCCTCCCCACAGCACCTGTATATATGTTTGTACAGATTTATTACTCTATTTATTTTACTTGTACATATTTGCTATTCAATTTATTTTATTTTGTTAATATGTTTTGTTTTGTTGTCTGTCTCCCCCTTCTAGACTGTGAGCCCGCTGTTGGGTAGGGACCGTTTCTATATGTTGCCAACTTGTACTTCCCAAGCACTTAGTACAGTGCTCTGCACACAGTAAGCACTCAATAAATATGATTGAATGAATGAATGAATGAATGGTTAAGTGGGCATCCAGGTGAGTTGAGAGCCACAAATTTATACTAGGCCCACACAGAGTTTGGGGAAGCAACTACTGAAATCCCTTCATCGAAGGTAGGTGCTTTCCGCGAGTTGTAGGAATAACCATACATTATTCAAGTATTGAGTTGTTTCACCCAATGTCTTGAGGATATGATACACCTTGCATACCCTTTCTTTTCCTTCACTTTAAAAGAAAATGAAAGAGCAATTTGGTGCTGTGGTGGGATTCTCAAGGGCTTGGGAAGGTATTAGCTCCACAGGGGAGTCCTTAGTATAACCCCTCCACACAATGAAGAGATTTGGAGGAATAAGAAATGCTATCACAGTATGATTATGCAGGTCTGTGCTAGCAAAAGCATAATCATAGATGTTGTGAATAGTAATCCAGAACCCTGGCAGTGAATATCATTTTTCAGGGATGTGCTACACAAACAGTCTATCAGGAACCCTTCTAAACTAATCTCAGGCAAGAAAAATGGAGCATTCTCTTTTTAGTTCATTCTTGTTCATATTAATTGGGAGTCCTTTTGAGATGATCAGAAGGCTATAATCATTAATCACTTATATGAAGAACACAAAAATTAAAAACTTGGGCCCTTTTGTAACTCAATATTGCTGATATTGTGACTCATATTATGCTAGAAAATATTTTTGGTCTAATTCTTACTCTGACAAATAGAGGATATATTTGTACATTGGAACATGCTCATTCTAGGAAACTCTGTGCACTCTGATTGCATTGAGGTCTTTTGTGATTGCTGTTTCTAGCTACTTTAAACTGAAACTACTGTACTCTGAAGAGTGAAAAGTATCCTAAACTACGTTTATAAAATGCATTCATGAAACAGGAGATATTGTATAGGATGTGAGTGAGACCATCAGGGTTTTACAGTATATGCATCTCAATTAAGTGCATCATTTTGGGAAATGAAAGAAATCTCTTCTCTTCGGAATGCTTTGTGCTTGTTCCAACTCACAACTAAGTGTTGACTGGGTTACTAGAAAAGAGAGAAAGAAACTACTTATGGAATATCTTCCAGATTACCTTGCAAATTGTTCCAAATGACTAATATCCACAGTTGTTGTGATTCCTTGGAACTTTCCTATAATCATGGCTAATGTCTTGGGAAAGGTTTCTACTCATTTCATAACCTTAAGAGAAGACAAGGAGGAGCTGTTTGTCCAAAAGACTTCTGATGTAAGCAACTTATTCCTAAACTCAATGGATAAAGATACAGTCTGTCCTTAAATAAGGCCTGCAGATATGCTAATGGTTTTTCCTTCCCCTCTGCCTTCAAACATGCCCATGTCTCTCCCATCCTAAAAAAACCCTCTCTTGACCCCGCCTCACCTTCTAGTTATCGCCCTATCTCCCTCCTACCATTTCTTTCCAAACTCCTTGAACGAGTCATCTACACGCACTGCCGCGAATTCCTCAACGCCAACTCTCTCCTCGACCCCCTCCAATCTGGTTTCTGTCCCCTACATTCCATGGAAACTGCCCTCTCAAAGGTCACCAATGACCTCCTGCTTGCCAAATCCAACGGCTTATACTCTATCCTAATCCTCCTCGACCTCTCAGCTGCCTTCGACAGTGTGGACCACCCCCTTCTCCTCAACACGCTATCCAACCTTGGCTTCACAGACTCCGTCCTCTCCTGGTTCTCCTCTTATCTCTCCGGTCATTCATTCTCAGTCTCTTTTGCAGGCTCCTCCTCCCTCTCCCATCCCCTTACTGTAGTGGTTCCTCAAGGTTCAGTTCTTGGTCCCCTTCTGTTCTCGATCTACACTCACTCCCTTGGTGACCTCATTCACTCCTATGGCTTCAACTATCATCTCTACGCTGATGACACCCACATCTACATCTCTTCCCCTGCTCTCTCCCCCTCCCTCCAGGCTCGCATCTCCTCCTGCCTTCAGGACATCTCCATCAGGATGTCTGCCCACCACCTAAAACTCAACATGTCCAAGACTGAACTCCTTGTCTTCCCTCCCAAACCCTGCCCTCTCCCTGACTTTCCCATCTCTGTTGATGGCACTACCATCCTTCCCGTCTCACAAGCCCACAACCTTGGTGTCATCCTCGACTCCGCTCTCTCGTTCATCCCTCACATCCAAGCCGTCACCAAAACCTGCCGGTCTCAGCTCCGCAACATTTCCAAGATCCGCCCTTTCCTCTCCATCCAAACTGCTACCCTGCTCATTCAAGCTCTCATCCTATCCCATCTGGATTACTGTATCAGCCTCCTCTCTGATCTCCCATCCTCCTGTCTCTCCCCTCTTCAATCCATACTTCACGCCACTGCCCGGATTGTCTTTGTCCAGAAACGCTCTGGGCATGTTACTCCCTTCTTCAAAAATCTCCAATGGCTACCAATCAACCTTCGCATCAGGCAGAAACTCCTCACCCTGGGCTTCAAGGCTCTCCATCACCTCACCCCCTCCTACCTCACCTCTCTTCTCTCCTTCTACAGCCCAGCCCACACCCTCCGCTCCTCTGCTGCTAATCTCCTCACCGTGCCTCGTTCTTGCCTGTCCCGCAGTCGACCCCCGGCCCACCTCATCCCCCTGGCCTGGAATGCCCTCCCTCTGCCCATCCGCCAAGCTAGCTCTCTTCCTCCCTTCAAGGCCCTACTGAGAGCATACCTCCTCCAGGAGGCCTTCCCAGAGTGAGCCCCCTCCTTCCTCTCCCCCTCCTCCCCCTCTCCACCCCCCTGCCTTACCTCCTTCCCCTCCCCACAGCACCCGTATATATGTATGTATGTATTTATTACTCTATTTATTTTATTTGTACATATTTATTCTATTTATTTTATTTTGTTAATATGTTTTGTTTTGTTCTCTGTCTCCCCCTTCTAGACTGTGAGCCCACTGTTGGGTAGGGACTGTCTCTATATGTTGCCAACTTGTACTTCCCAAGCGCTTAGTACAGTGCTCTGCACACAGTAAGCACTCAATAAATACGATTGAATGAATGAATGAATAGTAGTTATAGTAGCAGTTTTATTGATTACCCACTTGCTGGGTGCAGTGGACCATATTAAGCGCTTGGGAAAATACAACACAAAAAAGTGAAATGGACCCTGAGCTCAAGAAGCTTACATTTGAACTAGGAGAGCTAGCCATAAAAATCTTTACAGGATAAATATTCTTAAGGTGTGGGGTCTTTGGGATCCTCCATCAGCTTCGATGTAGAAAATGTGCCATAGGGGAAATGAAAGGTCACAGTGACTTCAAACCTTTTGGAAATGTGAATGAGGAGAATAATACTAATAATAATTATACTTGTTAAGAACTTACTATGTGCCTGGCACTGTATTAAGCAGTGGGGTAGATGCAAGCAAATCGGTTTGGACACAGTCCCTGTCTCACGCGGGGCTCACAGTCTCAATCCCCATTTTTTCCAGATGAGGTAACTGAGGCCAGAGAAGTGAAGTGACTTGCCCAAGGCCCCACAGAAGACAAGTGGAGGAGCTGGGATTAGAACCCATGACCTTCCGACTCTCAGGTCCGTGCCCTATCCACCATGCCATGCTGCTTCTCATATGGGTGGAGTGAGTGGGACAGGACAGTTTTAGTTCTGAACTTGAACCCACCCTATTAACAAGAGCCCTTCCTCTCTCATCGAATTAGAAAGAAAGAAAACAACAGAACTGTTAACAAATTGTGCAATAATTTGAGGGTCTCGTGGATCTCCCACAGTTAGGGAATGGGAGGCAGATAAGGAGCCCACAAAAGAGGCTGAGCATTAACATCCAGAGAGATAGGAGGAGAATCAGGAGAGGACAGTTTCAGTGAAGCCAAGGTTGAACAATGTTTTCAGAAGTCATCATCAATCGTATTTATTGAGCGCTTACTGTGTGCAGAGCACTGTACTAAGCGCTTAAGGAGGATTAAGATGGAGTAGAGGCCTTTGGATTTGTCAAGAAGGAGATCACTGGTGACCTTTGAGAGGGCAGGTTCAGTGGAATGAAGTGGGCAGAAGCCGGATTGGAGGGGGTAAAGGAGATAATTGGAGATGAGGAAGCAGAGGCAGCAGGTGCAGACAACTCATTCAAGGAGTTTGGAGAGCAATGGTAGGGGGGACATGGAGCGATAACTGGAGGGAGCGGGGGGGTCAAGGGAGGATTCTTTTAAGATAGGGGAGATAGGGGCATATTTGAAAATAGTGGGGAAGAAGCCACTGGAGAGTGACCAGTTGAAGATAGCGCTCAGGGAGGGAAGAAAGGAGGAGGCAAACATTTTGTTAAGGTGCGAAGGAATGGGGGGTCAGAGGTGCAGGTGGAGGGGGTGGATTTTGAGAGGCAGGGATACATCTCCTCTTGAGATACTTCTGGGAAATGTAGGAGAATTGATGAATGGGAAGGAGGAGGGAAGGACTGGAGAGGAACAGAGGAGGCTTTAGGGAGATCTTACCTGATGGTTTCAACTTCCTCAATAAAGTATGTGGCCAGGTCATTAGGGGCAAGAGATGGGAGAGGCGGGGATATAGGGAAGTAGTGTAGTGTACTGCTTAGTACAGTGCTCTGCACACAGTAAGAGCTCAATGAATACGATTGAATGAATGATGATATGGGCTTCAAAAGCCAGATCAAGGCTCCGCTGCACCGCATCGCCTCCCTAACCCCCCGCTTGCCCTTCCTCGATGACCACTGCAGGGGACCTACAGGAGGAGCATGGCCACAGAAACAAGTCCGATATGCACAGAGTTGCCAGTCCATCATGAACTCCGGGACCCCTCAGGGGCTGCTCAGTGGTTAGAATAGTGTCATTATCCTCCCCTTTCCTTTTTCCAAGTGCTTAGATTGTGAGTCACTTGGGAAGAAGAGAAGATGTTTAGGTTGCTTTATTTGTATTTTCCCCAGGGCTTCACCCACGGCTTGACTCATAGTAGGTACTTCATAAATGCCATAATCAATCAATCAATTTACAATCTGATGGGGAATTTTCTACCTAATGGGATGTTTACAATCTAAAGGATTGCAATTTAAGATAGATCTGACCTCTTGGCCTCAAGTTTTCAAAGGCTATCCTGTCAAATCACAATTTTATTTTCTTCCTATTATTGAGGTTCAAGACTTTCCTTGACTAATAATTAAACACTTGTTGGGATCGGGGCCACAGTCCACCTGTCAAATCTGTACTGGATTGGTCAGAAAATGGATCGTCAAAATATTCCATCTCTCTCCACTGCTTTCTCTCTCTCTTTCTCTCCTGCTATGCCTCATGATTCTTAATGATCATGTAGGCATGCAAACACTTTGAATTTTTCCTGTGCAAAAGGGAAACAACACACATTTCCCCTCGTTTTGCCAAAAAGCTGCAGGCGTTTTTCAGACAGGACGATGAGTATATATTAAATAAACTGTAATAGTCTGCTAAGTGTATTTAGCAAGCAAGCAAGCCATAGCTATAAGTTTAGATCTTTCAAAATGCTTGGGATACTAAAAATATCCCATCAACCTTGAGCACAAAGCTGTCAAGCTAGAAACATTAAGAATCACTGATAAAGAATTCTGAGTAGGTTGGGAAAGAAAAGAACACTGAAATTCATGGGGGAATCTCATTTTCTTAAGAATGAGAAGGCAGCTATAACGTCAGTGCGTACTTATTCTAAATGAAAAGTATGAATGAATGTTTCTTTATAGGGTACAACACTGTGGGGCTGTGCATGATATGGAATTACTCTTTCAAAAAGTACAAGTGGTTTGTTTGTTTAGCTGTCCTCTGCAAGCGACAAACTGGATTCCACTCTGATTCCAGTCCAAAGCCTTTTAAGTACGATTTAAAAAAGATCGAGAGTGAAAATGTCTGAAAAGGTTTTGCGAAGTCTTTAAAATCCTGGTTTGGAAAGTGTCTCTAGTAATGAACAACTACACAGTACTAAAACTGGGAGGAAAAAAAGGAAGGTGGAAACGATCTTCACTGAAGAGTATTTTCCACTGGGGAGTCCGTTGGCATTCAGTTGTCTCATTTAATTATCACTTTCGTGTTTCAACCATTATTTATGAGCTTCTTCTTGTTCTTAAAGAGCTCTGAGCTGTGCTTGCCAATGTTATGGCATATTATGAGGCACAGTTATGCAGCAGGGGTGCGTGTGTGATAATGCATTGGTCTACACTCCTGGCATGTTTTCTCTCTGAACTCATCAGCTGCCAAAAGAATGCAGAGCTCTTTCTTCAAAGCCAAAGCTTCAACTAGGTTTTCAGCATTGTGTAGCACTTGGCAGGCATCACATGCCTCTGCATTATTTAGGTAAAATACAGCCTCTGGAATTTGTGCAGTGGATGTACAGTAAGAATCATTTGCATGGGATTTACACTTGTTTCCATTTGATTGTATTCCCGTCAAGACCTGTGATGAAAGAAATTCATAGAAAGTAAAGTTCCTAACAGAAGCAGCATGCGGTGGAATAGGTTTGAGATAAATTTAATTAATATAGGCTTTACACATGCATGCAGTCTTTTCTTTATACCCCTTCATTTCATTGGTTTGAAGGGCTTAGTTTTTTTTATCTGAATTATACTCTGCAGATTAGGGTAGATCGGTATGATTTTTTTTTAACCTAGCCAACAGGCTAATGATGGGTGGAAAAGGCAATCATTAATAGCTGAAGAACCTAAAAAAAATGAGGTTTCACAAAATGCCTCTAGCCATGTCACAGCTAATATTTTTTAAACAAAACTGTATACTTTCTGTTCTAAACCACTGAATTTAGTTTATAATAGCAATAATCCTCAGGAAATTGGTCATTAATAATGTTAACAACCAGTCTGTTACATTGTTAGCTGCCCCTGGCTTCACCTCAGGCTATTAAATCAAAAACCTTCACTCAGTAATAATGACTGATTTTTTTGTTCTTGAAAATTATTGCTTAAATAAAAAGTGGCACTTGATAAGCATTTAGTTAAAGTTAATAATAGCATTATAAGGACGCTGATTGTTTTTTTTTTTCTGCAGGAAAATGGCACCTACTCAACTAAGACATTTCAACAGGCTTAGCACATGCATATCACAATTCAATTGGCCACCTAGTGCATAAATAACTCACTGAGTGAGTTAAGTACTTCTGAAGGTGCATTTAATTCTTTCAGGTCTCTTAGGATACTAATTGTTCACTCACTGTTCCAGGACATTAAATGATGTCCTGAAGGGCTGAAAGAGTTAATGCATGTCCCCAGTTTAAGTGTGCTTGAAACATACAGCAGTATATTTGGTAAGTTTAATTTTCAAACCTTTGGTTTGACATGGTGATTCCAGTATGATCAATAAACTACTGCCATATTTGAATAGTTACAATTAAGTAAACTAACAAGTCCCTGGTGAAAAAACACTAACTAAATTGAATAAATAGTTCATAATCCTTGAATGCTGCTTTATAAATTATTTACCTTTATTGATTTTATGTAGTAAATTAATAAACTTTCATAAAATTTATGATAAAGGGTGAATATTTAGATTGTTTCATTGCCATCAAAGTCATGGATCATTGATGAAACCTTACTGTACATCTAGGGGCTAGGAACAGTGAAAGTTTTGAGTTTTATGGTAATGCACATTCTTGAGGGAAGGCACCGAGCTTTTGTTGAAATTAAATGTAGGAACTAATTCTTAATATTTGAAATCTACAGAGCTTCATCATCTTCATGCCTTTTTTTTACAGTCCAAGAAGGGAAAGTGAAAAGAGAAAAATAGAAATTAAAATGCTAATATATTAATTTTCTGTTTTTATATTAGATGCGATTCAAATTATTTATATCCATCGGCAGAAAAGAATCAACTCAGCTTTTTCTTGAAGGAAGTCGCTTATAACCATCTCTAAGCTAATTTGCATAAAGATGTATAAAGAAATGAAAGCCATGAAATAACCATAGCCTGTTTTATAATGGAAAATTCTTAAAGGTACACTGTTATGCTTAATGTAAGTATTTCCTAGGCCCTCATCTCTTATCAGGGTGTTTTCACCATACATTAATTATTCTGGAGATGGATTTCAGCTCCAGTGTTTCACTTCAAATTCTCTAAGGAGAATTTGTTTAGAGAAAGAGACTACCATTATCCTTTTGGAAAGGCACGTTATTACCCAATGGGATATCCCATAAATGCACAGAATTTTGTTTTTTTAAAAAGAGTTCCTTTCAGTTTCATATGTTCTTTAGGTGGGAAAAGAAAATCCCCCCCCACCCCTACCCCCAATCCATATTTGCGTTGCTTGAATTAGTGTAGACCCACTGCCAACTCAAGTGAATAGCATAGAAACTGGACATTGTCAAATAGGTGCTGTTATTTACAAAACCATCTTAAAGTTAAAAAAAGAGGATGTTTGTGTTGCTTTGTAGTTAGTATTCCCTATTGTGGTGCTAGTTCAATATACAAAGAAAACTGTTTTGACAAAAAACACCACTGCAATAAAGAAAGATTACTCTTTGTAAGGTCCTTTGAAAGGGGTTTGCTTAAAATAGCTTTTTATAAAGATGATGTGACTTTTATGAAAAATTTCATAAGTGTACAACCCTTACATTGTATTAAAAAGTTCCATCATGCTTTGTGATGTGTAGCATTAAAACTGTGTCATGGGACTACATTGTCATAGCTATTGATTTCTTTTTTGGGTAGACACCAGTGTTGAAATTTTCAGGGCTATCATAAAAATATAAAGTCAAGTGAAAGGATATGCCCCATTTTCTTCACTAGGCTCCAAGAAGACTGCCGCTGATATATTCTCCAAATGAGGGCATCCTTGCAAAGGTGGCCACCTCTAGGATTTGGGTAATTGCTTTTGCCCTTCCTCTGCACTTAAAGTCTTATGTATAGTCAATAATTCATTCTGATTAACTTGTATGTCCCAAGCGCTTAGTACAGTGCTCTGCACACAGTAAGCGCTCAATAAATATGATTGATTGAATGATTACTGCATTCTTAAGTATTTTTATGTCTCTCTCTCCCCCATAAGAGTGTAAGCTCATTGGGACAGGGAATGTGCCTCTTGCTTCTGTTGGTCCTTCCCAAGTGCTTAGCGTAATTCTTAGCACCCAGTGGGCATTCAAAAAATTCCATCACTACTACTACGAATTACTACTAGTAATGATGTGGTATTTGTTAATAATAATAATAATGATGGCATTTATTAAGCGCTTACTATGTGCAAAGCACTGTTCTAAGCGCTGTGGAGGTTACAAGGTGATCAAAGGTCTTACTATGTGCCAAGCACAGTACTAAGTGCTGGGGTAGATTGGCCACAATCCTTGTCCCACTGGGGCTCACGGTCTAAACAGGAGGTATATCAGGTATTGAATTCCCAGTTTACAGATGAGGAAACTAAGGCAAAGAGTACTTAAGGGACATGTCCAAAGTCACCTGGCAGGCAAAGTGGCAGAGCTGGGATTAGAACTCAGGTCACTTGACTTCCAGGCCTGCCTGGGCTCTATCCACAAGGCTATGCTATAGTACGACTTCTACTACTGCTACTATTTTCAAAGCCTGGTCCTTTTTGCCTCTAGGAAACCCATCCTTATGCCTGAATACCCGGATGGATTTCTCCAATCCAAAGTGGGTAAATCCTACGAATTCTATCGATCCATTCAATCAATAGAAAGCATCTAGGATTTGGAAGGATGAACAAATATAATTAAAAAAAACCCAAGAACTTCCATTTAAGTGACATAGAGAAGCAGCATGGCTCAAAGGAGAGAGCACGGGTTTGAGAGTCAGAGGTCATGGGTTCAAATCCCGGCTCTTCTGGTTTTCAGCTGGGTGACTTTGGGCAAATCACTTAACTTTGCCTCGGTTATCTCATCTGTAAAATGGGGATGAAGACTGTAAGCCCCACGTGGGACAATCTGATCACCTTGTATTCTCCCCAGTGCTTAGAACAGTGCTTTGCACATCGTAAGTGCTTAACAAATGCCATCATCATCATCATCATACCTTAGAGATACTCATTGTAATAATAATAATAATAATGGTATTTGTTAAGCACTTACTTTGTGTGAAGCACTGTTCTAAGCATGGCGGCGGAGGGGGGGATACAAGGTGATCAGGTTGGCCCAGGTGGGGCTCACAGTCTTCATCCCCATTTTACAGATGAGGGAACTGAGGCACAGAGAAGTTAAGTGGCTTGCCCAAGGTCACACAGCTGACAAGTGGCAGAGCTGGGATTCGAACCCATGACCTGTGACTCCCAAGCCCTCACTCTTTCCACTGAGCCACGCTGCTTCTTGTAGTTATTTACCTCTATATAATCAATCACAACCAGTCTTTCTAGGCCTTTATCCTACCATCTTACACTCTCTCTTTCTCTCTCTCTCTCTCTCTCTCTCTCTCTCTCTCTCTAATTTCCTCTCACGAGAGTGCAGCTGCTAGAATTCATGAAATATGTCTTAGCGATGACACGAGACACCGAAATTCCCTATTCATCCTTGGGCAAGTACTTCAAGGTTGGTAACAGGACAAGCAACCACTAAAAGTTCTTTATGTTCCAATTACATCATTTTGAGAGAAAATCTCTAGGTTGGCCCTTGACCTCCTGTTAAAGCTGCCAACATGAAGATAGTTCATATGTCAGTTAATGGCACTATCCACCATAAATTCAATTGAGTCATATTTATTGAGCGCTTCCTGTGTGCAAGGCACTGTAATAAGCCCTTGGGTTAGTACAATACAACAGAGAACTCTGGTTATCTACAAACCAACAAAAAAGGTATTCAGATACTATCTGGGATGAAAGTGGCACAAGTGTTTCTTAGAACTTAATGTCTGGAAAAGATCTCCTAGACTGAAATTCAGAGATGGGAATAAACAGGAAATTAAGCCATCAGATAATCAAGTTTAATCTGCAGGAAGAAATTGTACCCCAGTGCTTAGAACAGTGCTTGGCACATAGTAAATTCATTCGTTCATTCAATCGTATTTATTGAGTGCTTACTGTGTGCAGAGCACTGTACTAAGCGCTTGGGAAGTACAAGTTGGCAACATATGGAGACGGTCCCTACCCAACAATGGGCTCACAGTCTAGAAGGGGGAGAGAGACAACAAAACACGTAGACAAGGTGTCAAAACCGTAAGCATAAACAGAATTATAGCTATATGCACATCATTAACAAAGTAAATAGAATAGTAAATATGTACAAGTAAAATGAATAGAGTAATAAATCTGTACAAATATATACAAGTGCTGTGGGGAGGGGAAGGAGGTAGAGCCGGGGGGGATAGGGAGAAGGAGAGGAAAAAGGGGGCTCAGTCCAGGAAGGCCTCCTGGAGGAGGTGAGCTCTCAGTACTTTGAAGGGAGGAAGAGAGCTAGCTTGGCGGATGTGTGAAGGGAGGGTATTCCAGGCCAGGGGAAGGACGTGGGCTGGGGTCGACGGCGGGACAGGCGAGAACGAGGTACAGTGAGGAGGTTAGTGGCAGAGGAGCAGAGGGTGTAGGCTGGGCTGTAGAAGGAGAGAAGGGAGGTGAGGTAGGAGGGGGCGAGGTGATGGAGAGCCTTGAAGCTGAGAGTGAGGAGTTTTTGCTTGATTCGTAGGTTGACAGGCAACGACTGGAGATTTTTGAGGAGGGGAGTGACATGCCCAGAGCATTTCTGTACAGAGATAATCCGGTCAGCAGAGTGAAGTATAGACTGAAGCGGGGAGAGACAGGAGGATGGGAGATCAGAGAGGAGGCTGATGCAGTATTTAATTGCTTAACAAATACCGCCATTAATATTATTATTATTATTGAATGCAGAGTACCCAATATGTCTGGGATTGTCCAAGATGACACTGCTCGTGGCAAGATTTTATGTTTGGAAAGCTGTGACTGATTAGAACAATGTGTGATGATAATTTTTTAGACATTGTGGGTATGGAAAAATCATCCTATCTACAATGTACTCTAAGTGTCCGTCTCCCTTATTCACTTCCGCCAAGCCCCTCACCCTTCTGTTTTGCCTATGCACTTGGATCTGTATCCCTTCAGCACTTGATAAACACCCCACCCTCAAAACCCCAGCACTTATGTACACATCTGTCCTTTATTTGAAGGTCCGTCTCCCCCTGTAGACTGTAAGCTCTTCTGGGACGGGAAACACATCTACCAACTCTGCTGTATTGTACTCTCCTAAGTGCCTAGTACAGTGCCCTGTCTGAACATAGTAAGTGTCCCATGAATATGATTGATTGATTGATTGATTGAAACATTCTGGGAGGTGATATTGTTAATAATGGAAAGGACTCCTTGCCATTGAGGGTGGGGCTGAGTTCTTGGGGAGGAGCAGTGTTTGATCTTCTTGTCTGTCCTTGCAATTCTGGACAATCTGCTACCTAAATTTATTCTCCAATACAGACCTTTGCAGTCAATCAGTCACTCAGTGGTATTTATTGAGTCCTTACTGTGTGCAAAACACTGTACTAAGCACTTGGGAGAGTACACCACAGCAAGTAGATATGATCACTGTCCTCAAGGAAGCTTCCACTCTAGCAGTGTACACACTACACTCCATTCTCTCTATAACCGAACTCAGCACCTCTCTTGTCTTGTCTTATGCCGTCCAGGCGCCTCCGACCCATAGCGACGCCATGGACACATCTCTTCCAAGAACGCCCCGCCTCCATCTGCAATCGTTCTGGTAGTGTAACCAGTTTTCTTGGTAAAAATATGGAAGTGGTTTACCATTGCCTCCTTCCATGCAGTAAACCCGAGTCTCTGCCCTCGACTCTCTCCTGTGCCGTTGCCGCCCAGCACAGGTGAGTTTTGACTGATAGCAGATTGCCTTCCACTCGCTAGCCACTGCCCAAGCTAGGAATAATAATGATAATAATGATGGCACTTATTAAGTGCTTACTATGTGCAAAGCACTGTTCTAAGCGCTGGGGTAGATACAAGGTAATCAAGTTGTCCCACATGGGGCTCACAGACTTAATCCCCATTTTCCAGATGAGGTAACTGAGGCACAGAGAAGTTAAGTGACTTGCCCAAAGTCACACAGCTGACAAGTGGCGGAGCCGGGATTTGAACCCATGACCTCTGACTCCAAAGCCCGGGCTCTTTCCACTGACCCACGCCGCTTCTTCATTCATTCATTCAATCAATCGTTTTTATTGAGTGCTTACTGTGTGCAGAGCACTGTACTAAGCGCTTGGGAAGTGCAAGTTGGCAACATATAGAGACGGTCCCTACCCAACAGTGGGCTCACAGTCTAGAAGGGGGAGACAGAGAACAAAACAAAACATATTAACAGAATGAAATAAATAGAATAAATATGTGCAAGTAAAATAAATGGAGTAATAAATACGTACAAACATATATACATATATACAGGTGCTGTGGGGAAGGGAAGGAGGTAAGGCGGGGGGATGGAGGGGGGAGGAGGGGGAGAGGAAGGAGGGAGCTCAGTCTGGGAAGGCCTCCTGGAGGAGGTGAGCTCTCAGTAGGGCCTTGAAGGGAGGAAGACAGCTAGCTTGGTGGATGTAGGGAAGGAGAGCATTCCAGGCAAGGGGGATGATGTGGGCCGTGCTTCTCTAATAATAATAATGGTATTTGTTAAGCACTATATGCCAAGCACTGTTCAGGAATGGGTATGCCTCTGCTTGACTCTCCCTCCCGTAGCCAAGACTGGTAGAGTGCTGGCAACTCTCCAGGTGTGGTCCTGAGTGGGGTCAGCACTTGAAACCAGCCCTTTTTTTTTTTCATTTTGGTGAGTGGTTTTTATTTTTAGCTTGTTATCCATTGTTACTACCACTGCTTCTCATATCTGCCCAATCTGGCTTCCCTTGCCCCACTCTTGGCTAGGGTAACAGAGAGGGGCTGCAAGCTGGGGAAGAAGAAAGGGAGGACAGATGCTAAGATTTTTCTAAAAAGTTTAAATATCTTTTAAAAGGCTGGTTACGGGTGCTGAACCAGTTCAGTGGGGTTGTGGGGGGGGCGGTGAATGAGAGAGTCAGGAGGATGTGTGTGTGTGTGTGTAGGCAGGAGTGAACAGGAATGCGACAGTGGGAACTGGGGAGAATGGGGCAAAGGGGGCCCTGGGCAGGAAAGGAGGAGGGCAAGATTCACTGGGCAAAACCATCTAATTCAGAAGCCGTGTACAAATCTCTCTATCAGGAAACAATCCGCTGAAGCAACTGAATTCAGCGAGGGCATTATTACTGTCAGGGCCTCTAATTGTGAGTAGAATTTGTCACGTGTTGGCTGATGTGGAACCTCGGTCTTCTTCAGCCTAATTGTCAATCCATAGCACTTCACTGATTCTGAGAAGCAGGTCATAATTATCTATACACCTTCGTGTGTGTGTGTGTGTGTGCGTGCGCGCGCTTCCAGAGCACAGTCATAACTGTATAAGAGCTCCTCTATCGGAGATTCAAGGACTTTTGATGATGCTCTCAGTCTGTTGAGTTGAAAGAGTTTTCTCAGAAGATTGGAATTGTGTTCTGACACCAGCTTTCAGATTGCTTGTTGCATCCTTGAGCGAGGCAGCATAGAATAGTTTGAACAGGGCTGATCCTGTTACATAGCCTTGCTTTACTTAGTGATGGGGAAAGGGTCTGATAAGGCCCCTCCAATTCAGCTCCTGCCAGTCATATCATTGTGGAGCCATTGTAGGATGTTGATAAACTTGAACAAATGGCCAAACATTTTCAATGCTTGCCGGAATCTAGGCCTACTGTTGATGTCATTTATTCATTCATTCATTCAATCAATCACATTTTTTGAGCACTTACTGTGTGCAAAGCACTGTACTAAGCACTTGAGAGAGTACAATATAACCACAGACACCTTCTGCCCACGATGAACTCACAGTCTAGAGGGGGGATGTGGACATTAATATAAATAAATAAATCAATAGATCAATCAATCAATAAATTACATCTATATACAGATATATACATATTGGCTGTGGGGATGCGAGGGAGTATGAGTGAATCAATCAATCAATCAATCGTATTTATTGAGCGCTTACTATGTGCAGAGCACTGTACTAAGCGCTTGGGAAGTACAAATTGGCATCACATAGAGACAGTCCCTACCCAACAGTGGGCTCACAGTCTAAAAGGGGGAGACAGAGAACAGAACCAAACATACCAACAAAATAAAATAAGTAGGATAGAAATGTACAAGTAAAATAAATAAATAAATAAATAAATAGAGTAATAAATATGTACAACCATATATACATATATACAGGTGCTGTGGGGAAGGGAAGGAGGTAAGACGGGGGGATGGAGAGGGGGACGAGGGGGAGAGGAAAGAAGGGGCTCAGTCTGGGAAGGCCTCCTGGAGGAGGTGAGCTCTCAGCAGGGCCTTGAAGGGAGGAAGAGAGCTAGCTTGGCGGATGGGCAGAGGGAGGGAGAAAGTAAGAGTGGCATAAAAGGGAGTGGGAGAAAAGGAGAGGAGGGCTTAGTCATGGAAGGCTTCTTGGAGGAGACGTGCTTTCAATAAGGTTTTGAAATGGGAGAGAGCACTTATCTGTCTGATATGAACAGGGAGGGTGTTCCAGGCCAAATCCTCTCAGAGGTTTCATGGTCCCCTGTCCTACCCTGGGGACCGACTTGACCATCTGCAGCTGCATGAGCTGCCCCACTGTTTTCCCGGCTCCCGATTCCCGGGCCCAGCCGTGAGGGAAGGATGTGGCCCTTCTCCGGGGACATCGAGGTTCCCACAGTTTCCTGCTCCAGTCCAGAGGAAGAACTTGACCACCTGCAGCACACGTTCTGAATTTAATGTGCAGTTGAATAGCATAGTGGAAGTCCTCGTGGATCTGAATGACTTGGGGCCCTGGGATCCAGTCAGAGAAGGCTTGTTGTAGGAGGAGGGGTTTTAAAAAGACCTGGAGAAGCTACAGAAACATAAAAAATGTAATTGTCCCTTTCCCATTGCTAAGCCTTCTCTCAAAGTGCATCTTTGCCTTGAATGAACTCTCCATCTCAGTGTGCCAAGCACTCTCCCCTCTATCGTTAAAAAAGCTCCTGAAATATTTCCTCCTTTTCCAAATAATTGGGTGACAGATGGTGTTACCTCATAATATGTAACTCCCATGTCTCCCTTAAGACTTAATTTATGTATTTGTTCATTAACGCACCCACCTGTAATATTTCTGCCTGCATCGGTGTTTGTCTGTCCTAGATTGTGAGAAACTAGAAACCAGAGGCCGGGTCTGTGTCACTCACTTTGCTTTGTGTCTTGCACAGCTCTAAACCCAAATTGATTCTTAATAAATGCCTATGATTAGACCTGATGATCTATTCTGGGGGGAGGAATAGAGGCCTAGTCAAACAAGATTAAGAAGTTTTGGACTTTTCAATCCCAATTTAATTAGGACAATATTACCTAGGTTTCTGAACTGCAGTTTCAAGGCACTGATAAGCACGGAGTGCAGGCTGGCTGGGTTTAGGAGTCAGAGGACTGGGTTCTATTTCCGTCTCTGCCTCTTGCCTGCTGTGGGACCTAGAGCAAGTCCCTTAATTTCTCTGGACCTCAGTTTCCTCATCTGCAAAATGGGGATTCAATACCTGTTCACCCTCCCCCTCAGACTGTGAGCT
Organism: Tachyglossus aculeatus; assembly: GCF_015852505.1. Classification (NCBI taxonomy): domain Eukaryota; kingdom Metazoa; phylum Chordata; class Mammalia; order Monotremata; family Tachyglossidae; genus Tachyglossus; species Tachyglossus aculeatus. The sequence goes on from NC_052098.1 coordinate 9,734,327, forward strand.
CCATGTGCGGCAGGGACTGTGTCTGACTTGATCATCATTTATCTATTCCAGTGTTTAGTACAGTACTTGGCACAGAGTAAGTGCTTACTTAATAATTATCATTATTAGATCTGGTCCTGGACTTAAGGCTACTCCTTTTGAGACTAGAGTCAGTACTGCAAAATGAACCATGCGGACACTTGAGAGTGAAATGCACCGAAACCTGGATTTGTTAGCAGTGGCCAGATAGACCTTCAGTTTAACTACATTGTAAATTTCACAGAGTACAGTTACTTCTCATAAAGTAAAGCGTCTGTCTGGATTCTATAGTCAGTGTTGTGTGGCAGCCCATTAGGAGTCTTTACAAAGTAAAGTCACTCAATGAGAATGTCCGATCAACTATGGGGGACAAGAATGAACCTCCTTTCTTGGCTTACCATGGCCAGAGATGATCTAGAGTGATCCAGACCTTGAGGATGCCCTGGTTTGGGCCCACCTGGGCCTTTCTGGAACCTGTTGAGTCTTGAACCCAGAGCTAATGCACTAACATTAATCTCACTCCGTTCTTCCCTCTGACTAGAAACTGGTTTCCCGTAAATTTCATTCCATTCTTCAGAGGAGTCAATTCAGCAATACAGAGGGGTTTTGGGGGCTCTACCCTACTCTTTTGCCCTGGAAGTTCAAATCACTAAACAATAGTAATGGATAGTATTATGTGACACTGATTCTTCACCATATGCCATCTCCTAGTACCTTCTTAATTGGGATCCATTACGTATAGAACCAGGCTTCTGCTATGGTACACAGCAGCTCTCTTTACTGCCGAGCTCATTTTCTAACCTCCCGCCTTTGACCCCTTGCTCCTGTTGTTTTTCTGCTTTCTCCCATACCGTCTGCCAGACCACTTCCCAAACCCCTCCCCCCTCCCCCCTTCTCCAGGAAGCCTTCCTTGATTAATTCACTGTACCCTAGTTGCATCCACCCAACAGCCACCGTTAGCACTAACACATTTTAAACCTATTTTCAGCATTTTTCTCCTTATGAGCATTCAGTTGTATAATCAATCATTTATTCAGGCATTTTTCCTGATCTATTATATGGAATAGTCCTTCTTCCTGCTCCCACGATTTGTAAATACTTTTGGTCTGTCTCTATCCATTAAATTGGAAGCTCTCAGTGCAGGGGATGGACGTTTTGCTTCTGTTGTGTTTTCCCAAGTGCTAGTACAGTGTTTTTCACTCAGTAGATGTTCAGCAACGACAGTCGACTGACTGATCGATTCAGATTAAAGGGACTAGGATCGCTAAGAAGCTAGGGGTTTACCAAACAAAAATAGGTACTATGAAATTTCACTAACATCAATGCAATTTTCTCAGCTTAATTAAAAAAAATACCTTGCATGTATAGATAGGCTTTTAAGACATAGCCTTGGAGAATTAACACAAGGACAACTCAGGTGTCCAGGCTTACAAATTTTATGCTTTCTTAAATGACATTTGTTAATTGCTTACTACGGGCCAGGCGTTGTACTAAGTGCTGGGGTAGATACAGGATATCAGGTTGGACACAGTCCATGTCCCACATGGGGCTCAGAGTCTTAGTCCCCATTTTACAGACAAGATAACTGAGGCACAGAGAAGTTTATTGACTTGCCAAGGTCGCCCAGCAGACAAGTGGCAAAGCCACTATTAGAACCCAGGTCCTCTGACTCCCAAGCCCATGTTTCCAGGGCTTCCTGTCACCGGTCCTTCTGAATACCTTGCTGTTTCCACCCTAAATCACCATACACCATTTTAAGTTAAATAACAAAAGAATAACACACGATTTCTTATCAGTTTATGCAGACATTGATTGAACACATTCATAAACTGGGATCTTTTTTTGGAATGGCTTGAAGAAACTGACTGTCTTAGAAACTTTCATTTGGTTTCTTCCTTTTATGAGTTATACCAGTAACCGGTAAGAATTCCTTCATCTGTAATTTTTCTGTCCATATCTGTCAAACTCAACCAAAATGATTTTGTGGGATTTTTTTTCCCTGTTAAATATAGTTTTTTCCCCATTGCATTGAACATGTTATTTATCTTTCTGCTCATTTTTCTTATATTAAAAGGTCTCCTGCTGGAATTTAATTTCAAGTTAAATCTTTACCCCACCCTAAGGCTGTGAGACTGAATTAAATAAATCCTCCTAAAAGTAATAAACCACTCTTAGCTGTGGCCTTGTGATATCACTTGTCGTCAGTCTGTCAGAGTAAATCTGAGGGCTGAATTCACTTCCTCTGCTAGTGGGAAAAGAAGCTGAAGAATACAAAGTATATCCCATGTATCAGAACTATTTTAGCCATCTGTGTCTTGTCTACACAAACAATGCTCAAAGTACGCGAGGAAACATCTTGAAGGATGTTTCTCATGAAAAGACACACTCGCTTTGAAAAATCATGCTAACATGAAAATACAATGGCATAAAGGCAGGCTTTGCATGCCTTAGTCCTGCAGGTGATTAGTGTGCGAGATCTATTATCAAAAGACAAAACTGTCCTCTTTTGGCCAAACTGGGGGAGGCATGTTGCACTGGATTGAGTCTTTTTTTAAATGGTCTATTTTTAAAAAGTCCTAGGAAAAACTGAAATGAAATAGTATGTAATTATGAACTGGAAATGTTGCGAGAGGAAAGGAAAACTCCTGGATGATAGGAATTTTCCCTGTATGGAAATCTAAAGAGAAACTGCTCACACAACTATCTACACTCTCCTCTCCTCCCTTCCCGCCAAACAAAAGCTTCAACATTTTTTAAAAAAGGAAAAAATCACACTGAAGAATTCCCTCTCACAGGGCTCTCTTCTAATACCCCATCAAACACTTGAGAATACTGGGAAAGGACCACTGTAACTGGGCAGGATTTATGGGCGTGACTAATATAAGGTGACAGCTCCCTTCAGATCTGTCGGCTTGTACTTCACCGGCCCAATTTAATGAAATGTTTGTTTACCCTTAAAGCACTGAGCTTGCCCCAAAGAGAAAGATTTTTTTACCTCTTTCTTGGTGTCCAACTCTGAAGAGTTAAATTTTATAAACAACCAATAAGCTATGCTGTCAGTGGCTTGGTATTTTTCAAGGGAAGGACCACAGCTCAGCAGATTAACATCCTTCTCTCCACTCAAGTAAACGGGAGAGCCATAGCTGTAGAAACTCCCAGGGGGCGAACACGGAGAAAACTCAACCACGATATTTCAAGTGAGAACGCTGAAGTACATCAGGGGAAAGGCTATTTCCGATAATTATTGCAGTAGCTATCACAATTCTGTCTTCTTGATTTAGGAAGAGAAAAGGTTTCTAGGATGATATTTCTAATACTGCCCTCCATTAAGAAGAAGTGTTAACAGTGGAAAATTATATTTTGTTTGCTACCACCACAGATACACAGCTCAGTGTTTTTCCTGAAGAAATTCCTTTCAGTGGCAGCATTTTTTTTACAAAATTCTTTCAGATCTATTTCTGGGAAAGAAGCAATTTCCCTTAATTTTCTGAAAAGCGACTTGGATGTCCCCTTTAAGACTGGGCACTAGTCACTGTCATTCAAGACAAGCTGAATGTTTGATGGGTTTTCCATCTTCATGCATTTGTGTGCCTGAACTAATGCCATCTGACTTCGGTTTTTATCCTTATACAGTTCACAGCTTCCTCATTTTTCTTCTAGGCTGCCTTTTCTGGATTTCCAAATCCATAACTGATTTCCTGTTTCCCTTACCTGTGCTAACCTTGACCTCTTTGCTAACCATGAATAAAATCATACAAAGAAGAATCTATGCTTTGCTGAAGTCCCTGGGTGTCAGCAGCTAATCCTTAAAAAAAAAAAAAATTAACGGAGAACCTGGCATAGTCTTAGAATGAATGAAGAAATGATGTCCTTTGGAAACTGGACTGTCTTGGAAATTTTGCCTTAGTTTCTCCAATAGGGTAGTTCAAGAAAGGACATTAGGATGCTAAGGTTTCATTTAGGTCAATGTTGCTGCTGCTGCTCAGGATTATGATTCATAGATGGCGGATGTTATCACAGGTAAAAGCTTGTTTTTGAAAGGTTGAAACAATGGGCCCTGTTAGGCTAGCGCTCTCTTTAGCTTCCAGCAAGGGGAAGTCTCAGGGGGAGGCAGGAAGTCTGGGAGAGCCCCCACAAGCGACATAGGAGAGACTATGAGAGAGACCCACTAGCAAATAGTTCAGTCCTATAAATAGCAAGTGATTTGCCATTTAATAAAACATGTAGTGACTGGCTGGATTCTCAGTGAAAACAGCAGACACCAATCTTAAAATGGTCAAACAGAAAAATAATAAAACTTTAACACAGCAAAACTGCGAGGACAGTGAAAGCTCTATTTTAATTTTACCCCATTTTAGTTTTGCCAAAATCACGAAGCCCACAGGAGGAAGAATCAGGGTATAAATATCCAGTGTTGGGCTTTTAGAAGAACATTTAGCTCCCTGAAGTGAGAATCATATTTTTTCTTGATATTTTATCTAGCGTTAGGTACATTTCTAGTAACTAGCGGAAATAAAGAATGATAGTAATAATGTGATAAGTCTGGGTAAATATGCAAGGAGGGAGATCTTAAGATATTACAGTGATATAATGCAGTGCTTGTTTTTGCGAGACTGGCAGGGATGCACCATAATAAGCAGAGATGGCAGCACTATCTAAAGTAGAAGTCTCCATCTGGGTCATTACAAGGCACTCTGCTTGGCTTGGAAATGGGATAGGCGTGAATGGCCGGTCCGATTGGGTTAAAGCGAGGGCAGGGGCAAGGGAAGGAGAAAGGAAGAGAGGGAGCATCAAGGAAGAGGAGGGAACTAGGGAGGTAGGAGTTCAGGGACCAAAGAGTCTGCACCTTTTAGGACAGCTGGGGGAGAGGAGAACGGCAGCGTCAGACACAGGGCAGAGTCAGCCGATGGAGGGAGCAGGATTAGGAGTTGGAGTAGCATCAAAGACAGGGGGAGCCTTCAGCACAGCCTGGGCATTTCCACTTGTAGTTCTCTATTTTTTATCTTTCTGCCAAACTCCTAGAATCTTCTTCCTGAGATTAAGTTTCCTTGCCTGGCCGCTGGAGTCTTTTCCCCCCCCCCCCATTCTGGATCTAGAACTATAGCTTATTTAAACCAATTGGCAACAAATTGTTTGGTGTTCTATCCTGTCACTCCAGCTGGGATCATCAACTGTTTTGGGTTTGTATTTGCAATGCATTGTTCAATGATTCCTTCTGAAAAACTGAATTTAAACATTTCCTTTAAAGAACTTCCTTGGAGATTTCCACCCCCTGGTTAAATAACTATTTGTATTCTTCCAAGCACATTATTCTGTGGTTAATGTCTCTTTCCTCTTTGTACCTGTTCTTTCAAGAAAAAAAAAAGATGCTATAGAAGACCTCAAATATTACAGAGTCTATAATGGTTCCCGGTAGGAAATCTGGGTCTCTAAAATGAGGAACAGGGTTTTGACAATGTAGCCAGCTCCTCCGTCATTATTTCTACATGCTATCAGAAAGGCGGAAATGTTTGAGCCAGGGTGGAATCTGCCGGAGGACAAAAGACATTTTAGACTTCCCTTACAATTGCATTGAGTTTTGGGACAAATTGATGGATCTGATCAATTAATTTGCCTTTCACAAATTCAGGATATTCCAGTTAGAATGAAAATGGCAAAATGGACAAATCATTGGTTAACACCTCTGTAACGCACGATTGGGTTTTGTCTGTCCACAAAACGTGTGCACATATATAATATGTGGGGTGTGTGTGTGTGTGTGTGTGTGTGTGTGTGTGTGTGTGTGTGGTGGGATGACAATGGGCAAGATGCAGAGAAATAGAGCCACTGGGTATTGGGAAAGTCGAGATCCTAGGTGCCAGGGCAGAGTTTCCCGTTGGGTGATGGAGCCTTTGGATGGTGTGGTCAATTAGAGCTACTAGGTGGTGGTATGAGACAAAGCCACTGGACAGTTGGGGGTGGGTTGGACTGATGAAGCCAGGTCGGGCTGGGCTTATGTGGATTCACTCGGCCTTACTTCAGGCCCCTCCAGCTAGGTGAGGAAGTGTCATCCTATCCGTCATCGGTACTGCCCACTGCTCCCTTTTCCCCACTTAGATCCATTCCCTCCAATTGTTTTGCTCACATAACAGTGCCTCGCAGATTGGCATCTTTTTGCTCATTTACTTTTAGGAGCTATGCTGAAAAGGAACACTTATGTGCGTGTGTGTGTGTGAGAGAGAGAGAGAGAGAGAAATTTGAGCCCAAACGCAAAGAAAACCCCGATTCTTTGTTGCTAACATCATCAGTCAATTTTTTGGTCCAACCTTTAGAACAATCCTGATTATTTTGAAAGTCCCTAACTTTAATTTTCAAAAGCAACACCAATATCCTCCCACATTTTAAATTCATGAATTCTTTTTTGTCCAGTAAATGGCAGATGATATATTAACAGTGCAAGAATTCTGCTTCGTTATCGGATACTACTGTCCCTGGAGCATGTAAGCTCGTCTTAACTGTAAGCTCGTTTTCAGCAGGGAATGTGTCTACCAACTCTGTTGCACTGTACTCTCCCAAGTGCTTAGTACAGTCCTCTGCATAAAGTAAGCGCTTAATTAATATGATTGATCGATTGATGTGTTTTTGACCAATCACCACTCATTTGGTTGCTCCCACACAAAGAGTGGGCAAAGAGCTGGGAAGAAATTTGGCCAACTTCCCCACATCTAGGATTCTCACTCTTTTGCCACTCACTCTCTCTATTGCACTGTCTCTACCTCAGGACTTCCCACCGTGCTTGGCATATAGTAAGCACATTACAAATACCATAATTGCTGATTTTATTATCCCAGGATGGCTTCAGCCGATCCGTCTCCTGTCCAGTCCTAGGTTGGGGTGGTAAAGGGGTGTTTGATATTTTTGAGTGCCAAAGTGGCCACCTTAATCTCTCCTCAGGGCTGATTCTCTTTGGCTACATCTTCTGTTGCTGCCACTGCAACTACATCTACTCCCCCCTTGTTCCATATCATACTGTAAAAGTATGTGAAGTCACGTGATAGACTTCAAAAATGAACTGGTAAGATATCCTATTATAATGGTTTGTAATTAATGGAGGCAGAAGGAGAGAAAATGGCTAATTTCCCCATTTTTTTCAACTTCATACTGATTGAATTTTATTGTTCCCTTGATTAGTATGTTACAATTATACTACTGCTGTTTCTAGACTTAGAAATGAATAGCATCTTGCCCTGACTTCCATCTGTCACAACTGATATTGGTTGTCCCTGCTCTGGAAAACAAAGCATTTCAAGGAGATGCAGATCTCTTGAAATTGAAGGTTTCTACTTTGGGTACATTTTTGCAAAAAAACAAAACAAAACAGAAACAAAACAAAAACAAAACCCAAAACACTGGAAACATCCTAACCCTTAGGACTTTTATGCAACTGTTTCCAGTAGGAAGGAGTTTCCCATTAAAAGTAAGAAATGAAAATGTTTGCAAAACTCTTGAGTGTTCCTATGGGTTTAAAACAAATGTGGATTTCAGCCCTGACAACTGAAACACGTTTTATAAATGTGCTGGGGAAGCACACATTTCCAACTAAAAAAAATAAATGTAGTTCCATCACCACATTTGGTCTGTTAAAATGTGCTCACTGTTTAGTTTTGTTTTGTTTAGAAAATGGACAAACTGATCTTCTTCCTTACCATCAGAGTGAAAATCCCCATGAAAAATCCCAAGTTGATAGCCCATCACTCCTGAGTCTTAACATTGCTATTTAAAACCAGAAGCTCACTGATTTAATATCATGCTGGGTTGATTTTCAATTCACTATGGGAGAAATGTTCATTAAAAGGAAGCTAGTAACATACCCGCTTCTCATGCTGTCATTCATTTGAGATCAACAGCATCTATTTCCTTGGGTTTTTAAAAGTAGCATGGACATTTGAAAAACCTCCAAAGGGTTCTCCTTTGATACAAAAAGCTTTGAAAATTGGAAATTTCAAACAGATTCACTGAAAAACAAACACTCGAGGCAGCGGAGATGAAATACGGTTATCAGTACATAGCTGTATTCATTCATTCATTCATTCAATCGTATTTATTGAGCACTTACTGTGTGCAGAGCACTGTACTAAGCGTATGCAAAAACAACTCCAAGTACAAGACCTGCTGGAAGTAGAACATGCCCTCTCAACCACTGGTGTCTGAGCAAGGCTCACCTGAAAGGTAAGAGGCCAGATAAAATGCACGCCCGTATTTTCATTGGGCAGAGTGGACAAATATGGAAGAGATTCTCTCTCAAAGACACTCATTCATGGATATGGTCTCATTGTTGGCAGCACCGTCTTCAAACTGGATAAAACTCTACTAACTGATGTTTTAGCCTAATCCTCCTCGACCTCTCAGTTGCCTTTGACACTGTGGACCACCCCCTTCTCCTCAACACGCTATCTGACCTTGGCTTCAGACTCCGTCCTCTCCTGGTTCTCCTCTTATCTCTCCGGTCGTTCTTTCTCAGTCTCTTTTGCAGGCTCCTCCTCCCCCTCCCATCCTCTTACTGTGGGGGTTCCCCAAGGTTCAGTGCTTGGTCCCCTTCTGTTCTCAATCTACACTCACTCCCTTGGTGACCTCATTCGCTCCCACGGCTTCAACTATCATCTCTACGCTGATGACACCCAGATCTACATCTCTGCCCCTGCTCTCTCCCCCTCCCTCCAGGCTCGCATCTCCTCCTGCCTTCAGGACATCTCCATCTGGATGTCCGCCCGCCACCTAAAGCTCAACATGTCGAAGACTGAGCTCCTTGTCTTCCCTCCCAAACCTTGTCCTCTCCCTGACTTTCCCATCTCTGTTGACGGCACTACCATCCTTCCCGTCTCACAAGCCCGCAACCTTGGTGTCATCCTCGACTCCGCTCTCTCATTCACCCCTCACATCCAAGCCGTCACCAAAACCTGCCGGTCTCAGCTCCGCAACATTGCCAAGATCCGCCCTTTCCTCTCCATCCAAACTGCTACCCCGCTCATTCAAGCTCTCATCCTATCCCGTCTGGACTACTGCACCAGCCTTCTCTCTGATCTCCCATCCTCGTGTCTCTCTCCACTTCAATCCATACTTCATGCTGCTGCCCGGATTATCGTTGTCCAGAAACGCTCTGGGCATATTACTCCCCTCCTCAAAAATCTCCAGTGGCTACCAATCAATCTGCGCATCAGGCAGAAACTCCTCACCCTGGGCTTCAAGGCTGTCCATCACCTCGCCCCCTCCTACCTCACCTCCCTTCTCTCCTTCTACTGCCCAGCCCGCAACCTCCGCTCCTCCACCGCTAATCTCCTCACTGTACCTCGTTCTCGCCTGTCCCACCGTCGACCCCCGGCCCACGTCATCCCCCGGGCCTGGAATGCCCTCCCTCTGCCCCTCCGCCAAGCTAGCTCTCTTCCTCCCTTCAAGGCCCTGCTGAGAGCTCACCTCCTCCAGGAGGCCTTCCCAGACTGAGCCCCTTCCTTCCTCTCCCCCTCGTCCCCCTCTCCATCCCCCCATCTTACCTCCTTCCCTTCCCCACAGCACCTGTATATATGAATATATGGTTGTACATATTTATTACTCTATTTATTTATTTATTTATTTATTTTACTTGTACATTTCTATCCTATTTATTTTATTTTGTTGGTATGTTTGGTTCTGTTCTCTGTCTCCCCCTTTTAGACTGTGAGCCCACTGTTGGGTAGGGACTGTCTCTATGTGTTGCCAATTTGTACTTCCCAAGCGCTTAGTACAGTGCTCTGCACATAGTAAGTGCTCAATAAATACGATTGATTGATTGATTGATTTAGCCATCCTACCAGGTAGCGGACCCCTCCCACTTCCCCCGGAGCACTTTTTTGGCAAGCAGTCCACTCTATTTCCTGGACTCTCTGTAAGTTTCAGGTGCTGATGTCAGATCAGTAAAGGGTCCCTCTTTGAGCCTGTTCCTGTTACCACTCCCTGAAGCTTTACAGGTGGGCCTCTAGGGCAATTTGAAGCAGCTCTGGGTGTCTATGAAAGGCTGCTGGGTTCACAATCAGAAGCGCTTCCTGTGTGCAGAGCACTGTATTGAGGGCTTGGGAGAGTAGAATACAATAGAGTTGGTAGAAATAATAATAATGATGGCATTTGTTAAGCGCTTACTATGTGCAAAGCAGGGTTCTAATGATCCCTGCCCCCAGAGAGCTTACAGTTCACTGGAGGAAATCGCAGGAAAGGGGTGGTGGCAAGGGACTGGTTAAGCCAAAGAAAGCAGGGAGAGGAGAGGGAACAATGCAGATGACTAACAATTTTTTAACCACTTTGACTTGTTCATTTGACATAGGAACTTTGGAAACAATAATCTTCCATTAAGTTTGGGCTTGGACACATATAAAGGCCATTGAAAGCAAGCCCTGTTCTTTATCTAATAAGAGTCCAACAATTCAGGGACCACACCGTATTATCCCCGTTTTATGCACTGGGGAACTAAGACTCGGCTAAATTTGGGATTTGCTCAAGGTCACACAGTGAGGCAGTGATGGAACTGTACGTACAGCCCAATTATTACATCCAGTCCATTCACTCATTCATTCATTCAATCGTATTTATTGAGCGCTTACTGTATGCAGAGCACTGTACTAAGCACTTGGAAAGTACAATTTGGCAACAGATAGAGACAGTCCTTACCCAACAAGAGGCTCACAGTCTAGAGTGGGGAGACAGGAAACAAAACTGCTCTGGAGGCCCACCTGTGCTTTAGCCACTATACCTATCAGGTGCCTATGGTCTGGATATTCCTGGAGGGTTACAGGGCCAACTGGGAGTGTCAATCATTTATTATTATTATTATTATTATTATCATTATTTTATAATAACATTTTGTAAGCACTTACTGTGTGCCAAACACTGAACTAAGCATTGGGATAGATATGAGATCATGAGGCTGGACATAGTCCCTGTCCAACATAGAACTCACAGGCTAGGTAGGAGGTACAGGAGCTATTAAATCCCCATTTTGTAGATGAGGTGACTGAAGCACACAGAAGTGACTTGCCCAAGATCACGCAGCAGGTAAGGGCTGGAGAAAGGATTAGAACCCGGGTCCTCTGATTCCCAGGCCCGTGATCTTTCTTTAAGGGCATGCTGCTTCATTCAATCGATAGTATTTATTGAGTATCTTCTGTGTGCAAAGCACTGTTTAAAGTGCTTAGAAAAGTGCCTTTGTAAAGTATACGGACCTTTTGCCATCCACAGATATGCTTTCTGGTTTCCAGAGACCATGGCCATTTCTGGGGTTGTTCCTGGGATCGGTCATGGCTCTCACATTCTCCAAGGCAATTCAGCTGATGGCTGAGGGACTGATATTGACATCATCATGTTTGTGCAGCCTTACTGACAGACACAGGTACTGGTGTCCTTTAGGCTTGTCACGCTCCCACATCCAGACCGCAGGATCACTTTTGTTTTGGTATTTGTTAAGTACTTACTATGGGCCAGGCACTGTACTAAGAGCTGGAGTAGAGACAGGCTTATCAGATTGTACACAATCCATGTCCCACATGGGGCTCATAGTCTGAAACCCCATTTTTCAGATGAGGTAACTGAGGCACAGAGAAGTTAAGTGACTTGCCCAAGGTCACACAGCAGACAAACGGAGGATCCGGAATAAGAACCCAAGTCTTTCTGATTCTCAAGGCCTGAGCTCTATCCATTAAGCCACGCTGCCCTTCTTTTGGGCCACACTGTCTCTCATGATGATCAATCAACATTATTTCCTAAGTACATTGCTTCAGTTTCACATTTGGAATGGCCAATAAATTCACTTTGCAGAAAATCAAATACAACCTGTGGTTTTCCAAAGTTGCCCAAACCATTTTTCCAAATAGTATTCTCCATTAAATAGTAAGTATATTTACTAGTAATGGATACTGACCGCTATTCATATGGCAAGTCAGTTGCAGAGTGACTTGTTAGAGTTGATAGAAGTCTGTTGATGTAGTAAAATGCCCCAAATTCAAATTTTCCATGTGGTAGGCTACCCCGACTCTGTTGCTACCCTTACTTCAGAGTCCTAAAATAAATAACTCCTTTAATTGCTGTCTCCACCAATGGCCATTTATGGCATAAGCTAATTACATAAGATGCTCTAAGAAAAGATTTTCAAGAGAGAAAAGATGTTATGCAGAATGAAAAAAGAAAGAGCCCAGAGAACACAGAGCTACTGGAGCAACCCACAAAACCCATACTTCACAAGTTATACTAGATATCTTCCATTTGAACCAGGGTCTCCTTTCTCCACTTTTTTTTTTTTTTTGCTCAATGGGTTAGAGATATCTCACCTAAGTCAATTAAGTTTAATATGTTCCTTTACTTTTGTTCATCCTGAATTAAAATCTCTTTAGTGGTGATAAGTACATCAGATAGTGAATTCAGAGCTTCAGTGGGGAGAGCACAAAGCCTTTTCATCATAGAAAAAATATGATTTAAACTTTAACTCTTCCAACAGTGAAATTTCAGAGGGAAATGCTGGACTGCTAGAAGTGAGAACGAGTAGAAAATGTCTGTGCCTCTTCCACCTTAACAGTTATGCTTCAGCATGGTTAATCCATTAGGCTGAAATTTTGACTAGGCTCATTGGCAGGTACTTACGTTTTTAAAGGTAGAAAAAATATACTCTAGCCCAGAGTTCAGCCACATTGAGTCAGAGGATGGTCAGAATAGGGCCTGACATGAATTTTAGAATCAAATTTTCTTTACCCTATTGGAACAAGTTGAAGTTCTTGTAGATACATTTTCAAGTATTAATTTATCTTGGTGATCTGTGGCATCTCTTTATGGGAAAACACTGGAAGCAAAAGAAAAGTAGGCAGAGGCTTTTAATGCCTCAAAATTGGAACCAGCTCTATCTCAAGGTCAAGGATTTGTTTTGCCTTTTATTAACACAAGTATTTTTCAAGCACAAAATTTTATGTCAATTTAAAACCCTGGTTCTATTCTTTCTGTCAAATTTGCCTGAGAGAATACAGGTCTACAATATAGCTGCTGATCGATCCCTAATTAGAGAGTAGAGGTCATAAAGCACACGTTCCAGTACAATACATCCAAACAACAATTCCAAGAACTTAATCATGAAAGACACTGCAAACCTAAGTGTCACTTAGGCTTCATGATATTTACCTCCACCTGTGAAATAAGAGTAGTGATGCATGGTATCTGTGTCTTGGATTTCTAATTTCAGAGATGCATTATCATATTGTGTTATTATTTGGAGCAGCCAAAGAACAGTTACTTATTCCCCACAGAGGAACAAACCAAACTAGTTTTTCTTTTCTGACCAGTTCAAGAAGCAGTTCTTCATTGAAACTACAAAGCTCATCTCCTTTCCGTGTATCGGGCACTGCATCAAAGTCTGTATCTTTGTAAATGCTCAATAAATATCATTGATTGATTCACTGAGTGATTGTGCTATCAGCAAGCTGGGATGGATCAAGGGGAGGTGGAAAGAAAGAGGGAAGAAAGGAGGAGTGTGAGGGGAGAAAAGAGGACACAAAAGGAGGAGGGGGAAAGGAGAAGGAAAAAGTAAAAGTGGGAATAGAGTGGTAGGTATGGCTCTGCCTCACTGTGAGAGTGAGCCATCTACTTGCCACACTATTCATTCATTCATTCATTCAATCGTATTTATTGAGCGCTTACAGTGTGCAGAGCACTGTACTAAGCACTTGGGAAGTACAAGTTGGCAACATATAGAGATGGTCCCTACCCAACAGCGGGCTCACAGTCTAGAAGTCCACTCACTGGTAATGAGGCGGTGGTCATGGCAGCAGTATTAATCAATCAATCAATCCTATTTATTGAGTGCTTACGGTGTGCAAAGCACTGTACTAAGTGCTTGGGAGGGTATAATAAAACAATTTAACAGACGCATTCCCTGTCCACAATGAGCTCACAGTCTAGAGGGGGAGGCAGACATTAATGTAAAGAAATAAGTTATGGATATGCACTTAAGTGCTGTAGGGTTGAGGGAGGGGTGACTAAAGGGAGCAAATCAGGGCGGTGCAGAAGGGAGTGGGAGAAAAGGAAATGAGGGCTTAGTCAGGGAAGGCCTCTTGGAGGAGATGTCCCTTCAGAAAGGTTTTGAAGGCAGGGAGAGTAATTGCCACATCTCACGGCCGCCTTTGGTTCTCCTTCAGTTCCAGAAGGTGGAGCAGGTTAGCTGCCCAAAAAGCTGTGGGAATGAAGCCACAAGTTTGGTGTCAATCAATCAATCAATCAATCAATCGTATTTATTGAGCGCTTACTGTGTGCAGAGCACTGTACTAAGCGCTTGGGAAGTACAAGTTGGCAACATATAGAGACAGTCCCTACCCAACAGTGGGCTCACAGTCTAGAAGGGGGAGACAGAGAACAAAACAAAACATATTAACAAAATAAAATAAATAGATATGTACCAGTAAAATAAATAGAGTAATAAATACAAACATATATACATATATACAGGTGCTGTGGGGAAGGGAAGGAGGTAAGGCAGGGGGGATGGAGAGGGGGAGGAGGGGGAGAGGAAGGAGGGGGCTCAGTCTGGGAAGGCATCCTGGAGGAGGTGAGCTCTCAGTAGGGCCTTGAAGGGAGGAAGAGAGCTAGCTTGGCAGATGTGCGGAGGGAGGGCATTCCAGGCCAGGGGGATGACGTGGGCCGGGGGTCGACGGCGGGACAGGCGAGAAGGAGGCACAGTGAGGAGATTAGCAGCAGAGGAGCGGAGGGTGCGGGCTGGGCTGGAGAAGGAGAGAAGGGAGGTGAGGTAGGAGTGGGCGAGGTGGTGGAGAGCCTTGAAGCCGAAGGTGAGGAGTTTCGGGTGGTGGCTCCTATTGCCCCTATGGAGTCGGTGCCCATGGTCATTGATGAAAATGCTAAATTGCATTTGGGCTAGGTCCAACACGAGTGGTTATGCTGCCAGGGCAGAGAACAAACCACTAATAGGCAATTCTAGAAGTATGACCACCCAACTAGGTTTGCATTCAACCAACGGCATTGGTGTCTCTAGATCACATTTAGCTATAACGTGCAACCAACCTTGGCTAATTTCAGAAATGCATTCGGGGGAAAGCCATCAGAGTGGAAGGCTTGGGCAAATCCAGACAGCGTAAATAATTTATGATCAATGACCTCCCAGCTGACTTTCTTTGCATCATAGTTTGCAGATCACACTTGACTTTCCAAGGTTGAAAAAAATATATATCATTAGGGCCCCAATAATCATTATATTCCATATTGTATTTTCTTTTCATTTTGACTGCACAAATATACTATTGAAATGCCATCTCTTTGTCATTTTACACTTAGGCTGTATTGTTTATGCTGGGAGCACAATAAGCTATACACTCAAGTTCTTATCTCGAGTTCTGTGCCCTCATGAAGAGATTTTTACAATGAAGAAACCAGTTAGAATATTAAAATAACACTAAAATAATTGTTACGAAAATCCAATTTTCTCATTAGTTCCACTGATCTTGTTGAAAATTTCCCAAAGCAGTTGAAGGGCCCAGACTCTCAACCAATAAAATGTAATGAATGTTATTTATGCAACAATTATGTTGGTTGGTTATCAGAGCATATCAAGAGTTTCTGATGATGTCACCGATATTGGTGCTGCCTACAACCTAGAGAAAGAGCTCAAAAAAGCTCAGGGGAGGAGCCATAGGAAGACCAGGAAAAACTGAACTCCTTTCCCTTCTCCCTCTTGCTACACTTCAACATTCTCTTCCCTGTCCACATGTCTCTCTCAGCCTTTCTGTTCACCCCACTCTCTGTCATTTAATGGGATCCTTTTCTAGGAGATGTATGATTTCAGAATATCTTTCCAATCTTTTAGGAAACTCTTTCAACTAATCAGGCTGTGAACTTTGAATGACTCCTACAGGAGCTTCTGTGCAAATAACCGAGCTTTGGAAACATCCACAAGAAGTCATGCAGATGATTACGAACTGCTTCTCAGTATTAGTAAAGCACTAGGGACTGACAATAAGTTTGAAGAAGACCAAGTTATTTACCAGCCTGAATTTGGCAAACCTTACATACAACCAACAATCAATCTCTGCAACACAGAATTAAATGCCACACTGAATTCCTCTGCCTGGGTCGCACATTGCCAATGATGCATGCATATACAAGGAGGAAGAAAATGGAATCAGGAAGGCTAATGTGTCTACAAGGCAAGTAAAAAGATAGAGTGTAGCACAATAAAGCATCATGATTCTGATCCAACAGATCAGCCACCTCACTGGTTTACTTGCCTCCAGACTCTCCCTTCTCCAGATCATAGTTCACTCTGTTGCCTAAATTATTTTTCTAAGACATCATTCTGCAAACATCTCCCCCATTTCTCAAAAACCTTCACTCCTTTAACCCCAGCCTACTCACTATACCTCAATCTCAACAGTCTTGCTGATGAGCCCTTGCCCATGGACTCCTCTGGACCAAACTTCCTGCCCCTTCATATGCTACAGACCCTCCCCATCTTCAAAGCCAGACTAAAATCACAACTCCTCCAAGAGGCCTTCCATTACTAATCCCTCATTTCCCCTCCCTTCTGCATCACCTATGCACTTAGGTCTGTACCTGTTAAGTACTTTGATCTTTCCCCCACTCCAGCCCACAAGCATTTATGTACATATCCTTATTTTATTCAATTTCAATGTCTGTATCCCCCACTAGACTGAAAACTCCTTGTGGGCAGGGCTCCTGTCTTCCAACTGCATTGTATCATATCCTCCCAAATGCTTAATACCATGCTCTACACACAGTAAGCACTGAGTAAATACCACCTATTGATTGATTTGATGGAAAAGCCTTCAATGTTTACCCTTTTCCCACAGAAATGAGCAGAAATTCCTGACCACTGCCTTTAAGACATTCAATCAGCTCTCTCCTCCCGCAAAACATCCATCCAGCAAGCACTCTTTATACCTCTCAAGATAACATAAACATTGTAAAACATAACAGTTAAAATATATGAAAATCTGTAACATAAAGCTTTTACAGAAAGAATGCAAGATAATCTAGCTAAAGATACATAACAAAGAAAAGGAGAATGTAATTTAATGTTAAGCATCTGAATAGATTTTATTTCGGAAGATTTTTGGAAGGAAGAGAGATTACGGTAAGGATGGAAGAAAAATCATTGCTTATCGATAAAATAAGATCATTTGAAAACTATCTTCTAAGATTTTAGAGTTTATTTAATATTCCAATTTGTGGCTTCCCTAAAATTGCTTTGGCTTCTCAGGTCAATACTGGGTGTCTTAAAGCTATCCAGGAAATACTTGTTTTCCATATTTCAAGAACATTTGTTTTTCTGTTAATTCAACACAACCTTCCCCAAATGCCGTGCTAATCAGAATTGTTCCATTAAACATAACATTTCGACTCAAAACAACAGCAGCTCAGTTATCTGGGATAATATTTGCTTATTAATTTTTTTTGTCAACATGAAACGCTCACCTCAAAGGACAATCATTCTTTTTCATTCTAAAATGACACTGTCTACTGTATTATTTATTACCCATTTCTAGGAGTGAGGCTAAAAAAATTTTTTTTAAAAATCATGTGAGACCTTCAGTCCTATCCTGCCCTCTATTTTGGGACTGGTGCTTGTTGAGGCTGTAGCTGTTTGCGGCTCTTCCTCATTGCCTCCTAGATTATATAATGGGTTTAATAAACTGAGTCACCCCATCCCCAAACA
Organism: Tachyglossus aculeatus; assembly: GCF_015852505.1. Lineage (NCBI taxonomy): Eukaryota > Metazoa > Chordata > Mammalia > Monotremata > Tachyglossidae > Tachyglossus > Tachyglossus aculeatus. Next base: position 9,752,067 of record NC_052098.1, read on the forward strand.
CGAACGCGACCCACCTGCGTATGCTACTGGTTTCAATTAATGGAGAGCTCTGACGTACGGCTTCAGATTATAGATCACATCTTCCGCCTCCCTCTCTCTCTCTCTCCACGTCAGAGCACCATGAATCAGTTGCTTAGGTCTTTCTTCAGCTGTCTTCAATATCTAGCAGTCTTCACAGTCCACAGTTTTCTGAACTTCACCCTTGACTCCAGCTAGGAAAGCTTTCTCTGGCCGATCCCACCTACACTAATATCTATGCACAGTAATTTATCATTTCCCAAATTTTTACCGTAAACTGACATAATTGCATATTGCATAAGGACATGGACATTTTCAAGAGACAGAAGGACATAGCATTCTAAGGCTACTTTATTTTTACCCGCATCTGCGCCTTTGTGATAGCGTGAATACGAAGCCATTTTCAAAACATTATGCACTAGCATACTTGCATAACAGCTTGCTTTTCTAAGAAAAAAAATTCTACGTGTATATTTTGAATATTTTCAATAATGCTTTCCTTCTTTTATATGAATGATCTTAAATGCTCTGCTGCCCTTTAAATCTCTACTAAAACTAGAATAATCTATTTCCTATTTTCTTTCTTCAAATTAATTTTCAATTACTATTGTGAAAATTGACTTGGGCTCAGGGAAAATAGTCAATGCAAAAGTCCACTAAGTTTGCCTCTAAGACAATACAGCTCAGACTGGAGGAAGTGGTGGTTAAATTTCAAAGGTGTGAAGGTCCTTTCCCTTTTCTTTGCAGGATTCGACTCTATAAAGAAGGAAGCTTTTAATAATAAATTTAAATAAATGGGAGGGCCAGGGATGTATGAACAGAGCATATGGGTTAAATAGGAACAGTCAGGGAGATGGAAGAGGGAAACTGGCTGATAGTAATGGAGACGGGAGGCTGCAGAGGTATGAAGTGTAGGAAGAAAGACTAAATTGCATCATAAGGGTGGGGCCATTCAGAGCACTAAAAGCACAAACAATTTTGACTTAGGGGCAGAAACAACAGTAAACTAAGTGCCAGGAGAAGAGAATACTTTTGAAATTAGCAACTAATATTGCAATAAAAATAGTGTGCACATATATACTCATAGAAGTATGTAAAAAACATATTCGCAGACAAATCAGACTGTCTATTTTTGAAACTGATGTTGCTTGCGAGTGAGGAGTTGGTTCTTTGTACATAAAAGCACCTTAAAAGACTCAACGGTTGGTAGTTTCACTTGTATAGGAGCAAATTGAAAAAATCATTATGGTGTTCATTAAGCAGCTTAGCTGTGCCAGAGGATTAATGAGTCCAATTTTTCCCTCCAAGACTAGGAGGATAAAAGTAATATATCTTTTAAGTTGTGGAGGGATCAAACCCTCTGTCTCCTCTCCAAGCCTCACTTTTGCCCAGGTACTCATTCATTCATTCAATCATATCTATGTTGCCAACTTGTACTTCCCAAGTGCTTAGTACAGTGCTCTGCACACAGTAAGCACTCAATAAATACGATTGATGATGATGATGATGATGATCTATTGAGCACTTTTGGTGATTAGAAGAGTTAAGATCATAGGCAAGCCACGCTTCCATCAATCAATCAATCATATTTATTGAGCAATTACTCTGTGCAGAACATTGTATTAAGCACTTGGGAGCACACAATATTACAGAGTTGGTAGACACGTTCCTTACCCACAGAGATCTTACAATCTTGTGGGGGAGACAGACATTTATATAAATGAATAAATTGTGGATATGTACATAAGTGCTGCGGGACTGAGTGTGGGGTGAATAAAGGGTACAAGTCCAAGTGCAAGGATGACACAGAAGGGAGTGAGAGAAGAGGAAATACAGAATTAGTCAGGGAAGGCCTCCTAGAAGAGATGTGCTTTTAATAAGACTTTGAAGGTGGGGACAGTGGTGGTCTGTCACATATGAAGTGGGAGGGAGTTCCAGGCCAGAGGCAGGACATGGGTGAGGAGGTGTAAGTAGTTGGATAGGTGAGATCAAAGTACAGTGCATAGGTTGGCATTAGAGGAGTTAAGTGTGGGCTGGGTGGAAGTAGTAAATAATTAGAGAGGTAAGGTAAGAGGGGGGGTCAGGTGATAGAGTGCTTTAAAGCCAATGGTCAGGTGTTTCTGTTTGATGCTAAGGTGGATGGGCAGTGACTAGAGGTTCTTGACAAGTGGGTCAGTCAGTCAGTAAATTGTATTTATTGAGCACTTACTGTGTGCAGAGCACTGTACTAAGCCCTTGGGAGAGTGCAATATAACAATAAACAGACACAGGGAAACATGGCCTGAATGGTTTTGTAGAAAAGTGATCCGGGCAGCAGCGTGAAGTATGGACTAAAGTGGGGAGAGACAGGAGGCAGGGAGGTCAGCGAGGAGGTAGATGAAGTAGTCAAGGAGGGAGAAGATAAGGGATAGGATCAGCATAGTAGCAGTTTGAGTGGAGAGGAAAGGGAGATTTCAGCAATGTTGTAAAGTTAGAACTGACAGGATTTGGTGACAGATTGAATATGTGGGTTGAATGAAAGTGATGGGTCGAAGATTACACCGAGATTATGGGCTTGTGAGACAGGGAGGATAGTGGTGCCGTGTACAGGGATGAGAAAGTCAGGGAAAGGATAGGGTTTGGGTTAGAAGATGAGAAATTCTGTTTGGGGCATGTTAAGTTTGAGGTGTCGGCGGGCCATCCAAGCAGAGGAAATAGAGGCCATCCTGAAGGCAGCAGGAAATATGAGATTGCAGGGAAGGTGGAAGGTCAAGTCTAGACACGAAGACTTGGGAATCATCTGCATAGAGATGGCAGTTGAAGCCTTGGGAGTGAATGAGTTCTCCAAGAGAATGGGTGTAGATGGAGAATAAAAGGAGATCTTTAGGGATTCCCCCAGTTAGGGGATGGGAGGCAGAGGAGGAGTCCGTGAAAGAGACTGAGAATAAGAGATCAGAGAGATAGGAGAAGAACCAGGAGAGGATGTTGTCAGTGAAGCCAAGACTGGATAATGTTTCCAGGAGCCACGGATGGTCCATTGTATTGAAGGCAGCTGAGAAGTCAAGGAGGATTAGGATGAAATAGAGGTTGTTGGATTTGGCGAGAAGGTGATCATTGGTGACCTTTGAGAGGGCAGTTTCTGTGGAATGCAGGGGGCAAAAGCTAGATTGGAGGGGATCAAGGAGAGAACTGGAGACAATAGGTGTAGATAATTCACTCAAGGAGTTTGGAGAGCAGTGGTAGGTGGGAGATGGGGCGATAACTGGAAGAAATCATGGGGCCAAGAGAGAGTTTTTTTAGGAAAGGGGATAAATGAGCATGTTTGAAAGCAGTGGATAAGAAGCCACTGGAGAATGAACAGTTGAATATGATGGTCAGGAAGGGGAGAAGAGAGGGGCAAAGGGATGGGGTCGGGGGTGCATGTGTCGGGGGCGGGGATTTTGAGAGAAGGCAGTTTCAATTTTCTCAATAAAGTACATGGCCAGGGCATTAAGGGCAAATGATGGGGGGTCAGGGGAACAGGGGGATTGAGGAGGGAGTTAAATATTTGAAACAACTGATGAGGACAATGGGCATAGCAATCAATAAAGATGGAGATCTAATGTTGCTGGTTGGAGGAGAGGTCAGTGTTAAAGCAGGCAAGGATTAAATTGAGATGGACAAGGTCAGTCTGATATCTGGATTTCCACCAGCAACGCTCTGCTGCTCATGCATAGGAGTGAAGGAAGTGGCCTGCAGAGGTGATCCAGGGTTGTAGGTTAGTGGTAGGAGATTGGTGAAGGGATATGGGAGTGAGTTAAATTCAGTAGAGAGGGTGGTCTTGAGGGCATCAATTTTGTCATCAAGGGAAGGTAGTTTGGGTATGGAGACTAAATGGGGCATGATAACTTGTGAAAATTGGTGCCTTTCACTTTAAACCTTTTGGATCCTAAGCCAGTGACCCCACATCAATACCTGCCTTGAGTCAAGCCCTCCTCTAGGGTCAGCCTTGTCTTTAAGAGAAGAGGGAAAAACGCCAGACAGAAAACACAATGGCGGAATCATGAAAACTCTGCTTTCTCTGGATCTCTCCCTTCCCCTCCCTGGGCCACCCCCAAAACATGAAATCTGTGGGTGGGGAAGCTGAATGCAGAACCACTCAATCTGTGTATGAGAGGGCATTCTCACACCTCCAGTGGAAAGTCAAGAAAGACATTCTTCCCCCCAGTATTGGGCAAATTGAGCCTTACTATCACTAAGGTTAAACCCTATCTCTTCTCATTTAACCTCCTAGATTATCACCTTCCTCCTCTGCTCTCAAGAGGATCTCATGTCAGTGGAGAGAAAAATCAAGCAAGGACTAGGGGACAAGCTAGTTGGAAATAAGACAAAGTAGACCTAAGCCTAGGTAACAGATTTAATTATGGGGTTGATAATAATTATAGTATTTATTAAACTTCTATGTACTAAGCACTGGTGTTGATACAAGACTATGAGAAAAGACACAGTCCTTGTCCCGTATATAGCTCACAGTCTATCTTATCTCATTTGACTGATGAGGAAACAGATGCCCACAGAGGTTGTTATATATCCCAGATCACACAGCAGGCCAATGGCAGAGCTGGGGCTTAAACCCAGTCTTGTGCTCTTTTCACTAGGCCAAACTGTTGGGCAAGCAAGGACTGGTTTAGAGAGACTAGGTTCTTGAAAAGATCACCAGTCTGCAAGGGAATTCATTTTTTTTTTCCTTTTCTAGCAAGTTCAGTTCTTATGAAAGGTGTCAAATGAACAGCTTAGGAAACAAGCCTCCTATTTACCCAACAAGCGCAGCAGGCTGTCTCATGAGTGATGTGGCCACCATAAGGAAAAAAAATGATCCTGGAATGCACTCACTCTTTTTTATCTCTGACAAATAAAGTTAATGGACTCATGATGCCTCAGCTTCCATTTGCCCTCACAATCAATCAATCAATCAATACTATTTATTGAACACTTACGGTGTATGGAACACCATATGAAATCCAGGGGAGAATACAACTTAAAGAAGAAATTAATTGATGCTACACATTGAGTGCTTATTCAGTGCAGAGCAATGTACTAAGTCCTGGGAACAGGACAACAGAAAATGAAACTATCCTTGCCCACAAGGAACTTACAATCTAACAGGAGACATGTACACTAACAATTAAAATAAATTATATATAGGAGGAAGCTAATAGTGTGTAAAGATAATAATAATAATAATCATGTTTTTTTTAAGTACTCACTATATTCCAAGTATAATCTAGTGAGGGGGGAGAGGGAAAATAATTTACAAATAGGAGGAAGTAATGTGCTAATACTATTTAAAATGATACCTACCAAAGTGCAATGAGAAGTAGTGAGAGCAACAATGCTAAAGAGGAGCAAAGGTGCTGAGATGATAGGGAGCATGTGACCTAGGGAGAAGAAATAAGTCAATATGGAAAAAGTATTTTGGAATCAGTGGGGTTTCAGAAGGGTCTTGGAGATGGGGAGAGCTGTGCTCGGGTGAATTCAAAGGATGAGGGAGTTCTAAGCAGGAGGAAGGCCAGGGGTTATTATTATTATTATTATTAATAATAATAATAATAATGGTATTGGGTAAGCACTTACTATGTGCCAAGCATGGTTCTAAGTGCTGAGGTAGATACAAGGTACTCAGGTTGGACACAGTCCCTGTCCCACATGGGGCTCACAGTCTTAATTTCCATTTCACAGATGTGGTAACTGAGGCTCAAAGAAGTGAAGTGACTTTCCCAAAGTCACACAGCAGACAAGTGGTGGAGCCTGGATTTGAACCCATTACATTCTGACTCCCAGGACTGTGCTCTATCTACTGCACCATGCTTTTTCTTTGAAGTTGGGAGAATTGGGAATGAGGCAGAGTGAGGTGAGCTTGGGAGGAAAGGAGCATCTGAGCTGGGGTGTAGTAGGAGAAGAAAATATGCATGGGGAAGTGTCCTAAAGCTAGTCTTCTGGAGTTTCTGTTTGATGTGACGATGAATGAGTAATCATTGTATGATATTGTATGACGATAGAACAATATAATACAATACTGTAGTATTGCACCTGGTGCTTAGTACAGTGCTTTGCACACAGTAAGCACGCAATAAATATGATTGATTGATCATTGGAGATTTTAAAGGAGTGCAGAGACATGTCAAATGAAGTTTCATAAAGGTGATCTAAGCAGGAGAGTGACATCGAGACTGGAGAGGGGAGAGGCTGGAGGCAAGGAGACCAGTGAGGAGGCTGCTACAGTAGTCAAGCCAGGATGAGAGAAACACCGGGATCGGGATGGTGGCCATTTGGATGGAGTGGAAAAGGTGGATACAGGCAATTTTGTGGAGAAACACCCCCCCCCCCCAGCCCCAGCATTTAGCAAAAGACTGAATTTGAGAGTTGAAAGAGAGTGAGGAATCAAGGACAATGCCAAGGTTGTAGGCTCCTGAAGCACAAAGTCAAGCGATGATGTCAGGTGTGTTGGGAAAGGTAGATGGAAGAGGGGATTTGGGAGGGAAGATGAGGATCTCAGTCTTGGATATACTGAGCATGAAGTGCAGTGGGACTTCTATGTAGAGATTTTCTGAAGGCAGGAGGATACGTAAGATTGCAGAAAAGGAAAGAGGTGAGGGCCAGCAAGGTAGATTGGGAGTCATCAGCGAAGAAGTGGCAGTTGATGCCGGGAGAGTGGGTAGGCCTGGGCCTCAAAGGCCCAGGTTTCTCCCTGCTACTTGAGTAGGAGGAATGGAGGGAAGGTATAGGAGGAGCTGCTGAGTGGGAGATCAAGGTGAAAACTTCCTGGGACAGTTTGGGGCCTTCCTGCTGTTGCAGTGGTGGCTTTCCTAGCAAGCTCCAAAGGCTGATGCTACCAGAGAAATTTCTGGGTGACATTTGGGATTCATCACTACATCTCACCGATTAGAGATTTTTGACCATTGTATTGTAAGGAGTACAGCGACGTATCAAATGAAGTTTCATAACTTATTGTAAGGATCTTGAGGGTAGGGATTATGTATTCTACATCCATTATACTCTTCCCAGGGTTTATAGGTGCTCAATCAACATTAATGATTGCTTGACTGGGAATTACAAGTGCCTCATTCCCACCCCCCATAGAAATTATTTGCAAAACAGGGATGTTTTTGCTTGATCAATATGGCTGTGATTTTGAGCAGCGTGAGGTACCTGTAAAAGATAGAAAACCATTCTATGGTCTCCTCCCATTTCAACCTTGCCTGGCGTTTGGCAGTCTTATAGTCAGATTTCTATGGTTAGTGTTAATGAGGTACACATCACTGGACTTACATGCCTCAGTACTTCTGTTAGTGCATTTTTGATGTACAAATAGTTATTGCCTCATGAAAACAGAATGAAATATTTCAATTTATCTATTTGGCTTCTTCCTCCTCTTCCTCACAAAATGGCCAGATGAGAACATTATCTGAGCCAAGGTATCAAGACATGAGTCACAAAGCAGCTAACTTCTTTTTTTCCCCCCACTCCAAAGGACAAGGTCAGTTTAGAACATTTGGTACTAAAACCCAACCTATAGGGAAATAACTATAAAACACCCTGAAAAAACCACGCTGTCCTACAGTATACACCCACTTAGGGATATTCGGTATATTGATCACTGGGGTTAAAAATGATGTCCAACATCATTTATCATTTATTTTAAAGGGGGTGAATTTTAAAATCTTCTATTTCTTTCTTTTGTTCCCATTTCCCTTTTTCAAATTCATTTCTGTCAATTAGTATCTGGCTACATACCAATTTTTGTGTCATTCCATTAAAAATGCCCTCTAAAATTCATGTAAAAAGATATATATAGATATAGGCATGTATATCTAAATGCATCCTTCCTTAGTGACTAGGAAAGGTCTTTTGGATGGTCTTCTCCACATGGATGAATAACCTATGGTTTTCTTCATTTATTCAGTACCTGTTTTTCTGGGATTTTTCTGGCTGTTTCTGCTCTTCGTCATTAGTTTTATTGATGAGTTTTACTTTGACTGCCAAGGGGTTTAGGGTTTCTCTATTTATAACCTTCCCATCCTGGTCTAAATTCCTGAGGGGCTGTGCTTTCTCATCCTCTGTTGCTTCCTCCTTGTGAAGACTTTGGTGTAAATCCAGCATTGCCCTTCATGCAGGTGAAGGGCTGTAGCAATGCTTGGTACTTGCTAATATGCATACTGCCATTTATCATCTCTCATTCCTTTGTTACATTTCTGCCAGGAATGCCAAGGCCGGCCTTGGTAACCATTTCTCAGTTTTAGAATCAGACCCTGGACCCTTTTCTGTGTTTTTCAAACCCATGGAAACATATTATCCATTTCTGAATCAATTGATGGTAGTAACAAGCTTCTGGACTGATCATTTGATGGCTTCTGAAAACAGATTTTATAAGGAGGCTAGTGGGAAAGGGGTAATACCAAGTAATCAATCAATTAATGGTATTTACTGAGAGTTTAATGTGTGCGAAGCACTGTACTAAGTGTTTGGGAGAGTACACTACAATAAAGTAGACAGGAGTCCTACTTACAAGGGGCTTACAGACTACAAGGGGAGACAGACATGTAAATAAATTACAGATAGATATGTACTTAAGTGCTGTGAGGCCTGGGGAGGAGTGAATATCAATGCACTTGAGGAATACACACCTAAGTGCATTGGTGACTCAGAAAGGGAGGCTTAGGCAGGGAAGTGAGGGTTTAATCATAGAAGGTCTCTTGTAGGATATGTGATTTTAGGATGGCTTTGAGGGTGAGGACAGTGGTGGACAGTTGGATATGATAATTATAATTATAACTGTGGTATTTGTTAAGCACTTACTAAATGGCAGGCACTGTACTAAGCACTGGGGTGGATACAAGCAAATCAAATAAAATGCAGTCGCTGTCTCACGTGGGGCTCACAGTCACAATCGTCATTTTACAAATGAGGTAACTGAGGCCCAGAGAAGTGAAGTGACTTGCCCAAGATCACACATCAGACAAGTGGCAGAGCATGGATTAGAACCCATGACCTTTTGACTCTCAAGCCCATGCTCTATCCACTATGCCATGCTGCTTACGAAGGAGGAGGGATTTCCAGGCCAGAGGGAAGACATGGGCAAGGGGTCATGAGAGAGATAGTTGAGATCATTGTACATTGGCATGAGAAGAGTGAAGTGTGTGGGCTGGGTTGTAATAGATTAGTGAGGTAAGGTAGGAGGGGGAGAACTGATTGAGTGCTTTAAAGCAGATGGTACAGTTTCTGTTTGATGTGGTGATGGATGGGCAATCATTGGAAGTTTTTGAGGAGAGGGGAAAAGAAGACTGAGCATAATTTCAGAAAAATGATCTGGGCAGCAGAGTGAAATTTGGACTAAAAAAGGAAAAGGCAGGAGGCAGGAAGATTAGTGACAAGGCTGATGCAGTAGTCTAGGGAGACTTTGATAAGTGCTTGGATCAGCATGGTAGCATTTTGGGTGGAGAGGAAGGGGATAATTTTAGAGATGATTTGAAAGTAGAACTAACAGGATTTGGGGACAGATTGGGTTGAATGAGATAGATGAATCAAGGATAATGCCGAGGCTGTGGGCTTATGAGGCAGGGAGGATGGTGGTGTAGTCTAAAGTTATGGGAAAATCTGGGTGAGGATAGGGTTTGGGTGGGAATATGATGGGTTCCGCTTTGGACAAAATTCAATGCAATGAAGTTTCCTTCCGGACGTGACACATTGGAAGGAATTCTCCAGAATGAGCCCGTGCAGCTAGTCAAAGGTCAATAGGTAGCGGGTTTTACAATGACCACTGAGTACGGGACTGACACTCATCTTCATTCTCAGAGATTATTGAATTGACCTTAGCCCAATCTGACTTGGAAATCCAGTTTACAAACTAAAATGTCCGTAGCCTACTACTCAGCCCCTAGACATCCATATTTACTTGTTTTCGACAGCAGGGGTTATCTATCTTACTTCTGTTTCATTTGCTTTTACGTGGCAGGATCCTTGATTTTCCTGTTCTTTTTTTTGTGCTGTCGTCTTGTAATCACCAATGTAAAATGGGCTTTTTAATTGATCACTTGAAACTTTCACCACCTGGTTAACTATAAATCTCCATTTTAAAAAAACCAAAACAGCCGGATTTAAAATAAAGATTTATTTACGATTCAGGGCGATGAGTTAAAAAATGACTTGTTCTTTAAAAAAGATGATGTTATTGGATATGAAGAGCTTTCCTTATACACCTTCCTGTAAAATGCCATTCCTCAGAAGTTTTTCAACAACTGTAACTCCTTGAATGGAGAATAGAAATGGAAGATTTATAATTTAGCCCCAAATGTAAATGGGTAAAAAAATTAGTAACTTGGCCTTGCAAATAAATTGAAAAAAAAGGAAACTATAAATGCTAAATAATTGTCATCAACTCTTCCCACTCATCACAGAATCATAGATTTACTGTATCCTTTGATGTATGTAGTCTTAGAAATGATGTGCACTTGATGGCAGTGAAGATTTATAGCCCAAGGGCAAGGGTCATAGTTTAAAATTCCGATTTGCCTGCAGCCAGATTTCTTTTCAGACCCACTTAAATTCTTTTAGGTCTTGGAGCTATATCTGTAGGCTAATGCCAATGTACATGGTTGCAAAAACAATTCAGTTATACTGATCAGGTACAATTAGATTTCTGTGCCATTTCATATCTCTGTTAAGTTTCACATTTTAAGTCACTGTAAACTGTCCAGGATCACTTACTTAAACATTCATATGTGACAGGAAGCACGTGATGATAAATCTATCATAAGTACAGAACGAATGGTAGGAATATATTATGGATCAGTCTCACAAAATTATCATTTCATTATTTTAATGTCACTTGCATGAAGTTGGCATTGAAGTCTTTAGAAAGTTTTTTTTTCCTTTTTTTGGATTAGACAAAAAATGTAAGAGATTTACATAATGGACACATTGATAAGAAACCCATGTGGTTAAAGGAGAGGCATGTAATCAAGATGGAATCTTTGTAATTCTTTCCAAGATGTCTCATTCTCTGGCTGCCTCCTTCATTATCTAAGTAGTTTAAACTTAGTTTAAACATGGGAAGCAGCATGGTGTAGTGTTTAGAGCATGGGCCTAGGCATCAGGAGGTCATAGATTCTAATCGTGGCTCTGCCACTTTGCTGTCGGACCTTGGGCAAGTCTCTTCACTTCTTTGGGCTTCAGTTACCTCATCTGTAAAATGAGGATTAAAACTGTGAGCCCCATGTGGGACAGGGACTATGTCCATCCCGATTTGCTTGTATCCACCCCAACGCTTAGTACAGTGCCTGGCACTTAGTGCTTAACAAATACTATCACTGTTATTATTATTATTATCAATAATATTAATTGCTAGCCTAGGACAAGAGGGTGAACCTGGGGAAGAAGAAGGTGGGACATTTCGATGAGTTTGGCTCCCACCCCTCCTCCAGCCTATCTCACTCTCTCCCTCCACTGACACCATCAGTCCCGGAGCCCCGCTTCATCTCCTCTCTGTCTCCCAGAGGCGCGGTGACTGGGGGATATGAAAGGGAATCTTGAGGAACCAGGACAGAGCTTCCTCGGTTTATCTTCCCCTCCCGAGGAGCCAAGATGCGGCATTGCGAAGCTGGGAGGAGATGAGTTTGGTGGGCCAATGGGGCTGGGGACAGGGATGGATAATGATTTTGATTTTTCAGAAACACTCTCTCTGTCTCTCTCTTATCTCTAGGTCCCACTAGGATTAAACCATGTCAAAAGATTGGCAGATCATCCAATCAATCAGATCCTATCTGCAGGACTAATCAGAGGACATAGCTCACTAGATGACTGTAAACCAACCCCTTCAACTGTGTGGAAGATGATCAGATACTAGCGCCCAGGGCCTGTTGTACTCCAATCAAACGTTTCTTTTTCACCTGTAAAATGTACCTTATGGGTGAAGGTTTGGGCACTAAATATTGGATTCACTCCTATCCTCCCTTCTCCCACTAATGCCCCAGCTCACACTCTTTATTCCTCTCGATTTATTTCTAATCTCCCTCCCCTCCAATTGCCACTTCAGCACTATAGCATCTCTAAAAAGCCGGGTACTTGCAACTCCCCATCATACCCCCTGGAATATTCATGCTCATGAGAAGCAGCATGGCTTATTGGAAAGAGCACGGGCTTGGGAGTCAGAGGTCATGGGTTCTAATTCCGCCTCTGCCACTTGTCAGCTGTGTCACCTTGGGCAAGTCACTTAACTTCTCTGGGCCTCAGTTACCTCATCTGGAAAATGGAGATGAAGACTGGTAGCCCCACGTGGGACCTGATTACCTTGTATCTACCCCAGTGCTTAGAACAGTGTTTGGCACATAGTAAGCGCTTGACAAATACCAATGCTATTATTATTATTATTATTATCACATATATTTATAATTTACTACTTCCTCTTACCTGTAATTTGTTTTAGTACCCATCTTCCCCAATAGATTCTTAACTCCTTGAGGTGATAGTTCCTGTCTCCTAATTCTAATGTACTCTTGCAAACACGCAGAACAGTGCTCTGCACTGATTATACTGATTATATAATATTACTGATTTATTAATTGACTGATCCATAGCACATCTGTAGACTATTTGGTGAATACTGTGGTATCAATGAAAGCCTTTAAACATAGAACAATTCCAATTTTCAATGTGTTTAGTTCTTGTGACTTTTTATTCTCAGGGATGACATTTGCATTAGTAAACAATGCTTTTTATGATCTTTTCTTATTCATGTAAGTTGTTTTTTGGTCTTGGCTCCTAACTTTTTCATTTCGTCTATCTGCTCTCCAAGTGTTTCCTGGTGATTCAAATAAGGTGTTCACATATGTTTTCATGACGATTATAATCCTTATGTGGCATTTTTGTAAATTTTTAAAATATTATTAGCACTGTGGTATTTGTTAAGCTCTTGCTATGTGCCAAGCTCTGTTCTAAGAAATAGAATAGATACAAGTTCACCAGGTTGGACACAGTCCTTATCCCCCATGGAGCTCATAGTCTAAGTAGGAGGGAAAACAGGGTTGGGAGCCCGTTGTTGGGTAGGGACAGTCTCTATATGTTGCCAACTTGTATTTCTCAAGCGCTTAGTACATTGCTTTGCACACAGTAAGTGCTCAATAAATACGATTGAATGAATGAATCCCCATTATATAGATGAGGAAACTGAGGCACAGAGAAGTGACTTGCCCAAGGTCACACAGCAAGCAGTTGGCAGAGCTGGGATTAGAACCCAGATTGCTGACTTGCAGGCCCGTGCTCTTTCCACTAGGCCATGCTGCTCTTCAATTTTCTCATTATATGCATTTCTGTAATGTTATTAGAACAATTTTCTTCCGATACTGTGGTTTGGTTAACCCACTTACTTTCATACAAAGTTTGAATTTTTACTTTTTAAAAATACTGTTGTGTATTATTGAAAATATAGAATATGGAGACAGACTATTTTGCTTAATGGGGCTTGTGTTCCAATGTATAACCCTGGGCAAATAAATCCAAGGTGTTTTACCCACCTGAAAAATATTCATTCACTCAATCATCTTTATTGAATGCTTACTGTGTGCAGAGCACTGTACTAAGTACTTGGAAAGCACAATTCAGTAATAGAGACAATCCCTCTAATAACGCCACTTTGTGCAGTCCCATTAATTAATGCTGGTAAAATGATTTGCGTTGACCCTCCAGATGAAAGACCCAAAGAAGACCAAGTTTTTATCATGAAGTTATTATTGTCAGATTTTCCAGCTCCATCTTTCTCTCAGGGCAGAGATTTCCCATCCAAGCCAATAGGAGTGATCTGCGCATAGGGACAGACACGGTCCATAGCCTCTGGATCTTTATGAGATAGTTACAGAATTGGCTGGAGGAGACTGTAGAAACTCTTGCTCGTATATACCCAAACCAATAATCACAACCTTGGGGTTTACTACCCATCTTTCACTGTGCAGGAAAGGAGGATTGGCTCTACTAGGTGAAGGAATACAAAAAGATGGAGATTTTTCCAAAGAGCAAGAGGCTCCCTATAAGGGAGAGAGACATGTTGGATAATGCCTTCATTTTTCAGGCCAAGAGAGGGCCAATTAGTTGCTACGGATAAGTGCTGCACAGTACTTCTATTTCTGGAAAGAGTTAATATGACTTAGAGCTTGATTGGTATTGGGGCTCCCCAGCCCAGGGACTTGTGCTGGAACCTCAAGACCTTTGGACAGATCATTGGCATCTCTAATGAACCAAGTGCCAAGAAAGTGTTGCCAACTTGTACTTCCCAAGCGCTTAGTACAGTACTCTGCACACAGTAAGCCCTCAATAAATACGATTGAATGAATGAATGAAAGAAAGGGGAACAAAGCAATCCCCAGCTGCCTTCTCAGGTAATCATTTAAAGGAGTTTATCTTACTTTGCTCCACTCAGCTTCACTCCAGCAGAGAAAGAACAGCACCAGGTCTGGGGCAGTTCACTAGGGTGAAGACCCCAGCACCCCTCCCAGGACAAATTAAGCCCTAAACTTACTCCAGGCACAACGGTACAAAACACCCCCACCAGAAGGAGCTGGATATTATGTAACCAAGACTTGCCTGTTTCTCATCCACGGGTACCAACATGCGGTTGTGAAGCAAGAGGGGGCAATACTACTACTACTACTACTAATAATGGTATTTGTTAAGCGCTTACTATGTGCCGAGCACTGTTCTAAGTGCTGGGATAGATACAAGGTTATCAGGTTGTGCCGCGTGAGGCTCCCAGTCTTAATCCCCATTTTACAGATGAGGAAACTGAGGCACAGAGAAGTTAAGTGACTTGCCCAAAGTCACACAGCTGACAAGCGGTAGAGCCAGGATCAGAACCCACGACCTCTGACTCCCAAGCCCATGCTCTTTCCACTAAGCTATGCTGCTTCTCTACTAGACAGAAGAGGTGCATTTTTTCCCCTGCTCTAAAGGAAGCAACTGAACGGGCTATGGCAGGTTCAGCCTTGCTTTTTTGGCTCTTTATGGGCAAGCACAGAAACAGAATCGTAGCAACTCTGGAAGAGACGATACACACACTCTGCACTCGACAGGCAGTCAACAGATGCAGTAGAAGGGCAAAAACTTAGGCTAGGAAAAGCTAGGTAGCAGGAGGGGGTTCTTTTACCTGAACCATCCTGCCCTTTGGACTACCAAACAACTGTGCAGCCAGTTCTCCTGTTGCCGGTCTTTAGACTGATACTATTGAGGAACCCTACAGACTAACAGTTCCCACACTCATGGTGCTTAGTTCACAGCTCTCTACACAGTATGCACCCAATAAATACCACTGATTGATCATAGCAGGTTAGTTGGGACTGAAGGAAGATAGTCTTTAGATCTTTTTTTTGGGGGGGGGAGAGAAAAAATAACACTGGGCATCCCCCATGAACACATCATTAAAACACCTCTGTACCATTGGCTGTATTATTTTCTCATCTACAAAACAAGGGTAATACTAACCTACTTCACAGGGTTTTTGTGAAAAACACCACACGATGAGAAAATGTTATATAAATGCTAAACAACAAAATGACAAGAACAAGGTGCCAAGGGATGAACAGCAATGCTACTCTGTCTTTAAAATATTTACTGCCTTTGGTTTCCAAAACCTACAGCAGCAAACCTAGCAGCTGCATCTGGCCGATTTTTTTCTTTCTCTTCTTAGATACCCTGAGTTCTGCCGTTATGCGTTTCTTCACTGCATCTTTTGGCAGCAATGTTGTTAGGGAATTGTGGAATGTTCATCTGACAACATGAGCCTCTTTGGGGCACAGTGCTCTGAGGTACTGGAAGAAATCTTTTCTATGCATACATGTGTGTACACAGCATCGGACACGGTGAGCACTAGAGTGTGAGTTTTCCTTGAGTTAGGGTTTTGCCAAAGCTCAAGCCCCAAATCATAGGCCACTAGGTGTATTTGAATTTTTTTAAGGGTACATGCTAGAGAAAGATGGTATACATTTATAATGCTATGGAACTACTGTTTTCTCCCAGAAGCTTTGTGAGTCTCACAAAGTCCTTAATTCATATAATGCACAGAAATCACCATAAATCAGTCAACAAATTACTGGCTGAGGAGCCATTGGGGACATAACTGTACGAGGTGCTAGGGAGTTCAAGAAATGAACTCCGACTCCCTTGGAATCCAATGAAGAATTTATAGAGAATTTATAGAGAATTGCGAGTCCACTTTCTCACCTGAATTTTGCATTCACTTTCTTTTCAATGGCGCTTCACCATTCACTTTCCAATGGCTTCTTCCCCACTGTTTTCAAACATACTTATGTATCCCCTATCCTGAAAAAGAAAAACCTCTCAACCCCACAGCTACCTCCAGTTATTTTAATGTCTGTCTTTTAATGTCTGTCTCCCGCTGCAGACTGTAAACTCTTTGAAGGCAGGGATTGCATCTACCAACTCTGTTGTTTTGTACTTTCCCAAGTGCTTAGTACATTGCTCCGCACACAGTAAAGGCTCATTAAATGCTAATGATTAATTTAAAGAGCTCCCTTAAAGGTTCATTGCAGCTTCACTGTGGGTCTGACCAACTGAGCTGAGATTCTCCCCTGTTCACTCTATCTGCAGACCCTTTCTCAAATCGCCCTGGGGAGACTGAGGCTGATCAAAGCATAGGAGAGGGAATTAAGTTAGAAGGACTTTCCGCTCATTTCTCCCAAGGATCAAAAATAAGCAGTCACTGGGAGGTTACTCTGAGTATCCTGCCTTTCTAAACACTGTCCCCTTCGTGCATTGAGCTTCCTTAAGCTGAAGCTGCCTTGGCTAAACTTGCCTCAGAAAAAAACGAACAGAATTCTTTTTGCAGTCAGCAGTCTACAGAGCAGAGGGTGGGCACAGGCCCCCACCCCTCTTTTGAAAATCCATTAAGAATTCAAAGTCTAAGGTTTCTATAATTCCGAACAAGAACCGTGCTGTGTTTTGCTCTGTTATCTTTTTCTCGAACCATTGCCTAATAATGGCAAAATGCATTAAGGGGGAAAAAACAGGTTGGAGTAAGAGCAAATAATAGGAAATATTTACTGTCATATTCAGCCCAGCTTTAATAATTGGAAGTCATCCTGTCCAAATGCATTTATATTGAAAGGACTAATCAATAGAGTATATGAAATTGAAAAACAGCCCAAGAGGGGTTCCCATTTACATTCAATTACAGCCTGCTTATAAGAGTTAGCATGAATAAAAATTCATGTCCCTTTGGGAAATACATTTATGTTTTTAAATTGAAAATGGTAAGGGTTTTGTTTTTTTACAGTGTATACCTTATATCCCAGCCACTTTTCATCCAACTACTTGACCAATTTTACCGAATCAAATGAAATGCTTCATTAAAATATCTACTCTGTATAGAGCTTTTCTTATCAGGCTTGTTAAAAAAAATAAAAACTAACTTTTTGAGGGTTTCTTTTGTGCCAGAATTTTAATTAACCAGTGCTGCATACTGCTCTTCTGAGATGAAGTTCACATTCATGAAGTACTGTAGCTCCTTTAGAGGAGACAGTCTTAGTTGATATAGTACATTCAGTTAATGAGACAATAAGATAGTTAATTATGGGCCCCCCCACAAAAATAAAAAAAGCACGAGGTTACACTAAGTGGCTAGTCCCTCGAGTGGTCCAGAAAGACATTTGGAACGCATTTAGAGAAGTACTCAGTAGGGTAACTAGGTTACGCTGGGAAACGCATACATTTCTGTGGCACCACTGTCGGGAGAGCTTAGCCTGACCTGACGGGAACTCGCAGGATCCCAGGAGTGGTTCTTTGAGTGATGAACCTTAGAACAGGGGACAGGGAAATGCAGGAGAAGGTTTAAGACCTGTTGTCTAGTCATTTATTGGCTATTAGAATTGAGAGACTTTACCATGGTTCCGCAACAGCCTAGCTGAAATAACTTTCTTTCTGAGCAGTTGCTCCTGGGGTCTCCACTTTTGCAAATTTGCATCCCACCAGCTCATCCTCCGCAGTTCCTAAAAGGACTCCAGCACTTTGTGTACATAGTAAGTGGTTTACAAATGCCATTATTATTATTATTAATTTTTTCTATGGCTCCAACACTGCCAGGTTCCATCAGGGACCTCACTGGTCTTTCTCTCTCACACCCTGTCCCTCCACCCCCCCTGGCCCAAATCACTTCCATTGCGCTACAGATCTTGGAAGAGGTAGGGCATAGGCAAGATCAGGATAGGATGAGGGGGAAGTACAAGTGGCAACAACAAGGCAGGAGACACAGTGTGGCCTAGTGGATAGAGTATGGGACTGAGAGTCAGAAGGACCTAGGTTCGAATCCCACCTCTGTCAGTTGCTTGGGCAAGTCACTTAACTTCTGTGTGCCTCAGTTTCCTCAGCTGTAAAGTGGGAATTAAATTCCCATTCTCCTTCTTATTTAGACTGTGAGCCCCTTGTGGGACAAGGACTATGTCCAACCTTATTAGCTTGTACCGAGCCTAGCACTTAGAACAGTGTTTGACACATAGTAAGTGCTCAACAAATACCACAAAACCCCCCAAAATAAACAGAGGGTTTTTGGGAAAAGAAGCCCTTACAGCAGTCTTCTCCTTTTACTTTGATCTTCTCCTGCATCATCCCTTCCTCCACCACCTTCCTTCCCCTCATCCTGTCCTGATCCAGCTTCTGTCCTTTGGCTTTGCAGTCCTGGAAGACAGGGACCACAGGAGGTTCCCAATGCGACCCAGGAGAATTGGAGCTGAATGGCACAGCATGGTCACTCTGCTGTGGATACTTTGGCCTAAAGGGCTCCTTCGTGTAAAAACCTTTGTATGCACTGGACAGTGTACTACATCTCTATTTGCCTAATTGCTTGTGCACTTTGGGTGCCAGTGGGCAAATTCCTGGAGGGAGAGAGTTCTAGTGGGGCTGCACAAGCCATTAGCAGCATAGTTAGAGGTAACAGGCTGCAATGCACTGAAGCACTTGCTAAATACAAAAAAAGCAAGTGGCACATTCCCTGTCCACATTCTCTCACTCTCATATGGTGCAGCCAAACATAAAAGTATATTCAGAGTGATAAAAATGAATAATAATAAATGTACAACCAAAAAAATATGCATAAATGCTGGTGATCGGCATAAATAAGTACATAAGAACACATACGACTCATTATAATCACAATAATAGTAATGATAATAATTACAATGATAATAGTAAGAACTGTCATTTTTCTTCAGGGCTTACTATATGCCAAGCACTTTACTATGTGCTGGGGTAGTTACAAGATAATCAAGTTGGACACAGTCCCCGTCCCACATGGGGCTGAACATCATCAAATCATCATCATCAGAACAGACATCAAATCCCCCTTTTAAAGATGAGAAACTGAACCAAGAGGGAGGGAAGTGACTTGCCCAAGGTCACACAGCAGGCAAGCGGCAGAGGTGGGATTAGAACCCAGGTCCTCTGACTTTCAGGCCTGTGCTCTTCCCACTAGTAAACTATACTTTTCACTCCAGTAAGCTATAATCCCAAAGTCTCGGAACCAAGGTGCACCTTGAAGGAGCTGACAATCTGAAAGGTGACACAAGTCAGGAAGGCAAAACATGAATTTACATGTGAATACTTACATAGATGTTCACAGAAAAATTCATCTACATGCTCTTGCAAGCAAAAGTCATATGAAGTGGGTAAAAAACCCCCAAAACAAACAATGTTTTAAGGTTAGTAAGGCGTCTGAGACAATTTCTGTTCAGTCCAGGAAAGAACCACAGTACACATGATGAATCAAAGGTCTATCCCAGTATTCAGGAACAAAAACAATTTCAAAACTCTGAAACTATTCAATAGCTTCAAATGTGTTTTTCTCCATGATAAGTGAATCATTACAACACCTAAAAAATGGTCTCGGGAACTGACATTCCCTAGAAAGTGAGGGCAAACACCTTGACAATGGCACAAAACTGTAGCATATACAATCTAGCTTATTGAACGGAAACGCTATCTAGCCTACTGAATGAAAACGCCGCTTCTCCTGGAGGAGTAATTTCACCTTGCAAGAGGCAGAGAATGTTTTGGGGAAGAGAATCAAAAGGGGAGAAACTATAGATATTCCCTGTTCCCAGATTGACGATTATTATTTTGACAACACCGTAGGATGAAGCTTTTATTAAGAGCTGGGAAATAGTTGAAGGAATGGCTGTCTCATCAAATCACTTATTTAGTGAAGGTGAAGATTCGATTTTTGAAATGAAGTGAGGCTAGCTACTTCATCAAGGCTACCGATTAGACGGTAAAGGACTCAAAGTCAGGGACCATCTCTTTCTTGTCTTTCTTCTGTAGCCTCAAAGTGCCCAGAATAGTGGCACAAATCCAAGTAGGACCTTACTTAAAATATTTGCTTCTCCATCCAAACTGCCACCATGCTGGTCTAAGCACTTGTCCTAAACCAACTTGACTCCTGCTTCAGCCTCCTTGTAGACTTCCCTTCCTCCAGTCTTTCTGGTCCATATTGCCCACAGCTGCATCATTTTGTGCACACCACCCCATTCCTCAAAAACCTCCAATGATTGCCCATCAATGCACTCATTAAACAGAAAATCCTGACCATGGGCTCTAATCCATCAATCAGTGATACTTTACTGGGTGCAGAGAACTGTACTCAGTGCTTAGGAGAGTATAATACAACAGAATTGGTAGGCATGTTCTCTGCCCCAAAGGAGCTTACAGTCTAGAGGGGAGATGGACATTAAAAATTCTGAATTTGTACTTAAGTGTTGAAGGGCTGAGGGTGGAATGAATACCAAGTGTGCTATGAGCCCCACCTGGGCCAGGGGCTGTGTCCGACCAGGTTTGCTTGTATCTACCGTATTAAGTGCGGTGCTTGGCACATAGTAGGCATTTAACAAATACCATCATTGTTATTATTGTTAGATATAATAATAATAATAATGATGGTATTTGTTAAGTGCTTACTATGTGCCAAGCACTGTTCTAAGCACTGGGGGGATACACGGTAATCAGGTTGTCCCACGTGGGGCTCACAGTCTGAATCCCCATTTTACAGATGAGGGAACTGAGGCACAGAGAAGTTCAGTGACTTGCCCTAAGTCACACAGCTGACAATTGGCGGAGCCGGGATTTGAACCCATGACCTCTGACTCCAAAGCCCGTACTCTTTCCACTGAGCCACACTGCTTCTCTAGTGCAAATGCACTCAATCGGCTCTCTCCCCACTACTTACCTTTGGTTCTCCACCACCACCCTTCAGCTCCACAAGATTTGTTCCTCTTATGCCAACCTACTCCTTGGCCTTGTTCTCATCCCTTTTAACAATTGTAATAGTGGGATTTATTAGGCATTTAGAACACATTCTGTACTAAGACCTGGGGTAGATATAGTCTGTATCTAAACTGTAAGCCCGGTGTAGGCAGGGATTGTCTCTATTGCTGAATTGTACTTTCCAAGAGCTTAGTACAGTGCTCTGCACCCAGTAAGTGCTCAATAAATGCGATCGAATGAATGAATATCAGATCATCAGATAGGACATTCATTCATTCATTCAATTCTATTTATTGAGCACTTACTTTGTGCAGAGCACTGTACTAAGCGCTTGAGAAGTACAATTCGGCCACACATAGAGCTGATCCCTTCCCAACAACGGGCTCATGGAGTTTACAACCTAAGAGTGGGGCGAACAGGTAGTTCATCCTCATTTTATAGATGAAGAAACTGAGGCACAGAGGAGTTAAGTGACTTGCTCAAGGTCTCACAACAGGCAAGTGGCCGAGCTGGTATTAGAACAGAGGTCCTTTGGGCTCATGCTCTTTCCACTAGGCGATCTCTTTTGCCACCAACCTCTTGCTCACACCCACCTTTTTGCTTTTAATTCACTTCTGATTTCACGTCCAGGAGACCACTACTCTCCTCATCTTCAAAGCCCTATTAAAATCTCTTAGAGGAGCAGCATCACCTAGGGGATAGAGCACAGAACTGGAGGTCAGGCTATCTGGGTTCTAATTCCCCTGTGACCTTGGGCAAGCCGCTCAATTTTCAATCGATCAGTCCATGGTATTTAGTGAATCAATCAATCGAACACTATACTAAGTGCTTGGGAAAGTACAATACAACAGAATTAGCAGACACATTCCCTGCCCATAGGAGCTTACAGTCTAGAGGGGGAGACAGGCAGCAATATGAATAAATAATTTATAATATATGATTTAAAGACATGTACGTAAGTGCTGTGGGGTTGGGGG
This sequence comes from Tachyglossus aculeatus, assembly GCF_015852505.1. Taxonomy (NCBI): domain Eukaryota; kingdom Metazoa; phylum Chordata; class Mammalia; order Monotremata; family Tachyglossidae; genus Tachyglossus; species Tachyglossus aculeatus. Next base: position 9,774,329 of record NC_052098.1, read on the forward strand.
TGGGTGAATGGCTTACTGTGTTCAGAGGACTGTACTACAGGCTTAGGAGGGTTCTAATTTCCTCGTTCTGTAAAATGGGGATTAACGAACACCACGATTATTATCTCCTCCAGGAGGCTTTCATCTACATTGCTTATTTTCCCACAACTGCTACTTTGGCACTTTGCATGACCTAAGCGCTTGGGTCCCACCACTGCAATCATGTACATATCTTTAAACTCTGCTGCTTCTCCTTACCTGTAATTGATTTTAGTGCCTGTATCCTCTGTTCAATTGTAAGCTTCCCCAGGACAGGAACTGTGACTACTAACTCTACTGTGCTCTCCCAAGTGCTTAGTACAGTGCTTGGCACAGAATAATCGCTCAGTATCATTAAACTGATTGATTCATTGAATTCATAATGCCAGATAACTTAAAACACAGATGAAATGGAAATCAAATATGGCTTACTTTTTAAAAATTGGACAAACGTGTGTTTTATTCAAACAATTTAGCTGTGACATTTAACTCCCTACAAATTGTACATAACTGGTTTTAGAGGAAGATGATAATAAATCTAAACTTACTGTTTCTCAAGATTTCCATCAAAGGTGCTTCCAGTTCTTCCAACACCATTAGGAGGAATAAGGCTGGCATTCCTATTCCCACATTCTAGAGGAACATGAAATTGCATCATTTGCCTGCCATTATCCAGGCTGTCAATAACAGTGGTTGGAATAGACTTGCATTTTTCTCCATTTTCATATCTGTGGATTCTGGGTGAAGGACAGGAGTAAGCGAGGACAGTATTCACAAATCTAAGATAACGGTGATTTGTGAATAGCCAGGCAGCATGAACAGGAGGGTTGGCCTAGTTCCATTGACTTCACCCTAAGCTATCTTCAAGTGTATCATTATGATTATCATCATCATTATTATTAATAATAACAACAGTAGTAGTAGCAGCAGTAGTAGCATTAATTGAACCCCTGCTTTGCACACAGTAAGTGCTCAATAAATACAATCAAATGAATGAATGAATGGGTGATTAGACTTAAGTCACCAGCTAGTGAGCGTTAGGACCAAGGTCAACTCTGCAACCTCAAGGTCTTCTTCAGGGTTACATCAATGGAACCTCTTTTTAACATGTTATGTTACAAAGACTGTTGAAGTTCTCAGGAAGTATATCTTGGGTTTTGGGGGGCAGGAAAAATGGGCAAATGGCTCATATACCGAATAGGTTTTTGTGTCATAAACCATGATAAAAAAAATTAGCTCTCTTCATTCAGGAGAGGCTCTAAACGCAGAACACTCACCAAGCAACTAATTACTCCTGATCTCCATTGCAGACATGAGCTGGGGCAGAGCACATAATGCTCAATTTAAATCACTTTTAAATTGCTTCAGTTTCTTCCCCTGCAAAACAGTGCAGGTTGGAAACCTGATACTCGGATCTATGAGACTCACTTTTACAGAGACTGGAATGATTTTGTAAGAAGGCTAAGAGATTTATTTCCATCCTGAGCAAAGATTTTGCTGGGGAAGAATGACGATCATAATAGATGTTTAATAATCTAAACACTCCAGCACTCTGAGAACTCTTGCAAGGATCAATGTAGGGATGGAGAAAGAGAGAAGATGTGAGAGAAAGGGGACCAAAATGCTTCAGAAAGTTGGAAGTGGGGCCCAGAGGGGTGGTAGATGATTGTGACTAGTAACTCAAATGGCTAGGGGGTAGATGCAAGCACTGTGATGGGGACAGGGACTGTGTCCAACCTGATTAGTTGGTGCCTACCCCAGGGTCAGTACAGAACCTGGACCATAGTAAGATTTTAACAAATACCATAAAAAAATTTCACAAAGTGTTTTGGTTTTTAACAGTCTAAACACAAGGCCATGTAGAACCAGGAGCCCAATAAATGCTTCTTTATTTAGACTTCAATATTTGCTCTAGTGTTAGGGTGAGCTTGAGCTCTTCATCCCTCCATTTGGCAAAAATAATTACTCCTGTAATTTTTAACAATGAACGAAGCAGTGTGAAAGGTAGACATACCTTGATAATTTGGGTCTTTGCCCTCCAGTGCCATTTATGAGGTCATAGCAGGCTGAAGGACCAGTTCACATGATTCTTCTAGGGCTCCTGGATCCTGTAGCAGCTGCAGAATTGAAACAGCCAAGGGCTCTTTTGGGCTATAAGAACTCTGAGGCCTCGAACTGCTTGAGAATTCAAATTTGTCACTGGTTTGTTTTGATGCTTGTGGGGACCAAAGGGGTGGGGAGGGAAGGTTTCCAAACTATCTGGCACTTAATGAGAGTATTCCGTTTTCGCTCACATCACATTAATTGTTTTTAATTTTTCTAAATATCTTGGCACCGGCATCATGTGTTAAACCAAAGGCACACAGGGAGGCATTTATTTCTACAAGAGGTCAGGAAGCATAATCAGCAGCAGAGAATAGTAGGTGATCAAGCATGCAGTACACACATTCATTAGAGCACATGTGCTGTAAAACCACACTATTTTCATTTTATGGCTCCTGTCACTTAGAGGTTCAGTTGGGCTTTGTGACTCTGTTTTCTCAGGAATAAAAATGGGGCTCTTCTTACCCTCGATCAAGATGGGTACTTTATTCTGTGGCTCATCTTCACTTACACCAAGGGGAAAATAAACTCTCAATAGTTAAATAATAAAGAAGGCTGATAGCTTACACAGTCATGCAACAAGACCCGATTCTGTGCCTTGATCCAAGCTCTCCTGATATCTTCAAATTCTTATCAAATGAAAAGATGGCATCTGCCAGGGGGACATTTTTTCCATAGCACATCTTTGAAACCCCAAATATCATGGCAACAAGCCAGGGCGAAATTAAATCCTTGCTGAATCCAAGCAATAATTCCAGGAGGCCTTCCCTGACGAAGCCCTCATTTTCCCTACTCCTTCTCCCTTTTGTGTTGCTTCTGCACTTGGATTTATTCCTCTTATTCACCCCAGCCTCGGTCTCACAGTATTTATGGACATATCAGTAATGTATTTTAATATCTGTTTCCCTCTCTAGACTTAAGCTCCTTGTGGGCAGGAAACATATCCACCGACTCTGTTATATTGCACTCTCCCAAGCACTTAGTACAGTGCTAAGCAATCAGTAAGTGCTCAATAAATATATTCAATTGATTGCTCCTCCAGGGACGATACGCTTATATTTTTCTTTTAATGGGGTTAGGCAGGCAGCATCCAATTTACCCAGACAATGCCAACAACATTTTCTACAGTTGGTAACAACTGACCCTTTAATCATGAGCTCCTCACATCCAAATGACTGTGGGCTATTAGAATAAGTGTCCTTAAGAAGTCCCTTTCAACAATACCTTACAGATTAAATGCCAAAATTATCTTCTTCCTTTTCACTGTCGATGCGTTGCAGAAACACGAAGCATCGGGGAGGCACAGGACGGGGAAAAAACCAACATATCCATCAAGGGAGGTGGAAGTGATTCGATTTGCTTGGCACTAGTTCCATAAGAGTGATGCTCTGGCATTATCCAGTGCCTTTGTTTCAGTTTGGATTTGTCGATTTGTGAGAATGATTCATTTTTTTGTCTTCAATAAGTCTCAGAGTAGCTGCAACAGGCTGTTTGTTTTTGATTGTTGGGGAGCTAAAAGCGACTTCCTGCTCATAGCAATGCTCACTTTTAGTGCCATTGTGGGCCTCAATATCTTCTCAGTTACCAGGTCACTAGTATTGGTATGCAATACTCGGTCCCATTCTGCATAGTCCCGAGGCCAGAGCCCAGCCGGAGTTGGTGTTGCCTTGATGTGAATGAAGATGAAACTCAGAATAAAATATAATCTTGACTTAGGGTCATTTCTTTTATCCCTAGCAAAATGTAGTCCTCACTCTGCAAACTCTGTGGCCTAGAAGGTAAAAACTATAAAATGAAAATATGGGTTCCTATGGCCACATGTTCAACTGAATATGTACCTTGAATGTTTTGCTAATCACAGACACTAGCTGTATCTGCACGGGCCAAAAAGAAAAAAAAGAACTTTCAGTTTCTCAGAATTCGGAAAGCAGAAGCTTCTTAAAGCTTGGGATACGACATTGGTAGGCACTATGACTTGAATGGCCCTGTGTGTCTAGGGATTCTGGTCGAAGGATTAAAATCCCTGCTTGCTTGATTGGCCCAAGCACATGCACAACTGAAAGCCGATTAATAGTTGATAGACAGCTCACTCCCAGCCATACCCTTGGCAGACAGCCAAAGTTCCCTAGCTTTTTCCAGGATTTAAAGTCTAATGATTTCACCTCCACCTGGACGAACTCAGGACAAGACAAAATGATGAATTGGAAAATGACTAGGGTATGTGTGGCTGGGGGTGGTCATGGAGTTGGGTGGGGGTGTCAGGAAAGGGACTGAAGAGAAAAATGAAGAAGGAGGAAGAAGAGGAGGGGAAGGAGGAGGAGAAAGAGGAAGAGAAGGAAAGCTGTTCCTTTCACCTTCCAAAATCTGAAAGAAGCTGTGCGGAGGGGAGACAGAGCAGCTTGTTTCTGCCCATGCTGGTGTGATCTGGATGGGAGTGAGAGGGATGACTAACACTCCCAAATGCTTAGTACAGTGCTGTGCACACAGTAAGTGCTCAATAAATATGATTGAGGAAGGAAAAAACTCTCCAAGGAGGTTTCTTCCTCTCTCCCTCATCAACCACAATGGTGATGGTGAGCATTGAGTATCAACTTGGTGCTGAATTTTGTCCTAGGTCTTATGGGACAAATGATCTCTAGAAACCCATAATTAGCCTGACTAATAGAGATCAACCAAACAGAAGGACCATCAGTGCCTTTGCAAGTCTCCACCGGGGCTGAACTTTTTTGTATCTTGGGATGAGACCGGGGTTGTTTACAGGACTAAAAACTTCATGTGGATACAAGTGTAGGGACTATTTATTGTTCTTCTCAAAGGATTACTTGCTTTGGCTCTTTTCCATCCCCTTCAGCCGCTTCACGATGGAAGTGGTGCCTGCATCCCATGGCGATCATAGGCCCCAAAACTGCTCTCTTGTCTGATAGTTGTCATGGGACTATTGTATGCTTTTGATCTTCCTTGGTAAGCATAGGGAATTTGTTTCCCCAGGTGAAAGGGATTTGGAAAAATTCATGGACAAGAGGTCCATAATGGGCTAACAGAAAGAAAGTTAGTTGCGTAGACAGAAAAAAATTAGGAATGCTGAGGTTTGTGGTGCTGCTTTTAATCCCTCACCCTTGTCCCCGTGTTTTTACACCCTCTTGTCTCATTTTATCCTCTCAGCATCCTGCCAAGATAGGAAGAGGCAGGAATTGTAAACCCATTTTACAGATGAGGTCCAGAGCTGTAATGGGACTTGCCCCAGGTTACTGTCGAGAAAATTTCACGGACTCTGCGTTGCGTTCAGGAGGTTAAGTCAGAGACAAGTTTATTTCTACAAAAGCTAGGAAGGAGCAGACAGAGTTAACGGACAGAATTTGTTAAACTAGTTAGACCACTAATTTGTTGTAAAACTGCTAGTTAAAGAGCAGCTCCCCGCTAGTGCTAGTAGAAATAAACTTGTCTCTGACACACTCAGTTGAACAGAACGCAGAGTCGGTGACATTTTCTTCGACAGTAATTTGGTAGCATGATTCAGGACAATTGCCCAGCCCTGTTTTGTTCTCCTATAATAGAGGCCAAGTGAGCAGATACCCCTCCCTGCCTCTGATCTGATCAGTGGGCCAGGGCCTTCAGCCTTGACAAAGGAAGGGCAGGAAGGGGGAGGGTGTTCATTGTTGCACTGTCCTCTGCCAAGCATTCAGTACAGAGCTCTGCACACAGTAAGCTCTCAATAAATATGAATGAATGAATGAGGAATGGCTCCATTCCACCTTGAGACTTCAATATGCCATTCTCCCTGATAAGACAGACAGGGATGAACAAAAGGAATAGGGCACATGATGTGCTCCCTTTTAGTAGCACTCTCAGCCGTACTTGCGGTTTTCTTGTAATGAGGCAATCAAGCGGACCTAGAGGCGAAATAGCTGAGAGGGGATGGTCAGAGAGAGAAAGGGGGCAAATGCAAGGCTCTGACATCTGTGCTTCCACACTGCCTTGTGAGCTAGGGGCAGGGGTGGGCCTAGAATCAGTTCTCCTGATTCCCAGTAATAATGATGGTATTTGTTAAGTGATTACTATGTGTCAAGCACAGTTCTTAGCACTTGGGTAGATACAAACCAATCAGACTGGACAAAGTCCATGCCCCCCATGGGTCTCATAGTCTTAACCCCATTTTATAGATGAGGTACCTGAAGCCCAGAGAAGTCAAGTGACTTGCCCAAGGTCACACAGCAGACAAGTGGTGGAGCCGGGATTAGAAACCAGGTCCTTCTGTCTCCCAAACACGTGCTCTATCTCAGGCTAAGCCTTCCTAACGCCATATTAGCACATCCCCTCTAACAACCAGGATGGATAGCAAAGGAGAGAACCATCATACTATTTTCCAAGAATTTTGTTGCCAGTGTCAAGAGCCAGAATATAAATAGCACTACTCATGATGATGATGATGATGATGATGATTGCATTTGTTAAGCGCTTACTATGTGCAAAGCACTGTTCTAAGCGCTGGGGAGGATACAAGGTGATCAGGTTGTCCCACGTAGGGCTCACAGTCATAATCCCCATTTTACAGATGAGGGAACTGAGGCACAGAGAAGCTAAGTGACTTGCCCAAAGTCACACAGCTGACAATTGGCAGAGCTGGGATTTGAACTCATGACCTCTGACTCCCAAGCCAATGCTCTTTCTATCGAGCCACGCTGTTTCTCATGTGTTCATGTTCTTACAGGGTGAAGGAGTCTCTTTCACTTGGTCTATAGTTGGTGTATCCCTAGATGCAGCAAGATCCTATACGTGCTGACTTCCATGAAGGAGAGTGGGTAGACCCCACTCTTTATGTTTGATGGCTGAACAACGAAACCAGTACCTGCTACCTTCCATTCTTGCTACCCAGGGTCCCCGCTTCTAATGTGCTCTGTACACTCCGGGCCGCGAGGGTGAAAACTGCAGCTGGATCTCCTCAGCCCCTTTCCATGGCAGCCAAGTGAACTGTCTTACCTCCTTGCCACCCAGGCCCTTCCTCCAGGCATGCTCTGTGCACACAGCGGGCTTTGGGGATTAAAGCTGCCTCCCGCATGCTCTCGGCATCTCCCACACAAGACAGTTTTCCAACCCCCCGGCCGGAAAGAGAAAAACAGCTGCAGTGTGTCTTCAGTGTCCTCCTCACTGGACAATAGCCAGACTGCCTCCCTGGGAACCTCTGCACCATCAAGGAGACTCCATCCTGGTCTACTTTCCATCAGCCTGGTGGGGAAAGACAAAAGCACCTGCAGCACAAGGCCTCCAAAACCACCGGCAAAGCTCGTGGCTGCTCTGGCGGTCTCTGTGGCTATGGATGTGCCTTGGACTCTGAGCTATGAGGAGCCTGAAATTCTGCTCCTCTAGCCACAGCATCCCGCTGATTTTGTTTTTATGTCATAAATTTGTCTTCGTGCTTTATCCTATTTTAGTGTTCGTTTCATCACTCCCAATCTCTCTGACTCCAGACTCTTCTCCCCACTTATAGTCTTAGACTTTGAGCTCCCCAAAGGATGGAGATTGTGTCTAATTTTCACCTGTGTATTTTTTTCCCAGAACTTAATACAGTGCTCTTCACAAAGTAAGCACTTAATAAACACTATTACTATCACTACTACTACTATTCCACCCTTGCTTGGTATGTTGAGGTGGGCTGTGTTGCAAGTAAGTTGTATGTGGGTGGGGACCATCTGTGGATCCGATCCTCTGAATTTAGTGCTTATTCCAGCCTTAAGCAATAGCAAGAATGATGATAATACTGTTTCCTATTGGGTGGGGGTAACTGCATAGCCTTTTGGCTCATCTTTAGCCCTTCCACAATCACTTCCCTTCCTAACCAGGGTTTTCCCTCCATCATAACCCTATCACCTCACCCCTAATTTGATCTCATTACCTGTCCACCCAAGTCCTACTGTACTGGTGCAACTCATATCAAAGCTCCTTGAATAATAATCATCATAATAATGATGGTATTTGTTAAGCACATACTATGTGACAAGCACTGTTTTAAGTGCTGGGGTAGATACAAGGTATTCAGGTTGTCCCATGTGGGGCTCACCGTCTTAATCCCCATTTTCCAGATAGGGTAACTGAGGCACAGAGAAGTTGAATGACTTGCCCAAAGTCACACAGCTGACAAGTAGCGGAGCTGGGATTAGAACCCATGACCTCTGACTCTCAAGCCCCTGTTCTTTCCACTAAGCCATGCGCTGCTCTCTTGGAATATGCTATCTCCTCTTGCTGTTTACACCGCTTGCCTCCCTGCTTTCCTTGACCAAATTTGATATGGATTTTTCTTCACCGCTTCTCTTTATTTGCTCTCACTAAGGCCACCAACAATCTCCTCAGGACTGAGGCCTTCCCTCATTTCCCTTATACGTCTTCCTTTCTGTCACCTATGCACTTGTATCTGTACTCCTAAAGTACTTTTTATTCACCCCTAGATATTCACTCCGTAGCATTATGAATATGTTCCTTTACTCTCCCATTTCTCCTATTCATAATTTATTTCAATGCCTGTCTCCCACTCTAGACTGTAAGCTCTGTGTGGGCAAGGATAGGGTCTACCAATTCTATTGCATTATACTCTCCAAAGTGCTTTGTACAGTGCTCTGCATATACTAAGTGCTCAACAGATACCATTGAATTAATTACATCCAATTGTCTCCAATCAAATTCAGTTGATTGGTCAATCAATCAATCAATCAATGGTATTTACTGAACACTTGTGTGCAGAGCATTGTATAAAGGCTAGGGAGAGTATTATACAATAGAGTTGGTAGACATGATCCCTGCCTTCAGGGAATTTACAATCTGGTTCCAGAGACAAACATTAAAACAAACTACAGACCGGGGAAATGTCTGAGGAGAAAAATATTAATCAACTGGTGGAATTTATTGAGTGCTTACCAGGTGCAGAGCACTATACTAAATACTTGGGAGAGGACAACAAAGTTGGTAGACACATTCCAGCCCAAAATGAGCTTACGGTCTAGAGGGGGAGACAGACATTAATATAAATAAATCATATGGATAAAAGTGCTGCGGGACTGAGGTATCAAAGTGTTTAAGGGGTCCGCAACCAATTGCATAGGAGATGCTGAAAGGAGGATGAATAGGGTGGAGAAGTGAGGGGTTAGTCAGGAAAGGATTTTTGGAGGCAATATGATTTTGAAGATGGGGAGAGTGTATAGTCTGTTGAGTATAATAATAATAATGATAGCATTCATTAAGTGCTTACTATGTGCAAAGCACTGTTCTAAGCACTGGGGAGGTTACAAAGTGATCAGGTTGTCCCACGGGGGGCTCACAGTCTTAATCCCCATTTTACAGATGAGGTAACTGAGGCCCAGAGAAGTGAAGTGACTTGCCCAAAGTCACACAGCTGACAATTGGCGGAGCCGGGATTTGAACCCATGACCTCTGACTCCAAAGCCCGGTCTCTTTCCACTTAGCCGCGCTGCTTCTCTGTATGAAGTATGAAGGGGGAGGGACCCTTCTCCAGGCCAGAGAAAGGATATGGTAGATTGACCACTCTATCCTTCTTAAAGCTCTTGAAATGGCACCAGTATATTAATTGTGATATTTATTAAGTTTTTGCTATGTGCCAAGCACTGTTCATTATCCTTCCTATTGCTTATAACTCATAACTTGGTTTCCAATCTACAGCCAAGTGCAGGTAATTCTCTTTCAGAAACACTTTCAAGGTCCTCTTTTTTCTCTTCATTCCCACACCTCTGTTCTGGTTCATGCTCTAATTCCCTCACCCCTGGACTACTGCACAGACTTCTGATCAATCAGTGGTATTCATTGAGCCCTTACTTTGCACAAGAGTACTGTTCTAAAGATTTGGGAAAGTACAGTGTAATATAGTAGGAAGACATAATTCCTGCCCACAAGGAGCTTTCAATACAGTGCAAGAATAATCTTACTTTAAGTATCAACCTACTCCATAGTCTACTGTGGATCCCTTAGGTTTCAAAAACTTCTATCTATTGTCCTCTCCTCTTTTCATTATACATCTGTGCTCATCTCCCACTGTATTTCTCCTCCTTCTAAGCCAAAATGGCCAGGATGACCCCACTGAAATCTCTCATCACCAAGCCTCTGTTACCAGGGAATGTTCTTCCATCTCCACTCTTTCAGTGCTCTGTATAGATCTTCCATATCCTTAAATCTATTCCAATCATTCCAGCTACCCCCAGCAATGGTTAAACTTCCATTTCTCCCATTTTTGTATCATTTATACCTGCCACTCACTTATCTGTATGATACTTGTTTTGTTTTCTTTTTTCAATGGAATTTGTTAAGCACTTACTATGCGCCAGGCACCAAACTAAGCACTGGAGTAGATATCAGATAATCAGATTGGACCCAGCCTATGTCCTACATGGGGCTCAGAGTCATACTCTCCATTTTACAGATAAGGTAACTGAGGCACAAAGAAGTTAAGATACTTGCCCAAGGTCACACTGCAGACAAGTGGCAGAGCCAGGATTAGAACCCAGGTCCCCTGACTCCAAGGCCCAAGTTCTTTCCACTAGACCACTGCATTTCACTCATCTCCTAGAAGGCAGAGATTGTGTGTGTGCTCTGCACATAGGAATCACTCTATAAATACTGGTCAATAAATAACATGAATAAAATATTTGGCTAGGTGGGCTAAAAATCAAATTTGCTAGTCTTAGGCTCATAATTTACACATCAGTGTCATAAAGTCCTTCAGAACTGTCCCATGATCTACTTATTATGAGGGAAGATAAATACAAGACTATTTTGGTTTCTCTGTCTTACTTGGCTATGCTGGCTACTCACTAATCTTTCTATGATACCAGAAGTGCTATCGACTTAGAGAAAATATTAAATGATAGCTCACAAGGTGGAATCTGCTTTCTGGGCTCTAACTGGCAGTATCAAAACTTCAGTACAGTTGCAATTGGTAGGAAAGGTAGACGGGAGTGGCAGAAATCTTCAGTAGACAATCACAGCAATTACTACCAATGGAACTGAGAGGACTCCTTGAGAGAAAGAAAATGCATTCCAGTTGATACTTACAGCACTTACCTAAACTGTTCGGCAAGTCTTTCAGATCTTTTTTCCTGCCTCACACAAAAAAGAAATAGAATCTGGGATGGCAGGCCATGACACTCCTATAGTGGAATCGAATCATCTCATCCTCTACTGAGTGGCGAAGAGGTGAAAGAGGCACGCCAATGCCAGTGACAATGCCAAGCTCAAATGCGTTAGAGAAGCAGCGTGGCTTCCTGGAAAGAGCAGGGGCTTGGAAGTCAGAGGACCTGGGTTCTAAGGCCAGCTCCACCACTTGCCTGCTGTGTGACCTTGGACAAGTCACTTCACTGCTCTGGGCCTCAGTTCCCTCCTCTGCAAAATGGCAATTAAGACTGTGAATCTACCCCAGGGCTTAGAACAGTGCTTGGCACATAGTAAGCTTGGCACAAATACCATTATTATGAAATGCCCTCTGGTTGTCCTGTTTTCTTTCCTCCCACTTCCCTGCTTTGGTCTTCTTACTGAGTCCTGCCCTTAGTCTTTTTTGTCTCTAAACCATCTCCAACTGTGTCACCTCCTTTGAGGGGAAGCTGCTTGTTGCCAGTTTGTAAAAAAGACAGCGAGAAGCCAACAACTGAAGAAACGTTTGCAGCTAATCATTCATTCAATCCTATGATTGAGCACTTACTGTGTACAGAGCACAGGTGGCACGTAAGAAGACAAAACTGAAGATAGCAAGGGATTTTTGCCAAAATACTTCTAAATAATCTGCACTGCCAGGTTTGAGTTTGCCCTGTCTGATTTTGACTGTAAGTTCCTTGAGAAGAGGAATCGTGCTTTTCTCAATGGGAAACATTGGGCTGGCCTGACCTCTTGGTTGCTTGATGAATGCCTGTAACAATCATGGGAAAATGCACTTGAACCTAGAGAAACTCTCCAAGTAAAATGAGAGGAATAAAGAAAGAAAAAAATACTACACACAGAAAAATCCCCAGCCCATTTGACTATAATACCTGCAGTTACGAACAGCAGTCAAAACATTTTCCAATATTACAAATGGATCCCGATACTGTGGGAAATTCAGATGGTGAAATCATTTTTCTCTGAAGCAATTTTAGGCTTTTCATAGTGGGATCTACAAAAAGACATTATAACAGAGAACAATAAAACTGAACATTGTTCTAAAACTGAACCTTGTTCTCAAACCCAGATATAACTCAATTAAAATAGATTTTAGTGCCGAACACACTGACCAAAACTGATTAAAAACTGCAGACAAATGACTGCCAGGCAAAAAATTTGGATCGTTTCCCTAAGTTGCATCACTTCTTTGCTTTGGAAAAGGCTGGTTGGAGGGGATAGGTTTGGGGAGAATAGGACAGTCTTATTTGGGGAGAAGGATTAATTAGTAGGGTGAATGGTGGATTGTGTTGCCAGCGAATGCTCTGCACACAGTAAGCGCTCAATAAATACGATTGAATGAATGAACTTGGGAGAAGTGTTAGACCCAAGTGAGCAGAGCTTCTGAAGGGTTGGAATCCTTCAGTTTTAAAATGTCATTAGTATTAGTATTGGTCAACTCTAAAGTGAATAGATCAACATTTTAAAATTTAAGATCCCTAGCCCACCTCCTTCTTTCTACATTTGTTTTTGAGGAAAATAAGTCACTTTGCTAGTGTATAGACCTGAATGTAATGAGACCTGAAAGGGTACAGAGGAAATCAATTTCTGATCTTCATATAATAATAATAGTTTGAATGGTTAGCGAGTTTGTCCTGATGAATTCATGGCAACTCTGTTACTCCTCGCAATGCTGCTGTGAGGTTGGTAGACATTATTATTGGATAACAATGAGGAGGAGAACATGTAGGAACATGAGGAGAGAAAAAGGTGTGGAAACCACTAAAAATAATGCCAGAAATCAGTCCTACCAAATTCTGGCAGGAAAGCGTCGAGACATTTTTATGTTCTCTGAATGTGGGCAGTTTTTCGTTATTATTACTATTACTACTACTATTATTACTGTTATTTAAAAATTGGTTTCAGGTTTTAATGTGTTTTTTTATATCTTTGTCCCAGGGCTATGTTGGCATAGAGAGCAGTTGTAAATGCATAAATATTTATATATTTTTAATAACGTTTCATTGTTGAGGAAACTGTGACACAAAAAGGCTAAGGAATTCACTCAAAACAGTAGCTGGAAATAAAAGCTAAACTTGTGCACACTCACGATCTTTACTCTCCTGCCTTTATGGAAGACCTTTTAAAGGTAGCTTCATGTTGCTCTTGTATCATTTTAAATTCCATTCATTTTTTATGGTATTTGTTAAGCGCTTACTATGTGTCAGGTACTCTACTAAATGCTGGGGTAGATATTCATTCAATCGTATTTATTGAGCGCTTACTGTGCACGGAGCACTGTACTAAGCACTTGGAAAGAACAATCTGGCAGCCAATAGAGACAATCCCTACCCAACGACGGGCTCACAGTCTAGATATAAGCTAAGCAGGTTGGGAACAGTCAAAGTCCCACATGAGGCTCACAGCCTTAATCCCCATTTTACAGATGAGGTAACTGAGGCACAGAAAAGTCAAGTGACCAGCCCAAGTTCACACAGCAGACAAGTTGCGGAGCCGGGAATAGAACCCAGATCCTTCTGACTCCCAAGCCTCTGTTCCATCCACCAGACTGGGCGGCTTCTTCGTCACGAGAGTGTTCTTATTAAATTTGCTTATAACTCATACATTCGTGAAGCACTTTACAATCATCCCACCTGCCGACCCCCATAAGCCCCGCAAAACTCAAGCCTCATCTGAAAGGGAATTTGGCTTCCAGAGCACAAGCCTGGAAAGAAGATCACCATGATGCAGACAGAAGCCAATAAGAACATAATGGACAGACATGAGAGAGTGCGAGTGGAGCTGAGCATGGTAGGAAATATGGCCTAGTGGAAACAACATAGTTTGGAGGTGAAGCTTCTAAATCCACCTCCATCACTGGCCTGCTCTGTGGGGCTTGGATATGTCACAACCCCTTGCTGCCTCAGTTTACTTGTCTGCAAAATACGGAGAAAAATTCCTACTTACCTATGCCCACTTCCCAGAGATGTTGAGATGATTTATGTGAAAACACTTTGGAAAAACAAGGTAGCGTTCTTACCATTGTCCCTAAAATCGATTTCTCCCGAAGCCTTGTGACTGAGGCTCAACTGCCATGTTCAGTGGGAGTCCCCATCATCTTCATCATCACCCCTGCTCCAACTGTTTCCATCCTCTAATCAATCAAAAGAAATCCCAAGAACCAGCGTTCTGCCTTTCTTCTGTTGCTGCTCCTGCACTGATCTTACAACCAGCTCCATTTTCAATTTGCCTGCTCTTTGATAAGAGTCTGGCGTGGTGTCCAATATCCTATGCAGCAGCCACGTTCCATGCGTTGCTGCTTCTTTTATCTGTTACGCAAGATTTATTCAGGTTGAGATTTTCATGACTGTGAAAGAAGCTGTTTGAACTGTTGCCATCTTTGGAACCAGGTGGGCTCAATTTGAAAAAAAAAAAAACCAATCTTCTTTCGAAGCTGGAACCTTCCCTTGAGGCATTTTATTACTCAAAGATGATCCCTTAGGGGATATCGGGCAAAGTGAAGCATTCCCAGGAGAAAGAGAGGGCTAAAAGCAGTCAGTTATAATCTTTTATGCATTTTGTCAGCTCAGAACACTCTTATAAAGACATCCTCTCAAAATCTCTGCATTTCGTTGCCAGCTACACCCCATTTTTCTCCTTGAAACTCTTCCCTCAGTATTACTGTTTGTTTCTAGCTAACTGATCCAGTCTGATTTCCTATAACATAGAGGTTGCATTACTGGAAAACCTCGACTTGATCAACTGATTGATCATCGTATGATTGCCTTGAATGCAGCCTCACACATGCACAAAACCGATTTTCCCAACACTACTTCTACTTGCGTCAGCTTGTGGATCACAGTGTATTCGGCAGATGTGAACTGTGGTTAGAACATTCTCCAATTCATTAAAAGCATTCTATGCAAATAGAATAATGAAATCTTGCATTATGACAGAACCTCTGCCCGGCAACAATACTTCTCCATCTTTATTGATTGCACCAACAGTTTCAGACTTTTAATTCCCTATCTATCCCACCACATATTCCTTGCCCATGTCCTCCCTCTGACCTAGCACTCCTTCCCACTTCATATATGACAGACCATCACCCTCCCCACCTTCTAGACTGTGAGCCCACTGTTGGGTAGGGACTGTCTCTATATGTTGCCAACTTGTACTTCCCAAGCGCTTAGTACAGTGCTCTGCACACAGTAAGCGCTCAATAAATACGATTGATTGATTGATTGATTCAAAGCCATATTACCTTGCTTCCAAGAGGCCTTCTCCAACTAAGCCCTCATTTCCCCTACTCCCTTTCCCTTCTGCATCACCTATATATTTGCATCTATACCCTTTAAGCACTTGATATTCATAATGTCCATAGCTATAATTTATTTAAATGTTTGTCTCCTCCTTTAGACTGTAAGCTCCTTGTGGGCAGGGAATGTATCTATCCACTCTGTTGTATCGTACTCACCCAAGTACTTGGCACAATGTTCTGCATTTGGTAAGTGTTCAATAAATACCTTGATTTACATATGCACATATGTAGTTGTCCTTCATATTCCTAGATGTCACCACTGACGGTGAAGTTCACCTAAGATGACATGTATGGCTGAAAGGGGTTCCATGACAGATTGACACATTTTCACTACGGACAATGAATCAGGAGAGATCTTTCAAGATAACCCCAAAAAGGAGCAGTTTAGCACATCTCCTACTCTGATGTCTACATACTTTAAAAGAGGAGGTAGCCCGAACTTCTCTATCAGGGGTGGAACTAGAGTAGCAGGAGAAGCAGGAGATGGAGCATTCAGCCAAAGGTCATATGGTACAATCCATACCCAACCCAGGTCCCTTGCAGAGGAAACTCTCTTGACTATGTCTTCCATATCTCTCATGGAAACCCCTCTCTTTCCAGCTCTGGTTGAAGAACTAAGCCAAGACTGTCGAGTGCTCAGGTTGGGGGCTCCAGCGATGAATGGGAAGGAGGGGTGGATGGAGGAAGGAAGGACAGGTGGGGGGTAGACAAAAGAATTTACAAATATTTAAACTCTGCTCTTCTCCCATTTTCAATTATTTAGGAATTAGTTAATAGGAAACCTCCCTCCACATGATCATGTCTTTCATATCTCTCCTGGAGCCGCCACTCTGTCCCACTCTGAAAAAAGAGCCAGGCTGATTATGTTGGGTGCACAGGCTAGGGGTCCCATCAGCAAATTGGAAGGTGGGGTGGGTGGAGGAAAGAAAGACAGGTGGGTAGGCAGGCGAAGAAGAGCAATTGAGAACACTCAAGTTATTCTTTTCTCCCATTTTCAATTTTATTTAGGAATCAGTTAATAGGAAACTACTCTCTTTATGTGTATGTCTTTCATATCTCTCCTGGAGCCATCTCTCTGCCCCGCTGCTGGGCCAGGGCCCCGGAGGAAGAGCCAGGCCAACAGTACCAGGTGCACAGACCGGCTGGGGAGGGGGCAGCTTCAGTGGTGAACTGGAAGGTGGGTGGGTAGAGGAAGGAAAGATGGGCAGGCAGGTGGAGGAAAGAATTTACAAATACTTAAATTATGCTCTACTTCCATTTTCAATTATTTAGGAATTAATTAATAGGAAGCCACCCTCTTTTTGTCTATGCCTTTCATCTCTCTCTCTGAAGCATGAGTCAGTCGATCATCATTTTGTGCCGAGTACTGTATGGGCGCTGAAGAGGATGGCTGAAAATTGTAACACCCAGTATGAATTAAAGTAGTCCACTTTTGGGGGTGGGGGGCGGAAGGGATATGACTAATTCCAGAGGCGGGGAGCAGAAACCAGGGACCCTATCCTGAATGCTGTCATTGATGTACATTGCTACTACTGCTGCTACCAAGATGCATCTGAGAGCACCGAGTTGAACAGTTTTTACTGCCATCAGGATGAATAAGACATCCCTTCCCTATAATCTGGGGTTAAAATGGGAAAAGGAGGCATTTATAACTAGAGAAATGGAGATGAAAAGGCCCAGTCTGATTTGGAAATATTTCTACTGTAGTGTTTACAAGGGCACAATCACACTCTCTGAATTGTCTACCCATGATTTCATCCCTACCCTGCTACTCCTAAACAGCCTAAAAATCTTAAACCTATAGATGCCCACTCCATAGGGGTGATGTGGCCATCTTCATCCACACTTCTCAAGCTGGACATCCAGCCTTCCTTATCTCAAGTTCATGAAAGTTTCCAATCAGGACCGAAAAGACCAAAAGGTAGATTTCTGCCCTGTTATTGCCTTAAAGGTCATGCCCATCCAGTCCCCATCTCTCCTAAACTCTCTGTCCCCTTTCCTTCACCATACAAAGAATGAAGAGTTGTTAGTATAGTGCTCTGCACACAGTAAGCGCTCAATAAATACGATTGAATGAATGACACCTAAAGTTGGACTTTGCACCTTGCCAGAGACATCGAGGAAGTTCCACCGTATCAGAGTGGGAAGAAAAATTCACTGACGGATGCCCAGTGGAGATAGTCTCATTGAGTTACTTCGGCATACCCATAGCCCAGATTCCAGTGCCTGGTAAGTAAAGGGATTTCAGAAGTGACCATTACGAGGTAAGTGCCCCTAAAGTGAATATCAAACCCAGATCACATCTGCTTCAGATTAGTGTAGCATCATAATGACATAGGAGTGACCTGGGTTACCTCCGTTACTAAAATGATCCATAAGGACAGGGACAAATTCCACGATAATCTGTAAGGTCTAGATTAAAGTCAATTCCTGTTCTCCAAAGTGACTGGTTCATGTTGGAATGGTGGTGGAATGTTCCTTAAATGGAGAGCACGCTTAAATTCAGAGCATCTTCTTCAAGAGAAGACTATGTATGTATTTGAATATACTTGAACCTGGAAATGACAAGGACAAAGATCACTGTTATATAGGGTTTGTCGCAGGGGATGGGCTGCTGTATTTGTATTAAATGTAGGGCAAAGTAAATACTTCCAGACATTTGGATGCATACTCATAACCCAGTGACAACAGCAGAATGAGGCACTGAACTGAGATGAAGCCCAAACATGTTCTGCTCTCTTGGGGAATGGGAATGGGTAAGAATAGCCAAAATCATTCCCAATTCAGACAGTTTACACTCTTTGTCAGTCAATCATTTAAACCTATTTATCAAGTACCAACTATTTTTAAAGGGCATTTGTTAAGTGCTTCCTAGGTACCAGACACTGTATTAAGCGCTGGGGTAGATACAAGTTAATCTGGTTAGACATAGTTCATGTCCCGTGTGGGGCTTACGGTTATAATCTCCATTTTACAGATGAGGTAACTGAGGCACAAAAGAGTTAAGTGACTCGTTCCAGGTCTCACTGCAGACATGTGGCAGAGTTGGGATTAGAACCCAGGTCCTTCTGACTCCCAAACCCATGCTCTATCCACTAGGCCACACTGCTTCTAATATGCAGACAGCAGTACTAAATGTTAGAAACAGTACCATAGAATTAGTGGACATGACCCCCTGCCCTCAAGGAGTTTTTAATCCAATTGGTGAGACTGAGCCAAAAATACATTACAGATATGAGGAAGTCTAAGAGTATAAAGATAATAATAATGAGGGAATTTATTAAGCACTTAGTATGTGCTGAGTGTTGAGGCAGAAAAAGATAACCATATCAGACACAGTCCCACATGGGACCTGCCAATAGTCTAAGAGGACGAGGGAGCGTGTTTTTTCTCCATTTTATGTGTCAGGAAACTGAAGCACAGAGAAGTTAAGTTACTTGCCCTGGATCACCCAGCAGGAAATTGGCAAAGCCAGGACTAGATCCCTAGTTTCCTGACTCCTAATCATGTACTCTTTCCACTAGGGATACTGTCTCCATGCACATAAAAATATGTACATAAATGCACATAAATGGGTGTTTGAGTACTCAAGGTCTGAGGCAGCATGGCCTTGTTCAATTGGCAGTAAGGGTGATATAAAGCAGAGAGATGAGAGATTAATCGGGACGGGCCTTTTGGAGGAGATATGATTTTTCAGAAGTGCTATGATGATGGGGAAAAGTGGTAGTCTCTCAGATATGAAGATATTGACTCTCGGAGGGGCTTAGTTTAGAGCTCTGCACACAGTAAGCACTCAATAAATACTGTTGATTGAAGTAGGAGGGAGAGAGTTGATTGAGAGCCTTAAAATTGATGGTCAGAAGTTTCTTCTTGATGTGGTGTGAAATGGATTGCTCCCGATTTTGAGGAGTGAAGACTCGTGTGGTGCAAAATTGAAGATGCCTTAACTGCCTTCCTTCAGTAATGTGAAATTAAGAAGCAATTTCATCTGAAAATGCTGCGAAAGAGCTCTGAAAGGGGAAAGCAACCAATTACTGGATGGATGCTCCTTTCTGTACATCTTTTAAAAATAACAGAGAAGAAGGCTGATATCAGGAACTTTGAACTAACTCTGGTTCTATCTCCATTTAGCTCATAAGATTGAGGCTGCCAGCGTGCAGGGTCTTGCAAACTTCTGGGTCTTTTATCCTATGCTCCCCAGTGCCTAGTACAAAGCTCTGCACACAATAGGCACTCAGATAAAGATGATGAGGATGAGGTATCAGTATCATTATCAACAATGTTTATTGAGTGCCTATTGTGCGGAGAACACTGCAAGGTACTTGAGGTCCCTAAAGAAGGAGTATAAAACAGGCTCCCTACTCTCTTGAAGTTCAAGCCTGGGCCCTATTGGATGGACCATCTGGTAGTAAAAAGGTTTCATTAACCCAACTGATTGCTTGCAATGATTTATTTCATTGCCAGACATTTTTGTGCTATCCCTTTTTTAAAGGCAATGTAAACAGTTTCTCCTTTTGGGCTTCTTTTTTTTAGTGGTATCAGTTATTAACTGTTTTTCCTAAAGACTTTTTCTAGACACAACCTTTCACTTAGGGATACATAATTGAGAGTGAGCTTAATTCTCACCGCCCCCTATGAATAATGTGTGGTCCAGGCACAGACAGAAGAGCCTACAAAGTCTCCTTCCTCAAAGGTTTAGGTAGGGCAATGGGGAGATTCACCTGACATTTCCTGACAGCTGCAGAGCAATGGCCATCAGAAAGTCCACATGTTTTGTGTTTGTAGGCAAAGTCGGCCCCATACAATTTTTCAGGTTTTTTTGAATATATGTAATTCGGTTGTGCCAGCGTGTGCCTTTGTTAACTAGAGTGAAAGCTCCTTGCAGACAGGGAAGGTGGACTGTCTTTATTCAGTACTTCCCAAACATCTAGACCAATGCACTGCACAAAGTGGGCATTCAGTAACACAACAATTACAACAACTGCTACAACTGCTACTACTACTTTAGCACCTACTATTGCTATTACTACTATGAGTGCATTTTCTACTACTGATCTACCCTGTACTTTTCCTCTCCATATCTTGGAGTCAATTAGGTCAAACACATGAACTGGTTAGAATACTCTTCCAAACATGTTAATGTCTGTACAGTGCAAGTTTAGTAAATTATTCCTAATTCATTCAGGACTCTTGTGACAGGAAACTAGAGATTAGATTTCTGAGCAGAAAAATGAGAAGAAGCATGGCTTAGTGGTAAGAGCCCGGGCTTGGGAGTCGGAAGTCGTGGGTTCTAATCCCAGCTTTGCCACTTGTCAGCTGTGTGGCTTTGGGCAATTCACTTAACTTCTCTGTGCTTCAGTTACCTCATCTGTAAAATGGGGATTAAGACTATGAGCCCCATGTGGGACAACCTGATAACCTTCTATCTATCCCAGTGCTTGGCACATAGTAAGCGCTTAACAAATACCATCATCATCATATGCAATTTCAATCAGTGGCATTCATTAGAGAAGCAGCGTGGCCTCATGGCAAGAGCACAGGCTTGGGAGTCAGAGGACTTTCATTCATTCAATCATATTTATTGAGTGCTTACTGTGTGCAGAGTACTGTACTAAGCGCTTGGAAAGTACAAGTTGGCAACATATAGAGATGGTCCCTACCCAACAACGGGCTCACAGTCTAGAAGGGGGAGACAGACAACAAAACAAAATATGTGGACAGGTGTCAAGTCATCACAATAAATAGAAATAAAGCTAGATGCACATCATTAACAAAATAAATAGAATAGTAAATATGTACAAACATATATATAGGTGCTGTGGGGAGGGGAAGAAGGTAGGGCGGGGGGGATGGGGAGGAGGAGGAGAGGAAAAAGGGGGCTCAGTCTGGGAAGGCCTCCTGGAGGAGGTGAGCTCTCAGTAGGGCTTTGAAGGGAGGAAGAGAGCTAGCTTGGCGGATGTGCGGAGGGAGGGCATTCCAGGCCAAGGGAGGACGTGGGCCGGGGGTTGACCGTGGGACAGGTGAGAATGAGGTACAGCAAGGAGATTAGTGGCAGAGGAGTGGAGGGTGTGGGCTAGGCTGTAGAAGGAGAGAAGGGAGATGAGGTAGGAGGGGGTGAGGTGATGGAGAGCCTTGAAGCCGAGAGTGAGGAGTTTTTGCTTGATGCATAGGTTGACTGGTAGCCACTGGAGATTTTTGAGGAGGGGAGTAACATGCCCACAGCATTTCTGCACAAAGATGATCCGGGCAGTAGCATGAAGTATAGACTGAAGTGGGGAGAGACAGGAGGATGGGAGATCAGAGAGGAGGCTGATGCAGTAATCCAGTCGGGATAGGATGAGAGACTGAACCAGCAAGGTAGCGGTTTGGATAGAGAGGAAAGGGCAGATCTTGGTGATGTTGCGGAGGTGAGACCGGCAGGTTTTGGTGATGGATTGGATGTGAGGGGTGAACGAGAGAGCGGAGTCGAGGATGATAACAAGGCTGTGGGCTTGTGAGACGGGAAGGATGGTAGTGCCGTCTACAGTGATGGGAAAGTCAGGGAGAGGGCAGGGTTTGGGAGGGAAGATAAGGAGTTCAGTCTTGGACATACTGAGTTTTAGATGGTGGGCAGACATCCAGATGGAGATGTGCTGAAGGCAGGAGGAGACCCGTGCCTGAAGGGAGGGAGAGAGAGCAGGGGCAGAGATGTAGATTTGGGTGTCATCAGCATAGAGATGATAGTTGAAGCTGTTGGAGCGAATGAGTTCACCAAAGGAGTGAGTGTAGATAGAGAACAGAAGGGGACCAAGAACTGACCCTTGAGGAACCCCTACAGTAAGGGGATGGGAAGAGGAGGAGGAGTCCACAAAGGAGACTGAGAATGAATGGCCAGAGAGATGAGAGGAGAACCAGGAGAGGACGGAGTCTGTGAAGCCAAGGTTGGATAGCGTGTTGAGGAGAAGGGGTTGGTCCACAGTGTCAAAGGCAGCTGAGAGGTCGAGGAGGATTAGGATAGAGTAGGAGCCATTGGATTTGGCAAGAAGGAGCTCACTGGTGACCTGTGAGAGGGCAGTTTCGGTGGAGTGTAGGGGACGGAAGCCAGATTGGAGGGGGTCAAGGAGAGAGTTGGCGATGAGGAATTTGAGGTAGTGGGTGTAGAAGTCTCGTTCAAGGAGTTTGGAAAGGAATGGTAGGAGGGAGATAGGGCGATAACTAGAAGGGGAGGTGGGGTCAAGAGAGGGTTTTTTTTAGGATGGGGGAGACATGGGCATGTTAGAAAGCAGAGGGGAAGGAACCAGTGTAGAGTGAGCAGTTGAAGATGGAAGTTAAGGAGGGGAGGAGGGAATGGGTGAGAGATTTCATAAAATGAGAGGGTTCTAATCCCAGCTCTGCCACTTGTCTGCTGTGTGATTTCTCTCTGCCTCAGTTACTTCACCTGTAAAATGGAGATTAAGAACTGTGAGCCCCATGTGGGTCAACCTGATTACCTTGTATCTACCCAAGTGCTCAGAACAGTGCTTGGTACATGGTAAGCACTTAACAAATACCATCATTATTATCATTATAATTGAGCACTTATTGTGTATGGAGCACTGGACTAAGTACTTTGTCAAGTACGATACAGTTGGTATATATGATCCCTGTGATTTGAAAGGGGACTGTGCCAGAAAAACAGGAAAGGCTCCAAAGAAGTTTTAAATATAAATGATCAGAAACTCGGAAATCCCTTTCAAATGACACCTCTTCAGACTTGAGAACTGGGTAAAGAGCACATCTTATTCCAGAGCCCTGATGCAGTAAGGTCTTGCTCTACTGGTGGGCAATTTTGAGAGACTGTTTCAATTCATATTAAGGAAGAAGAGAGTTGGAAATTTTTTTAAGGGGTAACTAGGTAATAATAATAATAATAATAATAATGACAGTATTTGTTAAGTGCTTACTATGTGCCAAGCAGTGTTCTAAGCGCTGGGGTAGATACAAGGTTATCAGCCTGTCCCACGTGGGGCTCACAGTCTTAATCCTCACTTTGCAGGTGAGGTAACTGAGGCACAGAGAAGTTAAGTGACTTGTCCAGGGTCACACAGCAAACAAGTGGCAGAGTTGGGATTAGAACCCATGGCCTCTGACTCCCAAGCCTGTGCTCTTGCCATTAAGCCATGCTGCTTCTCTATTTTAGGTATTTTAGGTACTGAGACAGTGTCTGGAAGAAGGAAGAGGTCACCAAAATCATTCAATGGTATTGACTGACCTACTGTGTGTACAGCACGGCACTAAGAGCCTGGGAGAGTAGAGCAGAAGCAAAACACAAATCCTCTGCCCTTCAGAGGTTTGCAATCTATTGGGGAAGAGTTTACAATCTAATGGATAGAATTAATCTAGTTAGTGATCTCCCTTCTTATACGATATCCATCCATCCATCTGTGCTAGTTTGCCAAATATTGCCCCAAGTAACTACTTTAGTTCTATGTCACTTTTGATTTAGGAAACTCTCAATGTAGATGACTATTTTTATTTCTTTTTCCTGGGCCACCTAAGGAAATCACAGTATTTCACAGAAGAGTCCATTCAAATCATTAATTGCATTTCAGTCAGTTGCCTAAGGGTGTATGGGATTAGCATAGATTAGTCAATAGAGCTTTTGAATTTTTCAAATGTTTTTGTTCTATGGCAGGCTATCTTCTAGCATTCACAACAGCCCTCACAGGCCTTAGCACTTTACATAATTACTTTTATCTAACTATCCTGCCCAACATCTCATTTTACAAAAAGAAATGGAAGCCCAGAAAGGTGAAGCATCTTGCTTAAAGTATCAGAGAAATTGTACAGAAAAGCCAGGAGTGGAATTTAGGAGCATCTAATTCAGAATTCTCAAACCATTCAGAATCCAATAGCCCACTCTGGAGGGACTTAAGGAGATGGTGTGATAGAAAAATAATCATGGCATTTACTCAGCACTTGCTTACTGTGTGCCAAGTACAGTGCTAAGCTCTGGGGTCAGGCATAGTCCCTGTCCCAAATGGGGCTCACAGTCTAAGAGAAAATCTGAGAAATTGTTAGTCAATCATATTTATTGAGCACTTATTGTGTGCAGAACACTGTACTAAGTGCTTGGGAGAGTGCAATATAAAACTATAACGGAAACATTCTCTGCCCACATCATCATCATCATCATCAATCGTATTTATTGAGCGCTTACTATGTGCAGAGCACTGTACTAAGCGCTTGGGAAGTACAAATTGGCAACAACGATCTTACAGTCTAGAGAAATACCAAAAAAGGTGGATGGTTTTATAAACAACCATCACCAGGGAGCGTCAAGATTTTTCAAATCAAATGGATGACGTTCCAGTAGACTCAGATTTGTAGGTGTCCAGTGTTTCAAATTCCAAATAAAAAGTTTCAAAACAGTTTTTCATCTCATACTTGTAGTAGTAGTAGGAGGAGGAGGCAGCTAACTTTGAAAGCTAATGACTTGACAAAGGGCTTAGGAGAAGGGTATGGTATAATGGAATCCTGACCAGCACTGGAAACTGGCCAGTTCCTTGGGCTGGGGGAGGAGAAGAGACTGACTCAGCTTGTCCACTGAGAGGCATCGTTCTTTCACCTCATATTGAGCCCGAGTTGTTCATCTTTTAATTGACAACATTCACATCTTTGAGCTTCTCATTTAGACTTTGATAAAATCAACTTGCTGAGGCAGATGGCAGGCTGTTATTTTTAATTCACAAGCCATGTTAAATATATGCCATATGTTATAGAACTTTTCAGGCTCAGCCTTTTGAGTGCTACCACAATAAACTTACAAACTTACATAAAAGGAAATCTGAAAGGAAGAATTATACACTTGAAGGTTACGTTTATGAAAACTGAAGCCAGTTACTTGTCTCTTTGCCTGATACAATCTCCCTGCAAAATGAAGAACCACACATTGAAATGCTAATATCTGCGTAAGAGAGAAGTAAAAGGAAGGAGACTTAATTGTTTCCCTGTCTCTGGAGAGTACCTTCATTGCCCTTAAGATGGTCCAACATTTCCAAAGGATCTTTCTTTCATTTGTTATCCATGTCATTGTTTGGTGATCTACTACTTCCCAAGGGGAGAATTAAAGGGACATTTGCAAATATACAGGCCTTTCTGTAACTGGGCACAATTATTGAATGCCAACATTGCTGTTATGGAACAGTCTGGGATGTTTAACTATATTTTTGCTTTCTCTAATCTAACTGTCCACCTTTATATCTAAATATGTCTAAGGTGATGATCACTGTAGTACCTAACCCAGGTCCTACTCCCTCTTTAAATGGTATCTTCTATATTCCAGACACAGTACTGAGCAATGGGGTAGGTACAAGATACAAGATGCCCAAGGTCACACAGCAGATAAGTGGCAGAGCCGGGATTAGAATCCAGGACCTCTGACTCTAAGGCCCATGCTCTTTCCACTAGACCATGCTGTTTCTCACTTGATGCCTGCCCAATTGAAAAGGAAGAAGGGGGTGAGTGAGCAGAGTCTAGCTACTCCACAGTTCCTGATCTATTGATGAAGTGCTCCGGTACGGCATCTGAATTTCGTCGCATTAGTAGGAGATGAACTTTCTATAGTCAACCTGTTCACTGAAGCAGGGAGGGGTGCTTCTCATCTCTCCCCACTCCAGTCCATACTTCACTCTACTGCCTGGATTATTTTACTATAACACTGTTCAATTTTGCCCATAGAGTTCTCTCAAATGCCAACCTGCTCACTGTATCTCTACTGCGTTTGTCTCATCAATAACCCCTTACTCAAGTCAGTCAATCAATCGATCATATTTATTGGGCACTTACTGCGTACGGAGCACGGTACTAAGATCCTGGCAGAGTACAATATAACACAGTGGGTAGAAACGTTCCCTGCCCACAGTGAGCTTACAGTTTAGAGGGGGAGACAGACATTAACATAAATAAAGAAATTACAGATATGCACATGAGAGCTGCGGAGCTGAGGGAGGAGAGAATGAAGGGTGAAAATCCAAGTCTAAGGGTGAAGCAGAAGGGAGTGGGAGAAGAGGAAATGAGGGCCTAGTTGGGGAAGCCCTCTTGGAGGAGGCTTTGAAGGTGGGGAAAGTCATCTTTTATCGAATATGAAAAGGGAGGGTGTTCCAGTCCAGAGAAACAACAGGGGTGGGAGGTCAGCTGCGAGATGACGAAATCGAGTTACGGTGAGTAGATTTGCATTAGAGGAGTGTGAGCTCACTGTGGGCAGGAAATGTGTCTGTTGTTCATTCATTCAGTGGTATTTATTGAGGGCTTACTGCAGAGCATACAGTATCGTATTATTGTATTGTACTCTCCCAAGCACTTAGTACTGTGCTCTGACCATAGTAAGCACTTATCAAACACAACTGACTAGTGGGGAGAACAGGTATTGAATCCCCATTTTGCCAATGAGGTAACTGAGGCAGAGAAGTTAAGTAGTAATAATAATAATGGCATTTATTAAGCACTTACTATGTGCAAAGCACTGTTCTAAGCGCTGGGGAAGTTACAAGGTGATCAGGTTGCCCCACGGGGGGCTCACAGTCTTCATCCCCCTTTTACAGATGAGGTAACTGAGGCCCAGAGAAGTTAAGTGACTTGCCCAAGGTCACACAGCTGACAATTGGAGAGGTGAGATTCGAACCCATGACCTCTGACTCCCAGGCCTGTGCTCTTCTCATAGTCCATGCTACTTCTCTATTAACTATTGAATGAGCAGTATAGAATGTAAATTATATACTCATGGCTCAGATGCACAGAAATTTATACATAATTGCTAAGGGTGGTTGTTGGGTTCATTAGATTTAGGGAAGGCTTGCTCAAAGAGACAGAGCCAGAGTTCATCAGTCAATGGTATTCGAGCGCTTACTATGTGCAGAACACTGTACTAAGCACTTGGGAGAATGCAATACGGAATTAGCAGACACGCTTCCTGCCCACAATGAACTTACAGTCTAGATCATCAGTCAGTGGTATTTATTGAGCACTTACTGTGTGCAGAGCACTGTTACTCCCCTCCTCAAAAATCTCCAGTGGCTACCAATCAACCTATGCATCAGGCAAAAACTCCTCACCTCGCCCCCTCCTACCTTACCTCCCTTCTTTCCTTCTACAGCGCAGCCCGCACCCTCCGCTCATCTGCCGCTAACCTCCTCACTGTGCCTCGTTCTCTCCTATACTGCCGTCGACCCCCAACCCATGTCCTCCCCCTGGCCTGGAATGCCCTCCCTCCACACATCCGCCAAGCTAGCTGTCTTCCTCCCTTCAAAGCCCGACTGAGAGCTCACCTCCTCCAAGAGGCCTTCCCAGACTGAGCTCCCCCATTCCTTTTCCCCTCCCCATCCCCCCGCCCTACCTCCTTCCCCTCCCCACAGCACCTGTATATATGTTTGTACAGATTTATTACTCTATTTTACTTGTACATATTTACTATTCTATTTATTTTATTTTGTTAATATGTTTTGTTTTGTTGTCTGTCTCCCCCTTCTAGACTGTGAGCCTGCTGTTGGGTAGGGACTGTCTCTAGATGTCGCCAACTTGTACTTCCCAAGTGCTTAGTACAGTGCTCTGTACACAGTAAGCGCTCAGTAAATACAATTGAATGAATGAATGAATGAATGAATGAGTGAAGTTTGCGGGCTGGGTTGCAGTAGGAAATCAGGGAGGTGAGGTGGAAGGGGGAAAGGTGATTTGAGTGCTTTAAAGCCAATAGTAAGGAGTTTCTATAAGATGCAGGGATTGATGGGCAACCATTGGAGATTCTTGAGGAGTGGAGAAACATTGACTGAACGTTGTTGGAGAAAAATGATCTGGGCAGCAGAATGAAGTATGGACTGGAGTGCGGAGAAACAGGAGGCAGCGATGCCAGCAAGAAGGCTGATGCAGTAGTTAAGGCAGGATAGGATAAGTGCTTGAATTAACAATGTTAGCAGTTTGTATGGAGAGGAAAGGGCAGATTTTATCTATGTTGCGAAGGTTGAACTGACAGGATTTGGTGTCAGATTGAATATCCCCCTTAATATCAGAGAGACCACCACTCTCCTCATTTACAAATCCTTACTAAAATCATATCTCCTCCAAGTGGCCTTCCCTAACTAACCCCTTATTTCTTCTCCTATTTGCCCTCCCTGCTGCATCACCTATGCACCTGGGACTGTAACCCTCAAATCCAGAGAAGCAGCATGGCCTAGTGGATAGAGCATGGGCCTGGGAATCAGAAGGATCTGAGTTCTAATCCTGTCTCTGACACTTGTCTGCTGTGTGACCTTGGGCAAGTAACTTAACTTCTCTGTGTCTCAGTTAGCTCATCTGTAAAATGAGGGTTAGGACTGTTAGCCTCATTTGGGACAGGGACTGTGTTCAACCTGATTAGCTTGTATCTACCTCATTGCCTCAATGAGTACAGTGCCTGGCACATAGTACGCACTTAACAAATACCATAATTATTATTTCATTATTATCCTTTATTTTCCCACCCCACATTCCCCTTAAGCTCTTCGATACTCAACCCACCTGGGCCCTACAACACTTATACTCTGACATGTCCCCTAACTGTGATGCATTTTAATGTCTCTCTCTCTCACAGTAGACTGTAAGCTTCTTGATGGCAGGAATTGCGTCTACGAACTCTGTTGAATTGTACTTTCCCAAGGGCTTAGGACAGAGTAAGCAGTACACAGTAAGCACTCAGTAAATACCATTCATTGATTGATTGACTGATTATTGTTTTCCAGTACTTTAGAAGCAGCATCGCCTAGTAGAAAGAGCCCGGGACTGGGAGTTAGATGACCTGGGTTTTCATTCCAGCTCTGCCAGTTTCCTGCTGTGTGATCCTGGGCAAGTCACTTAACCTCTCTGTGCCTCAGATCTCTCATCTCCTACTTAGACTGGAAGTCCCATGCGGGACAAGAACTGTGTCCAACTTGTATCTGCCCCAGTGCTTACAGCAGTGCTTGACACATAGTAAATGCTTAATGAATACCATCTTCTTTTTTATAGTTACTAGAATAGCATTTAATAGTATTTGAAATATTGGCACTGACGGCTTTGGGGAAAGGAAAAAAGAAGAGCATAGCAAGGAGAAGAAAGTTAGACCATGGAATTGATAAGACCATCTTGCTTCCTTTCAGGTCTTCTTACCCCTTTTCCGATCTAAAATACTAATAATAATTGTGCTATTGGATTAGCATTCATTATGTGCCAAGTACCATACCAAGCGCTTGGGTAGACACGAGATATTTGGGTCTGACAAAGTCCCTGTCCCACATAGGGCTCACAGTCTAAGTAGGAGAGAACAGACATTGAATCCCATTTTGCAGATGAGGAAATGGAGGCACACAGAAATTGAGTGACTTGCCCAAGGTCACAAAATAGGTGCAAGGCAGAGCCAGGATTAGAACCCAGGTCCTCTGACTCTCAGACCAGTGCTCTTTCCACTAAGCCACACTGTTTCCAACAAGGCCCTATTCCTGACTCTTTTTATCTGTTCAGTAACTGTCTTCATATTCCACAGAAAATCCAGGGTGACAGCAGAGGCAGTAGGAAAAGGATCAATACTAATATCAGTCATTGGAACCCCAGTGATGGACTTGCCCCTAGAGCCCTGCACTGGGCAAGTCCAGATGTCTAAATACTACGGAAATTGTCTCCCTTAATGACTGTAGGAGGAGGTATGGAACCTTGATTTGAATTTCTCTGTTTACTGGGAGCTAGAGGAGTCTTCCAAAGGCCTCTTCCTCTTTAAGTCGTAACGTTAAGTCCAACTGAACGGACTGTATTTGATCATCTTAATTCCCAGTAACAGAAACTGCTTCAGAGTACCTCATGGTTGGGTTTCCAGAGTAGAGCCCTACCTAGAAGTCGCTATCCACAAGATTTTGAACTTGGATAATTCAGACTCAGGAAAGGGAGATTTTGGATTCTCTTTGCACTTGAGCAGCATCCATCTGTCTGATTCTGTCTTAGGATCCTTCCTTAGGAGAAGGAAAGGGCTAAAATTTCTAAAAGATGATGGTGGTGGGGTCAAGCAATAGTATTTATTGAGCACTTCTTCTTGGCAAAGTACTGTACCAGGAGCTAGAAGTGGTCTCTGCCCTTAAGAAGTTTACAAACTTTGGATGGTAGGGGCCAGAACTTTAAGTTCCCAAGGGCCCACTCTACTGCTCTGCACACTCACAAAACTTCCACAAACCCTGAATCGAACATGCATTTAACATTTTCCAGCTTTCTGGAAATATCCCGCCTCTCATAGCTTGCTCCTACTAAACAGTTTTGGCCTACTGAAAGGAACTTCCAGTTCAACAAAGGAGTGGTGCAATTTTGGCATTAGTGAAGGCATTAGGGACAAATGGGCAGGGGAAGAGATCAGTCCCATTCGCTGGTGTCTGATTCTGGCCATTGTGGAGTGCTTGTGTCTCTTGAGATGAATATTAAATAAGAGGAAATAAGAGGTGGGGGTTCAAATTATATAATTGTTCTTATTACCCAGGAAGACCAGTCTCGGGATCAGGCCTTGTTTGCAACCATTTCTACAATTTACAGGTTAAAATACAGACTTTAGGAAAACTTTCCTTTGCCTCGTTTCACCCAGCTACACGGTTTCTATGGAAACCAAAGCAGAAAGGCCAGTGACAGCAAGCAGTGGAGAGGGGGAAGGGGGAGCCTCCCGATTAAACTTCAGCTGCTGACTGGCAAGGGCTAGTTTTAGGACTAAGTTACGGTCTCAAGGATCTCCAACTTGTATCCCCTTGCAGAAGTTGGAAAAGGGTTTGAAAGTAAAAAAACAAAACACAACAATAATGAGGCACAGATCCGTTTCATCTTCCCCACATTCTTTCTGCTCTTCCTACTGAGAAGTTTAGTTAATTGTGAACCCAATAACTCACTGAGGGGAACATTCAGTCGCACATGGTGAATGATTACAGTGAGAGCAGTCTTGCCAGAAATCTCTAGAACTTTAAAATATCAGCACACGACTCCTCCCTTACTTGGAAAAATGCTCGGCTATTTATTTTGTATTTTCCCAATCGTGATATACGTTTGGCACTTTGAGTTTAAGGCTCAGCAATACTGCACCTTGGGGGTTTGCCCTGGCTTACTGCCCTGCTCACACTGCTCTCTTTTCTCTTTCTCTCTCTCTCTCCCACTTTCTTTCTTTCCTCCAACCCCCTTTCCTCAGCAAAGGTGGTGGACCGAAAGAAGGCAGGGCATACCAAAGGAGTATATAATGCACAATAGTAATGCATGGGATTTGCAAAAATGCTAAACGATTCTCAACCGAATATCCTTCTTTCAGATTATGAGAGAAAGAACTGAAATTCTAATTAACATATTCAGCAGTTGCTGAAAAGGGAGGAGTTGATTTCCCGTGAATGAGTTCTCCATCAACTGCCAATTTCCTTGATCCAAACAAATATAACTTAAGAAGGCTTTTTATCTTCCGTAATAGTTTCTTTCATTCACAATAGTTTTCAATTTCAGCAGAGAACTGCCATTTGACTGCTAGCTGAATATTTGTCTTCTTGATGACGTGCTCCTGAAGATGAACGATCCATCTCCCAGTGGCTGGGGCCAGGTAGAGGAGAGTTAGAGTGGGTACATATAAGCCGGGCAGAAATCTTGGCAGCTGCAGTTCTGATGTTCAAGTCAGGTTTAAGCTTTTGCCGTTCTTAATTTCTGTTGGCCCAAACTGTGGGATGGCTTTGTGGCAGAGTAAATAGGCTCCAATTGGAAATTACACACTTCATCCCAAACTAGGATTTCATTTCAGCTGTATTTTGCAACTCGCCCTGAATTACCAAGCAGTCCAAGCAGATTTGCGTTTTCCTTATCACTTGCAACAAAACCCTCCTAATCGCAAAGGAATCCTTCTCAGTCTCATTCCTCTGAAGATGTAAAACCATAAACTCTGTTCTTTTAGTAGCCACTGGCACCACACCCTGGATGTACCCCAACTCAAGACGGGAGCCCTCCTGCCCCAGTAATAACCAAACTCTCCACTGCATCAGGTGACAACTCCCATCAATGTCTTCATGGGTCTGTGTATTTTTATAGCCCATTTCCCGGGCTTCGACAGTACACAGCCGAGTAACGAGGATATGGTGTTGCTTCCGAAGATTACAGTCTCCAAAGCAGGTGAGCATTTTTTCCATTATGCTGTAATTATTTTAGAATTATATAATTTTCCCTGGATTGACTGCCAGTCGGAGGCCCTAACTCACTCGCCACCAGGATAGTTAGAAGCTGAGGTAAATAAGCTGCTGATCCACCTCATACGGAACACTGAAGCCCCGGGATTTCATTTTTTTTTTTCCCACTCATTAATTCAGTTTTCATGGCTGCTGCAGCAGGTGGAGTATTTTATCTTCTCATCTCATTAATCACTTGTGGGTTGCTGAGGAGAGCTCTATTAATACCTGGTCAAGAGACAGTATAATCCATAACATCTCCAGCAATAGCACAGCCACTGCGGGCCCAGCGGACTGCCCTGGAACCATGCTGAAGTTGTGTATGCAAATTCACGAGAGCCACCTGGACTGCAACTGCCTTTCACTTAAACCAGGAGCAGAGTGATTGTTTTAACCCTCAGAGGCTCGGCAAACAGGACACAGGAGAAAGAACATAAGGAAATTTCTCCAAGACTCACCGACTTGAAGGCAGTTTGACTTTGTCATTTCCCAATTACTATTTTTTTTTTTTTTGCCGGGGAATATTGAGTGTCAAAGCAGCTGCAGTTTCAACTAAGTTGATGCAATTTACAATTATCAAGCTGCTTTTTGTAATGCAATAGAGCGCTTAGCTAGAAATTACAATCAGAATAAGCCATCATCCCTAATAAAAGTTCTGCACTGGCTCCTGCTGATTAGGAAGCAGCAATAAGCCAAAGTCCAGCACCCTGAAGTGATCTGGCTCCATGTTTTTATTTAATCACAGACAATGTCCAAGTCAGCTGGTGCACCTCCAGCAAAACAGACCCTTCACCCTTTTTTATGAATCAAATTTGCCTCCCTGGCATGATTCCAAGTGCTTTTCCAAGTGATGTCCAAATCTTATCTCAGGATGCTTCACATTTTAATGACTACCCAGGGCGGGGAAGAAGTTCATACAGGAACTGAAACCCCAAACACCAACTAGATGCCACACAGAGGCAACCAGCATCTTTTAGGGGGAGATCAGGGCATCCGATGCAGGGAAGCAGGCTGGCTTAGTTGGATCAATGATCCACTTGGCACGCTAAGCTCCTCATTCATCTCCTTGGCATCTTTTCATTGGGACAGTTTTTGTGTAAAAAAAAGATACGGGACTAATTGGCAGCAGGGTAGGAGTTCAGTGGAGCCTGGTGGGGCTGGGGAGAAGGAAGGAAGGAAGATAGGTAGTGAAGGTGAGGTAGAGAAGGGTGTCCTATTCCTCGGTTATGTTCGTTTCTAAGTCCAGAGAATGTGGGGGCTCTAAATAGTTGTTTTCTAGTGGCACGGGAGGGTCAAGTTTTTAAAAAATCTCTTCTCTCTATGAAGCTTTTCCTTGTCTAGGTGATTGGGCTCCTGCTGTGACAATTGAATCGAGCATCTTCTGTTAGAACTTCACCTACTGGATTGAGTGCATGTCTGTGCCCATTTGCAGGCCCTCTCTTTCTGTTCCTTCAAGGAAAAAAAAAAGAAAAACATTGGCAACTCTACCACATTCCCTAAAATGATTTCCTTTGGAGGCAAGAAATTCACCTTTGATTGCCTTCTATTGCTAGTGCTACTTCTTTCTTTACAACTGCCCGTCAGGCAAGTGTTCACTCTGGTTTCATCTTTTCTCCTCAAAGCAGAAGTAATCACAGTTCATTACAGATATTTTGGTTGTGTTTTTTCAAACAGAAAAAAACAGTTTGTCTCCAGCTGAAACAATAGAAAACCTTGATTTTTTTTTTCAATCTGCATGGTCTGCACATAGAAGGAATTAAGTACTTGATATTTCAGCCCATGTGGACTGGAGAGGTACAGCCTTAGTTCAGAATTGAAAAGCTAGAAAGAACCTAGGAGGTTATTTAGACCATCCCTCTGCCTCCAGGAATACTTGCTCATGTATCATTCTGAAACATTCGATTATTAGAGCTCTCAATGGAAGAAGAATCCCTGATTGGTAACAATTTATTACCCATCAAAGCTAGGCATTTTACAGACAATCCAAACATTAAATTGCCCTGGAAAGCATACACCAGACAGTAGAGTTCCTTGACTTTGTCCTTCAAACCTGATATTAACCCAACTTTACTCACAATGTTAGAAAAAGCTATTTACTCTATAGGCATCCCCTTCTTTCCTCTCCCACTCGTCCCCCTCTCCATCCCCCCGTCTTACCTCCTTCCCTTCCCCACAGCACCTGTATATATGTATATATGGTTGTACATATTTATTACTCTATTTATTTATTTATTTATTTATTCATTTTACTTGTACATTTCTATCCTATTTATTTTATTTTGTTGGTATGTTTGGTTCTGTTCTCTGTCTCCCCCTTTTAGACTGTGAGCCCACTGTTGGGTAGGGACTGTCTCTATGTGTTGCCAATTTGTACTTCCCAAGCGCTTAGTACAGTGCTCTGCACATAGTAAGCGCTCAATAAATACGATTGATTGATTGATTGATTGATCCTTCAAATGACTTTTATTCTTATTTCTGCACAAGTGTGTACTATTAGAAATAAGACTACCGTACAGTTACACTTTACTTAGGGTAGAGCTAGATGACTCTGGAGTAGGGACAATTTTCAATTATTTATAGAACTAGGGTATGTGGATAATTGAAATCCATTCTCCTGCCTTCATGCAGGACCACATCCAAACAATCCCAGGCTGTTCAGCCACAATCTAGCTCTATCACTATTTGGCTTTTCCTTTGCTGGGGAAAACGGGGTGGCAGGGTGTTGTAGGGGGAGTCCTTTCCACAAAGAGATGCAGCACCTGTACACAGCAGTACGTGTTTGTGCAGGGACTGACTGTCTTGGAAAACATAACCTGGAACTCATTAGGTGGCCTGGACCCAGTTCATCTTCTCCCTGCATGAGCACTTCATTCACTCGATTGTATTTTTTAAGCACTTACTGTGTGCACAGCACTGGACTGAGAACTTGGGAAAGTACACAGTTGGCTTAGTGGAAAGAGTACGGGCTAGGAAGTCAGAGGTCCTGGGTTCTAATCCCACCTCTGCCGCTTTTCACCTGTGTGATTTTGGGTGAGGTCACTTCACTTCTCTGTGCCTCAGTTCCCTCATCGGTAAAATGGGGATGTAAACTGTGAGCCCCATGTGGGACAACCTGATTACCTTGTATCTACCCCAGCACTTAGAACAGTGCTTGGCACATAGTAAGTGCTTAAGAAATGCCATCTAGTTGAAGCAGCATGGCTTAGTGGAAAGAGCCTGGGCTTGAGAGTCAGAGGTTGTGGGTTCTAATCCCTGCTCCACCACTTTGGGCAAATCACTTAACTTCTCTGTGCCTCAGTTACCTCATCTGTAAAATGGGGACTAAGACTGTGAGCCCCATGTGGGACAACCTGATTACCTTGTGTCCACCCCAGCACATAGTAAGCACTTAACAAATACCATTATTATTATCATTACAATAGGACAATAAAGAGTGATAATCCTTGCCCACAATGAGCTCACAGTCTAGAGGCAGGGGGAGACATACATCAGTACAAACAAACAGACATCAATATAAATAAATATTGAGAGGCTTCCCCAACAAGGTGGTGCATTTTTCACTGTGGCCCATTACTCAGGTGAAATCCTTCAACATGACATATCAAATGACATTCTTCAATTTCTGTGGAGTGATCTGTCTCATAGTTTGAATTACTTGGTTGCCGGGTCTGGCAAGCAGGGGGAAGAGCTGGGGAAGAGGGAGGTGGGACATTCAATGAAGTGGGGAGGATGATCATGGGAACATGTGTGGTGGCCTCTGAAACTGAAATGGGGGAACCTGAAGCCGACCCCCATGATGGGGGGTGAGGGGAACCCCAGTCTGGTCTGCCACAGCTGGGTCTCTCCTCACCGGTTGTCAATAGCTTCTGCTCCTGCCCCCTGCCCCTGTCACTTGTGGCTGCAGAAGAGGAGGGGAGGGAGCTGGAGAGCTGGCACTTAGTACAGTGCTCTGCACACAGTAAGCGCTCAATAAATGGGATTGAATGCTGTTACTGCTGCCCTAAATAAAAAATACATCCTTTGGTGCTGGGGCTCACCCACCTGTGAAAGCAGTACCATGAGCTGGGCCAAGCTGGGCATTCTTTCCAGTTAAAAATTAATTAAAAATGAGTGCCCTGGCACTGGTGAGCCTGGTTTCTACCCCTCCCAGGCACCCCCCTCCACCTCCTCTCTTTAATAATGATGACAATAATTATGGTATTTGTTAAGCGCTTACTCTGTGCCAAGCACTGTTCTGAGCGCTGGGGCAGATACAAGGTAATCAGATTGTCCCTCGTGGGGCTCACAGTCTTAATCTCCATTTTCCAGATGAGGGAACTGAGGCACAGAGAAGTTAAATGGCTTGCCCAAGGTCACACAGCAGACAAGTAGACTGTGAGCCCACTGTTGGGTAGGGACTGTCTCTATATGTTGCCAATTTGTACTTCCCAAGCGCTTAGTACAGTGCTCTGCACACAGTAAGCACTCAATAAATACGATTGATGATGATGAAGTAGCGGAGCTGGGATTCATTCATTCATTCAATCGTATTTATTGAGCGTTTACTGTGTGCACAGCACTTTCTAAACACTTGGGAAGTACAAGTTGGCAACATATAGAGACGGTCCCTACCCCACACCGAGCTCACAGTCTAGAAAGGGGAGACAGACAACAAAACATGTAGACAGGTGTCAAAATAGTCAGGACAAATAGAATTATAGCTATATGCACATCATTAACAAAATAAATAGAATAGTTAATATGTACAGGTAAAATAAATCTGTACAAATATATACCAGTGCTGTGGGGAGGGGAAGGGGGTAGGGCAGAGGGAGGAAGAGAGGAAAAGGGGGGATTAGAACCCACGTCCTCTGACTCCCAAGCCTGTGCTCTTTCATCCATGGCTCTGCACCCCGAGGAGCTAGAGAGGCTGCGGACAGCCCCGGATCCAGTAGGGCATTTGGTGAACCCATCTTCTACTTCTCCTCGATCACCCCTCTACCTCCTCTCCATCCCCCTCTGTGGCTCTGTGTCCTGAGGAAGCCCCAAACCCCTCCCATAGCAAGAGGACAGGGAGGGGTACTGATTTTGATTTTTCAGAAACATTCTCTTCATCTCTATGTCCCACAGAATGGAAGAAATTTTAATAAAGCTTCAGCACCTCCCCCACCATCTGCTGAGACATGGCGGCCCCAGCTCCAAACCTCTCTCATAGCTGGGGCCAGGGAAGGACACTGATTTTGCTGTATCAGAAACACTATCTTTGGCTCTTGGGATTCGTTTGAATAAGTTTCAGATCCTATCAGCAGAAACCAATAAGAAGACATGGCTCACGAAGGGAATCAATCAGATTTTGTGGCTCATAAACATGCTGTAAATTGGCCCCTCCAACTGAGTGAAGGAGGATAATAATAATAATGATTATGGTATTTATTAAGCACTTCTGCACCAGGCACTGTACTAAGCACTGGGGTGGATACAAGATAATCAGGTTGAATACGGTCCCTGTCCCATGTGGGGCTCACAGTCTCAATCCCCACTTTACAGATGAGGTAACTGAGGCACACAAAAGTGAAGTGACTTGCCCAATCACACGGCAGGCAAGCGGCAGAGCTGGGATTAGAATCAGATAGAGGTGCCTGGGACAGCTGTAATCCAATCAGATCTAGTTTAGGCAACCTTGTCATATACCCCCTTGGAAGTTGGGGAAGGGAGCTAACAAAAGAATATGCTCAGCACATTTACAACTGATATTAAATTAGGTGAGGTTGCTAACCCTTTGGAAGACAGAAACAGAATTAAAAATGATGGAGACAAATCGGGAAGATTACCTGCGAAAACAGGATGAACTTGAATAGTGCAAGGTGGTGCACTTAGGAGTGAAAATAGGCACAAGTACAGGAAGGGAAAGATTGGCTAGACACGTGTTGAGCAGATAAAAGACCTGTAGGTTTCAACTGCCAAGAAGGTCAATATGAGCCCATAATGTAGTGTCATTATTTAAGAACAAGCATAGTATTGAGTTGATTCAAAAGAAGTATAGTGAGCACAATCAGTATACCCAATTTTCCTATAACGCAACGGTTTCCTTCCTACCCAACCCTGCTTTAAAGAAATCCCACCTTATAGTTCTCATGTCTGACACCGCATGCCCATGAAAGCACACAGACTATTTTTTCTGACATCACAGCGCTCTATATTCAAATATGCTCACAATGTCAGATGAACATTCCCTAATTCCTTAATAATATTCTAGCCAAAACCCTTTTGGAAAGCCGTGCTATGACAGAACCATGCATGTACTCTTAACTGATCATGCCCTTACTGCAAACTAAAGTTTCACCACACTTGAAGAGGAACAATAAATTAATCAATAGTATCTATTGACCATGCACTGTGTAGAGAGCGCTGAAGTAAACACTCGTCTGCTGTATGACCTTGGGCAAGTCACTTAACTTCTCTGTGCCTCAGTTGCCTCATCTGTAATAATAATTATTATGGTATTTGTTAAGTGCTTGCTAATTCATTCATTCATTCATTCAGTCGTATTTATTGAGCGCTTACTGTGTGCAGAGCACTGCACTAAGCGCTTGGGAAGTACAAGTCAGCAACATATAGAGACAGTCCCTACCCGACAGCGGGCTCACAGTCTTGAAGGAGGAGACAGACAACAAAACAAAACATGTAGACAGGTGTCAAAGTCATCAGAACAAATAGAATTACAGCAATGTGTACATCACTGACAAAATAAATAGAATAGTAAATATGTACAAGTAAAATAAATAGAGTAATAAATCTACACAAATATATACAAGTGCTGTGGGGAGTGGAAGGGGGTAGGGCAGGAGGGGGAGCGATGGGGAGGGGAGGAGGAGAGGAAAAAGGGGGCTCAGTCTGGGAAGGCTTCCTGGAGGAGGTGAGCTAATGTGCCAGTCACTGTACTAGAGTGCTTAGAACAGTGCTCAGCGCTTAGAACAGTGCTTTGCACATAGTAAGTGCTTAATAAATGCAATTATTATTATTACTAAGCGCTGGGGTGGATACAAGCAAGTCAGGTTGGACACAGTCCCTGTCCCACATGGGGCTCACAGTCTCAATCCCCATTTTATAGATGAGGTAACTGAGGCCCAGAGAAGTGAAGTGACTTGCTCAAGGTCACACAACAGACAAGTGGCAGAGCCAGGATTAAAACCCATGTCCTCTGGTTCCCAGGCACGTGCTCTTTCCACTAGACTATAATGCAGCCCTGCTGATTCAAACATACCCCAGCTGGGCCTACTCTGTTTTCTTGTTTTAATAATAATAACAATAATAATAACTGCAGTATTTGTTTAGTTAAAGGTGCTTACCATATGCCAAGCACTATATACCGAGCGCTGGGGTAGATGCAAGATAAACAGATCGGACAGAGTCCCTGTCTCACATGGGGCTCACAGCTTAAGTAGGAGGGAGATGAAGTTTGTAATTCTCATTTTATAGATGGGCAAACTGAGGCACAGATAAATTAAGTAACTTGCCCGAGATCACCCAGCAGATAAATGGTGGAGCCAGGATTAGAACCCAGGCCTTCTGATTCCCAGGCCTGTGCTCTGTCCATTTAGCTTGGTCTTCAATCTTACACTTTTATGAGTGTGATATGCCCTGGTCAGTGGCTCAATCTGATCTATTTTTTGAAAAGACAAATGAAACAACCATTAAAAGTTTCCGCTTTTTCACAGTCATCTGTTACCAAATTTCCCTTTCTGTCTCCTGGGCAGGAGGCAAGTGGGTGGGAGGTGGGGTTTGGGGAACATTTTCCTTGGTCGTCCTCTTTTGCTTAATATAATTGAAGACTGTTGTGTTACCTTTTATGTCTCGTGCTAGTTTGCATTTCCTTTCCAGCCTTCACTTTTCTAATCTTGTCTCTACTGCGTGCAGTTCTGGGTGCTGCATCTTAGGAAGGATATAAAGGAGGTGGAGAAGGCACAGAGAAGAGCAGGCAACAAAATCAGGGGGATGGAACGTCTTCTATATGAGGTTAGACCGGAAAGATGAAGACTGAGAAAAGCCATGATTGGGGTCCACAAAATCATGATGGATGCCCACTTGAGATTCACCACATCCCACATCAGTAGCAAGACCATGCCTATCGAAGCTTGTAATTCACTGGTTCAGAACCAAAGGAAACAAACACTTCTTCATATAGCAGGTGGGGAGCTCCTGGATTTTGTTACCGCTAAGACTGAAAATATCAGCAAGTTTAAGAGAGAAATGGGACTCGCAGTCTAAGTAGCAGGGAGAACGGGAATTGAATCCCTGTTTTACAGATGAGGAAACTGAAGTGTAGAGAGGTCAAGTGACTTGTCCAAGGTCACACAGCACGCAAGTGGCAGAGGCAGGATTAGAACCCAGATCCTCTGGCTCCCAGGCCTGAGATCTTTCCTATAGAGCAGCAGTCATCACACTACTCCTTCAAGCAATGCAGAACACAGAATAATAGGCTGAAAGGACCTTTGGTCTGACTCAGTAATGTGAGTATTCTTACATTAACCCGCTTTTTCTTTGCGTTCTTCTTGAGTGTTTTAACCTAATTTCTGCCATTTTGTCTTCCCACTTGAATTTTAGATCCCTCAAGATTTCTTAATTTAGCCAGGTAGGCATCTTGTTACCCTTCTTGTATTTTGGGTGAGTTTACTCCTGAACTTGCAGGAGTGTTCTTTTGAAGAACAGCCAGCTTTCCTGGACAACTTTGCCTCTGAAGGATTCCTTCCTATTAAAATGTGCTTTCTTAAAGTTCATTTTTTGATCTTACTAACTTATCTCCTTCCTTCCCTTAGCACCTTGAATGTGTTCATCTAATAATGAACTCCACTAAGGTATCCATCCACCTCCATAACACTCCCAACCAAGGTTCCCATTTACCTTGGGAATCTCAACTAATGCTTCCCCATTGGAAAGGTTCAAATCCTCAGACACACCACAGTGAGTTAGGAGTGCTCTATTCAGAATTTGACTGAGATTTAGGGGCAGTTCCCCAATTCCGTTTTCCCTTAATTAAATAGTTTGAAAAAAAAATGAAAACGCAATCTCATTAATACAGTAGTTCAGAACCACAAAAACATATCTTTGACACATCCATTTTGTTCAAACTTCTGGGTCAGTTGTGTTTCTAAGAACACCAATGTGTCCAATAGCCCCTTAGAAATTCCTGCAGGCAGAGAATCCTTAAAATTACGTGTTTTTAGCCTGAGCAACCAATGGGAATTCAAAGAATCCTGGCCCAGGAAATGAAGAACTTATCAAGCCATTAGCATGCAGCTGCTGTGTGTCACAGAAGACAATTTTTCATGCAAGTGGACTTCTTTCTTCCCGCATTGTATCTTACTGTCAGTTAATTTCAAGAAAGAAGTGACAATGACCAGCAAGTTTGTAGAATATATTGCCTTGAGAAATTTTCAAACAGCCTTTAAAACAAATGTTAAATAGAAGACCATGAATTTCAAGTGAATCTTTATTCTGTGACATACTGTATGTGATAGACCACTAATCACTCTTGATTCTATGATAAATTTGAATACTAACTAATCCACTTTGAATAGGGATTAAGCTTTCATGCATGAGGAAGGGATTCATTAGAATTCATCTCATCAAGGCACAGCTTGAATGATGCTGCCCATAACCAATGTACAGCAGCTTGCCGGTGGCTGTCAACATATAGCCCAAACACATCACATTACCAAAGAATTGACTCAACAGCAAAACGGAACCCGGAAAAATGGTAGGTTTGTTTCTTCTCTGAGAAATTTCCACTGGAAATAATCAGAAGGCCCAATTTTCTGCATAAGTAGTTCCAAACTGGAGTAGGAAAGTAAATAGAAGCGGCGTGGCCTAGTGGAAAGAGCACGGACCTG
This sequence comes from Tachyglossus aculeatus, assembly GCF_015852505.1. Lineage (NCBI taxonomy): Eukaryota > Metazoa > Chordata > Mammalia > Monotremata > Tachyglossidae > Tachyglossus > Tachyglossus aculeatus. The sequence continues at coordinate 9,816,949 of NC_052098.1, forward strand.
GGAGTAGGGAGGCCCTGGGTTCTAATCCTGCTTCTGCCACTCATCTACTGTATGACCTTACTTAACTTCTCTGTGCCTCAGTTATCTCATCCGCAAAATGGGGATTCAAGAGCCGTTCTCCCTCTTACTTAGACTGGGAGCCCCAAGTGGTACCTGATGATCTTGTACCTGCCCCAGCAGTTAGTACAGTGCTTGGCACATAGTAAGTACTTAACAGATATGTTGCCGATTTGTACTTCCCAAGCGCTTAGTACAGTGCTCTGCACACAGTAAGTGCTCAGTAAATACGATTGAATGAACAAATACTACAATTATTATTATTGCTAAAGGCGCTGATGACTGTGATGTGGATTAAAAATGGAGTGTAGATCAAGGACTGTCTTATTTTGTTTACTAGGCACTGTATTGTATTGAGAAGCAGTGTGGCTTAGTGGAAAGAACACAGGCTTGAGAGTCAGAGGTCATGGGTTCTAATAATAATAATGATGGCATTTGTTAAGCGCTTACTATGTGCAAAGCACTGCTCTAAGTGCTGGCACTGTTCTAATCCCAGCTCCGCCACTTGTCAGCTGCATGACTTTGGGCAAGTCACTTAACTTCTCTGTGCCTCAGCTAGCTCATCTGTAAAAGGAGGATTTAGACTGGGAGCCCCACGTGGGGCAACCTGATAATCTACCCCAGTGCTTAGAACAGCGCTTGGCACATAGTAAGCGCTTAACAAATGCCATTATTATTATTGTTATTACTAGTATTACTCAGTGCTGGAGTAGATAGATACAAGCTAATCGGGTTGGTTTCCGTCCGTGTCCCAGATGGGGCCCACAGTCTTCATCCCCAGGTCATAGATGAGGCAACTGAGGCACAGAGAGGTTAAGTGACTTGCCCAAAGTCACACAGCAGCCAAGTGGTGGAGTCAGGATTGGAATCCAACTCCTCTGACTCCCAGACACGGGCTCTATTCGCTAAGCCATGCTGTTTCTCACTCGGCTGCATTGCTTCTTGTATTGTGCTTTAACTCCAAGGCCCGTATCTAGGATCCTCCTTGGGGAGAGGATGACTATTTCTCAGCATTCTCTAGGTTTACTTGTAAATACACAAGTAGAAGATCTCAACATTCCAAATCCATGTACCCATTTTTCTGATTTATTTTATTCAAAGATCCAGAAACCCCCAGAGGCCACCCCAGCGGAATCATAACTTCTAATTTAACTAACTTCTTTCCAAAATGCCCAGAGACTCAGATAGATTTCTCAATTTATCTAGATTTTTTGTTCCTCATTGGAATGAGTTTTGTTAGTTTATTTGCCTGAACTGAAGACTTCAATGAAAATCTTAACTGGAAAAAAAAAAATCTAGATCATTCGTATCTAGCAGGAGATGTCTTTACAGTGAATACAATTGATTGGCTGATGGTTCCATAATCAATCCACATCTCTAAGCTTTTCAATATATTTAAGGCCTCTCATGTACTGACTTTCTTCTCCCCCTATTTCACCTGTGCCTTTGGCCAAAGCCTTCTAGAGAAGCTCAGGCCAAAAGCCATGGGAGCTCTAAAATGTGTATGGGCTGCTTAGGTACCAGTACAGTGTTTAGTATAGTACTCTACACAGAGTTAATGCTCAATAAATACTGTTGATTGATTAATTGCTAATAAGTGTTGATGAAGTCTCCCCCATAACAACAGATGAGCCTTTCAATCAATCAGTGGTACTCACTGAGCACTTACTGTGAGCAGAGCACTATACTAAGCACTTAGAGTACAACAGAGTTTCAATCAATCAATCGTATTTATTGAGCACTTACTGTGTGCAGAGCACTGTACTAAGCGCTTGGGAAGTACAAGTTGGCAACATATAGAGACAGTCCCTACCCAACAGTTGGCTCACAGTCTAAAAGGGGGAGACAGAGAACAAAACCAAACATACTAACAAAATAAAATAGAATAGATATGTACAAGTAAAATAAATAAATAAATAAATAGAGTAATAAATAGAGTTGTACTTCCCACAAGGATCCTACGGTCTCGAGAGAAGCTTGCAGCATGGCCTAGTGAAAAGAGCACAGGCCTGGCAGTCAAAGGACCTAGGTCCTAATCCTGGCTCCACCACTCGTCTGCTGCGTGACCTTGGGCATCTCAGCGAACTTCTCTGTGCCTCTCAGTTCTGTCAACAGCAGAATGGGGATTCAATACCCGATCTCCTGCCTACTTAGACTGTTGAGCCCCATACGGAACCTGAGGATCAGCTATCTACCCCAGCACTTGAATACTGCTTGGCACAAAGTGCTTAAGAAATACCACAGTTATTATTGTTGTTATTATTATTATTACAGTCCAGAGAACCTTTTCCATGCAAGAACCTGCATGAAGGAACTGAGTATAGAGCTAGTGGTTTGAATATCGCCACTCACTCTCTCATCCATGCCAGTCAGGTTCCTGCTGGGGTATGGAGTGCAAGGAACAATCACACTTCCCCCACTTCAAAGCCCTACTGAAGGCTCACCTCCTCCAGGAGGCCTTCCCAGACTGAGCCCTCCTTTTCCAAAGCTCCCCCTCCCCACTACCTCACCCCAACCTGCTCCCTTTGCTCTACCCCCCTTCCCATCCCACAACCCTTGTATATGCATGTACATACCTATCACTCCATTTATTTATATTAACTCCTGTCTTACTTGTTTTGATCATCATCAATCGTATTTATTGAGCACTTACTATGTGCAGAGCACTGTACTAAGCACTTGGGAAGTACAAATTGGCAACATATAGAGACGCTACTGATGCCTGTCTACTTGTTTTGATATCTGTCTCCCCCCTTCTAGACTGTGAGCCCATTGCGGGCAGGGATCGTCTCTCTTTGTTGCTGAATTGTACTTTCCTAGCATTTAGTACAGTGCTCCGCACACAGTAAGTGCTCAATAAATACGATTGAATGAATGAATGAATACTTGTCAAAGGTGTTGGGCAGTTGGACAGTGCACATGAAAGTTTCTTTTTTTTTAATGCTGATGCTGTACTGTCATACTGTGACTCAGAAGGTGGTTGCCTTGGAAGTCACTGTGGTCTTCGCCTTGATTAGCCAGTTATTTTGCAGGATTCTTGTAGGCTCTGACATCCTCATAAAATGGCTTCAGAAAAAACTTTACCACTGAGGGCATAGCCCCAGCAGGCAGACCTGGGACAAGAAACCAAGTCTCCTGATTCCCAGAGGAGTGCTCTTGCCATCAGGACCAATTGTAGGGCTTGTGGAGACTAGTAAAGAATGCTATTAACCTAATCCAGTTGGTAGGTTATGAGGTCTTGAACCAGGGTTGTAGTGAGGGTTGAGAAGGAGGGACGGGTCTTTGAAATATGGTAGAGGAAGAACAGGCAGAATTGAGAGGCCAACAGTGTGGGAAGAGTTCAAGTTTGCAGACTTTTGGGAAGGGCAGAGTAGCAGTACTGTTGACAATGATGGGAAATTTAGAAAGGGGAGATTTAAGAGGAAACGAAGAGTTCAGTTTTGTGACGTATTGAGTTTAAGGCAATCCAGGTGGGGATATCATCATCATCATCATCATCATCAATCGTATTTATTGAGCACTTACTATGCGCAGAGCACTGTACTAAGCGCTTGGGAAGTACAAATTGGCAACATATAGAGACAGTCCCTACCCAACAGTGGGCTCACAGTCTAAAAGGGGGAGACAGAGAACAAAACCAAACATACTAACAAAATAAAATAAATAGAATAGATATGTACAAGTAAAATAAATAAATAAATAGGGTAATAAATATGTACAAACATATATACATATATACAGGTGCTGTGGGGAAGGGAAGGAGGTAAGATGGGGGGGATGGAGGGGGGACGAGGGGGAGAGGAAGGAAGGGGCTCAGTCTGGGAAGGCCTCCCGGAGGAGGTGAGCTCTCAGCAGGGCCTTGAAGGGAGGAAGAGAGCTAGCTTGGCGGAGGGGCAGAGGGAGGGCATTCCAGGCCCGGGGGATGACGTGGGCCGGGGGTCGATGGCGGGACAGGCGAGAACGAGGTACGGTGAGGAGATTAGCGGCGGAGGAGTGGAGGGTGCGGGCTGGGCTGGAGAAGGAGAGAAGGGAGGTGAGGTAGGAGGGGGCGAGGTGATGGAGAGCCTTGAAGCCCAGGGTGAGGAGTTTCTGCCTGATGCGCAGATTGATTGGTAGCCACTGGAGATTTTTGAGGAGGGGAGTAACATGCCCAGAGCGTTTCTGGACAAAGATAATCCGGGCAGCAGCATGAAGTATGGATTGAAGTGGAGAGAGACACGAGGATGGGAGATCAGAGAGAAGGCTGATGCAGTGGTCCAGACGGGATAGGATGAGAGCTTGAATCAGCAGGGTAGCGGTATGGATGGAGAGGAAAGGGTGGATCTTGGCAATGTTGCGGAGCTGAGACCGGCAGGTTTTGGTGACGGCTTGGATGTGAGGGGTGAATGAGAGAGCGGAGTTGAGGATGACACCAAGATTGCAGGCTTGTGAGACGGGAAGGATGGTAGTGCCGTCAACAGAGATGGGAAAGTCAGGGAGAGGGCAAGGTTTGGGAGGGAAGACAAGACAAATGAAAGCAGCCGCCTCGATTTGGGCCCAGGGGTGGATGTGACCCACACACCCGGGTCTGGGTGTCCTAACAAATCTACCAATCCCTAGCAGAAGGAGTTAAACTATGACCTAACATGGAGCCGCGGCCCTATGATTGCCATCTGCCAGTTACATGAAGCAATCTGACCCCTGCCTGATGCCCGTCCCCTGCAGGTGCGATGGAGGCATAGGAACGGGCCCGGTGCAGAAATTGGGGTGGATGCCCATGCCATTGGGTCCTGAGGTGCTGACAGACCACCAGTCCTCCTGCCCCTGCCAGAGTAGACCTTCACCATTAGAGGGGCAGCACAAGCCTTCCAGAGAAGCAAAGACAGAGCTGCTGTGGTTTGTTCCATCCCCTGGTCCAACAGAGGAAACTATGCACATACATTGCCTGTGGACACACAGCATCCCCCGATGTAATGTAATGATAGCATTTATTAAGTGCTTACTACGTGCAAAGCACTGTTCTAAGCAGGGATCATGTCAACTACTTCCATTGTCCATTCCCAAAAACCTCAGCACAGCACTTAGTACAAGCACTCAGTAAGCACTACTGATCAATTGACTCCCATGCAGTTTGATTGTATTCCCATCAACCTGTAACTGGTGTACCCACAGGATTGAGTTCTGAATCCCCTAGTCTTCTCACATTTTTTTGATGGCATTTATTAAGTGCTTACTATGTGCAAAGCAGTGTTCTAAGTGCTGGGGAGGTTACAAGGTGACCAGGTTGTCCCACGGGGGCTCACAGTCTTCATCCCCATTTTACAGATGAGGTAACTGAGGCACAGAGAAGTTAAGCGATTTGCCCAAAATCACACAGCTGACAATTGGCAGAACCTGGATTTGAACCCATGACCTCTGACTCCAAAGCCCGAGCTCTTTCCACTGAGCCACGCTGGTGGGTAAAGCAAAGTGATATCATCATCATCAATTGTATTTATTGAGCGCTTACTGTGGGCAGAGCACTGTACTGAGCACTTGGGAAGTACAAGTTGGCAACATATAGAGACAGTCCCTACCCAACAGTGGGCTCACAGTCTAGAAGGGGGAGACAGAGAACAAAACCAAACATATTAACAAAATAAAATAAATAGAATAGCTATGTATAAGTAAAATAAATAGAGTAATAAATATGTTCAAACATATATACATATATACAGGTGTTGTGGGGAAGGGAAGGAGGTAAGATGGAGGGGATGTAGAGGGGGACGAGGGGTGCCTTCCTCCCAAACATTATGTAAGGCCTTACCTCCCTCTTCTTCTCCAGTGCTGCCCCGGTCAGAAGACTGGGCAACCTTGTAATTTAAACTGAATACAGTCAATCAGGAGGTGCTATAAACCACTCATTTATCAGATTCACTCATTCATTCGATCGTATTTATTGAGCACTTACTGTGTGCAGAGCACTGTACTAAGCGCTTGGGAAGTACAAGTTGGCAACATATAGAGACGGTCCCTACCCAACAGTGGGAAGGATTTTGTGCCATGGCACGAAATGCTCCCATCCCTGACAGAACCAATTTCCGAAGGTCTTTGGGGAGCTGTGGTCTGGAGGGTGTGAATGGAGAGCAAGCTCCAGGCGAGAGAAAGGGCAGGAGCAAAGGGTCAGAGGTGGGAGAGAGAAGAATGAAGCACAGTAAGTAGGCATATGGTGGACGCATGACACGTCCTGTGATGGACGTGTAGGATGTACTCACAGTGGCTCATCATGTAACCTCCTCAAGGCTACTGGGAAAATCAATCGCATTTATTGAGCGCTTACTGTGTGCAGAGCACTGTACTAAGCACTTGGGAAGTACAAGGTGGCAACATATAGAGACAGTCCCTACCCAACAGTGGGCTCACAGTCTAAAAGGGGGAGACAGAGAACAAAACCAAACATACTAACAAAATAAAATAAATAGAATAGATTTGTACCGGTAAAATAGAGTAATAAATATGTACAAACATATATACATATATACAAGTGCTGTGGGGAAGGGAAGGAGGAAAAGGAAATTCATTCTCAACTTCAGTCATGCAGGATTTGGAATGAATGAAAGAATGGGAGAAAGAAACGAGGACTGTCTATCTCCCTGCACTTTCTCGGTCTCATAGGCTAGAATCAAGCTTTATAAGTACTAGGGTGTAGCAGCAGCTGCAGCCAAAACCTACCAGATCACTATACTGCAATGGCTCTGTGTATACTCCCTTCTGCAAACTCTGTGGTGGAGATGATTTGGGTCAATTCTAGAATGAGGATGGAAGGTATAGAGAAGAAAAAAAATCAGCCTTAAGGACAGTGTTATTTTAATTTGAAAATCGCTTGATAATAGACTGCACAGTCTACGTAGGCATATGCAAATTAAATGCAAATTTCAAACTAAACCACTTTGGACTTCTTAACTATTTCATACACCTGAAGTAGCCTTCCAGGAAATCCAAGTGGGGTGCATTGAATTGGATGGTGCCTAGATTCGCTTTCAATCTTACCTGTGCTCACTGTGCCAAATGCTATTAGTAAAGGGTCAATGACTGATATTATCGAGCAGAGACCCCATTTTCAGAATTTTCCTCCTTTCGGGACTGTCTCCCAAGATCTGCATCACTCTCTTTTTGAATCTGAAGCATGGTTTTTCTATCAGCTATTTTAACGCGTGAATACGTGAAAAGACCTAGACCTTCAGAGAAAGACGAGGAAGGACAGTAGAAACATATTTTGACAGAACATCTTAATCTTACCGACCAGCAGTATTATTGATATTCTACTACCACTGCTCTCTAATACTTCTAATGAACATTTAGGGGTCTCAAACTAGATTATGAAGATGCCATCTGGATGCCTGTCCCCAGGGATATAGGATAGAGCAATTTAAAAAACTCATTTCACTGCTGTGTTATAAGTCAAGATCTCCAACTTCCTATTGCCCCATTCACTGTAAACTTTATAAAGTTGAATGTGTATGTGCATGTATCAATCAGGTTTATTCCCTGAAGAGTGGATTATAGTATAACACTATCAAAGTTTATTGTCTTGGTGTTGAGGGAAGTCTCTTCCCTCTATGTCTATAGGACTTTAAGATGGAAAAGATGTATTATATCTCTGCTCTAGTCACCTATTTAGGCGTACATAATCATATTCCAACAGAGCGAGGATATCACAACAGGTGTGATGTGTGTGCAATACTATGAGGTCTTTCGAACTACATGTATTCCAATGTTTGAATCCACCCAGCTTATAAACTGACTTGAATTTTTCATGTCGATCATTTCTGCTTAGATTTACACCCTCCATGTAAATTGGTCCATCCTAAATCTCATCTGTCTCCTAGCTCCCAAACAAGGATGACTCATGGTGCTGTGCAGAGTAAACTTTCTACAACCTCTCTGGCCCGGACCCATAGTCCCTGCGGCTACTGGTCCTCTCCTGCAGTCCCAGGAGAATTCAGTCTATCAGCTCCAAGCTAGAGCCATCTGTGGAGGTGACTGTGAGGACAACTCTCCAGTTCATCTAGTCACAACCTCTGCCTTTCCCGGCATATTTAGATTGAGTAGGTGATTCCAAAATCACTGGGTTACCTGAAAGGTGCACCACATTGGTGTTTTTCAAATTGCTTAGATCCCTTTGAATTCTGTTCCTATCTTCCAAAGTGCCAGTAACACCATCCAATTCAGCATCAATGGCAAATTTGATGAACACGCTCCCTATTCTTTCACGTGGTAATTTATCTGGCTATTGACTACATCCAGTCCCAGGACATCACCCAAATTATCCCACCAGGGGACCCCAAGCCATCAATGAAGGATGGCTTTTGCCCTTTTCTAATGGTCAGGGACTTTTCCTGTCATCTACAAGGTCTCAGGGTGGTTCTAGCGTGGTTTTTATACACCCTGCACAAATATATGCACATATATGGCTATACATATACACGTATAATGTGTACATTTATACATTCTGACAACAGAATCAAATAAATTGGAGATTAAGATGATCTATAGGTCATCTACTTCAGCCCAGTGTCAAATCAAATAGGTCCCTATGGTATAATCCTGAATGCTTTGTTTAAACCCGTTTTAGATGTTTGAAATGATGGAATTACCCTTGGGATTTAACTCAGCCAGCTAAATGCAAGGTAATAGACCTTGCCATTAGAAAAATTACCTTAACAGTCATCTTAAATTTTTCCTTCCTGAATTTCAACCCACCATGTGTTTGTTCTCTCTTTCTCCCTATACACATGCACACACACGCACACACACAAACACACAAAAACACTGGCTTAATTGGTGAGATAATTACAGAGATAATTAAGGACCCTTTGCTTCAATTTGTGTTGAGTAGCTCTGGCACACAGACTTGCCTTCATCACTTCACTGAAGGATCCCTGCTCCCTCATGACTGAAGCCAAATGCAGGAGCTTATTGAGGCCCACTCTAAGGCCATTCAGGTGGCTAAAATGTGGGGCTCACCCAATATTGGACATAGGGTTACGATGACTCCATGGCTCAGGCTCCTAAGAGGAAGGTAGCGGCACTGAGAGGAAGCCACTTGCCTGCTGGGTTAAGTTACTTAACTCCTCTGTTCCTCTGTGAAATGGGGATGAAATGTCCGTCTCCCCCTAAATAGACCATGAGCCCCATGTGGAACAGGCACTGTGGCCAATGTGATTATCTTGCTTCTATCCTGGTGTTTAGTATGGTGCTTGGCACATAGTAAGCCCTCAATAAATATAACAATTACTGTTATTATGAAAGGGAAAGAGAAGCTTTCAGATAGTATTACTGGCCATATAGACGTTGGGAACAGGACAGTGATGGCAGTCGTGGGGTTAGGATGTTTAGGAGGAAGTATCAGCACTGTTTACTCCTTTCACTTCCAGGAAGTCCTCGGACAAGTCATGTTTTCAACTTTCCCCTCTGTCAGTCAATAGGGTTTGCATTGTTCTGCAGCAGCACTTTAATCTTTCTTCTTGTACACCTTTAAGAATACAGAAATGCCTGGGAACAGGTCATCTCTCTGCTTGAACAGAGATTGGAGAGGACTTTTGCAGAATGGTGCTGTGAGTTGGGGAAGCCCATAATACGAAAGGTAAAAGGAGAGGAGAAAGGGGGCTGTGCAATAGAAACTAAATCAAGATAAAAGGGGGAAGGGGGAGAAACGAGGAAAAGAGGCAGGAAAAGGAAATTAGGGACAGACAAAAAAGACACAAGAACGAAGCAGCATAAATAAGAACATGAGCTGACGAGGAGAAAGAGAAAAAGAGGATGAAACAGGAAGAAATAGGGCAAACGAATGACAGAAAGGAAAGAAGGCTAGGGCATAAGGTAATATAAAAGGGAAAAGAATACAGGAAAGGATAAGAAACATGGTGGAGAGACAACAACAGAGGAGGAAGATTCAGAAGGGAATAGAAAAATTTGTAAGACCATAGCTGGGCTTGTAAATGACAAATGGATAGGATGGAGAAAGCGAAAGGTAGACTTTCTGGAGAGAATGAGGGACGGAATAAGACTGAATGGGTAGGAGGGAGGAAGGATAGATAGGAAGGTTTTATGGTTTAGAAGCATACATTACTGTATCTAGTGAACTTTTATCTTGACACACGGATAGCTTCTTACCACCCGTAATGTCATCTTCTGAGACAAACGCACACACACACACACACTCTTCAGTACATTTGTATCTTGGTGACACAGCTCTCTTGAAGCTCCATACATTCCGGCTCAGTGGAAGGGGAGTTGGGCAGGTACCCTCCCTCACTTGCCCACCGCACCACTCTCATCTGGTGACCTGACTTACTGAAAATCCTTCTGATCTGTTCGGAAGTGAAAGCAGGAGGTAAGCGGACAGGGCTTCTGTTCAGAAGCCTGGTAGCAACAATGAAGCAAATCATTTAGGATAATTTCCTGGATTTTTGTTTCCCAGAACAAACTACCACTGCTAAAATCTATTAGTCTCATTTTCATTTTCCTCTTTTCCCTAATCTATATTTTGAACCTCTTTCAGCTTCCTCATAGTATTTCTCTGTATTTATTGGGGTTTGGCACATGAGTTCATAACAGATCATTGGCAAATTTCATTAAGGCCCAGCCTAGTCTCCCTCCCAAATTATTAATAAGGATGTTCAATACAATTAGGTCTAATTATGGTTCCTCAAGCCTCCCACTGGGCACACCCCCAGAACCTGAAGCACCACAGGCCATCATTACTCCTTTTATGCAACCCTGAACTACTTTTCCAACTGTGAGACTGTGAGCCTACTTAAGCCAATTTGAATCGCTTTCCCTCCCGCCCAGGTGAAGACAATGTATCCAGTGCTTTCCTGGAAAGTGGATATATCATGTCCCCTTCATCCACCTATTTTGGGCCTGATCTGAAAACAAAATTGGAATTCATTGGGTATGATTTGCCCTCTAAAGCTGAAATTCAATATCCTTCTTCTTGAGGGGCTCACTTTTTTTGCTTCAAACAGAAATGTATTCTAGATGTGTCCAAAATAACAGCCGTTGTTTTCTATTCAAAGTGCCCTGACAAAAAAATCCCTAATTGCTCCTCTACTGATCTATCTGGAGAGCACTGTTTCTCCTCCTGATGAATGCTGTGCTTCAATAAATGCCAAACCAGCATCATCGGGATTAGATGTCGTAGGGATCTGCAGCTAGACAATCAATCCCCACTCAGTGGGCATTAACAGCGCTACAGCCAATTGTAAAGTGAAGTACTTACAACACCCTATATTATCCTTAATGGAAATGCTGAACGTGGTACTTCATATAATCAGGTTCTTGTCTAGTTCACTTCTTTCACTTCTCTAGATTAGAATGCAGATGGGTTATTGCCTAATGACGATGTATTAAAGGGAAAGCAAACAGTCTCCCTGTTACCAATTCCTGTGGCTGTAATGGATGCAGTTAATATTAATAGTGACATTATGTTTGGCCAGGAGGTATCAGTCCCCGGAAAAATAGAAGTCTGGTAGAAAATGGGCCACAGGGTTTGGGATAAAGCACAGTGTAAGATTTTCAGAGTAATCAGAATTATAAATTACTGCAGTGGTAGGAATAGAAGTAGCAATATTGATTGAGAGCCCAGTTGGTGTAGTGCACTGTACTTAGTGTTTGAGAAGTACAGAAAGACAAAGTGACACACCTCCTGCCCACAAAGAGCTTATAGAGGGAATGTACCTGCTAATTCTGTTGCATTGTACTCTCCCAAGTGCTTAGAACAGTGCTCTGCACACAGTAAGCACTCAGTAAATACCATTCATTGACTGATTGATTGTACTCTAATAGGGGAGACAAACATTGAAAGCATATTTACACTAGAGAGTACAAAATGAATAAAGTGGACATAATCATGAGTGCTAAAGAAGGTATGTCAGTTCACAAATGTTTAACTAGATGTCTTTCATTTTAGATAATGATTCTACAGCCAGAAAGACAATGTGGTAAGATAAGGGGTCACCAGGTGAGCCACATTTTACTACTACTAACTGTGGTATTCGTTAAGCAGTTACCATGTGGCAAGCATTATATTAAGTGCAGGGGTAGGTATGGGATCAGCAGCTCAGACCCAATTGTTGTCCCACACACGGGCCTGACAGTCTAAGGGGGAGAAAGACCAGGTATTCCATCCCCATTTTGCAAATGAGGAAACTGAGGCACAGAGAAGCTAAATGACTTGCCCGAGGTCATACAGCAGCAATTTGTAGAGTCAGGATTAGAATCCAGGTTCTCTGATTCTCCTTAACTCTTTCCATTAGGTCACATTACTTCTCCATGTGCACTTGGTGAGGCAGGCATCTTCCCTCCCCGACTTGAGCTGTATGTCCCTACATCACAAAGCAAATCAATCAAGTGTACGAATATGGCTTTCCTATTGCCAGTCATTGCGGTGACCCAAAGAACTTTCTTAGGAAACATATTTTGATGGTTTTGGGGCCAAACTAAACATTGCTTGTCTGTGAGTGCTTGAATCTTTTCACACACATATTATCCAAGACATTATAGACCTTGGCTGTCTGTTGCCAAAAATAACTGCTGTGTCTGACTGGGTTTTGAGACAAGTTGGATTCAAATTGTTGGGGAAGAAGTAGCTGAAATTCCCCCAACTTTCTATTGCTCTAAGAGGTACACTGCACTTTAATTCCCCCCCCCCCCCCCCCCGCCAACCCCCGTCCCAATCCTGGTTAATTCTCCAGCTGGGAATATTACTCCATGTTTCATGAGGTTGGGTTCTGCATTTTCTGATCAGGATTTCCCTAAGGCATTCAATACTCACACTCCATAAATACGATTGAATGAATGAATGAATGAATACTCTCCTGTAAATACATTGTGTGAAATGCCTTTTTGCTTAGTGATAACATGATGGGCTTTGAGGTAACCCTACCATCACTTAGGCCAGTCATTCTATTTCACTTGGTAACTATTTTCCAGATAACCAAAACCTCAACTGAGAAGCTTGTTCATTTTTTCCTTTAGATGGTTATGTGTCTGATTGCATCTCTTGCCTTGAAAAATCCTCGTCACTGCTAACCGGCTAAAAACTCATGCAAATGATTGAAAGGGATTGTATTTATTAGTCCCAGAAAGGTGGTTAAACTTTACTCCCATAAAGTTTTATTAAAAGCACATCTCCAAGAGGCCTTTCCTAAGTGCTCATTTCCTCTTATCCCACTCCTTTCTGCGTCACCCTTGCACCTGGATCTTTATTCACCCCTCCCTCAGCCCCACAGCACTTATGTCCATATCTGTAATTTATTTAGATCAATGCCCGTCTCCCCATATAGACTGTAAGCTCAATGTGGGCAGGGACCGTGTCTACCCACTCTGATAAGAGTGCTTCTAAGAGAAGCAGTGCGGCTCAGTGGAAAAGAGCATGGGCTTTGGAGTCAGAGGTCATGGGTTCAAATCCCGGCTCCGCCACTTGTCAGCTGTGTGACTTTGGGCAAGTCATTTCACTTCTCTGGGCCTCAGTTACCTCATTTGTAAAATGGGGATTAAGACTGTGAGCCCCATGTGGGACAACCTGATCACCTTGTAACCTCCCCAGCACTTAGAACAGTGCTTTGCACATAGTAAGTGCTTAATAAATGCCATCATTATTATATATATAATGGTATTTGTTAAGTGCTCACTATGTGTCAAACACTGTTCTAAGCACTGGGATAAGTACAAGTTAATTAGGTTGGAAACAATCCCTGTCCGGCATGGGGCTTACAGTCTAAGTAGGTGGGAGAACAGGTTTTGAATCATGCCCATTTTACAATGGAGGAAACTGAGGCACAGAGAAGTTAAGGGACTCACCCAAGGTCACACAGCAAGCAATGTCAGAGCCACTGTCAGAGTCGGGATCTATGACTCCAAGGCTCATGCTCTTTCCACTAGGCCAAGCTGCTTCTCACTGTACTCTCCCAAGTGCTTATTACAGTGCTCTGCACATAGTAGGTGCTCAATAAATATGACTGATTGATTGCAAGACTAATGACCTACAAATTAACTTTCCAACTGCACTTTTACTATGACAGTACCAGTGCTCTGTTTGCCATTTATACACCTTTTGAATGATAGAAAACATTTCTCTAAATGGTGGATGCAAGGTAGTCCCCTTTGTTCCCTTTTCTGATCGATATAAATAGGAAGCAGTGTGGCCTGGTGGAAAGAGCTTGGACCTGTGAGTCAGAGGGCCTGGGTTCCAATCCCACATCTGCCAGTTGTCTGCTGTGTGACTCTGGACAAGTCACTGAACTTTCCTGTGGCTCAGTTTTCTCAACTGTAAAATGGGGATTAAGACTGTGAGCCCCATGTGGGACATGGACTGTGTCCAACCTTGTATCTACCCCAGCATTTAGTTCAGTGCCTGGAACATAATAAGCCCTCACCAATACCACTGAAAAAGGATATACACACATATATATGTAATTTTCCTAATGATGATGTTTTTAAGAGAAGCAGTGTGGCTCAGTGGACAGAGCCTGGGCTTTGCAGTCAGAGGTCATGGGCAAGTCACTTCACTTCCCTGTGCCTCAGTTCCCTCATCTGTAAAATGGGGATTAAGGCTGTGAACCCCACGTGGGACAGCCTGATCACCTTGTAATCTCCCCAGCACTTAGAACAGTGCTTTGCACATAGTAAGCACTTAAGAAATGACATTAATATTATTATTACTATTAAAGGAACAGCAAATGATCTCCCTATTACCAATTCCTGTAGCTAGCTATAATGGATGCAGTCAGTATTAATAGTGACATTATCTTTGGCCAGTAGGTATTTGTGCAGGGACAGTCTCTGGAAAAATGAAAGTCAGAAACAATTTAAAAAATGTAGACATATGTATATATGCACACAGAGAGTGAGAGAGAGAGAGATAGAGAGAGATTTCAGAGTAAAGATGCCTCGTCTGCGCATACCAAAGAGTATGATACAGTTTAATGATTCATCGTAAATCAGACCTGCTAATAAAGCATTCAACCCTGTATCCACTAGAAAAGAAAAGAAAATACAGCACATATGAGGTTAGGAAAATGAGGGACAGTTTTGAGGGGCAGATGGGAGAGGATTTTACAATAGATTAATTTTCCAGAAGAGATAACCAGTTCCCGATTTAACAGCATAATTACCTGCACTATATGTGGTTGTGGCTTCAGGAGTTTCTGAATAAAGATGATGAGAAATGATTAACTTTAGCTTAGCAGCAACACAAATTTATTAGATATCAGATGTGAAATACAACTGTCCTTTGAATCAAAGGTATATGATCTCTTTAACTAGTCTTTGATTCTTCCCGTAAATCCTTCCCTATAAATCCTTTCCCTCCTTCTAGTTGGGAAATGTTTATTGAAAGATCTCTGTCTCTTGGGGGCAGGTTAATATGATAAGGTTTTATATTAAATCTACCATTTTAAAATCGGAAGATAATTTTTTTCTTCTAAAATACAGTCTGCTAGTGCCATTTCAGTTAGAAAAATGTAGGTGTAAGATCAGAAATCAATAATGGTATGACATGTATTTTCTATACATTGTTTCTTCTATTGAATTCCATCACTTAAAGGAGTTTTATTTACATCTGTCTAATAATCTGTCCCATTAAATTATTCAGAGAGGCCTTTGTTACCAGAAATCTCAAAATTTGTCATCCAAGTGCTTAGTACAGTGCTCTGCACACAGTAAGTGCTCAATAGATACGATTGAATGAAATGTTAGTGCAAAATTATCAGCAAAGCGTGTGATGAATTAAGATTCTCAAAAAGGGTCAGATTCTTGTATAGATAATAACCACAAGTTACTGTATGATTTTCAAATAGGAAATGGAATTGAACCATAGTGATTGGGCTTCCTTGTAGGTCCTAAGGAGAATTACTCTAGTTTAAGAATATGGAGACCAGATTTATCACTTAATCACTCCCTTTCATTCCCAAATCCCTGAATGATAGCCTAAGAAAATGACAGAAGAATGACGACTAAACCTTTTTCACAGCATTCCCTTCACCTGGAAGTGAGGAGTGCAGAGGCATCATCCCACCTGGATATTATTTCCAAACTGAGGTAGACTCCAGGTTAACCACGGAAGTGCACTCTTCGAACATATTATGTGTTCAGATACAAAGGTAGAACCAAGAACTTCAAACTTTATCCATGGGTACAGATGAGGCTAGAGAGACCGAATCATGGCTGACAGTTTTTTTTCCCCTCATTGCTTACTTAAAATAATGTCTTTTGCTACTCTTATGTACTTGCTCTTTGCAGTGGCCGGTGCTGTTTTCTACACTGCCTCCTAAAATCGCAATCTTCCCAAAGGCTCTGAATGATGCCTGTCATTTGGGACTAGTGAATCAGACACCGACCAGAATCTCCATGGCACTCGATCTCACAGCTTCAGTTTGGGATGTGCTTTGGAAAATAATATCTTTGAGGTCCTGATTACTTATGAACATTTGCTCTTGGTTGTAAACTGATAAATAAATAAAATCCCCACATGAGAGACAGCCGGGGGAGAGAGGAAAAGGGGGCTGGAGAAAGAGAGAAAGGAAGAGGGAGAGGGTGGGGAGAGTTGGGGTGGGTGGTGGGAAAGAAAGAGTACAATGACATTTTGTTAATTCTGTAAAAAAAATCAGTTTGAACATATGATTTTAACTGCAAAAACTAGAATGTTACATTTTTGCAGGCATATTTTTTTCCATTTGTGACTGACAAACAGATTGGTTTTAACACTAGGAAACTGGAAGACATCTTTAAAATGGTCTAATTGCATTTGGAACTTGAGGGAAATGGAAGATTGAGGGAATTTCCATTTGGAAATTGGGTACGGCGCATGCACAGTTGTTTGTTTTCACACTTTATGAGAATGAATCACACTGTGTCGACCGTAAGATTTAATTATGTATTTAGCAGAGAAACTGGAATTGTGCCAACGTAATATCTAAGCACTAGAATGGTCCTGAACACCTCCCTTCCCAGCTTCCAGACGCTGCAAACCTTTTCTAATAGGATGTTTAACGGAGGAGATGGAAGGACACTGATGAGCTGCGCCAAATCTCAGTGGAATGCTTCCGGTGGGAAACAGAACATTGATGTCAAAAGAAGGACATTTTTAGAAAGGGGAACAAAACTGCTGGACCTCTGGGCTTAAGGTCTAACTTTAATCGAAGCCAATTCAAGCAAAAATGCTGTCTCGGCCCGCTCCCATTGTGCCTTTCATTTACAGCCATTGCAGGAACTGCCAGCAGTGAATCCCATAGCACAGAGTCCTGCCTCCAATATCCAACCATAGCATATGGGCGAATAAGAGGATGTTTCAAATTTAACCTTGAATTTTGGTGGTTGGAAATTATGATTTTTATATCATCTTAATGGATGTTTTGTTGCCCCTTCAATATCCAACCCAGGACTGCATTTTCTGAAATGATGCTTAGCCCAAGATATGAGCAAAGATCAATTTTTATGATAACAGCTAAATCAACTGGAGTTTGTAGATAAAATTAAAAAAAAAAAACCAGATTGCAAAGGATTCATGATGAATATTCTAGTGGTCTAAGAGAGAACATTGTGGGTAAGGAGTGAAAGGCAGATCTCTGGAGGAAACAGAATCTACAGCCTGCCTTGGTTTCCTGTTATTTCCATCTTCAGAGCACCTTGCCCAATGCTTCCCCTTGCCTTCTGCTATAATCGTTGTGAGAGGACATGTGGCTGATCAGAATACTAGCCAATGGATTAGGAAGTCAGTGTTAAAAGGTCCTTCCTGCCGTGGTGTTGCTATAGAAAAGTCACTGCTTTTCTCTGGTCTTAGTTTCCCTGATGGATTAATGAGCAGAACAATTCCCACACTATTCCGACACTATCGGACAAGTGGTCCAATAGTGCACTTTTGCGGTCATCATATCAAAGAAGAACTACTATTCTCTAACGATATCTACAAATCCCCTAACAATCATGGGCACCACTTCGATCATTTCTTGCTTAGAGATGTGAGGTAACAGCCCTTTGGATTTTCACAACCGAATGGAGGTCACTCACCTTCTTCTAATTTTGCCAATCAACCAATCTATAACTGTATTTATTGAGGGGTTACTGTGTGCAGAGCACTGCACTAAGCACTTGGGAGAGTACAACAGAACAGACTTGGTAGACACGTTCCCTGCCCACAACGAGCTCACAGTTTAGAGAACGAGCTCACTGACCTTTCTTTGAATCCCAACTGTTGAAATACCGTGGTAGTGGGAGCCAAGAAATATTTTGTCATGCCGGTTATGTGTGAAGAATGGATTAGCAAAATTATTTTCATAAATTTGTTTGGCCCTTTTAAAATTATGTTCCTCACGGCTCTATCATTTGCGAGCTCATTATTGCATTTGTTTACTTGCGTCTGTGGAGATAGTGGTGGTGGCTGTTTTATTTTCACCATTATAAACCCATTGAAAGCTGTGATATCTTTAAGGTAATATTCCTATTCTCAGAACCATGTTGTGACCAGACTGTGAGGTTACGATCATCTCATGTTACGAAAAAGCAGACTGACCATGTGATTCCTTCTCTTTGAGCAAAACAGTCCTCCATTCCACCCAACCAAATGAATTAAAATTGTTTATTGATTTATATTGATTCATTTTTGAGCTCCTTAGAGGACAGGCACCGTATATCTTCATAAATTCATAATTCATAATGATTGCTAAGTTAGATTCTTTCCAGTGTCTAAGCCAATTCATGCTAGTATGCTCAGCTTGTAGGCCAGGGTAAACTATTAGCTAGCAGTAGGGTACTAAGTGGTATCCTAGTCCTCTGAAAGCATTATTATGCAACCTCAAGGGCCTGGCTGCTTTCCAGGGAGTAACGTAGGTCCTGGGGAGACTCAGAGTCCCTAGTGGAATTAATTCTTGCTTTCCTTTGCCTTTACTGCTTCGATAGAGAAGCAGCGTAGCTTAGTGGAAAGACCCTGGGCTTGGGAGTCAGCGGTCATAAACTCTAATCCCGCCTCCGCCGTTTGTCAGCTGTGTGACCTTGGGCAAGTCACTTAACTTCTCTGTGTCTCAGTTACCTCATCTGTAAAATGGGGATGAGGACTGTGAGCCCTATGTGGGACAAGCTGATTACCTCATACCTACCCTAGTGCTTAGAACAGTGCTTGGCACATAGTAAGCGCTTAACAAATACCAACATTATGATTATTGTTAAGCCTCTAGATAGCCCTCTATAACAATGATTTTATTAGCTGGTTTGTCTGACTATCCATTACATTCAATCATTGTGCATTCCAGGTACATATTTTAAACACTAATTTTTTCCCATTTGAATATGAAGTTCCACTTATTTAAATGATTTCTTGGGCTTCTGATTTGTGTGGCTAGTCCATCCCTAAAGGCCCCTTAAATTGGAACACAATGGAGTTCTGTATATAAATGACCATAGATGACTTCCTATTGTGAAAAAACAAACAAGCATACAATCAACTTTTATTTATTGGTGTTGAGAAAATACTTCTGACCCTGTGCTCCAGTTAGTGAAGAAGCATCTGGATTTTTATTTACTCAAGCCTTAGTAGGCGACTCAAATTTGCTCTGTCTTTTTGAGTCAGTATTTACACTGATTAAATAGCATTAGCATGGTAATTTAATTAAATGAACATTGAGCTAAATCACCTCAAATGTAGAAAGTAATAGTTTTTAAGTGTTCTGGGATACGGCTTCTAAAATTATTTTCCTGAAAAAGGACATCAGAAAGGCATCATGAAGACATACAGATCATATCCGTGAGAGCATTTTAATGTAAGATATTTTGTTTGGAGGCTCACAGGACAATTAAAATGGGCAAGGAGATGTCCCAATCATCATCATTGTAATATTTGCAAAAAGGACTGCTATGCTGATGCACTTATCAAATGGCTCAAATGTTTTCATAGACGTTCCTGACAAGTGAGAAGGCATTTTGCAAAAGGAGAAATTGAGACACAGAAAATTAAGCATTTTACCCAGAGTCAGATGTTGAGCAATACCAACATTCAAATCCATTGTTCTCTCTCGTACTTGGTGTTTTTAATTTGATGCAAGTTGGGGTATATCTTCCAAATAGTTTCTATGTTGGAGATATTGCGTGTTCATTGTTTTTGAGATCAGGGATCTTGGCTCTTTTCCCAACTCTACTACCAATATTCACACTTTTGAGGAAAGGTATAGAGCATTTTTCTCTCTCAGTGTTAACTGTAAAACCAAGAGTACATACTAAATATATTCTTAATCCATGTTTTCTGGTGACAGATTGACCACCAGCATGGTGTTAAGTCATCTGAGCATTACACGATATTCTACAAAATCGTGGTAATGTCTAGACTTGTACCTGATTATGAGAGTCAGGCTTACCACAAAAGGCAGATACAGATACTTGCACAATTTCACTGGGATTGGCATGAACCACACCTATCATCACGGGGCAAGGCAGGCTCATCAACAACACAGTCCCAGAATGTTGTTGTTCCAGGAGCATTTAGGCAATGCCTATCACAACCCAGCACTGCTGGGCTTGACACATGAGGAGCACAATGATATCTAGTTACCCTTGCAGCTGCTCTATACAGAGAGCTCAGAATGGAAGCTTTCATTACACACTGAAGCACAACCTCAAAGCCAACAGCAGAGCAGCAGACCTTGGGGAAGCAATGGCAGAAGACAGACCAGACACAGCATGCAGCAATCAGGAGAGGAAGAGCTCTCCTTGAGCAAAATGCTCAAAAAGATCAAAATCCCGAAAGGCAGATTTGGAAACACAATGACATCAGTGTGACAAAGGATGCTCTTTACCTCCACAGAATATGGAATAGATTGTTATCCAGGCACATGGATGAAATTTCACTGTCAATCAATCAAGTGCGTTGACTGAGCACTGATGGTGTGCAGAGCACTAAGTACTTGGGAGAGTACAGCATAGTTGGTAGACATCTTCCCTACCCACAAGGACCTTACAGTATAGAGGAGGAGAAAGACACTAAAATAAATTACGGGTGGACGGGACGCATAAGTGACGTGGGGCTGGGGGTGAGGAGACTATCTAGTGCTTAAAGGGAACAGATCCAAGTGCCAGGGTAATGCAGAAGGGAGAAGTGGTAAGGGAAATGAGGGTATACTAGGGAAAGGCATCTTGATGGTGATATGATTGGAATAAGGCCTTGAGGGTGGGGAGAGTGATGGCTTGTCGGCTATAAAGAGGGAGGACATTCCAGGCCAGTGGCAGAATGTGGGTGAGGGGTCGGCAGTGAAATTGAGATACAGTGGATACATTGGTGTTATAGGAGTGTGGTGAGCAAGATGGGTTGTAGGAAATCATTGAGGTAAGATAGGATGGGGCCAGCAGATTGAGTGCTTTAAAGTCAATGGCAAGGAGCGTCTGTTTGATTTTTAGGTAGATGGGCAATCACTGAAGTTTCTCGAAGAGTGGAGAAACACGGACTGAACATTTTTCAAGAAAAAATGATAGTAACAACAGACTGAAGTATGGACTGGAAGTGGGAGAGACAGGAGGCAGGGAGTTTAACAAGATGGCTGATGTAGTAGCAGTAGTCAAGGTGGGATACGGTAAATGCTTGGATGAGTGTAGGAGCAGGTTGGCTGGAGAGGAAAGGGCAGATTTTTAGCAAGGCTATGAATGTAGAACTAACAGGATTTGTTGACAGATTCATTATATGGGTTGAATGAGAAAGATGAGGATGATGCCAAGGTTGAAGGCATGCGTGACGGTGAGGATGGTGGTATTGTCTATGGTGATGGGAACAGGATTACATGGGCAGATTAAGAGTTCTGTTATGGACATGTTAAATTTGAGATTACAGTAGGACAACCAAATAGAAATGTCCTGAAGGCAGGAGGAAATGTGAAAATGCCAAGAAGTAAAGATGGCAGGGCTGGAGAGGTAGATTTCAGAATCATCCACCTTGAGATGAAAGTTGAAGTTGTGGGAGCGAATGAGTGAGCATAGAAGGAGAATAGAAGGGGACCCAGAACTGAGCCTTGAGGGCCTTCACAGTTAGAGAGTGGGAGGCAGAAGAGGATCAGCCAGTGATATAGGAGGAGAACCAGGAGATGACAGTATCAGTGAAGCCAAGGTTAGATGTTTCCAGGAAAAGTGTGCGGTCCACAGTGTTGAGAGGTCAAGGAAGATTATGCTAGAATAGAGGCCATTGGATTTGGCAAGAAGGAGGTGATTGGTGACCTTTGAGAGGTCAGTTTTCATGGAGTGAAGAGGGTAGAAGCCAGACTGGTGGGGGGTCAAAGAGAGAACTGGAGGGGAGGAAGTGAAGGC
Organism: Tachyglossus aculeatus; assembly: GCF_015852505.1. Taxonomy (NCBI): domain Eukaryota; kingdom Metazoa; phylum Chordata; class Mammalia; order Monotremata; family Tachyglossidae; genus Tachyglossus; species Tachyglossus aculeatus. Next base: position 9,839,305 of record NC_052098.1, read on the forward strand.
AGTGGGATCGACAACTCGCTTAAGGACTTTGGAAAGAAATGGCAGGAGGGAGATGGGGTGATGAGAGAGCAATGGGGTCAAAGGAGGGTTCTTGTGAAAGGGGATATGTGAATATATTTGAAAACAGTGGGGAAGAAGCCGTTGGAAGTGAATGATTGAAGATGGCAGTCAGGGAAGGGAGAAGGGATGGGGGCAAGCATTTTGATAAGGTGTGAAGGGATGGGTTTGGACATGCAGGTGTAGGGAGTAGATTTTGATAGGAGGTGGGAGATATGCTGGGAAAGATGGGAGAGTCAAAGGAGGGGCAAGAGGAGAGAGGGATTGGAGAGGAGCAGCGCAAATGTAAGGGAGATCATGCCTGATGGTTTCAATTTTATTAATAAAGTATGTGGCCAGTTAGGGGCATGAGTTGGAGGGGGCGGGAGGACAGGTGTTTTGAGAAGAGAGTTAAACATCTGAAACAGCTGGCCTAAGCAATGGACATGGGAATTAATAAAGATGGAGAAATAATGTTGCAAGGCAGATGGGAGCGCAGTTAAAGTGGGTGAGGACGAAATTAAATGGACAAGGTTGGCCTGATATCTGGATTTCTGCCAGCAGTGCTCCTCAGCTCAGTGGCATCATCTTTTAATGTAAAGAACAATTATTTCTCTTAACCTCCACTCTTTCCTCTCTCACTCTTTAATCACTCTTGTGATAAGCATGCTTTGTAGGGAATTTTTGTCATACTGCCAGAGGAAATCAAATCAATAGTATCGATTGATAGTCTGTGTGCAGAGCACTGTACTAAGTTCTTGGGAGTACATATCTATTCTATTTATTTTATTTTGTTAATATGTTTGGTTTTGTTCTCTGCCTCCCCCTTCTAGACTGTGAGCCCACTGTTGCGTAGGGACTGTCTCTATATGTTGCCAACTTGTAATTCCCAAGCGCTTAGTACACTGCTCTGCACACAGTAAACGCTCAATAAATATGATTGATTGATTGATTGGGAGAGTACAATAGAGGTTGAAGCAATGATTGGTGCCCTCTGTGAGCTTACACTCTAATGGTGAGTCACAAAACAAATACAGAGAGGAGGAAGAAGAATTTAAGCAATAGAGTATGTCAAATGATCCATCAAAAACTGCTACAGATGGTTGTGAGTGTATAAGTGCTGCAGTATTAGTTTTGAGGATATGACTCGAGGAGAAGAAAATTTAATTTGAAAAAGACTGAAGATAGGTTTGCTCTTGTTCCATGATGCACAACTCTTTCACATCAGTAGCCCAGATTGTCTTAGGTATTATGAGATGGGAAAAATTGTCCAGGGCAAAAACCAGCCCTCATTCCCAAATGAACAATCTAAAAACCATCTGTGTTTGATTAACGCAACTACGTCCAGCCACCTTTTCTCTCAAAGCAAAAGAGGATTGGCAAATATAAAGTTTTATTATTATTTTAGTTCTGGATCGACTGAAGGTGGTCTGTTTAAGCCTGTGCAGATGAGAATTTTGGCCAAAGGATTATTAGTTCGCCCGATCGATCGCTCCTGACTTGCAGTTCCAGTCTCTTGGCTGCTTCCATTGCTCAACGTTAGCCTGCCAGATCCCAAGAACTGCCTTAAGCTGCTCCAACCTCATTGAGGGCAGGGACTGTGTCTATCAACTCTGTTATATTGTACTCTCCCAAGCACAGTTCCAATATATTTGATCTTTAATGACTTTTTAATTTAGTATCTTTGGAGAGGAGCATGATCTGGGTGCCATGGAAAACACCATTCGGTTTTCTTCCTTACTGCTGATGGCTAAAACAGGATTCCTTTAGAAGGTTAGAGAGCTCAGAGTAAAGCAATCCATTCTGTGGAATGATTAATGGTTTTATTTAAGCTAAGACATTAAAATAACATGATATAATAGAGAAGACTTCATTGTCTTTCAATCAATGGTATTTATTGAGCACAAACTTTGTGCAGAGCTTTATGTTACTTATGTTTTAAATGGACTAATTCTTTCCCTGAAATATTCTTCTTTGCCTGCCTCGAAGACTGGATTTAACTTTATGTTTACAGGTTAGAGAGTAAAATCTGATTACTTAAAGGGAATTATAATAATCTTTTATAATAACTGAAACTAAAACCATTTACAAAACTAAAACATTACCTTTCTTAGCAAGAGCCTTCCAATTTCCATTTAACTAGGCATTCGCAGATCAATTTTATATTCTCCTCTATATTTTTCTTCCACTCACTGCCTATACCACCATAATAACCTCCACTGTGAGATATCTGGAAAGCCTAAATATGCCCCTACACAAAATGCACATACTAGTCGGAAAGCAAAAAAACCCCAAAACCCCCCAAAACTTCTAACCTCAATAACCAAAAAGGGGAAAAATAGCAGGGGTTGAAAATTCTATGAGAAGTATCTATATTTTGCCTATGCAATTGAAATAAACACATCTTGGAAAGGAACACAAACTACCTGCAGATTTAATTCGCTTCTCTCCATCTGTTCAATCCATATTTTTTGAAATGACCCAGCTGCTGTATCGTAAAGAAGAGACATGCTATCACTAACATTGTTCTTTATACATTCATAAGGATCAAATTGTCTTAGTCAATGTTTCGTTATTTAACTCTCACCAAGTGGCTTCACCTTTTTTTTATAAGTTCACTGGGAGATTTCTTGGCTTTCTTGTGAGGCAAGATGAATTTGTGAAGGATTTGGATCTCATAAAAACCCCTTTGATGTAGAAGATGATTTGTGGAGGTATTATGGACTAGGAAGAAGTGGGGGAGAACAAAGGGCCCTATATCTTTAGATCAGAAGCTTGCTTCTCCTTCGTGCTTCACACACTAACTCTTTTAGAGTCCAAATCGCCATGGAAGACTATAGTTTGGTCACACATAAGCTTAATAATAATGATGATGATGATAATAATAATAATAATAATAATAATAATAATAATAGCATTTGTTAAGCCCTTACTCTGTGTTGAGCACTGTTCTAAGAGCTGGGGTAGATACAAGGTAATCAGCTTGTCCCACCTGGGGCTCACAGTCATAATCCCAATTTTACAGATGAGGAAACTGAGGCACAGAGAAGTGAAAGCACTTGCCCTAAGTCACACAGCAGACAAGTGGCAGAGTCAGGATTAGAGCCCACGTCCTCTGATTCCCAAGGCTGTGCTCTTTCCACTAAGCCGCGCTGCTTCTCTGACAGCTTCATGACAGGAACATAAGCTAGGTCAGAAGGAAAACTGCAGGAACTCACGGTAATAGCTGAAAGGTAGACCGTAAGCTCTCTCAATAGACTGTATGCTCCTTGAGGGCAGGGATCATGCACATCCATTTCTGCCAACAGAAACTCCTTGTCATTGACTTTAAAGGACTCAATCATCATGCCCCCTCCTACCTTACCTCCCTGACTTACTACTAGAACTCAGCCTGCAAAACTTTGTTCCCCTAATGCCAACCTACTCACTGTACCTTGATCTCATCTACCTCACTGCCAGCGTCTCACCCGAGTCCCGCCCCAGCCTGAAATGCCCTTCCCCTCTCCATATCTGACAGATGATTACTTTGTTCAATCAAGACCTCTTCCCAATCGCAACTCCCATCACATTGTGCCAAATCGTCTCTCTCTCTTGCTCTGTCTCTGTCTCTCTCCCCCCTGCCCTCCCTCCCTCCCTTCCTCCGATCAAGCAAGTAACTCTTAAAAGCCCACGACTTCCAGAAAGCCTTTCCGCAGTTACTGGGAGGGAGGTATCTATATTTCCTCTTTTATGCCCTCCAACATGGAATGCCTGAATTCCTCTTAAAATGTCATCACACTGGAGGCATGTACTTTTTTTGACTGCACAAGATGCAAATACCATGATTCATATATTTAAATTAATAAAATAAACGATGTTATTCCTGCCCTCGAAGAGCTTACAGTCTAATGAAGGAGATGGGGAGGAAAAGTGGGAGTAAGAGGAAAAATATAGGTACAACCGATATGGTAACCATATGGAAGAATGAATAAATGAATGGAGTAGTCGGTGTCCAAGTAATACAGCTTTGAACTATGTTTCTGGGATAGAACATTGTTGGGGAATTAGGAAACATTCTTCTGACTAAATAACTCCATCTGGACAGAATGAAATGTGATGGTGAGAGTAACGGATGGATGCCTGCACACGACATTGATCTGGGCGTGTGCACTACAATCCAGGATTTTCAACAATGTAACTCCCATGTAATCAGTGATCTAACAGTTAAATCTCTGATTACATTTACATGGTGGTTACATTCTTGGAGAATCTGAATTGGGGGTTGGGGGAGTGTGTGTGTGTGTGTGTGTGTGTGTGTGTGTGTGTGTGAACTAAGGATGGTTATTGAATGCAAGAATTAGGTAGGAAAATCCTCTTGAAAGAGGTGGAATTTCAGGAGGGTTTTGAAAATGGGGAGAGCTGTGGTCTGGTGAATTGGAAAGAGGTGAATGTTGCAGCAGGGGAAAGGACATGATTATCTACCAATCGATCGTATTTATTGAGTGCTTACTGCATGCAGAACACTGTACTAGACACTTTGGAGAGTACAATACAACAATATAGCAGACATATTCCCTGCCCAAAATGAGCTTACAGTCAAGAGGAAGAAAAAACGTTAATATAAATAAATTGCAGATATATACGTGTGTTGCAGGGCTGGGGGGGGTGTGTGTGTGTGAATAAGTAAAGGGATCAAGTCAAGGCAATGTAGAAGGGAGTGAAAGAAAAGGAAAAGAGGGCTTAGTCAGGGAAGGCCTCTTGGGAGAGAAATGCCTTCAATAAGAATTTGAAGGCAGGGAGAGTAATTGTCTGTTGGATATGGAGAGGAAGGGCATTCTAGACCAGTGGCAGGACATGGACAAGAGGTTGACAGTGAAATAGATGAGACTGAGCTACAGTGAGGAGACTGACATTAGAGGAGCAAAATGAGTGGGCTGGGTTGTAGTAGGAGAGTAGCGAGATGAAGTAGGAGAGTGCAAGGTGATTGAGTGCTTTAAAATCGATGGTGAGGAGTTTCTGTTTGAAGTAAGGGTGGTGAGGAGTGGGGAAATGGACTGAACGTTTTTGCAGAAAAATGATCCAGCAGCAGAGTGAAGTATGGATTGGAGTGGGGAGAGACAGGAGGTTGGAAGGTCAGCAAGGAGGGAGGGACTGGGGAGGGACAGGGGAGATTTAGGGAGATCATGCCTGATGGTTTCAATTTTCTCAATTAAGTGGCCATGTTACTGGGGCAAGAAATGGGAAAGGAGGGGTGACCAAGGATTTGAGGAGGGAGTTAAACACCTGGAACAACTGCCGAGTGCAAGGGGTACGGGTGTCAATAAGGATGAAGAAATAATTTTGTCAGGCAAAGGAGAGGGCAGAGTTAAAGCACATAAGGATAAATTTGAAGTGGGTGAGGTGGGCCTGATATCTAGATTTCCACGAGCAGCGCTCTACGGCTCGTGCGCAAGAGCGAAGAAAGCAAGTTGTAGATGGGATCCAGGGCTGTGGGTTAGTGGTACGAGATTGATGAAGGGATAGGGGAGCGAGTGACTTGAGTTCACTAGAGAGGTGGCATTGAGAGCATCAATTTGTTCATCGGGGAAGGTATTTTGGGTATGGAGGCTAAATGGGGCAGGATGAGTTATGATTATGGGCGGGGAACGTGTTTGCTAATTCTGCTGTATTCTCCTAAGCACTTATTACAGTGCTCTGAAAATAGTAAGTGCTCAATAAATTACCACTGATTGATTGATTGACCTTAGCAATGGGGTGATATTTGGGGGTATGAGAATGTAAGAAAGTCAGCTTGGGAGGAGTGATGAGTTTAAGCTGGAGTGTAATGACTACAGAGAACAAATATATGTAAGAAGGAGAGCTTCTTGGTCAATGGTCAGCAATTTTTGCTTGGTGCGGAGATTATAACTTTACTACCACTGGCCAAAGCATTATGATCCACTGTAGACTGTAACCTTCTAGGGGGTGGGGAACATTCCTGTTCAATTGATGATGATGATGATGATGGCATTTATTAAGCACTTACTATGTGCAAAGCACTGTTCTAAGCACTGGGGAGGTTACAAGGTAATCAGGTTGTCCCACAGGGGGCTCACAGTCGTAATCCCCATTTTACGGATGAGGTAACTGAGGCACAGAGAAGTTAAGTGACTCGCCCAAAGTCACATAGCTGACAATTGGCAGAGCCGGGATTTGAACCCATGACCTCTGGCTCCAAAGCCCGTGCTTTTTCCACTGAGCCACGCTGCTTCTCCATGTACAGGCCACTACTACAGGCACAACCACTACCATCCCCACACGGTAAGATCGCTGTGGGCAGGGAACACATATTATAATAATAAGAATGGTATCTGGTAAGTGCTTACTACGTGCCAGGGTCTGTAATAATAATAATAATCTAGCACAGCATGACCCACAAAGAAGAACTTAGAGCTGATACCCCTGCTGATGATAATCATCATTATTATTATTATTTAGCTACTAAACTAGACTGTAAGTTCATTGTGGGAAGGGAATATGTCTGTTTATTGTTGTATTGTACTCTCCCAAGCGCTTAGAACAGTGCTCTGCACACAGTAAGTGGTCAGTAAGTACGACTGGATGAATGAATGAATTTTATTCATTAAGCGTTCAGAATAGAAGCAGCATGGCTTAGTGGATAGAGCACGGGCCTGGGAATCAGAAGGTCATGGGTTCTAATCCTGACTCTGCCACTTGTCTGCTGTGTGGCCTTGGGAAAGTCACTTCACTTCTCTGGGCCTCATTTACCTCATCTATAAAATGTGGATTAAGACTATGAGCCCAATGAGGGACAGAAACTGTGTCCAACCCAATTTGTTTGTATCCACCCCAGAGGTTAGTACAGTGCCAGGCATATAATAAACGCTTAACAAATACAACTATTATTATTATTACATCAAGCACTGTTCTAAGCACCGGGATAGATGCAAGGTAATCAGGTCGGACACAGTCCCTGTCCCACATGGAGCTCACCATCTAAGAAGGAGGAAGAACAGGTTTTGAATCTCTATTTTACAGTAAACCGAGAGACAGAAAAATTAAGTGACTTGCCCACAGTCACACCGCAGGCAATTAATCAATCATATTTATTGAGCACTTACAATGTACAGAGCAGTGTACTAAGCACTTGGAAGAGTACAATACAGCAGAATTAGCACAGTCCCTTCCCGAACCCAGGTCCTTTGTCACCCAGGCCTATGCTCTTTCCACTAGGCCAAGCTGTTTCCATGCTGAACATGGTCTGAGGTGAATACCAGAGGGAGAAGTCCAGAACAGAGGTGGTTGGGAAATAATCACTTAGATTATGTTTCTAGTGCCGGCAATTTTCTCCTGAGCATAATCCTCTTTTTTCATGCCTATGCTGTCATTTCCTGTAATTTTGTCATCTACTAAACTAGCTCCTCCCTGTTCATTACGATGACAACCTCCTTCTGACTGGAAGTCAAACCGATGCAGCAGTCATAAAACTATTTAATCAACATGACATGTCAGCCCTGCTCTATCAACTCCAGGCTCCTCGTTGCGACGATACCACGCTCCTCTCCATTTTGTCATTTCCTTTTTTGCCTTGTTTAGGATATCGCTCTCCTAAAAATACGCTCACTATTACTGTAAATCAAAGAAGTGGTGTAAAGGAAGATACAGAATAGCTTTCGCCCAGTGGAAAGGAGTAAGACCCTGCTTATTCCCTCTTCCTAACCAGCCAACAAGAAATCCCATTTAGTGAATTTCCGGATAGGGTTTGTTTGTGTTTGTTCCTTACAGACGGGATGCTGATTTTCAAACAACCTCAAAGCAGCCATTTTCTAAGCCACAGTGTTTTATCTCTGTGGTGGCTGCTTTACCAGTTTTGAGGAAACTGCATGTTTTTATGTGTTTCTGAAAGCTGTATTGCACTTGCTTCCCTACTCAACAAAGATGTTAAGGTAATGAGGTGCTTATGAGGCACCTGGAAATCCTTGGGAAAACAGCTCAGTGTAAATACAGAATGTTATTTTCATTATAAAACTGGCAGCCCCATCCATACACTGTGTACTCAAAGTTGTGCTACAAAAGCTGCATTCAAAAACGCCACTCATTGGCAAACTACCAAATGAGCCACCTTACCAAACCGTGGATGATGCTTGCAAATGGATTACCTATCCTCCTCAAGGGTTGTGCTAAACGACAGAGACTGCAGTCTCTGCCAGCATCTTCAGCGACTTTCCAGGTGTGGGGAGACTTCTATGGCCCACCTCTGCTCAGGGAAGAAGCCAGATGACAGTTTGCAATCATCAGCATCATCCTCCATCTCCCAGTAAGAGAGCTCCTTGAGGGCAGGGATCATGGTCTACTATTTCTATTGCAATCTTCCAAGCACTTCGTACAGTGCTCTGGACAGAGTAGATACTCAATGAATACTAACTGATTGCAGCGTGGCTCAGTGGAAGGAGCACGGGATTTGGAGTCAGAGGTCATGGGTTCAAATCCCAGCTCTGCCAACTGTCAACTGTGTGACTTTGGGCAAGCCACTTAACTTCTTTGTGCCTCAGTTACCTAATCTGTAAAATGGGGATTAAGACTGAGAGCCCCAGTGGGACAACCTGATCACCTTGTAACCTCCCCAGCGCTTAGAACAGTGCTTTGCACATAGTAAGTGCTTAATAAATGTCATCATTATTATTATTAATAATAACAATATCAATAATAGATGGGATATTTGTTAAGCGCTTACTATGTGCCAGGCACTGTTCTAAGTGTTGGGGTGGATACAAGATAGTCAGGGTGGACACAATCCCTGTCCCACATAGGGGCTCACATTCTTAATTCCCATTTTACAGATGAGGGAACTGAGGCACCAAAAAGTGAAGTGACTCGCTCAAGGTCACACAGCAGACAAATGGCAGAGCCGGGATTAAAACCCAGGTACTTCTGACTCTCAGGCCCGTGCTCTAGCTGCCCCCGAGAACTAATCAAGAGAATCTCATACACTATCTCATCATCTGCCGGTAAGACTAGAAAGAAATATGGCTTACCACAGCCACATGAGGGTTCAAGGACTGTCCTGATTATTACCTCAAGATAATGCGTAGAAAGGCAGTGTCCAAGTTCCCAAGAAGGCTAAATGGACAGTGGTGAGACCTGAATGGACTCAGTGACAATGTCAAAACAGCCCTATCAATCAATCGCATTTATTGAGCATTTACTGTATGCAGAGCATGTACTAAGCACTTGGGAGAGTACAACACAATAATATAACAGACACATTCCCTGCCCACAACAAGTCCCACTGGAGCAGGGAACTGCAGCTACAATTTTTGACCTAAAGAGAGAATGGGAACTTCTCAGAGATACCATCTATCAGGCAGCCAACAAGATCGTGGGCAAGACAGAGAGACAGTGCTAATACCAGTTTGTTGAAAATATTCAGAGATGGAAAATCTATCTGCAGTGAAATGCCTCCGCAACATCTCCCAGTTCAACATGATCACGACAAAAGGGAGACCTACAGGAACCTGAAGAGATAAACAGATCAAGCTAAGAAATAGACATGAGATCCAAGGATATGTTGAGCACAAACTAAGGACTTCTGCTCAACGTTACACTACTGTAGCACTGCTGAAAAGTCTAGAGCCACCATTATCATAGACAAAGAGAGAATCCTACACAGATGATCATTTCAGACTGTGAGCCCACTATTGGGTAGGGACTGTCTCTATATGTTGCCAACTTGTACTTCCCAAGTGCTTAGTACAGTGCTCTGCACACAGTAAGCACTCAATAAATACGATTGATGATGATGATGATGATCATGCCTTCTACCCTCCAAGAAGAGGGCCTTCTAGACAAAAAAAAACACACTGAAGTGTGGAGATTTGTCCTCACCTCCGACTTTTGAGGAAGTAGCCTTGAAAGAAACAGCATGGCCTAGTGGATTGAGCATAGGCCTGGGTGTCAGAAGGACCTGGGTTCTAATTCCAGGTCCGCCAATTGTCTGCCATGTGACCTTGGGCAAGTCATTTTGTTTTTTGTCGTCTCAGATACCTCATCAGAATGTAAAGTGTGGAGATATGTCTTTACCTCCAACATTTAAGAAAGTAACCCTGAAAGAAGCAACATGGCTTAGTGGAAAGAGCCCGGGCTTGGGAGTCGGAGGATGTGGGTTCTAATCCTGGCTCTGCCACTTGTCTGCAGTGTGACCTTAGGCAAGCCACTTCACTTCTCTGTGCCTCAGTTCCCTCACCTGTAAAATGGGGATTAAGACTGTGAGCCCCACGTGGGACAACCTGATTACCCTGGTGCTTAGAATAGTGCTTGGCACATAGTTAGTGTTTAACAAATACCATTATTATTATTATTATCATTATTATTGGGATTAAGTCTCTGAGCCCCATGTGGGAAATGGATTCTGTCTAACCTGATTAGCTTGTACCTATCCCAGCAGTTAGTACAGTGCCTAGCACATAGAAAGTGCTTAACAAATTGCATATTAAAAAAAAGCCAGGAAAAATAGAAAAGGATCCAGATCTGATGGTATCTCAGCAGAAATCTAAAAATGCTTCGAACAGTGCTTGGCACATAGTAAGCACTTAATAAATGCCATTATTATTATCTAGTAATCAGATTACCTTTTCCTCATATGGGACTTTGAGGAGATGCCACAAGCCGTGAAAGACGTGACCATCATCATTTTGAAGAAGAAAGAGGAGAGAGTTGACTGGAAACTACAGGGGACTCTCCCTCCTTTCCATTGCATACACAATTCTAGCCAGAGTTCTTCTGAACAAACTACTGTAGATCATAGTCACCCATGTACTAAGTTACAATGGGTCTTAAGACGTAAGCAGATTCTGAAAAGTGCAGAAAACAATACCGATGTGCTTATTGACCTTAAAAAAAAATCATTCGACACACCAACAGACCAGGGCTTGGGAAACGGCTAAGTAAACTGGTCAGTCCTGAGAAATTCTTGCACATAATGCAGTGCTTAACAAGTACCATTCAAAAAAATCATCAAACTCCTACTGCTACTATAGGATGGAATGATTGGGAGAATGAGAGCTGATGGGGTCCTATCTGACTCTTTCCCCATCGCCATGCATGAAGCAGCGCTGCATGGAAGCTCCAGGCCTATTCAACCTTTTTTATGCTACCAGGCTTGAGGTTGCAACAGGGGCTCTGAAAGGTGCAGCAAATATGCCTCCAATCCACTGGGAAACTGTCAGCTCACTAAAGTTCAAGCCTCTTCAAACACATCTTTGTAACATTCATTCAATCGTATTTATTGAGCATTTACTGTGTGCAGAGCACTGTACTAAGTGCTTGGAAAGTACAATACGGAAATAAAAAGAGAGACAATCCTTGCCCACAATGGGCTCACAGTCTAGGGGGTGGGGGGGAAACAGATAATAATACAGGTAAATAGGCATCAATATAAATACATAGAATTATAGATCTATACATACACACCTAAGTGCTGTGGGGAGAGGGGAGGGGGAAAGAGCAAAGGGAGCAAGTCGTGGTAATGTTGAACGGAGGGGAAGTTGAGGAAAAGCAGGGCTTAGTCTGGGAAGGCCTCTTGGAGGAGGAATGCCTTCAGTAGGGCTCTGAAGTGGGGAAGAGTGATTGTTTAGCAGATTTGAAGACAGACGACGTTCTGGGCCCGAGGTAGGACGTGGGCCAGGGGTCGGTGGCCAGACAGGTGAGATGGAGGCACAGTGAGAAGGTTAGCATCGAGGGGAGTGGAGTGAGCAGGCTGGGATGTAGAAGGAGGGAAGCTTGGGGAGGTAAGAGGGGGAAAAGTGATGGAGAGCTATAAAGCCAATAGTGAGGAGTTTTTGTTGGATATGGTGTTGGATAGGCCACCACTTGGGATTTTTGAGGAGGGGGGTGACATGCCCTGAATGTTTCTGTAGAAAGATAATCTGGGCAGTGGAGTGAAGTATGGACTGAAGTGGGGAGAGACAAGAGGTTGGGAGGTCAGAAAGGAGGCTGATGCAGTAGAACAATGCCCAGCGCTTAGAACAGTGCTCGGCACATAGGGAGCGCTGAACAAATGCCATCATTATTATTATTAATCCAGTCGGTCCAGGACCTGATTTAGGCAGGTGATTGTGCTCTGGAGACCCACATACAAGAGGGAGTGCAATTGATTATGGATCAGTTTGTAGATGCAGTACAGCGTTATGGATTGACAGTAAGTCTGAAGAAAATGGAAGTTACGTATGAACCCACACCTCAGAAACCCTACACAAAGCCAGGGTTTTCAACGACAACACAGGATTTAGTGTTGTCACCACATCCTGCTACCTAGGCAAAAGGAATTGATAAAAAGATAGTAAACAGTATAAAGCCCTCTCAGGGTCATACCTGGAGAGTTTCCAGTACTCTACCAGTCTCAACTACAGAAGGGAGAGTCAAGTAGAGGCATATCCACTCCATTCCTAGCTTGGTCAGTGGCTAGCGAGTGGAAGGCAATCTGATACAAGTCAAAACTCACCTGTGCTGGGCAGCAGCGGCAGGGGGAGAGAGTTTACTGCGTGGAAGGAGGCAATTGTAAACCACTTTTGCATTTTTACCAAGAAAACTCTACGGGTACACTACCAGAACGACTGCAGATAGAGGTGGAGAGTTCTGGGGGAGATGTGTCTATGGTGCCGTTATGGGTCGGAGACAACTCAACATCATAAGACAAGACAAACAATATAAAAGGTCAGCGTAGCTTATGACAGGCTGAAAAACAGAGTCTGGCGTTAACAGGATATCAGGTTCCATAGGACATTGAAAGTCTATAAGGTTGTTATGATTCCCAACCTTCCACATGGCCGTGAGACCTGAGTCTATTATAAAAGACACATCCAGCTTCCAGAACAGTTTCACCACAGCCATTTAAGAATCATATTTCACATTAAATGGCAAGTCAAAATTGCCAACAATGAGATCCTAGCTCAGTGAGCTCATCAGCAGTGAAATGAGGATAAAGTATGTGATTCAATCCACACTCATGCAGGAATAGGATTTTTCTATATTGGCATTATCAACCAACCAGTGGTATTTATTAAGTGCTTACTGTATGCAGAGCACAGTTCAATGTGCTTGGGAGAGTGTAATACATCTGAATTAGTAGACATGTTCCTGGCCCACAATAAGCTTTCAGTCTAGAGGGATTTCATAAACATAAACATCCTCTTCATAAACCAAGGATGGCTACATATTAAACCTCATCTCCAGTTGGAAAGAATTGTGGGTAAAATTAGTCCATCAATCGTATTTATTGAGCACTTCCTGTGGCAGAGTACTGAACTAAGTGTTGGGGAGAGTACAGGGGAGGCTATGTAGTAAGTATACTATAGGTTGCAGATCCAAAAAGATGTGCCATTTAAAAATACAGTCAGTATTCCTAGAATGCATGTTTTCACTAAACTTTTTGAATACCATTAGAAGAGGTGTTGGATGAAATGGTTTGGTGCACGTTTATGGTGTCAGACAGAATTTTCCTTAATACTGGGTTGGTCAAGAATGTAATCCTCGTGTTCTAGGAGAACTGACAGAACTGTTTTCCCCATAATATTGATTTTCATGTAATTAGTCTAGAATTGAATATATTGCTTCCCAAACTTTAAGCAGTTAACAGATGTTTGTGATGATGGTGATTGATACACTTGTAATAGATCTGTTTCATCTTTTTTTTAATAAAACAATCATTTGTGTATCCTGTTTCATGTGAATGATCAAACACTTGGCTATACCTTGTGGAGTCTCCTTATTCATTTATCTGGGATAGTTACGGCCTTGTGGGAAGCAGTGCGGCCTAGTGAATAAAGCACAGGCCTGGGAGCCAGAGGACCTCCGATTCCTCAAGTACAAAATGGGGATTCAGTACCTGTTCTCTCTCCTACTCAGACTGTGAGCCTTATGTGGGACAGGGACTGTGTTTGACTTATTAACACTTTTCCCTCTCTAGACTGTAAACTCATTCTGGGCAGGGAATGTGCCTACCAACCCTGTTAAATTGTACTCTCCCAAAGACTTAGTAAAGCACTCTGCACACAGTAAGCCCTCAATAAATATGATTGATTGATTGATGTCCCTTCTCCATCTCCACCTTGTTATCCTCTGAACCTACCTTTCCCTGCAGGGCTTTCGCCAACTATGGGCGAGGGGAAAGGAAAAGGATAAAAGAGAAAGATGGCAAGCTCACTGTGAGCGGGGGATATGTCTGTTATAATAATAATAACAATAATTGTAGTATTTGTTAAGATTTACTATGTGGCAAGCACTGTTGTAAGCGCTGGAGTAGATACAAGCTAATCAGGGTAGACACAGTCCCTGTCCCACAGTCTTCATCCCCATTTTACAGATGAGGTAACTGAGGCACAGAGAAGTGAAGTGACTTGCCCAAGGTCATACAGCACACATGTGGCCGAGCCGGGATTAGAACCCACGTCCTCTGACTCCCAGGCGGCCACGCTGCTTCTCTGTTGTACTCTCTCAAGCACTCAGTACAGTGTTCTGCACATAGTAAGTGCCCAAAAAGGTTAATTAGATCAGGCTTGAAAAATCTGGGGTAGGCAGCCCAAAATGTCACTGGTCTGTAAAACTGGGTAAAAGGTTCTCCCTATTGCTGGTTTCCTTGACCTCACTGGCCTTCCCTCTCAATAACGATAACAGTAATGCTAATTACAGCATTTGTTAAGTGTTTACTATGTGCCGGGCACTGTACTAAGTGCTGGGGCGGGGGGGGGGGGGATACCAGCAAATCAGGTTGGACACAGTCCCTGTTCCACATGGGGTTCACAGTCATAATTCCCATTTTACAGACGAGGTAACTGAGGCACAGAGAAGTGAAGTGACTTGCCCAAAGTCAGTCCCACAGCAGACAAGCGTCAGTAGAGGATTTCTAGCTGGGCTCGCTGAGTGAGTAATCAATCAATCGATTGTATTTATTGAACATTGACTGTGTGCAGAACACTGTGCTGAGTACTTGAGAGAGTGCAGCAGAGAAGCAGCGTGGCCTAGAGGAAAAGCACTGGCCTGGGAGCCAGAAGCTGTGGGTTCTAATCCCGCCTCTGCCACATGTCTGCCGTGTGACTTTGGGCAAGTCACTTAACTTCTCTGTGGCTCAGTTACCTCATCTTTAAAATGGGGATCAAGACTGTGAGCCCTGTGTCCAGCCTGATTAGCTTGTATCTACCCTAGTACTTAGAAAAGTGCTTGACACATAGTAAGCACTTAAATACCACAATTATCATCATCATTATTATTATTATTACTACAATATAACAGAGTTGGCCGGCATTTTCTCTGCGGGGTCGCTGAAGCCGTGGGAAAGGGGATGGTAGGCTAGTCCCCCATGACCCCTTTACCTTCAAGGAGATGCTTGGGTTTCAGTCGAATGGTGGTGGTAGAGATAGGGGTAAAGGGACTTGGGGAGCACTGAGCAGAAGTCCCCAAACTTGTGTTAAAGAATGGACGATCTGGAGGGCTTTAGGATCTAGCGGCAGCTGACTGGGGTCTGGACATTCCTAGCATCATCATCAATTGTATTTAGTGAGTGCTTACTGTGTGCAGAGCACTGTACTAAGTGCTTAAGCATGATTGTGGACGCTCCTTTGGCTGAGATTTAAGGCTGAGAACCCCCGGTAACATCACATATTCCTTATCAAACTCAATGCGATGACTAAACCGGAGGATGCAACCACACGTGACTCAGGCAAGCCAGCTATCAGCGCTGACACATGTAGATACAGGCACCCCATATTGAGTTCAGCCATAGGAACCTAGCAAACTCAGAGAAATTGCCGCTCAACTCGAGTGCTTAAGGAGTGCGGGAGAGGGACCCAATCTGTCACTCCATAGCCATGTCCGATTACAAACAGAAATACAAAATCTGGGTTTGCAATAGCTATAATCTTTAATTTGCCCTCTCCAATAAACCTGTCTTTATCTTGACGCTCTTTCCCGGTGGTTTACGCCTAACGGTAACCTCGAACACAGAATCTGAGCTGGTTCAGTGAGTATTTATAATTGCAATTGGATGCAATGCGCTAGAGTTGTACCCCAAGTCAGCTTTCCCAGGGAGGCTACGGTAGCCACCCAAATGCACTTCATAAGAATTTTAATGCAGATTAAAAGTGTGCTTTTTAGCTTGAATGCTTTACTTCTACGGGCCAATGATGCTACTGCCATCTGATTCACTATCCCTATGACATTGGTAATTTGTAAAGGCCTGTTATGATTTGCATATTATTATTGCTCACTTACTATACAGCAAATGAAGCAGTGTGACCTAGTGGAAAGAGCACTGGCCTGGGAGTTAGAGGACCTGGGTTCTAATCCCAGCTCTGCCATTTGTCTGCTGGGTGACCTTGGGTAAGTCACTCAACTTCTCTGTGCCTCAGTTACCTCATCTGTAAAATGGGGATTTTGATTTAGAGACTGTGAGCCCCATCTGGAACAGCGACTGTGCCCAACTTGATTATCTTGTATCTACCCCAGTGCTTAGTACAGAGCCTAGCACATAATAAGTGCTTAATGAGCACTCTACTAATCGCTGGGGTAGGATGCAAGATGATCAGGTCAGACACATTCCCTGTCCACCATGGGGCTCACAGTCTAAGTAGGAGGGAAAACAGGTATTGAATCCTCATTTAACAGGTGAGGTAACTGAGGCAGAGAGAAGTGAGGAGACCTGCTTAAGGTCACCCAGTAGGCAAGTGGCAGAGCGGGGATTAGAACCCACACCCATTGATTCTCAGGTCCGTGCTCTTTCCACTAGACCACACTGCTTCTGGGCTATGTCACCAGCGCCTGGCACCTAGTGAGTGCTTTACAAATACCATAATTAGTAATAATCATTATTATTGGTGAAAATTTCTGACCAAAAAGCCACCCGGAGTATCCAATGAAGTGTTCAGGGCCAGAAGGAATCTGGAAATATAGCTGGCCTACATGGACTTTGAAGAACCCAATAGCTGCCAAGGCAACTGCCTGCTAGGACATGGTGGTCCGGAATAGCGATGACACAATGGTGCAGTCACTTTGGTGGTGAATGGGCCTGGCCCACAAAGCCTTTTCAAGTACTGCCCTTTAAAAACTACTTGTGGACTTTGCATTCTGCTGCATTGCTGACTGCTTATTCACCCACTGGCCTCCATAACCCGATGGGAACATGACGGTCAGGGACAAGAGAGTGTGGGTGGCACTGCACAAACTTCTATCGCTATAATCTTTGCGTGCTCTTCTCCACGTGCTGCACACCCGCCCCTCTATTCACTTGTTGCACTGGGCAGTCCAGTCGGAGTATTGTTGGCAGAGCGGGCCACTAATCACTTTTTTTGAGGCTCCCTCGTGGTGCGTGATGTCATTGTGTCTCCAAACAACTGACCTCAATTAAACAGTAGCCACAGAGAGAGAGTAAATTTCCCCATAATCTTCAGGACACCCCACCCCCACAGCAGATTACACTGGGAAATGGGATGGGGACATATTTCAGGTCACTCTGGCCATCCAGGTATTTCTAGCTGAAAAATGAGACGCGAGATATAAAAACCTGGGAAAATGAAAGCACTAAGGGAAGCAGTGTGGCTCAGTGGAAAGAGCCCGGGCTTGAGAGTCAGAAGTCATGGGTTCTAATCCTGGCTCCGCCACTTATCGGCTGTGTGACTTTGGGCAAGTCACTTAACTTCTCTGTGCCCCAGTTCCCTCATTTGTAAAATGGTAATTAAGACTGTAAGCCCCCCATGGGACAACCTGATCACCTTGTATCCCCCCAGCACTTAGAACAGTGCTTGGCACATAGTAAGCACTTAACAAATACCATTATTACTATTATTACTACATGAATGAATTCCTGTTTGAGGTTCCGAAAAGGACAGCAATGGCCCTTTGTGAGGAATGTCCAGACCCACCCCCTAAAATTCATATTCGTCTCCTTGATTAGAACCCAACCCCAGTGTGAACACAAAGGCAACTTTACACAATCCTCCCCATTAGCCAGAAGGCAGGGAGTAGGGGCTGAGTGGATCATCAAGGTTCTTAAACTACTGAGGATGCTCAAGCACTTAGTACAGTGCTCTGCACACAGTAAGCGCTCAATAAATACGATTGAATGAATGAATGCTCCTTCTGATTCATTCTCCATTAGCCAAGGAGATACATCAGAGATATGTGGTGGATCCAGACATATTCAATTAATTCTACATAGCCTTGCAGGAAGGTGCAACAAAAACACTGGATTCTGGTGTTAAAATGTGTTTCTAAATCTCTGTGAAATCTATTATTATTATTTTTATTATTATTATATTTGTTAAGCACTTCTGCTCTGCTTCTCAATACTGAACGAACTTTGTGCATCAAAGTCCTAGAGACAGATTTTTGAGAATTACTGTAAACAGTTGATTGCACCTTAGAGGGCCACAACAAATAAAAATGCTAATTATTATTACTATGCTATTATTACTACTCTTATTACTATAGTACTATTAGCACTATGTGCCGAGCACTGCATTAAGTACCGGGGAAGATATAACATAATCACATTAGAAACAGTCCCTGTTCCATGTGGGGCTCACAGTCTAAGTAGGAGGGAGTAGGATTGAGAAGTTAAGTGACTTGCCCAAGGTCACATGGCAGAGTTGGGATTAGAACCCAGATCCTCTGACTACTGGGTCCATGTTCTTTCCACCGAGTCACACTGCGTCCAAATGCAAAGACGTACAAATGATTGTAAACCATTTCACCGCAATAGCCAGGCATTATGGACTGGTGATTAGTCTAAAGAAAACTGAGATGATAGATCTGCTTGCACCAAAGAAGCCATAAACACAACTACACATTTATATCGGCAATTCAGAGCTGAAGGCGGCCACAGCCTGGCCTGGCCTGTTAATTAGGCAGCACACTGACCAGTGACATAATACTAGACGAGGAAGTAGCAAATCAGATCAGAAAGGCCAGCACATCCCTTGGGGGCCTTTCGGACAGACGTCAGGCTCCGGGCCAAAATAAAGATTTACAGAACTGGAGTTTTGTCCAACCTTCTCTACGACCACATCCACCTTCTTGAGCAGTCTCCATCAGCGTCACTTATGGACCAACTAAATATCGAATGGCCAGAGAAGATCACGAACAATGAAGTTCTGGAATGGAGCCCTTCTCCTAGCATCAAAGGCATTCTCAGCCCAGCAAAACTACACTGGGTGGGACCCATGAGGAGAATGAACAACTGCAGGATAGTCAAACAACTGATGTTTGGAGAGCTGAAAGGGGGAAACCGAAAACAAGGAGGGCAGAAGAAACGTTTATGGCTACAGTGAAACAAAGCCTCAGACCATCTCAGATGAAAACTGGGAATCAGGGACTGGGGACAGATTAGCCTAGTATACGCGACTTTCAAGAAAAGAGTATCTCTTTTCGAGGTAAAGCTTTGTAACAAGTGAGAGACGAGGAGGCCAAAGAGAAAACAGGGCCAGGTGCTGTGAATATTAAGCGAGCATGACAACACAACAAGAGAAAGTCTTTTTGTGTGCCCAATGTGAACAGGACTGTGGGTGCTGCATTGGCCTTTTTAATCACATATGGTAGGTGAATTTCATCATCAGTGGTGTCTTCCTTGAATATGAATGACAATTATCTATACATTTCCTTTACTCTGGAAAACTCCTCCCACAGCCTTGAAGCATCAGAGGGAACGTGTCTGATAATTCTGTCGTACTGTACTCTCCCGCTCGCTTAGTACAGTGCTCTCCACATAATAAGCGCTCAATAAGCACCATTAATTGAGAGAGACAATTTCTTATTATAAATGACTACTCCCTAAAGGTGCATCCCCAAGAAGATGTCCAAACCGTAAATAATTTTGCCCAACCGGCAAAACAATTTGGATTGACATGAACTCTGAGGAAAATAGAAGTAATCAGCAAGGCCTAGTGGAAAGAGTAAGGTCCTGGAAGTCAGAAGGAGCTGGGTTCTAATTCCGGATCTGCCCCTTTGCGGTGTGAGCACCATTCTAAGCGCAGGAGTAGATACAAGCTAATCAGGTTGGACACAGTCCCTGTCCCACATGGAGCTCACAGTCTTAATCCCCATTTTACAGATGAGGTAGCTGAGGTACAGAGAAATTAAATGACTTGCCCAAGGTCATACAGCAGGCAAGTGCCATTGCTGGGATGAGAGCCCGGGTCCTCCGACCCTCAGGTCTGGGCTTTTTTCCACTAGGCAATGCTAAGTAGTAGTGGCTTTGTTCATTGAGCTTTCTAATGAATGACTTTCTCTTCTCACCTGCCCTGTGAGGACATATTTTACCCTGCCAGTTAAGCATGAGAAGTTCACCTATCTCCTATTCTACGGCTCACACTTTACCTGGACCTCTAAGTTGGTGTTTCCTCCCAGCATTCTGGCTTCTAAATAAATCATTTACTTTTTTAGCAACATCATTCAGCTTCTTCCAAAGACTCGCGGTTTTTTTTTTTTTTTAATATTTTCTGCTTCTAAAATTAAATATCTTTGTGCTGGTTTGATTCTGGGCCTCCACATCCAGCAAGAATATTAAATAATTTTGAGTTTTGTTCACTCTTGCTTAGAGGCTTTCCCACACATGCCTCCATCAGCAGATCCTGTCAACACCTAGAATCCTAGAATTCAATGGAGTAAATCATCTTTCCTTATTGGCTCTATGACCAGCTGTTCCAGAAAACATTCAATCCAAATACACTTTCCTAGCCAAAAAACGTTACCTCCCTTTCTCTTCCTGATGAAGCAATCTGATAAGGAGTATAATTTGGTCAATCAATCAATCAAGCAATTGATAGCATTTGTTGAGAGCTCCCTCTGGGCTGAGCATTGTATTAAGCACTTAGGGGAGTTTGACAGAGTTAGTAGATGCAATCCCTGACTAGGAGGAGCTTACACTTTAGCCTGGTTACTGTCCCTTATTTTACAGCTTCTTCGATCTGATCTAACATTTCCAGATCAGATTCCTCCTACTAGTCAGATAGTTAATTCATCACTCCAATTGTGATACTTTAAGTTTGGAATTTCTATTCAAAGGATTCTATGGTACTTCTATTCACCGCTAAGGTTTGATTCTTGTCGCTCTTCATGTTTTTCCTCACTTATGGTGCCCCATCCTGGTTGGTGCTCTCATTCCACTCTTTCCTAAAGGGGTTATAACTTGGCAATATTGCATCGCATTAATTTTCTTCCCTCTGCTACCACAGAGAACTGAGAGAGAGAAGCAGCGTAGCATAGCGAGCAGCAGCATGGTGCAGTAGATAGAGCACAGGCCTTGGAGTCAGAAGGTCATGAGTTCTAATCCTGACTCCACCACTTATTTGCAGTGTGACCCTGGGCAAGTCACTTCACTTCTCTGGGCCTCAGTTACTTCATCTGTAAAATGGGGATTGAGACTGAGAGTCCCACATGGGACATGGACTGTGTCCAAATCAATTTGCCTCTATCCACCCCAGCATTTAGTATAGTGCCTGTCAATCAATCAATCGTATTTATTGAGTGCTTACTGTGTGCAGAGCACTGTCACATATTAAGTGCTTAATACCATCATTATCATAATTCAGTCAATGAATCAAAGGTATTTATTGAGTGCGTACTGCAAGTAGATCATTGTACTAAGCACTTTGGAGAATACAACAGAGTTGGCAGACACATTCCCTGCCCACAAGGAGTTTACAATCTAGAGGAGGAGACAGACATGAAAATAAATTATGGATATGTGCATAATATGTACATAAGATAAATATTAAGTGTTCAGAAGGTACAGATACAAGTGCATAGGTGATGTAGAAGGAAAAAAGAGTAGGGGAAATGAGGGCTTAGTCAAGGCCTCTTGAAAGAGATGTGATCTGTGAGCCTGTTGTTGGGTAGGGACTGTCTCTATATGTTGCTTACTTGTACTTCCCAAGCGCTTAGTACAGTGCTCTGCACACAGTCAGCGCTCAATAAATACAATTGAATGAATGAATGAATAAGACTTTTAAGGTCAGCGACCATCTCTATGTGGATGATTCCCAATTCTACATCTCCAGTTCTGATCTTTCTCCTCTGCAGTGTTGTATTTCCCCTGCCTTCAAAGTATCTCTTCTTGGATGTCCTGCTGACACATGAAACTTAGGTGAAACAAAACAGAACTCCTAATTTTCCCACTCAAACCCTTGACTTTCCCATTGCTGTAGACATTACTACAATCCTCCCCATCTCACAACTCAGTAAACTTGGCGTTAGACTCGACTCATCTCTCCCATTCAGCTGAATGGGAGCTGTATTCAACAGTATTCGACTGTGCCTGCTTTGTTTCATAGACTTCTAGCATTCATGTAAAACCTTACGTTTATTTGGGCTTCAATTTTTTGCATCTTCCAGCTTCCCTCTTTGATAATCAGACCTACCCTCATCATTTTCCCCAGTTACCTAGTTTGATTCCCTCTAAACTCTTCCAGCATGACTTTGGCCTTGAATCACCTCCCTCCCAGAAGTTGGCTCAATCTGTGCCATACATTTTTCCATTCCCACCAGATTTCTCCAAGTTTTTTTGGCTGAAGAACTGCTCGAATAACATTTGAATATTTAGGCCCAGCAAACTGGGACCATTTCAATTCAGGGGAGCTGATCCAACTTGTACCAGTTTCATCAGTCCAAAAGAGCCCCCCCGCCACCCCCCCAAGTTCCTAATGTCCCTAAATCCATTTCTTTTTCACATCATCTCCTCCCTACATTGAAATCTCTGGCTGCATCTGGGGCTCTTTGAATGGAGGCACTGCACTTCAGCTTCCCACTTAAAATAAGATTTCAGGACTTCCTTGCTACCCTTCCCTATATCAGTGATGTCACTACCATCAGCTTTTCCCCTAACCCTTCTAGTAGCCTATCTAACCATCTCCTACCTTGGCACGCAGCAGAAAAGCCACCATCTGTTCCTTTCAGATATCACAAACCTAGCTGTATGCTAATGATAATATCACCTCTCATTTTCACTCATTCAATCATATTTATTGAGAACTTACTATGTGCAGAGCACTGTACTAAACACTTGGGAGAGCACAATATAAAAGCACATTCCCTGCCCACAAAGAGCATACAGTCTAGGGGGGAGACAGACATCAATATAAATAAATAAATTACTTGTTTCTGGAGTCCATTAGGGGACCAACTCTAACATCCCCAATAATAATAATACTAATTGTGGTATTCCTTAAGTGCTTACTAAGTGTCAAGCACTATTCTAAGCCCTGGGGCAAGTTAATCAGGTCAGACACAATCTCTGTCCCACCCCAGACTCATCATCTAAGAGGGACAGAGAACAGGTGTTGACTCCCCACTTTACAAATGAAAGAACTGAGGCATAGTCAAGTGACTTGCAATAGTGGTAAAAAAAAAAAGTTCAGTCCATGTTTCCCCACTCCTCAAGAACCGCCATTGCTCGGGCAGTCACCTTCACATCAAAGAGAAGCTCCTTACCATCTGCTTTAAAGCACTCAATCACCTTACCCCTTCCTACCTTAACTCACTGTTCTCTTACTACAATCCAGCCCACCCACTTCTCTCCTCTAATGCCAACCCCGATCTCCTCTATCTGGCCACTGACCTTTCACCCTCATCCTTCTGCTGGTCCCAAATACCTTCTCCCTTCATAGCCCACAGACCATCACTCTCCCCACTTTCAAAGCCTTACTGAAGGCACGTCTCCTCCGAGAGATCTTCCTTGACTAATAATAATAATAATGGTATTTGTTAAGCACTTACTATATGCATAGCACTGTTCTAAGTGCTGGGGTAGATACAAGATCATCAGGTTGTCCTATGTGGGGCTCACAGTCTGAATCCCCATTTTACATATGGGTAACTGAGAAGTTAAGCAACTTGCCCAAAGTCACACAGCTGACAAGTGGAGGAGCTGGGATTCGAACCTGTGACCTCTGACTCCCAAGCCCGGGCTCTTTCCACTGAGCCACACTCATTTCCTCTGCAACACCCTTGCATTTGGATTTGCACCCTTTATTCACCCCTCCTTCAGCCCCACAGCATTTATATACATATCCATGATTCATTCATTTACATTAATGTCTGTCTCTCCCTCTAGACTGTAAGTTCACTGTGGGGAGGGAACATGTCTAGCAGCTCTGTTATACTGTACACTTCCAAGTCTGTTCTCTGCCCACAGTAAGCGCTCAATAAATATGACTGATTGATAATAGTTAAGTGACTTGCCCAAGGTCAAACAGCAAGGCGAGTGGAGGAGCTGGAATTGGAACCCAGGTCCTCTGATCCCCAGGCCCGTGCTCTTTCCACTAGACTACATGACTTTATTACTCCTTGGAGTAGTGCCCTCAGAGCACTAAAGGTTGGTTAAAGATTAAAGGTTGGTTCCTTCCTCTCTTCCTAGATGCAGTCCTTATTTGTGGACTTCTCTCTCCTCAGTCACCCGAGAGCTGCCGGGGGCAGGAGGAGATCCACTCTACAATGTCCCCTATGGCCTTATCAACATACTTCTATCTCCCCGAGGACTTCCAGTTCAGCAACTTGGCCTGCAGAAAATGTATCCCCTCTCAAGGGCCTGGAGTTGCTTACATCAGTTCCCGGGGAAACCTAGTACAGTGAATTGTGTAGTGGATATTCTGATGCTGGACTTCTACCTGCAGAATCTATTTAGCCCTTCATTCTAGAAAGTTTGAGGCCTTTGGGGTCAAAGCACTCAGTCACCTTGTCCCCTCCTATCTTACCTCGCCGATTTCTTACTACAACTCAGCACGCTCACTACGCTCCTCTAATGCCAACCAACTCACTGTTCCTTGATCTCATCTATCACGTTGCCGATCCCTTGCCCAGGTCCTGCCTCTGGCCTGGTTCCCCCGCCCCAGCAACCTTCATATCTGACAGATCATCACTCTCTCCACCTTTGAAGCCTTATTAGAATCACATCTACTCCAAGAGGCCTTCCCCAAATATGCCCTCATTTCCTCTCCCCTCTGCCTCACCCTTGCACTTAGATCTGTATCCTTTATTCACCCCACCCTTAGACCCACAGTGCTTATGTACATATCCGTAATTTATTTTAATTCTGGCTACTCCTCTGGACTGTCAGCTCCCTGCGGGGAGGGACATGTCTACTACATCTATTATATTGTACGCTCCAGAGAGCGTAGTACAGCGCTCTGCACTCAGTAAGTACTCAATAAATGTGATTGATTGATTGACTGATGGTAATCTTCTAGTTGAGTTTTCCCTTAAATATATTTGAAAATGGTGGCTGACAGCAATTCCCAAAGAAAAATGCCCTATTGGGTTCTCCCCGCCTGAGCTCGGTCTGGGTCATAGCTGTACTCCAGATCACAGGCAACTAAATATCTCCTCATATTACAGCTAACCCACTAGGTTCACTGCTCTAGCTGGTCAGTCCAATCACCTGGTTTTAAGAGGCCTAGTTTAGGCTCTTGGAGATTTTTTTTTTAATGGGGGTTCTTAAGTGTTTACTATGTGCCAGACCCTGTACTGATCCCTGGGGTAGATTCAAGAACATCACGATAGGGACAGCTCCTGTCCCACAGGTGGTCTCACAATCAAAGTCGGTGGGAGGAGGACTTAATCTCCATTTTACAGGTGAGGTAACTGAGGCACCGAGAAGTGAAGAGACATGCTCAAGGTCACAAAGAAGGCAACTGGCAGAGTGGGGATTAGAACCCAGGTCCTCTGATTCCCGGGCCTGTATTCCTTCCATTGGCCATGCTGTTTTATCTGTCCCTTCCCTCACCCTCCTTCACCTTCCTGTCCTCCTTTCTTATTTTCTCTCCTCTTCTTTTGCTGTGAAAACTGTGCTGTTGGCTCCTCACCTGAGCTCAGCCTTCTCCCAAATGCTTTGCACAAAGCTAGCACTCAATGAATACTATTGATTGATTGACTGAATCACTTCTGTAGGGTGTTGGAGTTTTCTGTTCTGCTTACCTCAAAGTGGCCACAATGCTTCCCCTTCCTCTTCTGGGAGTCAGGAAGCCAGAGGCGTAAATGTTGGAGGAGAATTCAGGAACGAATTGCATCACTTCATATTTAAAATCCTTGGGAGCCTGACGGGGAGAATAAGAGTCATCATGTTACTTGTGCAGGGCTGACAACCATCACGAAGCTCAAGATCGCTTGTTCCCTTTACTTCCAGAAAGGCACGTTCATTACAGGCTCTATGAAACTGCTTCAGACTTTACTTGGGCCCTGGGCAGAAATAATTTGCATTCTGCAAATTTTCCAAACTTCTCCAGACTCTTTTTTAAAATTCCATGTAAAGTACTTGCTGACTCTGGTTCCTTTTTCCGCTCTACACCCTTGAGGTGTGTTACGCAGGCTGTGAAGTTGGCTATGTGAGGTGCAGAGTTTATAAATATGAAAAACAGTACATTTGCAGGATTGTGGTGTTTCCATCATTGAGATTCTCTTTTGCTTAAGCATAAAGCATGTATCAGTGTTTGAAACCCTTAATTAATGAACCTCAAATCTTCAAAAATGAAAGAAGCTTAAAAAAAAGACAAAAGTACAGCTGTAACTTCTCAGTGTATTTCATTCTCTGGAATCTTTATAGTTCATCTCTGAAGAGCTAATGTCATCACTGTTGCAACTTCAAAACTCCTCTCTGCTGTCTATTCGGCTGTTTTAAACTTTCGCTTCTTAAGTCTAAATCAAAACAAGGAAATGTAACCTTCTGATTGTAGTTTTTCTTTTAAATAAATGAAAGGCTCCAAAAAGCCATGAGGGCAGCAATTATACTGCCCAACACACCCTGATAATGTATTAGAGAGAACAGGGATAGAGCCTAGAAAAGACAAAAAAAAATAATAATAATTGAATGGGCAAGAAGGGAATTTATGAAGCTTCTTAAACTAAGGAGTGAAATAGTACTTAGGTTGAATGGATGTTCTTGTGGATAAAACAAACAAACAACAACAACAAAAAAAAAAACCACACACAACAAACCTACGGGACTCGCCTTTGGCCTTATCCTGTTTTCATCAGTCAACCTGGCCCAAAATACAGGATGAGCCCAGGTGGCCCAGAAAACCTTTCTCAGGGCAGAGAAAAAGCCATTTCCCAGCATGGAAAATGTCTATTTCCAAATGAATTTGGCTAGCTCAAGGGAACATATGACAGTTCAGAAGATTGAATCTTTCTATTTGTATCCTGGACAAATGCATCTCGGTTCTGAGTTCCGGTTACTTCGCAAGCCCCTACCCACCACTCAACCAACAAGTCTCTTAGGAGGGAGAGATTGTTCAATCAATCAGTGGTATTTATTGGACGATTACTGTAAGCAGAGGACAAAGACGGATCCAGTCTTCCTTCTTTTCCAATTAAAGATTTGACTTTCTGGAAGAGTCAATCCAAGCAATGGAACCACCTACCATGTTTGCTCCTAAGCCCTACCTTTCCTAACACGGACTTCACCAGATCTGACCCCGCTACCATTTAAGGGCAAGAACAATCCATGTTACAACTCTCTACTGTCTAATTTCACAGGAACCAAGAAAAAAACATTAATTACTGGGTTCAAAAATCATGACTTTCCTTCTCATCTTTGAAGTCTATAGTACTGTCTCATTCAGTGCTTTGCACACAGGAGAAGCTCCACACTTCTGATGATAATGATCCTGCTTCACGTGAAGAGTTTAATACACAAAAAGGTTGCCCTGAACATGCATTATCAACCCATCCCTTGCCATGCCCATCTTTTAAACAGTTCCCTTTAGTTGTGTTGCTGCATCAGTAAGCCCAAAAGGGAAATAGCACACAACTGAGAATCAGGGGACCAAGGTTTTGCCAGCTGGGTGACCCTGGGCAAGTCAATCAATGATATTTATTGAGTGCTTACTACGTGCAGAGCTATGCACTATGCACGTGGGAACATACAATACCACAGAGTTGGTAGACATGATCCCTGCCCACAAGGAACTTAACAATCTACAGTGGGAGACATTTAAATAGATTAGGGTTAGGGGACAAAGTAGAATATAAGAATATTTTCATAATTACTGTGGGGCTGGGAAGAGTATCAAGGTACTTAAAGGAATATCAAGGTGTGAGTCTCCAAACTTCTCTGTGCCTCAATTTCCTCATCTGTGTGCCACTGAGCATTAAATATCTGTTCTCGCTCCAATAGATGGTGAGCCCCATGTAGAATATGGACTGTATCTGAACTGATCATCTTGTATCTACCCCAGTGCTTAGTTCAGTGCTTGGCAACATGGTAGGCACCTAACAAATACCACAGTTATTATGTACCTGGCTAGCCTGCATATATCTTGTGAATGATTGGCAGATTTTTTTTAAAATCCATGAAATGTTTGTCATCTTTTTAATCATGAACTGCACACCTCTCTAAAACAAAAACTTCCAGGCACCTCTAAAGCTGTGAGGAGATTCAAAGGAAACAACATCCCAGGGGCAACTTTGGTATTTTGATGTCCACTTTTATCCAGGCACGCAGACATTGTCAGGAATTGAAATAATGGGGGGAAGGCAGGGTGGGGGTGTTCTTAATGTTATGGTCTTTCAGGAAGGCTGTCAAGTTGAGATGGGATAGAGACTTTCTTGGCAGTTTTATTGCACTTGTCGGCAGACACAGTTAGTGGGCATTTTAATATGGCCCTAACACTGATGTTCACTGACCTTTGAGAAGAACACGTGACTAAGGATCCAGAACAAAGAATGAAAAAGCCACAACTATAGGTAAATGACACTTAACCAAAAGCACTTTGTTGTTCAGGAGGATGGTACATTCTGGTTGAGGTTTTTTTTCCAAAAAATGTTCTGAAGATCTGAAACTTTTCTGAATATGCCTTGTCACATAGGCGTCTTTAAGTCACTCAATATCATACCTTCCTGCAAAGCAAAAGCTAAGGAAAAGAAACCCAGAAAGCTGCCTTCAATTCATCAATTTCAATGAAACCCTTTTTATTGTGTTCATGATTTGTATATGCCATCTTTATTGGTTTTATACTTCGTAAAGAGGTTTATTTTTCCTACCTCCAAACATCTGCATTGGGTTTGCTAAAGGGCCCCTGTCAACGCTTGAATGAGATTTATTTAACTAACTTTTAAAAATTTATCTTGGTCACAAAGGAAAAATCATCAAACCAATAAGGCTAAAATCAAAGCCGGTGTCTCAAACAACATCTAAATCAGTAGTCAACCTTCACGGGGGTGCCGTTTTTAAAATAAGGATATTCATTTGGAATTCTTATTTTTTCTGTGCATCATTAGTGCTCAAATCAATGACTAAAATGTCTCTTGTTATTTCTATTTGTGCCCTAAAAAGGTAATACCACAAATTTCAACAAAGAAAGCTAGCCAGACTAATTTGGGGATAAGAGAGAAGTACATTTATTTTGGATGTTTATCCGAATAGAACCTTTCGGTATCTATATTCATCCCTCCAATTATACCAATTGTGCCATCTTTGTTTCTGTTCATGCAGCTTATTTTGGTTGCTGCTCAGTTGGTGCATTTGAGCAGTGCAATTTTATTTTACCCTCTCATTCGCAAGTCTGATAACCCTGGCATGTTCCCCACTCTGTTGAGCTGTAGTATTTCTCCCAGTCCTTCAGGGCACAATGCTAGGGATACTCTAACCAGCACATAATGATGATGATGACAGTAATAATAATAATAAATAGCATTCATTAAGTGCTTAACTATGTGCAGAGCACTGGGGTTATAAGGTTATAAATTGATCCGATTGGACATAGTTCCCATACTACACAGGGTTCACAATCTGACAGATCGATTTTCACATTTTCTAGATGAGCAACTGAGGCTCAGAGAGGTTAAGTCACTTGCCCCAAATCACACAGCAGTTCAGTGGCTGAGATGGGACTAGAACCCAACTCTCCTGGCCTGCAGTCCTGTGCTCTTTCCACCAGGTCATGCCGCACCCCAGCAATAAGAGCCAGTTGGAAATGACAAACACTTAAAGTAACAAAAACCAAAATGTTCTAGGCAACCATTTTTTGTGGCCATGCATTCTATAGAGTTGTATTCTCTCCTAATTCAAAAAATGGGGTTGTGAGATACTGGGCAGAGTCGGGGGAGGAAATAAAAGAAACCAGATAAATTTGGCAACAGTGAGAGTACCGTATTTCATTCATTCGTATTTACTGAGCTCTTACTTTATGCATCCCCAACTACCTTAACAGGGATTGGAGCTAGATTCCTCATATAAAGTCCATTAATCTTTTATCTGGGCCGACCTAAATGCACAAACAAAAGTCAAGTTGGTCATTTCTATGAGCTGAAGCTGGAAGAGAAGTAGGGGAGTGTAACATGAAATAATTGCACCCCTTACCGAACACAATCACATCTGAGTTCTGCTATTATCTTCTGACTCAGCATGCATTAAATGGTTACAAAGGATACCCGATCCTTCTTGCGGGTGTGGGGAGGGAAGGAAGCCATAGGAGATATGGAAGAGGTAGAAACAACCCACTCAACTCCACAGAATTCCCACTGAGGGCCAGGTTTTGGATACTAGCAAACCTTTAAAGAAAGCATACAACTGAAAATCAACACTCTCAGGTCTCTTTCTGCCGAGGGATGAAAACGTGGTATGTAAGTCAAGATGCCATGAAGTAGCAGGTGGTAGTTTAGTTATTAGGACCAATCTCCTTGCTGGAGCCCTGCTAGTGAATCTTCTCCCCACCCGCTTCCATGACTGATATTTATTTAAACCTTCAAAAGCACCAAGATCTGCTTCCCTCCCGGAGGGTCAGCGGAGTAAAACACATTTGCTATAATCTTTCCAGTCGTCCGATCTTAGCGAGCCATTAAAGGCGAACCAGCTCACTGAACCGAACTAGAAAGAACAGCTACAACAAATAAAAGTAGTGAAAACATGCCTGGAGGCAGTAACAGTTCTCATTTTCCTTCTATCTTCTTGAGCAACTGAGACAGTGGACTAAAGAGTCCTTTTGTAGCTCTCTGATTGCCCCGTTTTCTCAGTGGAGACTGAGTTGATACTAAAAGGGCTCACTGGGCCATATTGGCAATAGAAAATGGGCACATGGGTGGCTTCTGGCTGGGGTCACGACTGAAAACTGAAGAGCTGAGGTTCAGCATATGTTTGGTGATTTTATGACCGGTTGAGTTATTTATGGTGTGTTCTACATTTTGAAATTTTTAAAAAAATTTGAAATTATCTTGTATCTACCCTGTGCTTAGCCCAATGCTTGGCACATAGTGCTTAACTCATACCACTCATTTCAATTAAATGATGAAATTTTGATGAAATTTTTCATTAAAAGTATTTTTTAATGAAGCCCCTACTATCACACATGCAAGCTTTTTAATTAATTTACATTATTTACTTTCTCAGGCCATCCTTCACTCCTCCCCTACTACCTAGCGTGGCTCAGTGGAAAGAGCATGGGTTTTGGAGTCAGAGGTCATGGGTTCAAATCCCGGCTCCGCCAGTTGTCAGCTGTGTGACTTTGGGCCAGTCACTTCACTTCTCTGGGCCTCAGTTACCTCATCTGTAAAATGGGGATTAAGACTGTGAGCCCCCCGTGGGACAACCTGATCACCTTGTAACCTCCCCAGCGCTTAGAACAGTGCTTTGCACATAGTAAGCATTTAATAAATGCCATTATTATCACCCCACCCAATGCTCCCATGTAAACAAGGGTCTGAACCACCATTTTGTACTGTGTTCTCCTCCAAAACTACATTTGGCCTGTGCAGTTTGGTCACAGTACTCATTTGTACCGGCTATAAAGCACCTCTGATCTGAATGTCTTTTCCTCTGCCACTTTCTTCATTTCACATGTTATCTACTACACTGGATGCTCATGAATTACTTCCCTGCCTGACTAATGAACAGAAATATTGCAAATGCAAGGAGCGCCACTGCACTTTACACCGTCTGGCCTGCTCAGTGGCTTGCATACTGTGTTTTTCTTACTGTCACTCCTCTGAGGCAATTGAACTTGAATTTGTTATTGTAGAAAAACTTTTTAAACTCTACGATTCACTCATTTCCTCCACTTTCACTCCCTCTTCAAGGTCCTTACGTTGCAACTGAATTTTCTTGATAAGAAATTTCTGATTGAGGCCAAGCAATGCCGTACAGTTAATCTTTGCCCTTTGACTTTCTTCCTCTCCCTCTAAAATACAAAATTGTCATGGCGAAAAAAGTCACACCTCACATCTGATACTGTGGAGAAATTATTTTTCCTACATGCAAAAGTAGTGAAAGTGTATAAGGAAAGCAAGGCTTTGTCCTAATATTTTGATTTTTCAGGCACTTCTGAGAAAACGGGAGGTTGGGGGTTTCTGTTGGTATGCATAGCTATTTAGTATTATTGCTCAACTGGAACATTGAAATACCCAGGTCACTCTAGGTGTGTTATCGTTGCTCATATTAGTTGTACTGAAGTAGAGAGAATTAAATACAAACCCTACGAACACCGCTATTCTACTCCGAGTCTAAATGCTGAACACCACTCACAGAAAAAGCCCAGGTAGCAAAACTTCATCTTCCCAAAATGCACTTCAATAAGTTTTAACTATAAAAACCTAATTTAAAATAATGTCAGCATCTTTGGGCTGTAGAATATAAGGCTCAGCATCTTTAAATTATTTAAGAGGTCCTCAGAGAGTCAGTTATGCTTATAATGTCAGATTTACTCAAAGAAAAGGAAAGAGCAAAGCAAAGTGTTGAATAAGGGCTTCCTGTGCAATTTCATTGAGTTATTTCTGCATTTTGTAATTGCAAAAATAGTCTCCCCTGTCTTAATTTTAAGACAAAAGCACATATGTACACATATGCATAACCCGATGAGATTGCTTCAATTTGCTTTTTGGGTTCGAAAGCAAATATTCAAAGCCATTCTATTCAAGTTACATCCTTTCCTACCTAGGTCGATCCATTCAGAAGTGATCCTTCAAGAAATCATGAAAGGGATAATTGCACTGGATTTCCTCAAGATACAACCTTTGCCTCCATCTTCTCTAATGAGAAGAATTCAAAAAGTAAATATACATATGATACTCTCCCTCAGTTCTAATGATGCCCTGGTTTCCTCTGGAAGAATCTTCTCTCCAATTGCCTGTGCTGTGAAAGAAGAACCTTCTGTCTCTCAAGACAACACACACTAGGGATAATTTTAGAAGCATATTAATCTGCAAAGTTTCACTTGTCAAAAAGAGCAAAAAAATCAATAAAATATGTGGTGAAATACTCATAGAAGTTTTTGAAGATCAGAGGAGATTGAAAAGGACTTAAACTGTTTAAGAGATGGAAACTGACTTTGTCTACAACATTCAGGGCTAAGTACTGGTGTCCAATTGAAACTCGGCTAATCGCCAGGGGACAGCTGGTCTTCAGACCAATCATTTTTGAAAGAATTATTTGAAAGTGAATCGAGGTGTTTTCTATTCCTGTGACCAAACTGGTCCTACATCGAAGCGACCTGGACAGCACACTAGCTAAAACCACAATGACAGACAAGGAGATGGAAAATCGAATCAAGAAGGCCAGCACAACTGCATAATTCATTTATTTATAATAATGTCTCTCTCCCCCTTGGGACTGTCAGATCATTGTGGGAAGGGAATGTCTATTACGTTGTCGTGTTGTACTCCCCTGAGTGTTTAGCCTGGTGCCCTGTGCATACTAAGTGCTCAATAAATATGATTGACTGATTGATTGATTTGGGAGAATATCCAACAGACTGTGGTACCATTTTCCAGACCAAACTAAAGGTCTCTGGACCTGGAGGGCTGTCCAACTTCCTCAACACAGACTCCTTGAGCAGTTTCACCATTGTTAGGGGTCAGACTCAATATCAAGTGGGTTTCAGATCACGCACAGTGAAGTTCTGGAACCCAGTCAATCAGTTAATCATATTTATAAGTGCTCACTATATGCAGAGCGTTGTACTAAGCATCTGTCCATCTGTCTCCCCAGACTGAAGCTGTGCTCCCTTAAAACGG
Source organism: Tachyglossus aculeatus (assembly GCF_015852505.1). NCBI lineage: Eukaryota > Metazoa > Chordata > Mammalia > Monotremata > Tachyglossidae > Tachyglossus > Tachyglossus aculeatus. The sequence goes on from NC_052098.1 coordinate 9,873,298, forward strand.
CTATGTTGGGTGAGACTTGTGAGGAGAATGAGGGACAGCAGGACACCCAAACAGCTGCTCTATGGATTGCCGAAAGCGGGAAACAGAAAGCAAGAAGGGCAGAGGGAGAGTTTTAGGGTCATGGTAAAAGAAAGTCTCGGGCAATGCTGCATCCCAGCTGAAAACTGGGAGGCAATTTTTTAAACATATTGTTAAATGCTTATTATCTGTTCAACACTTTTCTAAGCACTGGGGCAGACATAAGTTAATCATACTAGATACAGTCCCTCTCCACAGGGGGCTCACAAGGCTAAATAGGAGGGAGAACAGGTATTGAATCCCCATTTTGCATTTGAGGAAACGGAGGCACAGAGATGTTAAGTGACTTGACCAAGGTCACACAGCAGGCAAATGGCAGAGCCAGGATTAGACCCCGGTTTGTAATGAGAACCCTCTAGACTATAAATTTGTGTGGATAGGGAACATATCTACCAACTCTCTTGTACTGTACTCTCCCAAGCACTTAATACATTGCTCTGTACCCAGTTAGCACTCAAATAAATTACAATTGAGGATGATCAGGTTCTCTGGTTCCCAGACCCATGCTTTATCCCCTAGGCCATGATGCTTCCCTAATTGTCGAGGACAGGTTAACATGGCATCTCGCTACCAAGAAAGAAGTGGTTCTTTTCAAGAAAAGGTTTTGTATGGACCACGAGTCACGGAGGCAAAAGAGAAAATTGCCAGATGCTGCAAACGTCAAGTAGAGCAACACAAGGGACAACAGTACTGTGTACACAATGGGCCAGGACTGCGGGTCCTGCTTTGGCCTTTTCAGCCACACATGCACTCATGATGTATTTCAATGTCAATGGCCTCGTCTTTGAATATGAAAGACAGCTAAATATTCATTGAAGCAATGCTCAAAGCCAAAACAGCTCTACTGAGCAGGAAATATGAGAATGGATGGCAGCAGCTGCTCTTGGCGAATTGCAAGGGGGCAGAGGCAGGCTGGGAGGACAGAAAAAAACAATTTAAAGACACAGTGAGGCACAGGCCCAAACAGCTGTGAAGGAGTGTGGCCTAGTGAAACGAGTATAGGCTTGGGAATCAGAGGACCTGGGCGTCCTATCCCGGCTCTGCCACTTGTCTGCAGTGTGACCTTGGGCAAGTCACTTAACTTCTCTGGGCCTCAGTTCCCTCATCTTTGTCTGTGGCATCTCTATTTGGATGTTAAACCTATACCTCAAACTTAACATGTCCAAAGCAGAACTCCTTATCTTCCCACCCAAACGCTATCCTCCCCTTGACTTTCCCATCACTGTGGACAGCACCACCACTCTCCCTGTCTCACAAGTTGGTAACCTTGGCATTTCCCTCGATTCATCTCTCTCATTCAACACACACAATGAATCCATCACGAAATCCTGTCAAAGCTTCATAACATCGCTAAAATCTGCCCTTTCCTCTCCATCCACACTGCTATCACTTTAATCCAAGCACTTATCCTAACCCACCTCAATTAGTGCACCAGCCTCTTCGCTGACCTCTTTGCCTCCTGTCTCTACCCATTCCAGTCTGGATCACTTTTCTACAAAAAATGTTCAGTCCACGTTTCCCCACTTGTCAAGAACCTCCAGCGGTTGTCCATCCACCTTGGCATCAAACCGAAACTCCTTACCATCAACTTCAAAGCAGTCAATCACTTTTCCTCTTCTTACCTTAGGTTCCTGATTTCTCACTACAACCCAGCACCCACACTTTGCTCCTCTAATGCCAACCTACCCACTGTACCTCCATCTTGTCGCCAACCTCTTGCTCATGCCCTGCCTCTGGCCTGGAACGTCTTCCTTCTTCATATCCAACAGATGATCGCTCTCCCCAACTTCAAAGCCTTATTAAACCACATTGCCTCCAAGAAGCCTTCCTCAACTCAGTCCTCACTTCCTCTTCTCCCACTCCCTTCTGCATCACCCTTGTACTCGGATTTATGTACATATCTGTAATTCATTTAGTCATATTAATGTCCGTCTTCCCCTCTAATAATAAATAATAATGGCATTTATTAAGCGCTTACTATGTGCAAAGCACTGTTCTAAGTGCTGAAGCACTAGACGGTAGGCTCATTGTGAGCGTGGGACATATCTACCAACTCTTGTACTATTCATTCAATTCAATTGCATTTATTGAGCGCTTACTGAGTGCAGAGCATGTGCAATACTGTGTGTACTATATTCTCCCAAGAGCTTAGTACAGTGATCGATAAATACAATTGATTGATTGTGCCCAACCTGATTATCTTGTATCTACCTCAGCTCTTAGGTCAGCGCTTGATGCACAGTAAGCATTTTAGCAAATATAGGATAACAGTGATGATGACGATGATAATAACAATAACAACCACCAATAAAGAGAATATGGCACAGGAGAGGACTGCTACTAGACCACTGCGATAAATCGACCGGTCTAACAGGCAACAACTGAAAGAGAGCTCACACTCCTTGGGCCAAGGTTTTGCAAACAATGAGATGTCAAGAAGCAGAATAGAAGGGAACCCAGAACTGAGCTCTGAGGGTCTCCATGGTTAGAGGGAAGGGGCAGAGGAGGAGCCCAAGAAAGAGACTGAGAGGCCAGATTGATAGGAGGAGAGCCAGGAGAGCACAGTGTTGGTGAAGGTTAGATAATGTTTCCAGGAAGAGGGGGTGGTCGACCATGTGGAAGGCATGGGCCTGGGAGCTGAAAGAATCTGGGTTCTAATCCCAACTCCACCACCTGTCTGCTGTGTGACCTTGGGCAAGTCACTTTAGTTCTCTGGGTTTCATTCCCCTCATCTGTAAAATAGGAATTAAGACTGAGCTCCATGCGGGACATGGACAAAGTCCAATCTGATTAGCTTGTATCTATCCCAGTGCTTAGAACAGTGCATAGCACATAGTAAGCGCTTAACAAATACCATTAAAAAAAAGCCAGCTGAAAGGTCGAGGAGGATTAGGATATAGTATAGGCTGTTGGATTTGGCAAGAAGGAGGTCACTGGTGACCTTAGAGAGGGTAGCAGTTTCCATGGAGTGGAGGGAGCAGAAGCCAAATCGGAGGGAGTAGTGGTGAGAATTGGAGGAGAGGAAGCAGAGACAGTGGGTTTAGACAATTCACTAAAGGAGTATGGAGGGGAATGGTAGGAGGGAGATGGGGTGATAAATGGATGGAGTTGTGGGGTCAAGGGAGGGTTTTTTAGGACAGGGGAGACATGAGCATGTTTTACAGCAGCAAGGAAAGAAGCCATTGGAGAGTGAGTTTGGGAATAGTATCAGTGGCCACGTGACGGTTATGGACGTTGTTACCAGTGGGCATGGCCTGCTCCCCTGGGAAACACATGCCTTGCTCTGAGCTATGTGCCTAGTGATTCCCAGTCAAGTGCTTGGGTTGACTGGTTCAAATTGCAGCTGTGCCTGCACTCCAACAATGACTCAAATTTCCTATCTAATCCATTAGATATAATGAACTGGAGGGTTGTACAGCTGTCTCCTCTCTAATCCAAGTACATTTACTTATACATTGATATGTTGCCTATATCCAACAGTAATGCCATCCTCAAAAACGTGAGTGAACGGTAAACAACTGCAAAGTGGACTGTCTTCCCATAGACTTGCAGGCGCTTTCCCGGAACCAACCACAGCATGAGGTAAGTAGCACTTATACTGTAAATACCTTCCTGCCACCTCTCTCTCTTCATTTATACTTTCCCCTCCTTGAAAGCCTCCCATTAGATTATAAGTACCCTGAGGGCAGGGATCTTGTCTACCAACTCCCTGAAGCACTTAGTATAGTGCTCTGCACATGGTAAGCTCTCAATAAATATCATTGATTGATTGATTCTAGCTCCCCTATAGCCTTACCTCAATCCACTCCCCTACTGTCTTCATACCCTTGTTCCAGTACAGGAATATCACACAATACAGTGGAGATATGTTCCTGAAAAACGTGGTTATTATCATAAGTGTCTGTGTACATTTTTCCCATAGACATACTTCCTATAAATTGGGATCAGGACCAAAGCCTCTGGAAAAAATAATATGAAATTCCTTTATGAGTCAGATTCTACTACATTAAACACAACTTAACTATTGTTTAATCTTTGTTAAAGTAATTCAAAGTATATCATGACATTGACTAAATGAGCTGTAGCATGATTATGAATTTTCATAGGAGGTTGACAAAGTAGATAGTTATTCTGCTGATTGTGGTATTTTTTTTTAACTTTAGTGACAAATGTGTCCAGTTTAGATGGAATAAAACCCTTCTTCTTGTCCTCATAAAGTACCTAGTGGTAGACCAACCCTTTCAGAACATTTCTTCGCGCCTTCGAACCCCCATCTCCATCAGTGTCTTCAACCATTTTTATAAATTTATCTGCTTTCTATAAAAATGATAGAACACTTCTTAATCCCCAAATTTAGCTGGTGGTGGACAGACCAGTTCTTCCTCTGCTTTGCCATCTTGTAATGATGCACCGGATTTATGTGGAGTAAAATAATACCAGAGGTTTCCCTGGATTGTATGCTTTGTTCGATTACTATAACCTGGGGCAAAGTATCACAATGTAATGATTGCATCTCCCAGTTGTAGGTACCATGGGGTGGCCGTAACCTGTGGTATGCCTGTGTATTCACATACATGGATTTATTCTCCCTCTCCCTTTCTGTTTTTCCCTCTCTCTTCACACACACACACACACACACACACACAGTTTTACTGTTCTTAATTCCTACAGTGTGATGGAGTATTCTGGAAATAGAAGCTTCTTGGTCTGTTACATTACCACAATTTAGCATGTATTGATATCCCTTTTTTAGAGCTACATATTAGTTGCTGAGGGGACAGTAAGAGATAATCTCTCATTTTCCCTACCTAAAGAGTTTGACATCTAAAAGAGGCAAGTTGATGTTCCATTGTGAGCAGGGACTGTATTGCTGGATCATACTTTCCAAGTGCTTAGTACAGTGCTCTGCACACAGTAAGTGCTCAATATGATTGAATGAATCAATGAATGATTGAACCAAGACACGAACCAAGTTTCACTGTAAACTTGGGAAAAGCATATAATGATTATTTGTGACTCAGGATCGTGGATCATTTTATGTAGTGAACAGAATGATGATGGATGTTAGAGAGAACTGTCCTCTTTCAACAGTAACCGTGTGCTAAGTCAATTTTGAAGCTTGAGAAATATAACAACTTTCCACCTATCTATACTGGACTTCAATTCCACATCCCATAAAATGATGGAGAAGTTTAGGGAGCTGACAGGAAGGTATACGTACAAGTGATTTTGCTCCATATCAAGAGTAGAGATGTGGGACAGGGTAGGAAGAAGCAAAAGAAGAGAAGGCACTTTACTTACACCAGACAGGAGAAGGAGATCGTGGTAACGAGAGAGGCTCTTGCTAGAGGTACTAGGAAAGAGGCCAGAAACTTCTTTACACATCTCAGGGATGCAGGTATGTCTAGACAGTTCTAGCAAAGAGCTGGTTTGTAATAATTCTTTGGTGGGTGACAATGTAGTTCCTGAGCTCCCTCATGTTTCCTTCAGGTTCACAATTGAATTTTGGACCTAGGTTTAAAGCACTGCAGGCTAATACCATTGGGAATGGAGGAAAACTTGACGGCAAGCACAAAGATATTCGGATGGAAGCTTTACTCCGTGCAGCTGCCATATGGGGTAAGGAAAAGATGGAACACGCTTCAGCACTGAATGCATTTCAGCCCTCTCTCCAATTTTAAAATCCAATTCATGATTATACTGGTTGGAAATAAAATGCTCATGGAGCAGATGCTTAACTCAAGGCTACTCTACTAAGCAACACCTTATTAACTTGGGTAAGAAATAAGCAGAAGGAAAGTAGGGACGATGGGATTTCAAATGTTTCTCAGGTATAACTCACCTTTGCCCAGGTTTTACTCCATCACTTCTAGGTTGAAAATATCTTAATGATTGGATGCTCATCATCCTGGAAGGAGTAGTTTTCTCCCATCCCTAATAGCAAGTATTGTTAGCCACATTGTTACAGATGGAGAAAGACAGATCATTAAGAAAGATGGCGTAACCAGCATTGCAGTAGGTCAGTGAGTCACCCAGGCTTAGATTTCTATCTCCTGATTCCAAGTTCAGAATTTTCACCACTAAGTCACGTTGTAAAAATTTCTTCACAAAATTAGATCAAGATTTATGTCAATCAGGAATACCCACCAAAACTAGGGTACTTTAACGGCCTTTTGGTTCTTGTTAAAGCTGAAAATATGGGGGCCCAAAAACCCCCACGTTTCTTAATATGACAACCTTTTATATTATTTCCATCTCTTCTGATTGTGTGAGGGACAATGCAGTAGAGAAAGGTTTGAAGTGTCTTTTTAGATCTGGGTCTAGGTCAGGTATTGTAGAATGGTTGAGATTTCAAAATGTATTGGGCTAATTAAGGACACAGGCACAAAAGAGCAGCGAGAGGCCATATTTGACAAGCCACCACTCCTTCCTTCTTCAAAATCCCTACTCAAGACACACTTCTGGCAAACCTATCTTGAACCGTATTAGGAATCCTGAAGGTGACAGGAATGAGCAGAACACAGCAGAGCACTCTTGCCTTTCACATCATGCTTACCAACCTTTCCCAGTTCATTTCCACTCTTCCCTAATTTTGGATATATCCATATATTAAATTTCAATCTGGCAGAACAGCCAATCAATACATCAATAGCATTTAATGAGCACCTACTGTGGGGAGAGCACTGTAATAAGAACTTGGAAGAGAACACAATAATTAATATACATGATCCCTGCCCTCAAGGAATTTATCATTTAGGAATGGAGACTGACACTAAAATGCATTATAGAGAGGAGAAGGTAATAGAGCATAAAGATATGTCCACAAGTGCTATGTGCAGTTTTGTACATTTAAATGCTTAGATGGCTAGAAGTGCTGAAGTGCCAGTTGGTGGATGTGGGGAGAATGGGAATCAACTGGAGAGGGCCTCTTGGAGGAGATATGATTTCAGATGGGCTTGAAGATTAGGAGAGCAGTGGTTTGTTGAATGCATAAGGGAAGGGAGTTTCGTGGAGTGAGGAGTCTTGAACAAAAGGTCCGTGGTGGGAGAGATAACAACACATAGTGGGTAGGTTGGCTTTAAAGGAACAAAGCATGTGAGCTGAAATGTAGTGGGATAATACGAGGGATCAGTCGGAGAGAGTGCCTTAAAGTCAGGAGTTTCTGTACAATGTGTTGAGGAATGGGTAACCATTGAAGGGTTTTAAGCCATGAGGAGATGTGTGCAGAACAGAGTATTAGAAAAATGATCTAGGTAGCAGAATGAAGCATGGACTGGAAAGGGGACTAGAGACAGGAAGATCAGCAGAGAGGCTGAGGCAGTTGTTAAGCCAGTATATGACAACTGCCTGGACCAGTGTGGTGGCTGTTTGGGTGGAGAGAAAGATGCAATTCTGGACTGAAATGTTGTGGAAGAAGAAGCGACAGCATTTAGTGACATAGCTAAAGAGAACGAGGTGTCCAGGGTAATGCCACGATTGGGGGCTTGAAATATGGAGAGGATGGTATTGGTGTCAACTCTGGTGGGAATGTTAGGGGAAAGAGAGGATTTAAGAGGGAAAGTGAAGAGTTCCATTTCAGACATATTAAGTTTGAGTTGCCAGTGGTACATCCATGTGGAGATGTCTTGGAGGCCGGAAGAAGTGAGAGACTACAGAGTGGGTGAGGGACTGTGATTAGAAATACATATTTGGGGGTCATCTGCACAGTGGTGCTAGCTGAGGCTGTGGGAGCAGATGAACTCCCCTAGAAAGTGAGTCTCAATTGAGAAGAGATATGGACCCAGAAGAAAGCACATAACCATGAGGGACACTCACAATTAGGGTGTGAGGCAATTAGGGTCAGAGGAAGAGCTAGAGGAAGACTGAGAAGGATTGGCTGAAGAGGTACCCCAAGTGTTTAGTACAGTGCCAGGCACATAGTAAGTGCTTGACAAATGCCATAAAAATAAAAACACAATAAATACCATTAATTGATTAATGGATGGACTATTCTTAAAGTCTCTTGCACCAACATGTATTTCTCCTGATTCTTTTAAGAACATTCATTCAATCATATTTATTAAGCGCTTACTGTGTGCAGAACACTGTACTAAGTGCTTTCAATGGCTAAGTTAGAGAATGGAATGCTCATTTCAAGCTCAGTTTGCGGCCCACAATATTCAGTTGTCCTACAATGTCGAGAAACTTCAATCTCACGTTTTTTCCCCAACTCACATTGGCTGAGCAAGAAGGGAAAAGTGAGAAAACTTAAAATGGTGTTCTGATCCCCTGAGGACGAACAGTGGGACGTGTACTGTGTCTGACCTACTCCAGTGCTTAGCGTATTGCAAGCACTTAATACCTTTAAGAGAGCTATTATTAGACTGAATACTCACACCACACCTTGGTTTTTTTGTTTCCCAGTCTTCATTTCTCTCGAGCTCTAACACCTCTTCCTAGGTCATTTTCAAGAATAATCTATAAGGTAATCATTTCAAAGCCATCCACCTAGCAGGAGCAGCCCGCAAATCCTCTTAGTAACTGAAGAGAAACATAAAGCCTTTGTTCCGTCTGTCACCTGACAGTGGGGTTTTAATTATCAAGCCACACAGAAGGCAGGCCTGAAAATGTAGAGAAAAGATTCCTCCACTGGGAATGCATTTCATCCATTATGGGTGGGGTTTTTTTTTAACGAGTGGTTTTCATTAAAAGTAGTTTTGATGCAGCAATCTGAATTTTTTTTTGAAAAGATCTGTTTCCTCTAAAAAAGACATGTAAAAGTGAAAGAAAAAGTAAAAGGTTTGTAGTGGATTGTATTCTCCCAAGTGCTTAGTACAGTGCTCCACACCCAGCAAATGTTCATTAAATACCGTTGATTAATTGATTGATTAGTAAAAGTCATAAGGTCTGTCTCTATTTTCCCTGAATTGAGATTCAAGACCAAATGTTTGCATGAAATGCTCTTTAGAGATTAAATGTGGAGAGAAGAAAAAAATGGAGTTTTGCTTGCTCCTTGAGGGTGGGGGATTATGTCTTCTTACTCTATTGCATCGCTCTCTCCCACACGTTTAGTATAGTGCTTTGCATACAGAAGACAAACATGCTCATGTATTCTCAACCTTAAAAAACCTTCCCTTGACACCACAGCTCCTTCTAATTGTTGCCCCATCTCTCTCCTTCCATGCCTCTCCAAACTCCTTGAGTGAGTTGTCTACACACACTGTCTCCGCTTCCTCTCCTCTAATTCTCTTCCTTGACCCCCTCCTATCTGGCTTTTGGTTCTTTCATTCCACAGAAACAGCACTCTGTAGGGTGACCAATGTCATCTTCTTGCCAAGTCCAATGGCATCTAATCCATGTTAATCCTCTTTGACCTCACAGTTGCCTTGGACATGTCTTGCCCTTCTCCTGGAAACATTATCTAAGCTTGGCTTCACTGACATTGTCCTCTATCTCTCTGGACGCTGCTTCTCCGTCCTTCTCACAGGCCTCTCCTCTGCCTCTCACCGTGGGAGTCCCTCAAGTCTCAGTTCTGGGTTCCCTTCCATTCTCCATCCTACACCAGTTCCCTTGGAGAACTTATTTGCTCCCAGGGCTTCAACTACTATCTCTACACAGGTGATTCTCAAATCTTCATCTCCAACCCTGACCTCTCTCCTTTTCTACAGCCTCACATTTCCTCCTGTCTCAGGATATATCTAATTACATGTCCCAATGACACCTCGAATTTAGCATGCCCAAAACAGAACTCCTCATCTTCTCACCCAAACCCTGACCTCCCTCCTCCTGCTTTCCCATCGCTGTAGACAACACCACTATCCTCTCTGTCCCACAAGCCTGTAAACCGGGGATTGTTCTCCACTCATTTCTCTCATTCAACCCACACAACCCACATATTCAACCTGTAATGAAATTCTGTTGGTTTACCTTCACAACACTGCCCAAACTGCCCCTTTTTCGCTGACCTGCAGGCCTCCTTTCTCTCCCCACACAAGTCCTCACTTCACTCTTCTACCCAGATCATTTTTATCAATAATCATTTTGTTCACACCTTCTTGCTCCTTGAGAACCTCCCCTGGTTGCCCATCCAGTCCAATCATATTTATTGAGCACTTTCTGAGTGTAGAACACTGTACTAAGCACTTGGGAGAGTATGCCACATCAAAGTTGGTAAACATTCCCTGCCCACAATGAGCTTATACCTTGTAACTAAGAGAATCTCCTTACTGTTGTTGTTAAAGCACTCAATCACCTTACTCCTCCTACTTTACCTCCCTGTTTTCCTACTTTAGCCCTGTTTTTCCTACTTTTCCTCCAATGCCAACCTATTCACTGTATCTCACTTCCAACCCCTTTCCCAAGTCCTCCCTTAGCCTGGAATTCCCTCCCCCTTCATTCATTCATTCAATCGTATTTATTGAGCATTTACTGTGTGCAGAGCACTATCCTAAGCGTTTGGGAAGTACAAGTTGGCAACATACACAGACGGTCCCTACCCAACAGTAGGCTCACAGTCTAGAAGGGGGAGACAGAGAACAAAACAAAAACATATTAACAAAATAAATATTTATATGCACAAATAAATAGAGTAATAAATACATACAAACATATATACATATACACAGGTGCTGTGGGGAGGGGAAGGAGGTAAGGTGGGGGGGATGGGGAGGGGGCTCAATCTGGGAAGGCCTCCTGGAGGAGGTGAGCTCAGTAGGGCCTTGAAACCCCTTCATATATGACAGGCCTTCACTCTCCCACCTTCAAAGCCTTATTAAAATCCCATTTCCTCCAAGAGACCTTGACTAAACCCTCATTTCCCCTACACCCTCTCCCTTCTACATCTCATATGCAATTGAATCTGCACCCTTTAAGCACTTGATACTCACCCCAGCCCCACAGTAGTTATGCACTTGTCCATAATTTTAATGTGTGTATTCCCCTCTAGACCATAAACAGGAAACATGTCTACCAACTCAGTTGTACTGTACTCTCCCAAGTGATTAGTACAGTGCTCTCCACACTGCAAGCACATAATACCACAGATTGATATTGATTTATTGTTTCCAACTGCATAATCCCAGCATATTTCTGCACCATAATAAACAGTTTATACTCAATCATTCTGTATATTAGTATATTTTACTAGAATAAAAACCGGGTATTTTTAAGGCACAAATTTCTTACCTCCTGACATTTTTGATATGAAAAATCAATTTTGGCTGTGAGCCACGAAGTGTCAGAAATTCTCCTCCTAGGCACACCATGCTACTGATTTGTTTGTCAATTTTGTGGTTTTTTTGACCTTTTATGCTATTTTAGTGTTTTACTGCTTCATCCCTCCTGATGTGTCTCTCTCCAGCCCCCTCCCCCATTTCTATTCTTAGATTGTGAGTCCACTGATAGCAAGGGGCCAGGTTTCATTTCCACCCCTGTATTCCTTCCTAGCATTTAGACAATGCTCTGCACTCAGTAAACACATAATCAGTACTTTTCCTACTAGGTAGTTTTTACTTGTATCAGTCAAAAAAGTGTGGTTAAGTTGAACCTCATGAGCATAGCAGTATTTTTTCCTCAATGAAGTGTTTCTCTCAAAACACACTGTAAGCTCTCTATGGGCAGGGAACATGCCTACCAACTTTGGTATACTGTATTTTCTCAAGTGCTTAATACGGTGTTCTGCACACAGTGATTGCTCAGTATATATGGTTAGCTGAACACCACTGAATGTGGCTTTCCATAAATTGAAAAACAAGGACTCTGGGGTTTAAAATGCATTAAAGGTATTCAAGAAACTTCTCATTGTAGTTTGAATCATTCATTCATTCAATCATATTTATTGAGCGCTTACTGTGTGCAGAGCACTGTACTAAGCGCTTGGAAAGGAATCAAGGCCAATGCAGGACTCAGCCTCCTCTCCGATCTCCCATCCTCTTGTCTCTCCCCACTTGAATCCATACTTCACGCCGCTGCCCGGATTGTCTTTGTCCAGAAACGCTCTGGGCATGTTACTCCCCTCCTCAAAAATCTCCAGTGGCTACCAATCAACCTACGCATCAGGCAGAAACTCCTCACCCTCGGCTTCAAGGCTCTCCATCACCCCGCCCCCTCCTACCTCACCTCCCTTCTCTCCTTCTACAGCCCAGCCCGCACCCTCCGCTCCTCTGCCGCTAATCTCCTCACCGTGCCTCATTCTCGCCTGTCCCGCCGTCGACCCTGTCCTGAGGTGACCCTGGGGTACCGGCCATCTGAAGGTCAAAAGCTATCTCGTGACCACCTGAGCCAGCAGGCGGAACTCAGATGTGAGGGTGGGATACCGCCCGCACGACCAAATCTGCTAGATTGACAGCCCAAGTTGGGAATACAGAAGGTGTCCCTCGCCCCCGTGCCAATCAAATTAGGTACGGAGGAAGGGGGAGGGTAGAGATTGGATAGACTGAGGCCAGAAGCTGGAATGGCCTAGGGGTACAGGCAATATATACCTGTCGCCTCTGACCTTCGGGGTCAGAACACCAGGACACGCAGCAGCAGCAACCCACGTGTCTCTCTCTCTGCCCAGAAGGCCAGATGCCCGCTCTTCAACCAGAACGAACACACTGAGGCAAGGGCCGCGGGACGGGTGAGTGTCTCATGGGTGGGACCCAGCTACCCTGCTGCTGATAGGAATCATGAGTGGATTCCTCCCATGTAGGGAGAGCACATTGTGAGAGCTAGCCGCCTCGCTGCGTGCACGGGCAACGCGTACAAGTGAATTCTCCCGGGGTGGGTGACCACGTGGTGGAGGCCGGCCGGCTGCCCACCACATGTGCAGGAAATCAAGTGGATTCCTCTCGTGTTGGGAAGCTCTAATATTGCTAATTGATTATATTCCTCCCGAAAGGGAAGTTCGATCCATTGCGCCTAAACAATTACATAAATTCAATTCGCCTCTACTATGTGCAAAGCACTGTTCTAAGCGCCGGGGAGGTTACGCTCCCCTCCTAGGCAAGCGCATTGCCAATCTTAAAGGGAAACATATTTCTCTGACCTGAGGGGATGGGACTTTAGCTAACGCAGTATTTGTCCTTTCCCTCAAGGACAGGTATCGTCGGGTGATAGCACTACTGTCTTCTGAAAACTCAGCTTCTCTTGGAAAATGGAGACTCGAGTGTGCACACACGGAGATTAAAGCCATTTCTTCATTTGTCCTGCCCCTAGGGTAGGTACAAAACTGAAACCTACTTTGCGTGAATTCTGCTCTCCAAAGTGCTCTGACAGCAGGGTTTATGTACATTAATACATTACATGTTTCCAAGAATGGAGAAGACAGACAGAGTGGAGGGATGGTGTTACATATGCACACACAGGCTTGCGAACCAAACACACGGCTGGTGGGGTCTAATTATAGACTCCTGGGCCTCGACCATGTCCCCTTCAAAATGTCCTCATAGTGGAATCCATTGTGAACTTTAGAAACATTTGAACTTCAAAATAGGGATCAGTGATGGCTTTCAGGATCATTTTAAGCTTCACGGGCTCCTCAAACCACAGTTTTTGCCCCTTCTCTCCTCCTGATTTATCATTATTATTATTATTATTATTATTATTATTATTACTGTTATCACTTATTAACTTATCACTTATTAACTTATCACTTCTACCATATTATTGTATTATATTATTATTGACACATATGTGTTCAATGTGCCAAAACACTGGGAAAGATGTAAACTATTGGAGCAGACACAGTCTCTATCACTCCCGGAGCTCACATCTACAAGGCAGGGGGAGCAGGTATCTTATTGCCATTATACAGATGAGGAAACTGAGGCACAGAGCTGTTCAGTGATCTATCCAAGGTCACACAGCAGGTGGGTAATGGAGCTGGAACCAGAACCTAGATCTTCTGATTCCCACTCCCATGCTTTTTCCACTAGATCACACTGCCTCCCCTGTAGAAGAAACAATACTTTGCCCTAGACACCAGACTGATCTATATAATAATCAAAAGGAAATTTATTTTCTGAGAGTCATAAAGGTCAACTGAGCAGATTTTACCTCGATTTCCTTTGGCTATCAAGAGTGGCCTTTTCCCCCTAAACCAAAGGGATCTGCGTTGTCACTAATGTTGTCTTATATATTTCGAAAATGCAAACAACACTGTTAATATTTCAAATGGCTAGTTTAGTAATACAAGAATTTATGCTGACATTAAAAGCCATACTGAATTGCTGCTAGGGATATTTTGAGAATCTTTCTATTACTAATGTGACAAATGATGACTTTAATAGCATCATAAACCAGAAATATGAAAGCGTTATTAAAAACTGCTTCATAAGGAGTTATCAAGTAACTATCAGCTAAGCTGTTTAGACATGATGAAAGTTCAGCCTAAACACACTGGACCGCTTACATACACTGACAGAGTAACAAAAATTAAGGGAATTGATACCCAAGTTTTCCAAAATGTCTTTGCTAATGTTACTTTAAATAAATTGTGTTGGTGAGGTAAATCCTTATACCTTAGGAGACCAATTCACATGTAACAGCCATTTTATTATTACAAAACACCTGTTTTATCATTGCCTAGATATATAGGTTGTGAGCAGGCTCTATATATCACGTTGCTTAACTTAAACACTGAAGTAAAGCCCTTCAAATCTGCCTGCATCTTTTAGATGTTGGATAGCTACATTAAAGATTTCTTTCCATTAATTATGCAGAATTTTCTGTGGTGAAACATTTACACATACACACACTCTTTTCTTCTTCTTGGTTTTCCTTTCTATAATCAATGGCTCCACTAAGAAGTAAGATCGAAAGGTATAGAGATCGGAGTCGCTTTCAGTTGATAAGGAAGTGACCATACTGCAGTAGGGATAATCTGGTAGGGATACTCTGGTAGGGATAATCCTATTTTACACTAGACGTCTCACCATAACGAAAAATGACTACTTTGGAATGTTTCTGGCTTTCAATACATGGGTGCTTCCTCATGTAGAGACCAGGAGGGAACATTAATTTGGAGGTAACACCGTGTTCCTCGCCTTCCTGACTAAAGACCCGCCTCCTTGTAATTTTCCAATCATAATTGACAGCATCGCCATCCATTACATTTTAAGCCCCTCCATTATCTTGGGAATCCCTTGAGAGGCAGAAACTGTGTGTCCTTGACCTCTGGTGTACTCTTCCAAAAAGCTGCATCCTTGATCCAGGGGACAGAACACAGCTCCAGGAATCAGGAGGTCCTGGGTTCTACTCTGGTTCTGCTTGTAATATTATAATAATAATTACGGTATTTGTTTAGCACTTACCATGTGCCAAGCACTGTTCTAAGTGCTAGGGTAGATACAAGCTAATCAGCTTGTCTCACATGGGGCTCACAGTCTTAATCCCCATTTTCCAGATGAGGTCACTGAGGCACAGAGAAGAAGTGACTTGCCCAAAGTCACACAGCAGACAAGGGGCGGAGCCGGGATTAGAACCCACGTCCTCTGACTCCTAAACCCGTGCTCTTGTCACTAAGCCATGCTGCTTCTCATAGTTTAAAAAGAGGTAATCAGGTTGTCCCACGTGGGGCTCACAGTCTTAATCCCCATTTTACAAATAAGGTAACTGAGGCCCAGAGAATTTAAGTGACTTGCCCAAAGTCACACAGCCGACAAGTGGCGGTTTACTTGAGCGCTTACTGTGTGCAGAGCACTGTACTAAGCGCTTACCCTTAGCACTCATGAATAGTCCATCTTTAAACTCCTTATAGAGGCTCAAAATCTATATATTCAATCAATTGTATTTATTGAGCATTTACTGTGTGCAGAGCACTGTACATAGTATATTGGAAGAGTGCAATATAATGATAATGGAATTTGTAAACACATTCCCTGCCCACAACAATTACAGTCTACAGGGAGACACACACAGTAATATAAATAAATTATGGATATAATAACAGTAATGGTATTTGTTAAGTGCTTACTGTATGTTGAGCACTATTCTAAGTGCTGGGGGTAGATGTAAGTTAATCAGGTTGGACACAGTACCTGTCCCACATGGGGCACACACTCAATCCACATTTTACAGATTAGGCAACAGACCCAGAGAAGCAAAGTGACTTACCCAAGGTCACACAGCAGATATGTGGTGGAGCTGGGATTAGAACCCAGGGCCTTCTGTCTCCCAGGCCTGTGCTCTATCCACTAAGCCACAGTGCTTCATAAGGCCTGTGGGGCTGAGGGAGAGGTGAACAAAGGGAGCAAACCCTATGATAGGGCAAGAAGAGAAAATGAGGATTTAGGGAAAGCCCTTTGGAGGAGTGTGCCTTCAATAAGGCTTTGAAGGTAGGGAGAGGCATTGTCTGTCTGATATGAAGAGGGAGAGCATTCCAGGCCAGAGGCAGGGTGTGGGCGAGAGGCTGGTAGTGAGATCAATGAGATGGTGGTACATTGAGTTTGTACATATTTATTACTCTATTTATTTATCTTGTTCATATCTATTCTATTTATTTTATTTTGTTAGTATGTTTGGTTTTTTTCTCTGTCTTCCCCTTCTAGACTGTGAGCCCGCTGTTGGGTAGGGACTGTCTCTATGTGTTGCCGACTTGTACTTCCCAAGCGCTTAGTACAGTGCTCTGCACACAGTAAGTG
Organism: Tachyglossus aculeatus; assembly: GCF_015852505.1. NCBI lineage: Eukaryota > Metazoa > Chordata > Mammalia > Monotremata > Tachyglossidae > Tachyglossus > Tachyglossus aculeatus. The sequence goes on from NC_052098.1 coordinate 9,889,974, forward strand.
CTCAATAAATACGATTGATTGATTGATTGAGTGGGCTGGCATCCAGAGGAGCGAAGGGTGCAGGCTGGGTTGTAGTTGGAGATCAGGGAAGTAAGAAAGAAGGGAGCAGGGTGATTGAATGCTTTCAAGCCAATGATAAGTAGCTTCTGTTTGATATGGAGGTGGACGGGTAGCCGTTTATTCACCTGTCTGTTCGGTTAGTCATCTTTCCATACTCTGGCTGTAACCACTGCTTCTCTGTATCTTCCCATTTCTCCCATTGATAAGCACATCAAAGAATATCATTTGATTTCTAACCGTTTTTCCACTTCAAACAGAATGGCCAATTGCCTAGAAAATGCCTAGATATCAGCCAGGCACTTTTCAATCAGGTGTGCTTTAAACAGTCATAATCAAGTAATTGACAACCTCAAGCCTTTAAAAATATCTTGGTCAAACAATTCACCGTGTGCATATGTATGCACATATGCACATAAATGTCCATATGCAGGGCTTTTCTCTGCCAAAAATAGATCCTCAAGCTGTGAACTTGGCTATGACTACGGCAGAGGAGAGCCTGGTAGGTTATTTCTCAATAGTTCTGGTCCCACAGACTACAGATGGGGCTGCAGCCTAGTTCTGAACCATTATTTGCAAGAAACTGACTTAGGACAACCTTTGAAAACCTCCTTTCTTCCTTCCCCTGGGGAGGCAACATGGCCTAGTGGAAAGAGCACAGACTCGGGAATCAGTGGTGCTGGTTTTTAGGACCCGCTCCACCCCTTGCTTGCCATGTGACCTCTATGCCTCAGTTTCCTCATCTGTTAAATGGACATTGGATACCTGTTCTCTCTCCCCCTTAGACTTTGAGCCCCATGTGGAACAGAGAACATGGTGTCCATCCTAATTGCTGTGGATCTGCTCCAGTGCGTAGCACTTACTAATAACTAAGGCATTTGGGGAAGCAGCGTGACTCAGTGGAAAGAGCCCAGACTTTGGAGTTGGAGGTCATGGATTCAAATCTTGGCTCTGCCACTTGTCAGCTGTGTGACTTTGGGCAAGTCACTTGACTTCTCTGAGCCCCAGTTACCTCATCTGTAAAATGGGGATGAATAACAATAATGATGGCATTTATTAAGTGCTTACTATGTACAAAGCACTGTTCTAAGTGCTGGAGAGGTTACAAGGTGATCAGGTTGTCCCACGTGGGGCTCACAGTCTTAACCCCATTTTACAGATGAAGACTGTGAAGACAGATGAAGACTGTGAGCCCCACGTGGGACAACCTGATCACCTTGTAACGTCCCCAGTGCTTAGAACAGTGCTTTGCACATAGTAAGTACTTAATAAATGCCATTATTATTATTATGATTGTTAAGGGCTTACGTGCAAGGCACCAAACTGTGTGGTGTGAGTCCCTTGGTTCGTACCAACCAGGACCTCCCTTGGCTGGAAGAGCCTCAGTGACATGTGATAGAATTTAAACCACACTTCTGATCACCAAGGTTACTGTGGAAAGTTTCTTAGTTTTTCCAGTGTGTAAGGGAGTGACACATACCCACACTCACTAACTCCACCAAGGGTCCAATACCAGTCTGTGATCAAAGGAGTCCATTCTGCCAACACTACCTCTTTCTGCTTCCCACTGCTGCTCTCCCATGGCAGGTGCTTCCCACTGTGCCTCCCGCAAGAGACTGGGTGCTTCAAAGCCACCACCTTTTATCTGCCTCAGGCATGGCAGCTGTGGCTCTACGTAGCAATAATTGATTGGCCCAGGCCCCTTACTGGGTAGAACAGGGAGAGAAAGCCACGCCTCCTTCCATGCTCTACCCCCACAGGCCCAAAATCACCTGTCTCAGATAGAGCCCATTAGTGCCTTCCCAAAATCTCTCCCTTGCTGTTGTTCATGGGATCACAAATGGTCACTAACAAGGCAGCTGGCTGTGGGTTCACCACACCACCTCCTGGGATGGTTACGAGCAAATCGGGTTGGAGGCAGTCCTTTGTGCAGTCACGTGGGGCTCACAGTCTCAATCTCCATTTTACAGCTGAGGTAACTGAGGCACAGAGAAGTTAAGCGCCTTGTCCGAGTCCACACTGCAGACACGTGACAAAGCCGGGATTAGAACCCATGACCTTCTGATTCCCAGGCCGGTGCTCTCTCCACTACGTCATTTAACAGATCCCACAATTATCAATCGATTCCTCAACTGTATTTATTGAGCACTTATTGTGTGCAGAGCACTGTAATAGACACTGGGGAGAGTACACTATCACAGAGTGGTAGACTCGTTCCCTGCCTACAAGGATCTTACTCATTATTGGGAGTCAGGAGAGCTGGGTTCTTATTCTTACTCCATCCACTTTCCTGCTGTGTTATCTTGGGCAACTCACTTATCTTTTCAGTTTCCTCATCATAAAATATCTGTTCCCCATTCCCCTTAGGTGGTGAGCCCAGTGTGGGACAGAAACTGTGTCCAATCTGATAATCCTGTACGAACCTCACTATGGTTGGCACATATTAAGAGCTCAACAAATACTCTTCTTATCACTGCTACTCGGCATTCACCTCTTCCAGGCGGTCTCCTACAAAAAGATGAATCCTGTTTGAATCTCCCCTTTGACCGCCCTTGCTTAAGGTAGTTGTTCTTAGTTTTTAGCAGAAACGCCTTTTGTGGTGACATCCTTGTTGTCATATTCTTGGTCAGCCCTACCAGGTTGTTATCTAACTCTTTAGAGATTGTTTCCCTGATGTGTTGAGGGAAGCTGAGATTGGCAACAGCACTGAACAACGATCTCTTACTATTTGAGTTTGTTAGCACTCCAATCCCGGTTCTAGTGTTGCATTAAACACCCCTCATTGTCTCTCAAATTAAATCCAAACAAAACATCAGAAGTTGGCTCTGTCTACCAGGCTCATTGGGTATTGTTACATATACACAAGTTCATAATTCACATGTTCCAAGTCCCCAGCATGTATCTATTAGACTTGATGTTTTCAATCAGTGTGACAACACGAACTCTATGAAATAGCAGTATCTAAGTCCATTAGAGAAAACAAAAATTCAGTTTTTGCTACATACTGAAAATGTCCAAACCCAACCATTAAAATCAGGCCCATTTAAAGTACCATTGCATTCAGCTGATACTGGTTTTACATTGGCCTATTAAGCTGTGACTAGATTAGAGGTCTGCCGCTTCCTGTGGCCTGAACGGCTTTGGTTTTCGATTGGTGAGTCTAAGTAAGCCTTTGGTGTTTTTTTCAATTATTCTCCGGCCTTCATCACTACCCACTTTCAGCTGGTCATTAATAAAGGAACTGACGCTAAGAATTATAGGCAGCAGAATGAATGGAGAAAGCAAAATCCTCAGATGTTTTAGCAGCAAGCAGAAGGGAGACCAAGTGCAAGAGGCACCTAAAGAGCAAATTTTCATCTTCCAGCTCTGAAGTGAAAATTGTGATACCTTGTAAAATACGCCACAATAAAGGACAGTGAGAAGATTCACCTACCAGACTTGGATTCTGCTGCTTCTGGATGCAAAGCCTCTATCTATACATGTAGAGGGAAGTGGAAAGTTGAGACTGTTATGCAGTTTATTCAGATCAAAACGCAACCCCTTCTAAAGAGGAGAACTGTGTAAGAAAGCGGCATCCAGACCTTCCAGATGGCTTCATGTCAAACTCCTAGACAATGAAAGGAGTTTCATGAACAACATCAGAGTTGCCCTCTCTAGGTACAAGGAACTATGTGTACCATGATTATTGTGAAGAGTGAATGGATGGATCTTCTAGATCAGGTCTACCAGGCAACCACTGGGACTGCAGAAACAGCTCGCTGATTGATTTGTCGAGAATGAGTCCCAGATCAAAGAGCCGCTTCTATCAAAGGAAGTGGTGCTCATCCTGATCCTAAGAGGATACCTGTCAAAGCCTAGGCTTGGACATACAGCCCAGTTTAAGGGTGTTACACATGTGTTAGGGTGCCAAGGCTGAAGAGTTCTGTGGCTGTGTCTGCCCACACCAAACAAGTATCCTGAAACGTATTCTGAAAGAGCTGGATGGATGGATGGATATACACACGCACACACGTGTGTGTATATATATATATATACAATATATATATATATAAATATAAAATATACATATGGCTATTAATTAAAATATGATCCAACCAATTGAAACATGAAGGCTACTGTGCCTGAAAAGTCCTTAGTGTCATTGACAGGCAGGGATGGATTAATCTCACGGCAATGGAGCAATTGCTCTGGACCCCTCCCTCTGGGGAACCCAGGATTGATCCACTCCCCATTTTCCCCTCCCCTACACTTTGTTCACATTGTCCCCAGGGCCCGAAACTCGGTTGTTCCTTAAATTCATCAGACCTCAGCTTCCCTAACATTCAAAGCTCTCTTAAAATCCATCTTCTTTTGACTAGCCTTCCCTGACTAATTATCAGTGCCCGAAATCTTATCAACCTTTCATCCCCATCTTGTTCTTATGGATTTCTTTATTCATACCTATTCTCAGCCTTTGCCTATAATTGTATTCAACTGAAGATTTAATTTTTATTTATTCTGATTCTACTGCTAATGAATATTTGTCTCCACACTAAAAAGTAATGTCCTTGTAGACAGGGAACATATCTTGTCTCGTGCAGAACTTCCCACGGGTTTAGTACAGAGTGGTACACTAAGGAAGTGCAAAATAAAAATATCACTACTACCACCACTACTACAAGATACTGCTCTGGGCATCCAGAATTCACAATCTGGAGTAGGGCAGAGAGTTTGAGAAACAGAAACTCCTCTAAATTCAGTCACTACTTGTTTATCCCTCATATTGGCTGTTGGACACTCTGTTGGTTTTTCCCCCACAACAGTTTCTGGATCCTGGCCTTCTTCTCCACCCAACTAACCCACATCCTGGTTTGAGTTCTCTTCATTTCCTAGGTCATCACACCAGCCTATTCCTTGGTTTCCCTGCCTTCAACCTCTCATTCATTCATTCATTCAATCATATTTATTGAGCACTGTGTGCAGGGCACTGTACTAAGCGCTTGGGAAGTACAAGTCGGCAACATCTAGAGACGGTCCCTACCCAACAACAGGCTCACAGTCTAGAAGGGGAAGACAGACAACAAAACAAAACATGTAGACAGGTGTCAAAATTGTCAGAACAAATAGAATTATAGCTATATGTGCATCATTAACAAAATAAATAGAATAGTAAATATGTACAAGTAAAATAGAGTAATAAATCTGTACAAATATATACAAGTGCTGTGGGCGGGGAAGGAGGTAGGGTGAGGGGAGGGGGAGGAGGAGAGGAAAAAGGGGGCTCAGTCTGGGAAAGCCTCCTGGAGGAGGTGAGCTCTCAGTAGGGTTTTGAAGGGAGGAAGAGAGCTAGCTTGGTGGATGTGTGGAGGGAGGGCATTCCAGGCAGGGGAAGGACGTGGGCTGGGGGTCGACGGCGGGACAGGCAAGAACGAGGCACAGTGAAGAGGTTAGTGGCAGAGGAGCAGAGGGTGCGGGTTGGGCTGTAGAAGGAGAGAAGGGAGTTAAGGTAGGAGGGGGCGAGGAGATGGAGAGCCTTGAAGCCGAGAGTGAGGAGTTTTTGCTTGATTCGTAGGTTGACAGGCAGCCACTGGAGATTTTTGAGGAGGAGAGTGACATGCCCAGAGAGTTTCTGTATGAAGATAATCCAGGCAGCAAAGTGGAGTATAGACTCAAATGGGGAGAGACAGGAGAATGGGAGATCAGAGAGAAGGCTGATGCAGTAATCCAGTCGGGATAGGATGAGAGATTGAACCAGCAAGGTAGCAGTTTGAATGGATAGGAAAGGGAGGTTCTTGGCGATGTTGTGGAGGTGAGACCGGCAGGTTTTGGTGATGGATTGGTATGTGTGGGGTGAACGAGAGAGCGGAGTCGAGGATGACACCAAGATTGCGGGCTTGTGAGATGGGAAGGATGGTAGTGCCATCTATAGTGATGGGAAAGTCAGGGAGAGGACAGGGTTTGGGAGGGAAGATAAAGAGTTACTTCTTCAATTTATACTACTCACTGCTTCCTAAAGTATCATTTGGCACACACCATTCATCAAAAAAAGTGACTACTACCATCTCTTTCTGCATTAATAGAAACGTCTGAACTGTCACCCTCAAGGCTTCACCAACTCTCTTCTTATGTATCTGCTCTCTTCACCCTACTACTCCTCAGCTCCTATTCTTTACTCCTCCCAGGCTAATCTATTCACTGTGTTTAATCCTCGACTTTCCCACCTCTGAGTTCCAAAGCACAACCATCAATATAAACAGGCTTAGTATAATTTCTCACTATATTTTTTAAATGTTTGGTTGAGTTACACACAACACGGAGCCAAATGTGAAAAGTCAGTGCTTGGGGGAGCAAAAGAATGATGGGATTAATCACAGGAAGACTATTTCTGCTCCTCATTTCTCTTCACCTCTACACTCCTTGGATCTCCTCTCGGCTGTGTCGACCACCAGAAGTCCCACTCCATCACCATCACCTCTCTACCTTGCCCCCACATTTGATGCACTTTGGTTCATATTTATTAGCAGAATATTTTCAATTAAAGCTAGGGAACGGTGGACTGCCAAATGACAGTTCATAGTAGCAGTGAATTTTGGGAGCCATATTCTCAAAGGAAAAATAATACTAATGATAGTTGTGGTATTTGTGAAGCGCTTACTGTGTGCCAGGGACTGTACTAAGCACTGGGTGGATACAAACAAATCAGGTTGAACATAGTCCTTGTCCCCCATGGGGCTCAAAGTCTTAATCTCCACTTTACAGGTGAGGTAACTGAGGCACAAAGAAGTGAAGTGACTTGCCCAAGGTCACACAGCAGACAAGCATCAGAGTCGGGATTAGAACCCAGGTCCTTCTGTCTCCCAGGCCCGTGCTCTATCCACTGGGTCATGCTGCTGCATCATTTCTGCATCTGGGAGAGATTTTCTCCTCTACGTTTGCTGTGGTTTCTTTCTTTTTTTTTGATTCTGGCTGAGAGTGCAGTTGCAAATAGGGAGAAGAGTCTCTTTCAGATTGTTTCATTTCCAACAGAATACATTTCTCAGGCGGAGGTAAAGCTTAACTGACGATTGAAGAAATAGCAGAGGTAGAAGTCAAGTAATCATTTAAATGTTCCTAGTGGGCAAATAGGGCTAATCCTTGAAGCAGGCAGGTGTTGGAAGAACAGCCTTGACTACTATGTAAATTTGACAAATGATTACAAGACTTTCATCAGGTAATCTATCAATCGTGAATTACTGAGCGCTTACTGTGTATACATCACCGGGTTAAGTTCTTGGTAGAGTATACTCAAATTCCTCTAAATCGGTTTCTTGAATGTGACGCAATTGAACTGTGCACAGATCAGATCTGAAAGAAAGATAACTGGAAAGGGAGGTGGATTTTTGGAACAAGTGGTCTTTCCTGTCCTCTGGAAAAACAAAGTGCTATTTAGTGGCCACCTCCCAGAGTTTGATCCCAAGCAATCCTTAACTCAGTAAGAAGACTGAAGCGAAATCTCCACTAAAAGAGATGCGCTGAATGCTAGTGAAAAAGCTCATTCTATCAAACCATTATGACAAGCTCTATCCCAGTTGGCAAGAACCCAAAGTGGAACAAGCAAGTTTCATCTGGGGCAATAAAGGAAAATCAATTCTTGAAATGGAAAATGGAATTTATTGCCAAGCCTAGGAGAAGAAGCTAAAAAAAGAAAAATACTCAAGCTTCCCTGAGAATGCCAAAGGGGGACCATGCACACACTTTGTGAAGAATGGATCCGAACCTGCCTACTTCCACCGGGGGCTAAAGATTGTCGTGAACATCGGTAGCTTGATTTCCTGCATTTATTTTAGATTTTTCCCTCTATCCATTGAGACTTGCTTGCTATAAGCAACTACTGGTATTCAGGCACTGTAGTAATGTACCATTACCTAGGGCTTTTCTCCTCTGTCTGAAAAGAGAGGACAGTTAAGAGAAACAAACTCAAGATGTGATCATCATTTAATCATCCTCATTTTGAGCCTGCTCAGAGAAAAGAGTAAAGAAATTGTGATAGTAAGTATTTAATGGCTTATAAATTTGTGAATTGCTCAGTAATGACAGGAAATCTGGTGTTGCATTAATGAACATTTATTTTGCAGCAATGATGCACTAAGCACTGAATAGAACATATAATTAGGCATGCTTTTATCCACAGTATCATGGACTCTTAAAGCATGGTTGTGTTGACTAAGTTAAGCAGGACTCTACCTATGTCACAGCCCTGCTTTATTCTGATGGTGATTGAGAAATAGAGAGGGGGAATTTTCAACTCTGACTCAATCCACTAATGTTAACATCCTGCTCATCATCATTATCATTAGTAGCAGCAGTGGCATTTTGTGAGCACTTGCTGCATGAAGAGTAGTGTCGTAGATGCTTGGGAACATACAACAGAAGTAAAAAAAAAATATATGGTCCTTGACTTTGAGGAACTAAGAATCTACTGATATTGAGTAACCTAAGGATAATAATTATGGTATGTGCTAAGCACTTACTCTATGCCAGGAACTGTACTAGACTTCTAGACTGTGAGCCCACTGTTGGGTAGGGACCATCTCTATATGTTGCCAACTTGTACGTCCCAAGTAAGCGCTCAATAAATACGACTGAATGAACTGTACTAAGCACTGGGGTAGATACATGGTAATCATATTGGAAATAGTCCCTGTCCCACATGGGGCTCACAGTCTTAATCCCCAGGTTACAGATGAGGGCACTGAGGAACAGAGAAATGAAATGACTTGCCCAAGGTCACACAGCAGACTCATGGCAGAGCAGGGCTGAGAATCCAAGTCCCTCTGACTCTCAGGCCTGGGCTCTATCCACTAGCCCACGCTGCTTTTGGTGGATAACCGTGAATGTATACCTTGACTCTTGACTAACCCCTCTGTCAACCCTCGAGAGCATAAAGATCACCCTGAGAACAATTCCACATAGGGAATCTCTGTTACAATCTCTGTACAATCTGTGCAATCTCTGTTACGTATATATCAGAAGGAAAATGACAACTGATTTCGATTCAGTGTCAAATGATACTGCCACTGAACTGATAGCTGATATAGCTTTGATGGCAAAGTCCTAGACATTCCCATTAATGTAATGTTTTAGGCCTCACTGTTTCCTTCAAGCCCAGAAGGAACTTAACTATCTTTATGTTCGGACATTTCATGAAAGCTCAAATTCCCAAGCCGTGGAACCTTCATTAGTGAAGTCTATGAAATAATGGGTTTGTGCATATACTCTGCCTATCCGTTGACAAAACATTAAGCCCAGAAAAAAAATCACCAACAGTGAGGGAAAATAAAACCCTGTGAAAGAATGATTCGCACTCCAATTTCTCTTCTTTGCTTATAGCCAGCTTCAGTGGCACCACTAGGAAGGAGGTGGGTGTTTTCACATGTTGGTAGTCTGCAGAGCTGCAAGATTTTCTAAAATGCTATACTTCTAGACATCCAAAAAGTGAAGCATTACAAGCCTGTCAGGTCGTATTTCATCGGGCTATCTCTACCAAAGAGTGTGAAGCTATCTGAAAGTTTGGAGGTGAAATAAAATGATGGATACCCATGAATCACCCATAATATGAATAAATTCTAGCCAAAAGGCAGCCCAGACAATCAATCAATCAATCCGTGGTTATTTATTGAGGGCTTACTGTGCACAGAGCACTCAACTAAGCACTTGGGAGAGTTAGTAAGAACAATCCATGCCCTCAAGGAGCTTGCATGGTAGTGGGGGAAAACAGACTGGGGTACTCGTGGTTCTTTTTGTCCCCTTAGCTAGTAATCTTGACAATGCCCATTTCAGCATGAAAAAATCACATTTTTCCATTAAAAAATGGTATTTATCATCATCATCATCATCATCATCATCATCATCATCATCGGTATTGATTGAACACACTGCATGCAGAGCACTGTACTAAGTATTCCCCCTCCAGCCAATTCAAAGTCTTATTGAGGGCACATCCCCTCCAAGAGGCCCTGCTAAGTGGAAAGAGCATGGGCTTCGGAATCAGTGGTCATGGGTTCAAATCCCAGCTCTGCCAATTGTCAGCTGTGTGACTTTGGGCAAGTCACTTAACTTCTCTGTGCCTCAGTTACCTCATCTGTAAAATGGGGATTGACTGTGAGCGCCCCGTGGGACAACCTGATCACCTTGCAGCCTCCCCAGCACTTAGAACAGTGCTTTGCACATAGTAAGCGCTTAACAGATGCCATCATTATTATTATATTAAGCCCCACCTTTCCTCTTCTCCCACTCCCTTCTGTGTCACCCCAACTTACTCTCTTTGCTCTCCCCTGTCCTAGTCCCATAGCACTTTTATACAGATTTGTAATTGATTTATTTGTATATTTGTATTGATATCTGTCTCCCCACCACCACCCAGACTGTAAGCTCGCTGTGGGCAGGGAATGTGTCCGTTTACTATTGTACTCTCCCAAGCGCTTAGTACAGTGTTCCGCATGCAGTAACTGCTCAATAAATACTATTGAATGAATGAATGAAGTGCTTAGGGGAGGTTACAGGGTTAGTAGACATGTTCCCTGTCCACAATGACCTGACAGTCTGGGGGGAAGACAGACATTTGTTCATCATCATCATCATCATCATCATCATCAATCATATTTATTGAGCGCTTACTATGTGTAGAGCACTGTACTAAGCGCTTGGGAAGTACAAATTGGCAACATATAGAGACAGTTCCTACCCAACAGTGGGCTCACAGTCTAAAAGGGGGAGACAGAGAACAAAACCAAACATACTAACAAAATAAAACAAATAGAATAGATATGTACAAATAAAATAAATAAATAAAGTAAATAAATGCAGTGCTTATACTGTGTGCCAAGCACTGTACTAAGCACGGAGGTAGATACAAGATAATCAGGTTGTACACAGTCCTTGTCCAACATGGGGACTCACAGTCTAAGTAGGAAGGAGCTCTGATTTTAGGACTTTAGGATTTTAGGTTTTGCCAACCATCTATGTATTTCTACTCCTTTCGGATAAAGGGTGAAATTAAATAAATATAAACTGAGTGTGGGTATTTGAATGAAAGACAAATGCAGGTTTAATGAGAAATAACAGGTTTGCTTCTATGTGACAGAGTCAGTTCTGTTATTCTGATATACAATCTTTGATGTAGGCTCACTTTCATTATTATTTTTCCCCCAAATTCAAAGATTTCTACTGAATCTATCAATCAGTCACTTTAAATTGTGCACTAAGATGGTGCTTGCAACAATATGAGGTTAGAAGAGTATGCTCAGTGGACAAAAATACCACTCACAAAAGCAGCTCTCCTGGGGCTAATGCCAAGGTTTCTGACAGGCAGGTTCTTTGGTGGCAATAATAGTCTCCGCCTCGGAGCGACAATTCCCATAAACTAATAAAATATTCCTTCAGTGGCAGAGCTCTCTGAATGACCACGACTCCCTGTGGCAGCCTTCTCTCTGACAGCATCGATATTACCATTTCAAAGCAATGATTTGTAAACAGCAACTGAAACCATGTCAACAAACCAGAATCAGTTAATAAAGGTTTTTGACCTTCCCGGTGCACAAACATCCCTTTCCCTGCCCTCACCCTGGAATCCCATCTAGATAGGATCATTCACTGTTTAAGGCTGTAGCATCATTTTCAAATATAAAGGGCCTCTACATCCATCCATACATATATACAGACTTACCTTGTGGGCAGGGATTGTCACTCTTTATTGTTGTAGTGTACATTCCCAAGTACTTAGTACAGTGCTCTGCACACAGTGAGTGCTTAATACGACTAAATAAATGAATAAGAATTTTAAAAAAATCATTACGTACTACAAAATCTCCCTCATATGACTGAAAACAACTTGAGTGCAGTGCTTATATTTTCTACTTTCTTTTCATTTACCCCTAAATTGTAGGTAGAGTTTCACTCAAGTGACGATCATTTTTATCACTCCCCTTATCTTTTTGTTTTTATCATCTTGTGACCCCTAGAACACATGAAACATTCATTTTCATATATTTTTCAACTTACCTTCATACGTTTTTCCTCTCCTTATTCTTACTGATTTTTTTAACACAGAAAATGTGCAATTCATTTTTCATTAATTTGCTAATATTTTTGCATCCAATCAGCATAGCATAATAGAGACTATTTGTCTGTATTTGTGATAAATCCTAATACTGCTCTCTCTTCCTCTTTCAATTAAAGCAAAGGAAATTTAGTGATTGCGATATTTTGATTGAAATTTAAATGCAAAGAAAATCCTGAATTTCCAAACAGTTACTCCCACAGAAACTATAACAGAGACTCTTTCCGTACTTGTATGTTTATATGAAGGTATCAAACCTAACGTGCTCAGTTATTCAGATGTGACACGAAAACTAAGGAGCTGCATTATAGTTGCTATGGAAAGCACAACTCTGAAGTTACAGGTCCTTTAGACTGTAAGCTCCTTGTGGGCAGGGAACGTGTCTACCACTTCTGTTACACTGTACTCTCCCAAGTGCTTAGCACAGTGCTCTTCACACAGTAAGCCCTCAATAAATATGATTGAATGAATAATAATGATAATGATGGCATTTGTTAAGCACTTACTATGTGCGAAGCACTGTTCTAAGCGCTGGGGGGATACAAGGTGATCAGGTTGTCCCATGTGGGGCTCACAGTCTTAATCCCCATTTTCCCAATGAGGTAACTGAGGCTCAGAGAAGTTAAGTGACGTGCCCAAGGTCACTCAGCAGACATGCGGCAGAGCCGGGATTAGAACCCATGATCTCTGACTCCTAAGCCCAGGCTCTTTCCACTGAGCCACGCTGCTTCTCGAGATACCATTGATTGATTGAAATTTGATTGACTGATTACTGACTTCTGGAAGTTGAAATACCACTGACACTGAATTTCACTTTGAGTATTATGCAAGCATGTGGACAATGGGTATTCACAAATCCATGTGATACGTGTAAAATGAAAAAAATGAAAATGAAATTATTACAGCAGCTAAAATCTCCTATTTGCACATTTTGCTCTCTTTCTGAGATAATGCACCACCTCTGAAAACATTTTACAGCATCCTAGGGCATATTGGGATAACAGCAAGCACATTTTCTTAAAAAGGGAATCTAAGCAGCTTTTATCCTTCTTTGGTACCGAAATATCTGAATTTTCACAGATTTTTCCCAACAAGAAGACCTCTCATTGAAAGTAAGGCATCTCTAAGGGACAATTCTTTAAGAAAACACTTTTTTGATGCAAATGACTCAGTACCAGTTGTGTAGGCATAACTGATTATCTTGAAAGGACAATTGGAGCCCCACATCCAAGATCTTGTTTGTCTTCTGCCTCCTCTGTTGAATTTCAGTGCATTTAAAGTTCTAGTCGACTAAAAGCTCTCATTTTCCCTGTTCTCACAAATGGATTTGTCTTGCTTAAAGGACCTGGAGTTGTTTTCAATTAAACAAAAATATTAATTACATTTCTTACAGTATTCTGGATCAAACAATCCATACTGAATTTGCGATCTGATTTCTTTTTGAGTCTCAATTACGCATTGTCAACAATTTCCCTTTTCCCTAAAGGTTGTGTAACTTTATAAAAGCAGAGGAAAGTAGAGAGGGGTGGGCAACCGAGGAAAATCTATTGAAGTTGAAATTAAAAGGAGATGTTTGATATGATAAATAATGACGAGATAATGGGTTTCTGTGGGATATGGAAATTCAGTCCACAAAGAGAATGTAGACCTGAGCAGGGAGATGGAGGGTGCGGTGGGGGGAATGGGGATATATGTCCTTTCTTCTCCTCCTTCAACGTAATTAGTCTCAGGCCAGAGCACATGCAGGGGAGGGCCTGCTCTAGGCAAGGGTTTCAGAGCCCAGGCATGTCCCCTGGGCGCTTTAGCGTGGCAAAGTATCTTGCTTTGTGCTAACGATCTTCTCCTTTCTATCTTTGCTTCTTCAGAAGGCCCGGTGTGGCTTACATTGCTTTCCTTGTTTCTCTTCACAAGGCGAGCGATGAAGAGAGGTAGTCGTCAGAGGAAAGGTCGATCAATTCTGCCAAAGCAGAGGTATGCTGGCAACCAATGGGCCCCATGTAAGAGATCTGCTAAAGCAAGACGGCTTGATTCCTCTGATGAGGGGGCCGGTGGAGTTTCGAAAAAGGCCGCACAACCGGTTACCCAGACAGGATTTTTGTTTTTTCTTGGTTCAGGCTCACTTGCTAGGAAGTTGGAGCTTCTGAATGGCTGATCAAGCTTCCATTCACTCATTCATTCAGTCGTATTTATTGGGCGCTTACTGTGTGCACAGCACCGTACTAAGTGCTTGGGAAGTACAAGTCGGCAACATGTAGAAACGGCCCCTACCCAACAACGGGCTCACAGTCTAGAAGGGGGAGACAGACAACAAAACATGTAGACAGGTGTCAAAATCCTCAGAACAAATAGAATTATAGCGATATGCACAATATGAACAAAATAAATAGAATAGTAAATATGTACAAGAGAATAGTAAATATGTCCACCAAAGCAAGTATGGCTGTTGTCATTTGGTGATTACAATAGTGCAGTGTGCTACATTAGGGGACATTTTTCAAGACTGGAACGGACAAGTACAACTCATTTATCTGACGTTATTCACATGCCGGAATAGGGATTTCATCATTCAGGTAATCCCATTTAGAGAAAATTAGAAAAGCCAGTGAAATTGTTTCAAAAGCCCTCTCAGCGTGGACCTTTTAAAATGTTTTGCCCCGGGGTGGGGGCGGGAAGGGGGGGAGAGGGGAATGGGATTAGGAGCAGGGGGAGGGGGAAGGTGTGGCCTTTGTTTTCAGACACCACTAGTTGAAGTTCATCAATAAGTGTGTGACAGAGTAGTAAATGTTTGTAACATGCTATTTTTCTGTAGAAATAACACTGATGATGATGAGTGTCACAAACATCCTTTCCCACTCCTGCCACTTAACAATGTTTATTTATTTTTTTTTGACATCAGGATTCTCTTTTCAGACTACCTATGTAGGCTGACTCTGCAATTACAAAAGCCATATGTATGCCCCGGGGGGTAATCAGTTCATCAGCTTGCTCTCTATTTTTGTCTATTTTATAATTAAATCAGAACATTGCTTCACGATGGATCCGAGGAACTTTTAAAAGGGCCAGGGAGAATATGTGGCCTCTGAAACCTTCCCCTACTAATCTAGAAACCTTTTAATGTAGTGCCTTGCTTTTATCCAAAGTTCAATTAAATCAATTCCTACCATCACCATTTATCATCCTGGAAGTTTACCTCACATCTCTGCTCTCAGATTCTCTCCTCCAAAAATGTGTCAGAATACTTCACGCTAGCTTGTGTCACTGCTTTTGACAATTTTTCCTATTATTCAGCAACCCTCTATATAAAGAAATTCTGTCTGAACTACTTATAGGCTTAATGTCAATCCATTATTGCTTGTTTTCAAGTAAACTCTTACTTCAAAGGGCATCTTGCTGTAATCTCCTCTCTGTGCCTTGGTATCACTTAGAATGAACTTGACGACCATATTGTTTCCCAGAAAATATTAATATTTAAAATGCTTCTCTCGTGCTGTGGAAAATAATTGCTTTCCAAACCAGTATGAAGAATTCAAAACTTCAATACTTTGGTCAGGGAAAGAACAGAGCGGTTTGAAACAGGAAAAGGCAGATGAAGAATTTAGGAAATCCCTCAGACAGGTGGAATGACATGGATTGTCTATGACAAGGAAAGGTGCCCTTCGCTTCAGGCTTCCAGACTCTAAAAGTCAGTTTCGTTGTTGCCCAGATTTAGAGACGTGGACTCAGCCTTGGGGAACAGGGAACCCTTTTCCTGCCTAAACTAGGCCTGGGGAGCTCTACTCACAGACAAATCATCCTTGGGCTGAGACTGGTTCATCCCCTCAGGCTTTGAACCACGGCCCCATAACTGCTCAACCCTCTGGGGGCTTCGGGAATGGGCATGGCCTGGAGTAGGTCCAGAAATCTCTGGGGAGGGAGTGATGGTCATAGCACTGCTTAACAGATCTTTCACCATCGACCCTGGGCTCAATTATTTTCCTAAAAGTAGATAATGAGGTGGGTCTCATCTCTCTCCTCCAATGCCAACCTACTCATGGTATCTCCATCTCATATGACTCTCTCACCATCAATCCCTGGCTCACGCCCTCCCTCCTCCTATCTTTAAACTATGAAGATGTCTCCTCCCATCTTCAAAGCCCTACTAAAATCACATTCTCCTCCAGGAGGCCTTCCCAGACTAACCCTTCATCTCCCCACCCTAGTCTCCCTCCCTTCTGCACCATTCATACACTTGGGTCTGTAACCTCTAAGCACGATGATACCAACCCCACCCCCCAGAGCACTTATGTACATCTCCTTATATATTCTGTTACTTCCCCTATCTGCAATATATTTAATGTCTGTCTTTCCCACTAGATTTTGAGCTTTTTGAGGTAAGGGATCACGTCGACCAAATCTGTTGTACGTTCCCAGGTACTTAATACAATGCTGCTCACACAGTAAGCACTCAATCAATTTCATTCATTCAATCATACTTATTGAGCACTTACTGTGTGCAGAGCACTGTACTAAGTGCTTCATTCATTCATTCAATCGTATTTATTGAGCACTTACTGTGTGCAGAGCACTGTCCTAAGCGCTTGGGAAGTACAAATAGGCAACATATAGAGACGGTCCCTACCCAACAACGGGCTTAATGATTGATGCCACAGTCAATAAATGAATGCCACATTATTAATTACCAAATTAATAATGGTGTGGTATTTATTGAGCACTTACTCTATGCATAGCACTGCACTAAGCACTTGGTGGAGTACAACACAACAGTTTTAGTAGACACTTTCCCTGCCCACGAGGACATGGTAATTTCGGCCCACAAGGAGTCTACAGTCTAAAGAAAGAGCTCACAGTCTAAATAAATACATTGATCGGTTCAGAAGTCAGTTGCGGTCGGGAAATTGACCCTGACGGAGTCCACAGTATGAGGACACTACAAGAGAGGAGACTGCATTCTGTAGGCCTGAAAAAGAAAGATGGAGAGATATTTAATAGATGAGGATCAGTGTGAGATGAAGAGAAGCCAAATGGAAAGAAAGATAATCATGATGCCCTTTCGGTTAACATTCAGGCCTTCAGCTTCAGACCCCCCGCTCATGCCGCTCCTTCCCAAATCAGATTTCCACTCTCTATCCTTAAAGTCCTCCTGAACACTCACCTCCTTCAGGTGATTAATCTCCTTCCTTCCTTCCTTCATTCAATCGCAATAATTGAGCGCTTACTGTGTGCAGAGCACTGTACTAAGCGCTTGGGAAGTTCAAGTCGGCAACATATAGAGGCGGTCCCTACCCAACAACGGGCTTATCTGTAATCAGCACCTATGCTTATAATCAGCATCATTATTATCAATGGTTTTAAGCACCTACCGAATATAAAGCATCGCAATAAGAATAATGATATTGAAAATAACAATAATAATTGTGGTACTTGTTTAGTGCTCACTGTGTGCCAAGCACTATATTAAGCCCTGGGGTATATACGAGGCCATCAGGTTGGATGCAGTCCCTGTCAATCAATCAATCAATCAATCGTATTTATTGAGCGCTTACTATGTGCAGAGCACTGTACTAAGCGCTTGGGAAGTACAAATTGGCAACATATAGAGACAGTCCCTACCCAACAGTGGGCTCACAGTCTAAAAGGGGGAGACAGAGAACAAAACCAAAAATACTAACAAAATAAAATAAATAGGATAGATATGTACAAGTAAAATAGAGTAATAAATATGTACAAATATATATACATGGGGCTCACAGTTTTTAAGTTGGAGGGCGGGAGATTTAATCCCCCTTTAACAGATGAGGTAACTGTGGCACAGAGAAGCGAAGTGACTTGCCCAAGGTCACGCAGCAGACAAGTGGCAGAGGCAGGACTAGAACCCAGGTCCCACTAGGCTGTGCTGCTTCCCTAAGGGCTTCTAAGAGTAAAACAGAAGCAAGACATTCATTAGCTGCCCTTCAGGAGCTAACAATCAAATGAGGTGGCTATCTCATTATTATGGTATGTGTTAAGTGCCTACTATGCGTCAAATACTGTACTCAATGCTGGGGTAGACACAAGATAATCAGCCTTATGTCATAATTGATCCTTATCATGCTTTACATTAATTCATGCTAATTTCAATTTTGCCCTACCCTTGCGATCAATGGCTGCAGCATTGTTCTGTCTCCTGATCCCAGTATTTCTAAGAATTTGGGTCTTTCTGTCTCTCTCCACTAACTGTCAGATGGTTGGGGGCAGGAACGACGTCTTCTCCTTCTAGTGCACTATCCCAAGTGCTTAGCACAACGCTCCGCACACAGATGAGGCTCCATCAGCACCACTGGCTGATGAAGTGGCTGATTGCAGTACTGTTTTCTTCTCAACACTGCATGTCCAACCACACATTTAGCCGTTGCTGCATGACAGGGAACACCATTCTTTCCTTCATCTTTCCCATTATCCAGATCTCATATCAACCCACAGGAGTGGCCTATTTATCTAGTCTTCTAAAAGAGACAGTAATAATCCAGCACCATGTGCCGTTCTGGACATGCCTCTCAGTTTTCTTTAGCATTAGTAGAACACTTTATTAGCGTGGATATGTTAATTATTCCTCTTGATACCCCTGAGAGGTAGATGAGTGGCAATATTATTCCCATTTTTTAAGCAGGAGAAAATGAGCCACTGAGAGAATAAGTGATCTGTAGGTCTCTCTAGTCCTGTACATAAATCCACTGGGCCACACTTCTGTTGTTACTGTATTTAGATTTCTTAATTTCACTCTTGAAGTATTTTGGTGTTTGTAAATTTTCAACTAACGGGCTGCTTCATAAGAAAAAAAGGCTTTATGATCAATGCAGCTTTAGGCTCATATCCTATACTAATTAACTGATTCCTTTAATTGTTAGATGAGCCTGATGTCTCTCTCTTTTCTCCAACTCATTACTTACTGACTGAAGTAACATTTCTTAAAGGAACATCAACAGACACCATAAAGCTCCTTTTGTAGATATGTGTGCTTAAGCCTCAAATTGCATTATTTTGTAAAACAAAAAAAGCCAAGGACTCCAAAAACAGTTCATTAGCGTGTTTCCTTCAAAACATGAAACATCAACCCCACTGTTTCCTATTTTCCCATCCCCGTTAGTAAAATTAAATGCATTTATTCTTTAGCTTCTTTGTATTAAAGTTCAAACATTGTAAGACTCCTCCAAAATTTGCTCAAATGTGATTACTTGCAATGTGTGCCAAGGTAAGTAGGAGATATGGCCACCCTTCTCTGATCCTTTTACATTCCAAACGGGAGCAGGATAAAAATGTTTATCTTCCAAATTTCATTTTAGTCTTATTCTGACAAGATTGCTCAGGAGATTTCCCCTCAGGGGTTCTTTCTGAGCAGGCTGCTACTTTAGGAACCAACTTTTTAATTAAAATGTCTCTTTTTAAAGAGATTTCCAAAACCCCCTGTCCATCACCTAATTGTAAATTTGTTTCACACAATTATTAAAACTACATGGAGAATTGGGTTTCTCTGGGGATTGGTAATAGGGTTAGTGGAGACGGAAAATGGAGACGGAAATGAGATAAATGTAAGCATTAAGGCTTTAACCCTTTGAACAACTTTCAGAAAGAAATTTCAGATGATCTGCCATGCCTAATTGGGACTGACGGTGTGAAATGAGCCGATTGCCTCAAAACTAGTCCTTGGTCCACGTGCTTTCCAGAATTTGGGGAATTTGCCGTTTTATTTTGAGTTGAGACACTAAGGATGGTGTGTTCTTTATGAAACGCTTGAACCTAGAGGGCATGCCTTTCAAAACAGTTTTGGGGTTGGAATATCCAGGCCTTATGGAGAGAAAATCTTCCTGTTGCTTTTGCGTATGCTCTCCCTTTGCAGAACAAAGTAGCTTCTGGGTACATCAATCTGGTATCTTTCACAAGCAATAGATTTCTGCGACAGTAGAAAAACGATGCTCTTTTCTGATTCTTATTCAAGTCTTTTCAGGGGAAAGGATCCCTCTCCCCCTCTTCCGGTGAAAGAACTCTGAATCCTGAGAGTTAGATGCTGAGTTCTGAAAGGTGCATTTCATCGTGGATAGATTTGACAGACTCATGGCATCCCGCTTCTCCATGTGGAAATGTATGATCCTTCCTGATCTCTGTCAGAGGCTGATCGATTGCTATCTATTGAGTGCTCAGTCAATGCAGGAGCCCTTGGGAAAGTAATGATAATGATAATGATGGTACTTGTTAAGCGCTTACTATGTGCCCAGCACTGTTCTAAGCACTGGGGGAGATACCACCTAATCAGGTTGGACACAGTCCAGTCCCTGTCTTTCATTCATTCATTCTATAGTATTTATTGAGTGGTTACTGTGTGTGGACCATTGTACTGTCCCACACGGGACTCACAGTCTTAAACTGTGTCTGGGCATCCTAAGGAATCTCTCTAACCCTAATGGAAGGGGGTCGAATTATGACCCGACATGGGGTCAGCTCCAACTGGCAGCGGGGACAGCCGGGGACAGCCAGAATAGAGGGACTGGCCGCAGTGCTCCCTGTCCCAGGGGTCGCCCCCATCCTGGGCCACCTGACCGGGATAGGGATGAACCTTTCCCCGGTGGCGTGGCCCCGGGGTCCTGTTCCCGAAAGGGAAGGGTCAAACCCAACTTAATTTTGTAATTTTTTCATCTCGTTTCATTGCCGGGGCACAGTCATTCGTTCATTCATTCAATGGTATTTATTGAGCGCTTACTGTGTGCACAGCACTATACTAAGCGCTTGGGTCCAGCTTGCTGCAAGGGAGCGAGTGAACCCGGGGCCCAGATCTCCTCCGCCCCATGCTGGGCTGGGGCCAGAGAGTCAGGGCACCACCAAGGAGCTGCAAACACTTTTCTACTTTGAGGGGAGCGGGGAAAAGGGGCTTCCCTGTGCCAGCTCTATCCCCCCTGCCCCTCCTGGATCAACCTCTCTGTCCTCTGAAGGGGCAGCACGATCCCTCCCAAGGAGCCAGGACAGCGGAGGAAAAGACACACACGCACCTCCCCGGAGGACAGTCCACGGCCCCCCCATTAGCGTGCTCACGGTTGGCCTGGGTCCCTTACTCATGAGCTTCACGGAGAGTCCTTCCTCCCTAATAATAATAAGAAGAATAAGAAGTGTGGTGCTTGTTAAGTGCTTACTATGTGCCAGGCACTGTACTAAGTGCTGAGGTGGATACAAGCAAATTGGTTTGGACAGAGTCCCTGTCCCACGTAGGGCTCAGAGTCTCAATCCCCATTTTACAGATGAGGTAACTGAGGCCCGGAGAAGTGAAGTAACTTGCCTAAGGTCACCCAGCAGAAAAGTGGTGGAGCTGGGATTAGAATCCAGGGCCTTCTGGCTCCCGGTTCCCTGCTCTATCCGTTCAACCAGGCTGCTTCTCCGACTAAGATTATTCCTTGGTGCCATTCCCTGGTCAGAAGATTGGGCAAACCAGTAATTTAAACCATGAAGACAATAACCACTCATTTATCAGATCATCTTAAAGGATTTAACCTGATTAATGTGCCATAGAAAAAGCAGCATGGCCTAGCGGAAAGAGCTCAGGCCTGGGAGTCGGAGGACCTGGGTTCTAATCCTGGCTCTGCCATATGTCTGCTGTCTGACCTTGGGTAAGTCACTCAAGTTCTCTGTGCCTCAGTTGCCTCTTCTCTAAAATGGGGATTAAATCTTACTCCCTCCTACTTAGACTGTGAGTGGGACAGGTGCTGTGTCCAATGTGAGTAACTTGTATCTCCCCCTGTGCTTAAAGCAATGCTTGGCACACGTTCAGTGCTTAACAAGTACTATTATTATGATTATTATAGTGCAAAATGTGCCAGTTGATTGTGGAATATTGTCAAAGATTCCATGACTTCCATGACTAGGAATGAAAAGTAGAAAACCCATACAAGAATAAGTGAAGAAAGACTTGAAGGTATTAAAAAAACAACAAAAAACCCCAAGATTATTTAGGTCAGAAGGGACCAATTACGGGCATCTGAGGATGTTAAGGAATTGGATGATTTTAATGCAGGGTCAATAGTTATTTTTCTCGACAACTAATGAACGATAGGGAAAAAATATCTGGATATTGGATAAGAGCAAAACTGTGAGCCCATTGTTGGGTAGGGACCATCTCTATATGTTGCCAACTTGTACTTCCCAAGCGCTTAGTACAGTGTTCTGCACACAGTAAGCTCTCAATAAATACTACTGAATGAATGAATGAATCCATCTTTAATGAATGGAAAAGGGAAATTACAGGTAGGGCAGTTTAGCATCACTATTTGGGAAAGGATCAAACAATTAATTTGCAGCTATCTAGATTATAAAATGCCTGGAAGCAACCAACACGGCTTTCTCAAGAACAATTTTTGCCAGACAAATTTGATGTTCCCCGACAGAGTGACAGACCATATAGACGGGGGCAGAGAAAAAAAATGTCATTTATCTACATTTGAGTAACGCTCTGATTCTGTCTTGAGTGACATTCGCAATGACAAGCTGGGAAAGAAGAATCTTAATCATATCATTAGATGGTCGTAAGCAGGCAAGATGGTCAGGATACTCATCGTTGGCTCAGACTGGGGGTAGATCAAGTCACTATCTGTTATCGATATTGATTATTTGTTGGCACTTGACCACCCACTTCTTCCCTCCCTGACCGCCATCTTCAACCACTCACTTTCCAGTGTTTTTTCTCCACTGTTTTGAAACATGCTCACTTATCCCCTACCCAACAAAACCCCAACCTTCTCTTGACCCCATAGCACCCTCAATTTAGCACCCCAAATCTGTCCTACCATTCCTCTCCAAACTCTGGAGCAAGTTGTCTACACCCGTTACCCCCACTTCTCCTCCCCAATATTCTCCTTTACTGCCCCCAATCTGGCCTCTGCCCCCTTTACTCCTTGGAAACTGCCCTCTCTAAGGTCCCCTTCTCCTTGCCAAATCTAATGACCTCTACTCCATCCTAATCTTCCTCAACTTCTCAGCTTCCTTTGACATTGTGGACCAGCCCCTTCTCCTCGAACATGATCTAACCTGGGCATCACTGACACTGCTCTCTCCCGGTTCTCCCACCTTTCTCGCCACTCCTTCACAGGCTCATTCATTCATTCATTCGATTGTATTTATTGAGCACTTACAGTGTGCAGAGCACTGTACTGAGTGCCTGAGAGAGTACAACACTAAATGGACACATTCCCTGCCCACAATGAGCTTACAGACTGCAGAGGGAGGGAGACAGATATTAATATAAATAAATAAATTACAGATATGTACATAAGTACTGTGGGGCTGGGAGGGGGGAAGAACAGAGGGAGCAAGTTAGAGGGATGCAGAAGGGAGTGGGAGAAGAGTCAGGGAAGGCCTCCTGGAGGAGATGTGCCTTCAATAAGACTTTAAAGGTGGGGAGAGTAATTGTCTGTCAGATTTGAGGAGGGAGGGTGCTCCAGGCCAGAGGCAGGATGTGGGCAGGGGGTCGGCGGCGCGATAAGTGAGATCGAGGCACAGTGAGAAGGTTAGCAATAGAGAAGCGAAGTGGGCGGGCTGGGTTGTAGTAGGAGAGTAGTGAGGTGAAGTAGGAGGGGGTAAGGTGATGGACTGCTTTAAAGCAGTGAGGTGAGGAGTTTCTGTTTGAGCAAAGGTGGATGGGCAACCACTGGCGTTTTTTGAGGAATGGGGTGACATGTCCTGAACCTTTTTGTAGAAAAATGATCCGGGCAGCACAATGAAGCATGGACTGAAGTGGGGAGAGGCAGGAGGCTGGGAGGTCAGCAAGGAGACTGATGCAGCAATCAAGGCAGGATAGGATGAGTTATTGTATTAACATGGTAGCAGTCTGGGTGGGGAGAAAAGAGAGGATTTTAATGATGTTGTGAAAGGGAGACCAAAAGGATTTAGTGACGGATTGAATGTCGGGATGGAATGACAGAAAGGAGTCGAGGATAATGCCAAGGTTACGGCTCCTCCCCTGCTTTCTAACTGGGAGTCTCTCAAAGCTTAGTTCTGGGTCTCCTATTCTCCTTCTACACCCACTCACTTGGAGAACTCGTTTGCTGCCATGGCTTCAACTACCATTTCTTTGCAGATGATTCCCAAATCTACCTCTCCAGAATTGACCTTTTCTACGGTCTCACATTTCCTCCTGCCTGCAGAACATCTCTGCTTGGATAATAATGATGGCATTTGTTTAGCGCTTACTATGTGCTGAGCACTGTTCTAAGCGCTGAGGTAGAAACAAGGTAATTAGGTTGTCCCACACGGGGCTCCAGTCTTAATCTCCATTTTACAGATGAGGTAACTGAGGCTCAGAGAAGTGAAGCGCTTAATAAATAAGTGCTTAATAAATAGTAAACACATAGTAAGAACTTAATAAATGCCACCCCCCCAAAAAAAGTGAAGTGACTTGCCCAAAGTCACACAGCTGACAAGTGGCAGAGCCAGGATTAGAACCCACGATTTCTGACCCCAAGCCCGGGCTCTTTCTGTTAGGCCACGCTGCTTCTCTGATGTCACACTGGATAATAATAATAATGGCATTTATTAAGCGCTTACTATGTGCAAAGCACTGTTCTAAGTGCTGGGGAGGTTACAAGGTGATCAGGTTGTCCCACGGGAGGATCAGTCTTCATCCCCATTTGAAAGATGAGGGAACTGAAGCTGAGAGAAGTGACTTGCCCAAAGTCACACAGCTGACAATTGAGCCGGGATTCGAACCCATGACCTCTGACTCCAAACCCCAGGCTCTTTCCACTGAGCCACGCTGCTTCTCAAATGTAACATGTTTTAACATAACTCCTCATCCTCCTACCCAAACTCTGTCCTCCACTTGTCCTCCCTTCACTGTAGAAATCACCACCATCCTCCCGGTCTCTCAATCCCATAACCTTGACAACATCCTCAATTCCTCTCTTTCATTGAACCCACATATTCAATCTGTCTGCGAATCCTGTCGGTTTTTCCTTCACCACATTGCTAAAATCCACCCTTCCTCTCCATACAAAATGCTACTACACTGCTCCAAGCCCTTACTGCATTGCTTCTTGTCTACTTCATCATCAAACCTCCTTGCTGACCTCCGTGCTTCCTGTCTCTCCCCAATTCAGTACGTACTTCACTGCTGCCTGCATCATTTTTCTAAAACAAGTTCAGTCCATCATCATCATCATCATCAATCGTATTTATTGAGCGCTTACTGTGTGCAGAGCACTGTACTATGCGCTTGGGAAGTACAAGTTTGCAACATATAGAGACAGTCCCTACCCAACAGTGGGCTCACAGTCTAAAAGGTGGGGTTGGGGGGGGGAATATACTTTCCTCCCCGTCGGGGAATCGAACCCCGGTCTTCCGCGTGACAGGCAGGAATACTCACCACTATACTAACGAGGAACACATACTAACGAAGAACACAATGTTTCCCCACTCCTCAAGAATCTCCAGTGGTTACTTGCTGTGGGCAGGGAACATGACTACCAACTCTGTCATATTGAACTCTCACAAGCACTTAGTACAGTGCTCTACCCACAGTAAGCACACAATCCGATTGACGGATTGATTACCATCCACCTCCACATCAAACAGAAACTCCTTACCCTAGGCTTTATAGCTCTCCCCCTCCTCTGTTACCTCGCTGATCTCCTATGACAGGCCAGCCCCCACACTTCACCCCTCTAATGCCAACCTACTCACCATACCTCAATTCCATCTCTCTCTCTACACCTCACTGTGACTGAAAGTCCCTCCTCCTTCATATCCAACAGATCAATCAATCAATCAATCGTATTTATTGAGCGCTTACTATGTGCAGACCACTGTACTAAGCACTTGGGAAGTACAAATTGGCAACACATAGAGACAGTCCCTACCCAACAGTGGGCTCACAGTCTAAAAAGGGGGAGACAGAGAACAGAACCAAACATACCAACAAAATAAAATAAATAGGATAGAAATGTACAGTAAAATAAATAAATAAATAAATAAATAGAGTAATAAATATGTACAACCATATATACATATATACAGGTGCTGTGGGGAAGGGAAGGAGGTAAGATGGGGGGATGGAGAGGGGGACGAGGGGGAGAGGAAGGAAGGGGCTCAGTCTGGGAAGGCCTCCTGGAGGAGGTGAGCTCTCAGCAGGGCCTTGAAGGGAGGAAGAGAGCTAGCTTGGCGGAGGGGCAGAGGGAGGGCATTCCAGGCCCGGGGGATGACGTGGGCTGGGGGTCGACGGCGGGACAGGCGAGAATGAGGTACAGTGAGGAGATTAGCGGTGAATCATTCTTCTCACCTCCAAAGCCTTATTAGAACCCCATCTCCTCCAAGATGCTTTCCCCAACTAAGCCCTCATTTCCCTTCTGCATCACCTATGCACTAGGGTCTGTACCCCTTAAGCACTTGATACCCCCCCAACCTTCAGCCGGACAGAACCTATGTACATGTCCATAATTATTCTAACGTCTGTCTCTCCCATTAGACTGTAAACTCCTCGTGGGCAGGGAATGTGCCTATGACTTTTGTTGTACTGTACTCTCCCAACCTCTCAGTACAGTGCTTTGCACACACTGAGAACTTAATAACTACCACCGATTGATGGATTAATTGATGCAATTATCAGGCCCAAACTGAAAACCGAAAAGCAAATTTGACTGCCCTGAGGAGTTCACCAGGGTCTTTCGCCTACCCCATAATGGTTGGTAGGGTGAATCAAAATTGAATATTCTCTGCCTTACCCATTCCCCATCACCATTACAGTAGAGCAGGGAGATCCAGATCTGTTCCAACAACTCCACGCTGCTCTGCTCGGGGATGAAATCAGAAAGCTGGAATCTGGGTTCATAATGTTTGTCATCCATCAGGAAAATTTTCCATCTTAACAGGCTACAATCATCATCAAAACTCTTTGAGACATCCAGGAACTACTATATGCTGACAACTGTGCCTTGAAGCACAGATGATATGTAAATGATTATGTATAATATTGCAAAATAGCACAGCACCATGGACTGACAATTAAGTCTGAAAAATATTGAGGGCATGTATCAGCCTACACCTGGGAAATCCTTCACATGACCAAAGAATTTCATCAGCAACGCGGAACGCTGCCAACTACTTAGGCAGTGCGCTGTTCAATGATGCACAGGTCAACAAAGAAGAAAACAGGAAAAAAATAGCTATTGGCAGAGCAAACAACATTATCTAGTGTACAAAGCATAGGTCTGGGAGCCAGAGGTCCTGGGTTTTAATCCCGGTTCTACCCCTTGCCTGCCATGTGACCTTAGGCAAGTCACTTATCTGGGCCTCGGTTTCCTCATTTTGTAAAATGAGGATTAAATACTCATTCCCACACCCACTTAGACTGTGAGTTCCATGTGGGATAGAGACAGCGTCCAACCTGATTATCTTATATCTATCCCAGCACTTAGTACAGTCCTCGGCACATCATCATCATCATCAATCGTATTGATTGAGCGCTTACTGTGTGCAGAGCACTGTACTAAGCGCTTGGGAAGTACAAATTGGCAACATACAGAGACAGTCCCTACCCAACAGTGGGCTCACAGTCTAAAAGGCACATAGTAAGTCCTTAACAAATACCATTATTATTATTATGATGATGATGAATCCTTAATTATTATTAAGAACTATTGTTACATACACACATCTCCAACATCATCCAACCTTGGCTTCATTGACACCAACACTGTCCTCTCATTCATTCAATCGTATTTATTGAGTGTTTACTGTGTGCAGAGCACCGTACTAAGTCTTGGGAGAGTACATTATAACAATCAAAGGTCACATTCCCTGCCCACGAGTTCTCCTCCTATCTCTCTGGTCACTCCTTCTCAGTCTCTCTCATGGGCTCCATCCCTGCCTCCCACCCCCTAATTGCGGTGGGGGGGGGGGGGGTCCCTCAAGGTCCAGTTCTGGGTCCCCTTCTATTCTCCATCTATACCCATTTCCTTGGAGAGCTCATTCACTCCCATGGCTTCAAATACCACCTCTACGCAGATGATTCCCAAATCTACATCTCCAGCCTGGATCTCTCCCTCTCTGCAGGCTCGTATTTCCTCCTGTACTGAGCACTTGGGAGAGTACCTACAACAGTGTAACAGAGTTGGTAGACACATTCCCTGCCCACATTGGGCCCCTTCCTCTGCATATCAATCAGATTTATTGAGCACTTACTGTGTGCAGAGCACTGTACTAAGTGCTTGGGAAGTACAAATCAGCAACATATAGAGACAGTCCCTACTCAACAACGGCTCGAAGACTGGTTTACCAATCTAGAATGATTGGTAAACATCGTAAACACATGTAAACACATTGTAAAAGTCGGTAAACACAGTCTCTGCCCACAATGAGGCTGCAGTCTAGAGACAAGCATATAGTGCAGAGCAAATTACTGCACTCAACCTCTTCAAGGCCCTTCTGAAAGTATGTCTCCTCCAGGGGGGCCTTCCCTGATTTACTTCTCATCTCCCAACCAATTTCCCCAACAATGGCACTTCAGCAGTAGGACCTAAGTAACTGGAAATTCACTCCTCTCCTAGCACTTATGTACCGTATCTTTAAATTCTGTTGCTTCCCCCGATTTACACTTCATTTTAGCGTTTGCCTCCCCTGCTCGATTGTAATCTCCTTTGAAGTAGGAATGGTGTCTATTGTATTTTCCCAAGAACTTAGTACAGTTCCATACGCAGGACAGGCGCTCAATGAAAACTACTGATTGATTTACGGTCTGCTTATAATTTGTGTGCCTGTTGTGGGAAGCAGCTATATAGGGATTAAGGATTTTGTGGCACTTTTCAAAATGAACACGGGCCCACTTGCTCTGTCTTGCTCTCTCTACCTTTATCTCTCCATCTAAAAATAGATTGCAATTTGTAAGGCTATATGGAAACTATTCAATGTAAACTGTATGTCCCGAGAGCTGCAAAAGACAGTTATTTGTGATATACATGTATATGTATATGTGTATATATATATATATGGGTGTATGTGTGTAAAGAAGGTGAATGCAATTAAAATAGATATATCATAGATTTCCATACCTGGAATTCAGAGAGCTCATTGCAAAGCTTCTTCTGCCCCTCTGGTACATAAAAACTTGATGTCCACGAACATCGATTTCTCTGAGAATTTTGAGATGTGTTTTCTTTAAGAAAGGACTTGCTTACACTTTGATTGCTCTAATTTTTTAACTGCTGTAGTTGAATTGCTCAATGTGATCTTAAAATTTTATTGTTATGCTCTTCCTGGGGAAAATGTATTCCAAACTCTGTCATAAATTTCAGCTCCAGGTTCTCAGATCTATGAAAGAAATTTTGAGTCTCTTCCTAGACTTGACATTTAAAGAAATAGTACTGCAATCAAATAAAAACGAGTTTCTCTACCAGCTATCCAATTTTTGCCTCTTTTTAAATTTCCAATTGAATATGCCCAAACTACGAAATATCTGGGTGCCATACGTGCACTGCATGGTGTTTTACAGCTTGGTGTTGGTGGGTGTGATGTTGGAAGATGATATACCCCAAAGGACTGGGGAATGATGCAATAACTGCAGTTTTTCATTTTCTGGTATATTTTTAATCACCTTCATAAATTCCTCACATTTGCATCCTTCCCCTAATTCTGATCAAAAAACCATTTGAGATTGAGAAAGGAGTTCCTGATTTTCAGAAGCAGCCCGTCACAGTCGCGAGAAAAGGATGCTACGGAAAGTCATGCCCTATACCTAACCTAAGCTGGATTCAGAGCCATTATGAGGTTCCCAGTACCTGGGTCATTCAGTAGTAGTTGTAGAGTAGTAGGATCTGTCTACCAACTCTATTGCATTGTACTCTCCCAAACGCTTAATACAGTGCTCTGCGCACACTAAGTGCTCAATAAATACAATTGATTGATTAGTAGTAGTTGTAATAGTGGCAGTAGCAGCAGTAATGGCACTTATTGAGCCCCAGTGGGTACAGAGCACTGTACTGAATGCTTGAGAAAGTACAAAGAACAGAGCAAAAGTCACATTCCCTGCAGTTAAAGAGTTTATATTCCAATGAGAAAAACAGACATAAAAAAGTGGGATCAGCCTGAATCACAGAATGCATTATTCTGTTCAGAAGCAGCGTGGCCTAGTGAAAAGAGCATGGGCTTGGGAGTCGGAGGATCTGGGATCAATCCCAGTTCCACCACTGGTCTGTGCTGTGACCTTGGGCAAGTCACTCAACTTCTCTGGACCTCCGTTAACTGATTTGTAAAATGGGGATTAAAAGCCTTCCTCCCTCCAGCTGTAAGTCCAGGGTGGGCAGGCATCGTCTCTGTTGCTGAATTGTACTTTCCAAGCGCTCAGTATGGTGCTCTGCACGATTGAATGAATGAATGACAAAAGCTTTGAGGGTGGGCATGAATGCATACAAGCTAGCTGTGGGCAGGGAACCTGTCTACTGGCTCCATTGCTGTATATTCTCCCAAGGAATTAGCATGGTGGTCTGCACATGGAAAGTGCTCAATAAATAAATCTCTCGAAATGACAAGTGTCAGAGATGGAAGTTGGGTGGATGGGACTCAGGGCATCGGGAATCAATTGGGGATGGCTTCCTAGAGGTGGTGGAGTAGGTTTGGAGGGTGGGGAGGGCTAAGGTCTGGCATATTTGTCGGCAGTGGGAGTTTTAGACCGGGGGATCAGCGTGAGCAAGGGTTAGTGCTGGGTGCGAGTTCAGCCTTCTGTTGGATCTCCAACTCAGCATCCCTTCTTTCTGATGCTACATTCATGGCCTCTTGTAGTGCCTCCCAACTAGTGCATGGCCTAGTAGAATGAGCATCAGCCTCAGAGCCAGGACACCAAAGTTTTAGTTCTGCTTCTGTCATTGGCCTACTATGTGTCCCTCAATAAGCCACTTAACACAGATAGAAAATCTATATAATACTATATATACATACATAATAGCATTATATAAATATATATATATAAGAGAAGCAGTGTGGCTCAGTGGAAAGAGCCCGGGCTTTGGAGTCAGAGGTCATGGGTTCAAATCCTGGCTCCGCCAATTGTCAGCTGTGTGACTTTGGGCAAGTCAGTTAACTTCTCTGGGCCTCAGTTACCTCATCTGTAAAATGGGGATGAAGACTGTGAGCCCTCTGCGGGACAGCCTGATTGCCTTGTAACCTCCCCAGCGCTTAGAACAGTGCTTTGCACATAGTAAGCACTTAATAAATGCCATTATTATTATTATTAGTATTAGTACATATACTACAATACTATACCCTGGCCGTCTCAAATGTATTTCTAGCCCCTTGTACGCTGCATAAAACAATCCATGAGCTAAGATCCTATGAGATCCCGCCTGCTTCTAGATACCAAATGCGTTCTGACCAATAACCATTCCCAATACAGCTCTAGGGTAAGACAGCTTCTGTGGACTATGAATTTCTGCTTTTAAACGTTGTACCCTGTGTGATTCAGTTGGGGGTAACACCTTAAATCCCAGTATGTCTTACAAGTTCCCTCCACCACCACTCAAAAAAACCCAAACAAACCCAAAAAACACATGCAAGATAAAATTATCTTGAAATACCACCAGACTTCAGTGGTACCAAGTCTGAGAAACTAGAATATAGAGAACTGGGGGAAGTTTACACACAGATCCCAAACAACTCCTATGCCTTCAGAAGAGCCAGAGAACCTTTTTTTTTTCTGAAAAGGCCCTGGCTTTTAAGTTCTCATCAGAAATTCCCTATCCTCAAAGTGGACTAGAAGGAATTCATTCATTCATTCAATCGTATTTATTGAGTGCTTACTGTGTGCAGAGCACTGTACTAAGCGCTTGGGAAGGACAAATCGGCAACATATAGAGATGGCCCCTACTCAACAATGGGCTCACAGTCTAGAAGGGGGAAACAGACAAAAAAAATCAAAACAAGTAGGTGTCAATACCAACAGAATAGATAGAATTATAGCTTTATACACATCATTAATAAAATAAATAGAGTAATAAATATGTACAAATATACACAAGTGCTGTGGGGAGGGGAAGGGCAGAGGGGGTGGAATGTACATTATATTTTACAATAACTATATCTAAGATAATAATAATAATAATGGCATTTGTTAAGCGCTTACTATGTGCAAAGCACTGTTCTAAGCACTGGGGTGGGGGATACAAGGTGATCAGGTTGTCCCACGTGGGGCTTACAGTCATCATCCCCATTTTACAGATGAGGTAACTGAGGCTCCGGGAAGTTAAGTGACTTACCCAAGGTCACACAGCAGACATGTGGCGGAGCCGGGACTCGAACCCATGACCTCTGACTCCATAATGTAGAAAATGCTGAACTCCTTTGAGATAACACTTTTATAATAAAACTTATAACAGCGATTAGAAAACCTTGGGCATCGGTTCGAGAGCATGTTTCATACATTTCAAACATGATGCTGCACTTGCTAAGCTGGGCCTTCTGCATCTCCTGATTTTTATCATCAGCTTTCCCTGGTATTTTGCATATCCAATAAGCTTATTTCTTTTTCCTAAGCTCTTTGATAATAATAATAATAACAATGGTATTTGTTAAACACTTACTATGTACCAAGCACTGTTCTAAGCACTGGGGCAGATACAGGGTAATTGGGTTGTCCCACGTGGGGCTCACACTTTTAATCCCCATTTTACAGATGAGGTAACTGAGGCACAGAGAAGTTAAGTGACTTGCCCAAGGTCACACAGCAGGCAAACGGCAGAGCCAGGATTAGAATCCCCATCCTCTGCCTCCCAAACCCGTGCTCTTTTCACTAAACAACGCTGCAAGCATCTTATTTAGCAATCCAGGCCTTTTATTCCTTCTGTGCTACTCATTTGGTAGAGTATCCAACTCATTGAACACACACAGGTACCTCTACTCTGCTTTGGAGTGTTCTTCCCTCATTTGGTACTACACATTTTGTCTTGCAATTGTCCATTCCAAAGTTCAGAGAACAGCATTGACAGTTGGTCTTCCCTGAGCTTTCCGTCCTTCAATTTTAATATCTTTCTCTCCCACTAGACATTCCCAGGAAGATGGGGAATGTACCTACCAAC
Organism: Tachyglossus aculeatus; assembly: GCF_015852505.1. Lineage (NCBI taxonomy): Eukaryota > Metazoa > Chordata > Mammalia > Monotremata > Tachyglossidae > Tachyglossus > Tachyglossus aculeatus. The sequence goes on from NC_052098.1 coordinate 9,923,175, forward strand.
TCGACTGGGTCGCACACTTCATTCCTCTAATGCAGACCTACTCATTGGGCCTGTGCCTCAGTCTTGTCTTTCTCACTGTCGGCGCTTTGCCCTTCCCCACAGCACCTGTATATATGTATATATGGTTGTACATATTTATTACTCTATTTATTTATTTATTTATTTTACTTGTACATTTCTATCCTATTTATTTTATTCTGTTGGTATGTTTGGTTCTGTTCTCTGTCTCCCCCTTTTAGACTGTGAGCCCACTGTTGGGTAGGGACTGTCTCTATGTGTTGCCAATTTGTACTTCCCAAGCGCTTAGTACAGTGGTCTGCACATAGTAAGCGCTCAATAAATACGATTGATTGATTGATTGATTGATCCACCGTCTGGCCTGCAACTTCTTCCTCCTTCCTATCTGACAGACCAACACTCTCCCCGCCTTCAAAGCTTTAATGTAATCACAACTCCTCCAAGAAGCCTTCCCTGACTAAGCCCTCATTGTCCCTATTCTCCCTACCTCCTATTTGTCCTCCCTTCTGTGTCACCTGTACACTTAGCTCTGTCTACTCTTCAAGCTCTTGATATTCACCCGACCCCAGAGTACTTGCATAATCATTCAATCAGTGGATATTTAATGTGTGCTTACTGTGTGCAAAACACTGTACCAAGCACTTGGGAGGGTATGGTATAACATCTTTGGTGGACACATTCCCTCTCCACAAGGAGCTAATAGTCTAGAGAGGGAGACAGACATTAAAATAAATGACCAAAACATACATATGTGCTGTAAGGCTGAATGTGGGGTGAACAAAGTGTACAAATCCATGTGCAAAGGTGATGCAGAAGGGAGAGGGAGTGGAGCAAATGAGGGCTTTGACGGGGAAGGCCTCTTGGAGGAGACGTGATTTCATGTCTCTGCTGTGTGACCTTGGGCAAGTCCCTTAACTTATCTGTGCCTCAGTTACCACATCTGTGCAACATGGGGATGAAGAGTGTGAGCCCAATGTAGAACGGGGACTGTGTCCAACCTGGTTAACTTGTATCTACCCCAGCACTTAGAAGAGTGCTTGGCACATAGTAAGTGCTTAACAAGTACCATAATTATTGTTATTATAAGGCATTGAATGTGGAAGAATGATGATCTGTCATACTCTCCTGCTTCCCCCATCTGTAATTAATTTTAATGTCTGTCTCCCCGACTGAATTATGTGCTCCTTGAGGTTAGAAATCATGCCTACCAACTCTATTTTACTGTACTTTCCCAAGTGCTTAATACAGTGCTCTGCACAGTGAGCACTCAGTAAATACATTGATTTAATCCAAATCCTGTCCTCCCTATGATTTCCCAGTCACTGTAGACAGTATCACCATCCTTCCTGAATCAAAAGCCTGTAACCTTGGCATTGGCCTCTACTCATCCCTCTCGTTCAACCAACATATTCAATCTATCACTAAATCCTGTTGGTTCAACCTTCAGAACATCACTAAAATCTGCCCTTTCCTCTCTGGCCAAAATAGTACCTCATGAATCCAAGAACTTATCCTATCCCATCTTGATTACTCTATCAGCCTCCTTGCTGATCTCCCTGTCTCTTCCCACCCAAGTCCGTATTTCACTCTCCTGCCCGGATCATTTTTTACGAAAAATGTTTAGTCCATTTTCCCCATTCCTCAAGAATCTTCAGTTTGATCATCCGCATCAAACAGAAAGTCCTTTCCATCAGCTTCAAAACACTTAATCACTTTGCCTCCTCCTACCTCGCCTCGCTTCTCTCCTACTAAAACTCAGCCTGCACACTTTGCTCCTCTAATATTAACCTTTTCACTGTACCTTCATCTCATCTTCCCTCACTGCTGACTTCTTGTCCACATCCTGCCTGGAATGCCATCCCTCCTCATATCTGACAGTTACTCTCCCTGCCCCCTTCAAAGCCTTATTGAAGGCACATCTCCTCCAAGAGGTCTTCCCTGACTAAGACCTCATTTCATCTTTTCCCACTCCCTTCTGCATTGCCATGATTTGTTCCCTTTATTTGCCCCCGGGCACTTCTGTGCTCATCTGTAAAATGGGGGTAAAGACTGTGAGCCCCACGTGGGACAACCTGATCACCTTGCATTCCCTCAGTGCTTAGAACAATGCTTTGTACATGGTAAGTGCTTAACAAATACCATTATTATTATTATTATTATTATTATTATTATTATTATATCCCCCCTTCTAGACTGTGAGCCCGTTGTTGGGTAGGGACCACCTCTATATGTTGCCGATTTGTACTTCCCAAGCACGTAGTACGGTGCTCTGCACACAGTAAGCTCTCAATAAATATGATTGAATGAATGAATGAATATTCCTAATTTATGTATTTATATTAATGTCTGTCTCTCCATCTAAACTGTGAGTTCCTTGCGGTCAGGGGATGTCTTTTACCAACTTTGTTCTATTGTTATATTGTTCTCTCAAGTCTTTGAAGGTGGGGAGAGTGATGGTCTGTCAGATCTGCAGGGGGAAGGAGCTCCAGGCCAGAGGGAGGATGTGGCCAAGGGGCTGCCTGTGACCTAGACAAGATCGAGGTAAAGTGAGGAGGGAGGTGTTAGAGGAGTGAAGCATGTGGGCTGGGTTTTAGTGGGAGAGCTGATTGAGTACTTTAAAGTGGAGAGTAAGGTGTTTCTGTTTGAGGCAGAGGTGGATGGTCGACCACTAGGGATTCAGGGGCAATCTTGGTGTGTATCTAGTGTGGTCGGCACTGTCAGTCCTGCATTAGCCTCAGCAGCCCTGCGTATGGCCTCCACAGGCAAAGTTCACTGATGACTCTGTCACCGAGGGCAGAGGTCACCTGCTCCTATAGACCTAAAGACAACGTGATACACAAGTCATATAGCAAAAACTCCTCACTCTCAGCCACAAGGTTCTCCATCACCTTGCCCCCTCCTACCTCACCTCCCTTCTCTCCTTCTACAGCCCAGTCCACGCCCTCTGCTCCTCTGCCACTAACCTCCTCACTGTACTTCGTTCTCGCCTGTCCCGCCGTCGACCCCCGGCCCACATCCTCCCCTTGGCCTGGAATGCCCTCCCTCCACACATCCACCAAGCTAGCTCTCTTCCTCCCTTCAAAGCCCTACTGAGAGTTCACCTCCTCCAAGAGGCCTTCCCAGACTGAGCCCCCTTTTTCCTCTCCTCCTCCCCTCCCCCCTTCCTACCTCCTTCCCCTCCCCACAGCACCTGTATATATGTTTGTACAGATGTATTACTCTATTTATTTTACTTGTACATATTTACTACTCCATTTATTTTGTTAATGATGTGCATTTAGCTTTAATTCTGTTTGTTCTGACGATTTGACACCTGTCCACATGTTTTGTTTTGTTGTGTCTCCCCCTTCTAGACTGTGAGCCCATTGTTGGGTAGGGACCGTCTCTAGATGTTGCTGACTTGTACTTCCCAAGCGCTTAGTATAGTGCTCTCCACACAGTAAGCGCTCAATAAATATGACTGAATGAATGTAGTTATTCTTTACATCACAAGGACATTCCTAAGTACAATCAGCTAGTCTCTCACATGCCTGACTTCGTCGTGGGCAGGGAATGTGTCAATTTCTTGTTATATGGTACTCTCCCAAGCACTTAGTACAGTGCTTTGCACACAGTAAGCACTCAATAAATACAATGGAATGAATGAATGAATGAACGATCACTTATAACAATCTTACTATTGTTTTACGGCTTCAGTTTGGAGACCTGTTTTTCAATTGCAATGTTGTTTCGTCAGACTTGTATTGCTACAAGTTAGGAATGATCTTGTGATGCTTTTCAGAAGAATGGGGAAGAGTTCCTATGTTCTGGCTCCTATTTCCTCTCTCAATAAAAACAGGTTCTTCTTTTGCAGGCCGGTGAGAGCTATTACTGAGAACATAATTGCATGTCAAGGGCTATAAGTGATAGGCACTTAGATAGAGAAATAGAAGATGGATGGATAATAAATAGATCACTGCTCCATTTGAGTAGAGCCACCGCATTCTAGGTATGCAATTCATCCTGTCATAGAGTACTCAAGAATGACAAACAAATGCAAGAGCTCTAAGGTAAAAACAATCTTCCTAATTTGATGCTCTGCTACCTTTACACTTTTAGAGAAGGAGTAAGGAAGCTGGAGAAGCCTGGTCTTTCAGGACCCCTTCCTCCAAAAGCTGACAGTTTCAAAAATAAAAGACATATGACTCTCCTAAACGACGTAAAGGAAAAGGAAAAGGAGGGACGGTGAGTGTGTGTGGGGAGATTGGAGGGAGAGAAAGAATGAGTCAAGCGTGAAGACAAAAAAAAAAACCTGTCAACATATTAGTTCTTTTCCAACTATTTCCTACCAAGCTTTCTGTCACAAAGTAAATATTAATTAAAAGAAAGAGCAATAAAAGATCCAGAAAAATATACAAAACAATGTATAAAATGCATAATTTTGTGTGCCTAGCCTGCTACTCCATCAGAAGTATTAAAATTAGTATTCAGATCTATGGGATTGCATGCTATTATTAAAGCAAGTGAAGAGTTTTAATATTATAAATATGTATGACTTCGTGAAACTGTACAAAATATATTCTGCTCAAAGTTCTACTAATGTTGAATATTTTAATGAAACTTATTGCATTTCTATACAAGTGGTATAAATTATCCACTTTAAAATTAGATGAAAACTGTTTGAGAAATAATTATGGGTATGTGTTCATCAGATTGGAGTTGGAGGACTGAGAGATGAGGGCATTAGGTCAACTCCTTCAATCTGCCTCCAGATACTCATTTCCACGATGATGCTCATAAGCACATTAAGGCAATTGAAGCTCAATATTTAGAGAATTCTAATTCATTTCCACTCCTTCTCCACAAAGCTGAGTCATTCATGGAAAGTGCCTGCAAAAAACATAAACACTAGCCTACTCAGCTAGCAACATTCCTTGGTATAGCCTTCTGTTCCCCACGCTCCCTGCCAAAGCCAATCGGCATGCAAGAATTTACCCAGCTGTTAGCAAATGTTGGTCTGGACTCTGGTATTTACTTAATATCGGCCTTGCTTTATCCTTGCTTTTAAGTTAATCACAAGCAATCCTCCTCCCCAACCAGCCAGAAAACCTCCCTTAAGTCCATTGCAAATCATCAGCATAATCTGTATAAATAATTAATCTGCTGGAATCTCATTCCGGCAACACCTGCACCAATACTGATTACCAGATGTGTAATTGCATTTCCCTTGTATTTAAATCAATTTACGTTTGCCCTTTATTTCCCATCCCCATCTCTCCTCCAGCTATCCCCTTTGGCCCCTGGCTTCACTCAATCATCTCTCACTGTGACCTCTGGCAGAGGGAGTACAGAGAAGAGCAATTCCTCCGCTCAGGCTACTGGGAGTCTACAACTGGCTTCCTCCAATTCTCCAAAACAGGGAACGTCCGGGAGCTTGGCCAACAGGATTCACGATATAAGAGATGCTTTACTCAAACTACCAGTCGATCAATAGGATTTACTGAGCAGTTCCTGTATGCAGTGCACTATATTAACTGCTTGGGTAGCGTACATGAAATCTAAAAGACAATCGACCAATCTATCAGTGGCATTTGATGAGCGTTCCTTATGTGCGCTTCGGAAAGTACAATATAATAGAGTCAGTAGGCGTGATCCCTGCCTGCAAGAAGTTGATGGTTTGCCTCAAAGTGTTTCTGATCTCAGAGGGAAGACCAAAACAAAATCATTTATAGGTAGAGGGAAAAAGAGAATGGAAAGATGGGGAGGTGCACAAATAAGGGTTGAAATGGTAGAATCCACATGTACAACAAAGTGCTACGGGTGATTGTGAGTGAAAAATTGCTAAGGTGGTCATTGGGAGGATAGGGCGCTGACTGCAGTAAGCACTCAGTAAATACCATTGATTGAGGCTGTGAGCCCACTGTTGGGTAGGGACTGTCTCTATATGTTGCCAATTTGTACTTCCCAAGCGCTTAGTACAGTGCTCTGCACACAGTAAGCGCTCAATAAACATGACTGATGATGATGATGATGAGATGGGACCTGGAGAAGAAAAACGAACTGGAAAATGCCTCTGCAGGAAGTTGGATTTTTGGAGGGCTTTGAAAGTGAGGGAGAGCTAGATTTCCAGAGGTTTGAAGGGAGAGGAGAGGGGGAAGGAAGCAGTGTGGCCCAGTGGAAAAGAGCGTGGGCTTGGGAGTCAGAGGACCTGAGTTGATGATGATGATGGCATTTATTAAACACTTACTATGTGCAAAACACTGTTCTAAGTGCTGGGGAGGTTACAAGGTGATCAGGTTGTCCCACGGTGGGGGGGCTCACAGTCTTGATTTTATTAAGATATTTATTTTTTATTATTTATTTATATTTATTATTAACATTAACATAACATTAATATTAACATATTTATTACTCTATTTATTTATTTTACTTGTACATATCTATTCTATTTTATTTTAATATGTTTGGTTTTGTTCTCTGTCTCCCCCTTCTAGACTGTGAGCCCACTGTTGGGTAGGGACTGTCTCTATATGTTGCCAACTTGTACTTCCCAAGCGCTTAGTACAGTGCTCTGCACACAGTAAGTGCTCAATAAACATGATTGATGATGATGATGATGAGATGGGACCTGGAGAAGAAAAACAAACTGGGAAATGCCTCTGCAGGAAGTTGGATTTTTGGAGGGCTTTGAAAGTGAGGGAGAGCTAGATTTCCAGAGGTTTGAAGGGAGAGGAGAGGGGGAAGGAAGCAATGTGGCCCAGTGGAAAAGAGCGTGGGCTTGGGAGTCAGAGGACCTGAGTTGATGATGATGATGGCATTTATTAAACACTTACTATGTGCAAAACACTGTTCTAAGTGCTGGGGAGGTTACAAGGTGATCAGGTTGTCCCACGGTGGGGGGGCTCACAGTCTTGATTTTATTAAGATATTTATTTTTTATTATTTATTTATATTTATTATTATTAACATTAACATAACATTAACATTAATATTAACATATTTATTACTCTATTTTACTTGTACATATCTATTCTATTTTATTTTGTTAATATGTTTGGTTTTGTTCTCTGTCTCCCCCTTCTAGACTGTGAGCCCACTGTTGGGTAGGGATTGTCTCTATATGTTGCCAACTTGTACTTCCCAAGCACTTAGTACAGTGCTCTGCACACAGTAAGCACTCAATAAATATGATTAATTGATTGATTGATCCCCATTTTACAGATGAGGTAACTGAGGCCCAGAGAAGTGAAGTGACTTGCCCAAAGTCACACAGCTGACAATTGGCGGAGCCAGGATTTGAACCCAGGACCTCTGACTCCAAAGCCTGGGCTCTTTCCACTGAGCCACACGCACTTCTAATCCTGGGTCTGCCACTTGCTTGCTGCATGACCTTGTGCAAGGTACTTTACTCCTCTCAGCCTGTTTCATCATCTGTAAATGGGGATTCAATACCTGTTCTTCCTCCTACTTAGACTTTGAACACGATTAAGGACAGGTACTCTGTCTGACCTGATTAACTTGTATTTACCCCAGTGCTTTGTAACTCTGAATAAATACAATTGAATGAATGAAAAAAGAGCAAGGCTCTGGAGGTGAAGGAGGGGAAAGTGACAGGCAATAATAGTAATAATAATTACGGTGGTTCCTCCTCCCCATCCCTTTCCCCCTCCCTCCCCTCAACCTTCTCTTCCTCCTCCTCCCACACAATAGTCCGGTTCTTTCCCTGGAAATACATAACAACTTATTTCTCTTTCTGAGGTGCAGTAATGCTGGATTCTCCTTCTCATAATCTCCTAGAAACTGTGACAGTTTTTCTATCTTTACTAGATGAGAGGCCTGGCAGTCAGAAGAGGACCTGCCTCTTGTCGGCTGGGTGACCTTTGGCAAGTCACTTTTAACTTCTCTGTGCCTCAGTTTCCTCATCAGTAAAATGGGGTTAAATACCTTTTCTCCCTCCCACTCAGCCCCATGAGGGATAAAGACTGTCTGACCTGGTTGTCTTGCATTTATCACAGTGCTTAGTACAGTACTTGGGACACAGTAAGTGCTCAACAAATACCACCATGACAATTATTATTATGATCATTGTTATGATTATCAGAACTCTAGCTTCTCATCTAATTTACAACCCCACATTTCCTCTCCGTTCAAGACAGCTCAATCAATAGTAATCAATCATATTTATCGATCACTTATTTTGTGTAGAGTACTGTACTAAACACCTGAAGCAGCACAATGGAGTTAGGAGCTGTGATCCCCGACCTCAAGGAGTTTATATTCCAACAGGGGAGATAGATCCTAAAACAAATTATGGATAGGGGAAGGAACAAAGTGTAAAGATATGTACATGAGTGATTATGGGGTAAAATGTAAGTGCTTAGGGGATTCAGACTCAAGTAAGTAGGTGACACAGCAGGGAGGAAAATAGTGTGGGGAGATGGAAGATCAATCAGGGAAGGCTGCCTAGAGGAGATGTAATTTTAGTAGGGCTTTGAAGATGGGGAGAGCAGTGATCTGTTGGATGGGGAGTGGAAGGGAGTTGCAGGCAGGATGGAGGTTGGGAGCAAGGGGTCGATGGTGAGAAATACAAGTTACAATGAGTAGACTGATATTAGAGGAGCAAAGTGTGCAGGATGGGTTGTAGTGGGAGAAGAGCAAGGATAAGTAGGGGTGGGGAGAGAGACGATTGAGTGCCATAAAGCCAATGGTCACGAGTGTCTGCTTGATGCAGAGAGGAATAGACAACCACTGGAGGTTTGGAGGAGTTGGGAGATGAGCACAGAACAATGTTTTAAAAAAATTATCTGGACAACAGAGCGGAGTATGGATTGGAGAAGGGAGAGGCTGAAAACACGGAGGTCAGCAAGATGGTTAATGCAGTATTCGGGGACAGGACATGCCAAGTACTCGGAACGGCATGGGCTCAGGTTGAATGGAAAGAACGGGACAAATTCTGGAGAAGTTGTGAAGGAAGAAGGGACAGGATTTGGTGACAGACTGTATTTGGGGACTGACAAAGATGACTCAAGCATAATACCAAGGTTGTGGTTTTAAAGAACATGGAGGGTGGTGGTGTTATCTACACTGATGGGAAAGTCGAGAGCTGGAGGTCGTTATGGTGGGAAGAATAAGGAGTTCTCTTATGGAACTGTTAAATTTGAGGAGTAGGTGGGACATCCAAATAGAGAGGTCCTGGAGGCAGGAGGAAATGAGAGATTGCAGAAAAAGAGAGAAATTAGGGTTGGAGAAGTAGACTTGGAAGTCATCCATGTAAAGATGATAGTTGAAGCCATGGGAGTGGATGAGCTCCTCGAGGGAGTGGGTATAAATTGAGACTAGACTAGGGCCCAGGAATGAGGATTAGGATGGCGTCTGGTCTGCGATGTGACCCTGGGCAAGTCACTTAACTTCTCTGTGCCTGTTACCTCACCTGTAAAATGGGGATTAATACTATGAGCCCGATATGGGACATGGACTGTGTCCAACCTGATTAGCTTGTATTTGCCCCAGAGCTTAGTATGGTGCCTGACACATAGTAAATACTTAACAAATATCAAAAAAAGTAGAGTCCATTAGATTTAGCATAAAGGATGTCATTGGTGTCATTGCAGTTTCAGTGGAGCTGAGCTCAACTCATTTTGGTACTGGGGTTTCAAATGTATTAAAAAAATGTGTCCCATTTAGATTGAACCATTTTCTTATTTTCTTCATACACTGCCTGCACACCTTTGAACTCCACTCCTTTTGGGTTTTCTTCTTCAATCATTTTTTAAAGCTCATCGCTTTCTTGAAACTACAAGTTGGGCTAGTTTGAAAGTTAGTCATCTTAACATTTGTGTATTTAAAATTAAATCTTCACTTAATAATAATTGTGGCACTGGTTAAGCACTGACTATGTGCTAAGCATTATATTAAGAGCTGAAGTGATACTAAACCAGAAGATGAGGCACAGCCTCTGTCCCACTTGGGACGCGCAGGCTAACATGAGGAAACAGAAGCACAGTGTCAAAAGTCTTGCCCAAGGTCACGCATCAGGCAAGTAGCAGGGCAAGGATTAGAATAATAATTTTGATATTTGCTAAGCACTTATTACGTATGATGTGCTGCGGTAGATCCAAGATAATCTGATTATCTATCCCACGTGGGGCTCACAATCCCAGGTCCCCACACACCCGGTCCCGTGCTCTTTCCCCTAGGTCATGCTGCTCCTCATCTAGTCATGAGAGTTCTTCTTTCATGACAGTTATGCCAATTAAGACACATGGGGAGATAGGGATTCGCTCCCCTTAGGGAAAATCCCCCAAAGGCCCAGAAAGGGTCAGGGGGTGACCCAGACACTCCCAGTGGGCCTGGGGCAGAACTAGGTGGTGGGAAGGAGATAAAGCTGCTGTGGTGGTGATGACATCCCTGTTTTCTCCTGCTTATTACCCTGATGCGGTGGCTGCCTGTATTTACAAACGATCAAGTATTTTTAGGGGCCTTACAGACGCAATCAATTCTAGTTCATTTTTACAGACTGGCCGTGGATTTGTGGATGGTTGGCAACCCTGAACAACTTAGGGAATGATTTCTGACCAAAGAACCACATAGGGTATTCCATATGGGGGGGGGGGGGGGGGGGGATAGACGCAGCCAGAACCCTGAAAAATAACTGGTTAATGTGAGTGGCCAAACTGCAGCTACTACCAAGGCAACAGTCTACTGGCTGTAAATGACTCCTGTACATAAGACCTTTGCACTCACTTTTCAATATACTAAAACCCATCCACTTACTTGTTTGCTGCTCATTGTGCCCCAGTGGGCTTACTACTAAGAGGGCCAAGTGAACGTGAGTGTCATTGTGCAAATCCACCCCTTCACCATAAAGCTTCAGCATGGAGTCTCACCTGTCGTTCTCATTGCGAGAGGCCATCATCATAAAAGAGAATATGGAAATGAATTAGAGCCAAATTACCAGAAGATGATAATGTCTTGATTTTGGCAGGAACTCAGCATAACGTTTTAAAGTGTTTCCTTACACAAAAAAATGTGAAAGGACTTGAGGGAATGAACTGAAATTGACCTGATCATCATCCTAAAAACCTAAGAAATCCCACACTGGCTCAATGGTTCAGAATTGCAACAAAAGATGCTCAGAAAAATAGTCGAATGGGCGCCACTTTTGATGTGCATTCCATTGGTTATGGACGTATTTACGATTACACCTAACTCTTTTCTAATAGCCACTATCAGCCTCTCTCCTACCTGAATTGATCAAAACCCTTCTTTAACTCACTGAGTGAAAAAGCTGTCCTTTTGTTGAATTGGAATCCATCAGCTTCTACCTTCAATGGTTACCCCTGCCCTTTATCATTCTGGTGGAGTGAGAATGCAATGATGGATTTATGGATTTTTAAAGTCATCTCCGCCTTCCTAGACAGAAGAATCTCCTCAATTTGTCCTCATACAGAAACCGCTTCATCCCCCGGTCATCAGGTATTTATTGAAAACATGCCTATACTAGGTGGTGAGGGGAGGACAGCCTGTGTGAGGACACAGAGACGAACCCATCCAGCATCTTAGACAGAATATACACAACACTAAGGAAAGTGCATGGCTATACCTTAAGAGAAGGCGGGTTATTATTTGGAGCTAGGTGTGCATTTGCACCAGTAAAGACGTCTTCCCTTGAGGAATAGATAAATGGAGTTTTACCTGAAGGCATAAGGATGAACTAGATGACCTTTGAAAGCCTATGATTCATCATGTCTATAATTAACAATGTTAATTTTCAGATTCACAAAGCTTGAGTTCACCTGTAAATCATAGACAAGTGGCTGTGATTAAGCTCTGTTAGGAATAATCATCCTTCAATCCCTGTGACTAGTGATGCTCTCCTTACAGTTGATGCTATAATGAAATGAGTACAGAAATTAAATGCAGACATGTACTGAGTTTTGCTACATAAAACTGATTACAAGGAAGAACCTTGTGGGTGGTTGTTAAAATCACAAACTTTTTGAGGAAATAAAATTTGTGGACAAAAGGCCAAAATGCCTTCTGTGCTCAAGTCTGTGGTGTTGGATGATGCAGTAAAATGCAGAGATTCAACTCTCTAAACAAGAGCCCTGCTGTATTGTTTTCTGGGGTATCACATTAAGTGAGTGAATGTATTCAGCCAATACATTATTCTGGAACAGACTAGCTTCAGAAATGTAACTTTTATCTGTTATATGATCAGATAGGAGAGATAAGAATCCAACCCTATTAAGTACTATTTAAATTTAGAGTTTCAGTCGCCATAGGAAAAAACAAAAAAATAGAAACCAAAAAACATATTAAGAAAAAATGCATTCGGCAAAATTTCTATGTTAAGAGGGCTAGTTGCACCTATTGCAGGACATAACTGACAGAGGTGAGACAATGTGAGTGGAATTGTGCAGACTTTCAAACATTTTCCTTCCCTATTGTCATGGACTTTTTTTTACTGGCATTTTGATGTTAACAAAAACAGAGTGTTTTATTTGTTTCTGAGTTGATCTAGATGACTGCCTCATTGCTCCTATAGACATATTTATACTCATGGAGTCTAGGTGCTCTTTTTTCGGTCACTGAGTGCCATTTTTAGGGGTGTAATTCAGTAAGCACTACATCTATGCTAGAGAATACATCGGAAATCCACGTACAGTGTGTTGGCTTTCAAAGGATCAGATTCTGCCTACGAGTAATGCTTAATGCAATTACAGTACATGGTATTTATTGAGCACTAACTATGTGCAGAGCACTGTACTAAGCACTTGGAAGAGTATGACAGAATTAGCAGACATGGTCCCGGTGACCACAATGTCAATCTTGCTTGACAGTTTATAAAAAAATACTTCACATTCTTTTGATTCACAAAGCCGTTCCTGGGTGACCCCTTCTCTATATTTGGAGATTTCAAACCACTTATGATTTTGAGGTGGAATACTGTAGTTTGAGGGAAGAAAGTGAAGGCCTTTTAGTAAGCAAAGGCTCAAATAACTAAAAGTAGGAGTTTCTTGGAAATGCTCATTCAGCTAATAAGTATCAGAGGGCATGTGCCATTTCGCTTCCATTATTAGGCACCTGGTTTCATAAAAGAATCAAAGGCTAGGCAATAGAAAACAAATGATCTCAAAATCCAGAAATGAGTGGATGGGTGCATGGTTCAATAATCCTTTATGAGCACAGGAGAGGTCTAAGTCAGAACCTTCCTGGTGTGGAAAGGAGATGGGTGTCCTTGTTACAGTTCCCCTTTTCCTTTTTGGTTAGAGGAGAATGATGTGGAAAGCCCAGGAACCTCACTATCAAATTGCAAGACTGTTATAC